>NC_057861.1:78839826-79478326 GCF_019393635.1 Dromiciops gliroides
GAGAAACCTCACAAATGTAGTGAGTGTGGGAAATCTTTTAGTCAGACTTCATTACTTATTCGACATCAGAGAATTCACACTGGAGAAAAACCTTATGAATGTCATGAATGTGGGAAAGCTTTTCGTCAGAGTTCAACCCTTGTTCAGCATCAGGTAATTCATACTGGAGTAAAACGCTACAAATGTAATAAATGTGGCAAAGCTTTTGGTCGAAGTGCATACCTTATTGAACATCAAAAAATTCATCCTGGAGAGAAATCTCATCAAAATGAGATTTTCAAAAAGGATATCTTAGATAGTTCAAATCTTATTGGTCAAAGAATTCAAACTGAAGAAAAATCCCCCAAAACTAATGAATGTGGGAAAGCCCATAGTGAGGGCTCATTACTTACCCAACACCAGAAAGTTCATACCAGAGAGAAACCTTTTAAATGTAATGAATGTGGAAAAAGCTTCACTTGGTATACATATTTTATGAAACACCAAAAAAATCACATTGCAGAAAAATCCCAATATAACAAGAATGAGAATGCCTCAAATATTTCAAGCCTTACTGAACACCAAAGAATTAATACTGTGGATAAACCCCATAGATGTAATGAATGTGGGAAAAGCTTTTGTCAAAGTTCATTTCTTATTCGGCATCAGAGAGTTCACACTGGAGAAAAGCCCTATGAATGTCATGAATGCGGGAAAGCTTTCACTCAGAGGTCAACTCTTGTGCAACATCAGGTAATTCATACTGGAATAAAACCCTACAAGTGTCTTGAATGTAAGAAAGACTTCAGTAGGAGAGCATACCTTATTGAACATCAAAAATCTCATATTGGGGAGAATTCACATCAATATACTGATTGTGCTAATACCTTAATTAGTTCAAGTCATAGTGAACATCAAGTAATTCACACTGAAGGAAAACATAAATGCAATGAATGTGGTAAATGTTTCAGTGAGAACTCAATACTTATTCAGCATCAAAGTGTTCATCCTGGAGTGAAACCTTACAAATGTGATGAATGTGGAAAAGCCTTTACTTGGAGCTCACATCTTATTTTACACCAGAGAATTCACACTGGAGAGAAGCCCTATGAATGTTATGAATGTGGAAAAGCCTTCAGTCAAAGTTCTTTTCTTATTAGACACCAAAGAATTCACACTGGAGTAAAACCATACAAATGTAATGAATGTGGGAAAGCTTTCAGTCAGAGTTCAACACTTTTTCAACATCAGATTATTCATACTGGAGTGAAACCCTACAAATGTAATGAATGTGGCAAAGCTTTCAGTAGAAATGCATACCTTATTGAACATCAAAGATCTCATATTGAGGAGAAATCCCATCAAAATAGTAGTAGGAATGCTTTAAACAGGTCAAGATTTGCTGAAAATCATAAAATTCATAATGGAGAGAAATCTCATGAATGTCATGAATGTGGAAAAGCCTTTACTCACAGCTCAAGCCTTATGCAACATCAGAGAGTTCATACTGGACAGAGACCATATGAATGTAATGAATGTGGGAAAGCCTTTAGTCGGAGTTCAACCCTTATTCACCATCAGCTAATTCATACTGGGGAGAAAATTTATGGATGTAATGAGTGTGGTAAAGCTTTTGGTAACAGTTCAAATTTGAGAAGACATCAAAAAATTCACTCTAGGATAGAAAAAACACTTCAGCACTTTATAGCCAAATAGCATCTCAGGGCAGTAGGGTAGAGACCAGTTTGAAGTATATAGAACCACATACTTGTAGCAGTCTAGGTATTTTTTTTTAATATACAAAGAAATAACTGCAAACGTTTTCCATTTAACCCAGGTTCTAAAGTTTTGCACAAATTTCCCAGCATCCTGTTTCTATGCTAACCAAACTAATCCTGTTTCCTCTGGACAAGCAGAATTTGCTTATTCTCACATTCCAACTTTTTTTATATCTCTTCTTAGAATATCAGTTCATGTGCATCACCTTCAAAATATGGTTCAAAACCGAGCTCTTTAAGAAAGCTGCCTTACATTAAATTCAAGTCACATTTATTATTTTATACTGTACTGTCTCCTCAGTGTTTGTGTTTTCAATTGTAGCTATTTTTTCATTTATATTGCTTTTTAATTGTTTCAAGGCATTTAATGTTTTGTCTTCTCAACTGAACTTTCAGCTACTTAAATATAAAGACTGTTTTCCAATTTTTTGATATGCAACCAAAGCTAAGATTGTGGTCTGTATATAATAGGAAGTATTACAGAATTTTAGTGCCAGAAGGGACCATGGAGACCTTCTAGTCAAAACTTCAAATTGCAGTTGAAGAAACAAGCCCAGAGAAGTTAAGTAATTTGCCCAAGGTCCCGCAGCTAGCAAATGACAAAGCTAAGTCTCAAACCCAGGTTTTCTGACTCCCAATCAAGAGAACCATAGACTATCAGCACAGGAAGAAACATTAGAGGTGACCTAGTCCAACTCTCTCACTTTACAAATAAGGAAATTGAGATCCAAAAAGGTTAAAGATCTGTCCCTGGTTACACAATGTGGGCATGGTAGAACTGAAATTAGAAACAGTACTTCCCAAATAGCAGTTCGGTGCTTTGGACACAATATGGTGAAGGGAAAGAAAATTTGTTTGGGCATCAAGAGAACATGCATTTGAATCCTGCCTCTGATACTTATTGCCCATGTGTCCTTGAATAAGTCACTTAAAACTCTCTAGGCCTCACTTCCTCATCTGTAAGAGAAGGTTGGTCTAGAAGATCCCAAGAGTCAAACATCAGTCTGATCTGATACAATCTATAGTAAAACTATCAGAAAATGAGAAATCCTGAGTAAATGAAGGTTCCAAATACCTGCTAATATTCTAACCATTTTCAGTGGAAGTGTTTTCAAGGTATACTGCTAAATCTATTTCACTGCCTTGGCAAACTTTATATAAGATATCATTTAACATTTTTAATGACTTAAGTATCTTTATTAGCATAATTTTGAATGGTACAGTATAGATTTACCTGAATATTTTGTAAGACTTAGGGCTGGGAGATAGCCTGGAACTTGCTCTTATGGAAAAGTCTTGTCAGCTTACGTTTTTATCATTTTCCTCTCTAAAAAAAAAAAAAAGCAAAATGTGCATTACCTCTAAGCACAACATGGATTTTTTTTTCCTTCAAAATTACTAGTAATTCTTGAGTTGAAGGCAGGCTTTTCAGTTTCCAGAAAAACCTATTGTTAGTTCTCTTTGACTTGGTAACTGCTTAAAACAATATTTATTTTTATTTCACCAAGACAATTTACTTCGTTCTACCTCGTCAATTTCAGTTTACTCTTTTTTTTTTTTTTTTTTTTAGTGAGGCAGTTGGGGTTAAGTGACTTGCCCAGGGTCACACAGCTAGTAAGTGTTAAGTGTCTAAGGCCAGATTTGAACTCAGGTACTCCTGACTCCAGGGCTAGTACTCTATCCACTGCGCCACCTAGCTGCCCCTCAGTTTACTCTTGCATTAACTATTTTGATGGAGTGCCCAGGAAAAGAATACCTTACTATTTTAAGAAAGCAAGTTTCTCTGAAGATAAAGTCTTTACTTCAAAGCTAACATATTCCTCATTGTCTCTAATGGCACTTCTGCAAATATAGTACTAGACCATAATTTTCTGCAACATTCAAAATTTAGTTACTATGTGAGAAGCAATATGCTATGATACCAATGGATATAGAATGTTTAGATTTCTGCCTTTTCACAAAATCCCAAGTAGTGGTCCTATTCTAGTTAATGTTTTTACTTGCTTAGCAAATAGTTGTAGGTCTCAGTTTCCTCGTCTGTAAATCAGGAGTTGGACAAGATCTTTAAGGTCTCTAATAATTTTGATGCTTTCTATGATTTAAAGTCTCCTGTTGCTTATATATCTTCATTTCCATAACTCCATAAATCTGCTTATCTTCCTCTTGCTGACAATGGGTCTTGGCTTTTACAAGTTTTCACTAGCCACTGAGAGTATACTTTTTGGTCAATGACCCAACCAGTCAATTACATGTCATCTTTGATCATCATTTCGTTAGGATCCTATATCCTACCCCTCTTCAAATAGAAATGAAGTCCACTAAATTGTATATAAGGATTGCTACAGGCCAAATATTGACTTAGAAAACTACATATTAGTGTCTATGATTTATTATATTTTTATTGTTTAAAATATTTCCCAGTTACATTTTAATCTAGTTCCATAGGGACCTGAGAGTGTTGAGGACTTTGTGCTACAGGTCATATGTTTAATACTTATTATATAAAGTATTAATAATACACTGGAGGGCAGCTAGGTAGCACAATGGATAAAGCACTGGCCCTGGATTCAGGAGGACCTGAGTTCAAATCCAGCCTCGGACACTTGACACTAGCTGTGTGACCCTGAGCAAGTCACTTAACCCCCATTGCCCCGCCTCCCCAAAAAAATACACTGGAAGAAGGAGCAGGAAAAGAATATGCAAACAGGGTAAGATGACTGTTTTCTGAGAGGGATGGCTCCAATCGGCTTACTGGCAGGTTATTGCAGAGTCCAAGAAGGAATAACCCTTTGGTAAGTTATGGCTTAGATGCTGTAAATTATGCCCTTCTGATAATAACCCACATGTCCCTTGTGGAAGCAAATAGTCATTTAGCATTTTAGTGATCAGAGTTAACGACAATACTTATTTTATCAGATAGATGTTTGTGGGATGGTTGTCCAATAAAGACATATCTCTGTCTGCCAAGGGTCCTAGTTTTGACACAAGAAGCCTAGAACTTAGATACTTTTGTGGATATTTCCATAAAGTTATAGAAATTACCTCACACTAGAAGATCTGTATTTAAGTTACAAATCCATAGCAGAATCAAACAGGGAAAATTAACCAAAGATATATTTGTGATATTAGCTCATAACCGTACAGTACTGCAGAATAAATTATAAAAATGCAAACAGTAAAATTATGAGACCAAACTCAGACCAAATGCAAAAAATGTTCACATCTGGATATCAAAGTAGGTGCTGACATTTAGAGGGTTTTTTAGTCTTGGTCAACAATTAGTAGTTGGGGGGGGGTGCAGCTAGGTGGTGTAGTGGATAGAGTTACCAGCCTTGGATTCAGGAGGACCTGAGTTCAAATCTAGCCTCTAGACACAACACTTAACTAGCTGTGTGACCCTGGGCAAGTCACTTAACCCCAATTGCCTTACCAAAAAAAACCCAAAACAATTAGTAGTGGGGGAGGTAGGGCTTAGGGGCCCATTACATTTGGTTAAGCATGCATTGCTCAGTTATTTATAAGGTTTGAGCCTCCAGTGTTTGACTTGCTTATGCTTCAAGCCTAGCCCTTAAGTTGTCTGCGTTCAGATGGTTATTCCCACTTTGCGGATACAAATCCAGCCCCAGAAATCTCATCCACAATCCCACTTGCTTTTGGCCATTAAAGTAAACTAAGATTTGGACATAATGAAGAGGGAACACTAACAACTCCATTTTACTTAGGAGTCACAATGCAAATGACTGATGCTGAGCCAAAAACCTGCATCAGGCTCCTTAGGATTCTCCCACTCTCCCTCAGGCATATACTGGTGTGAACAAGCTATATACTTTGTCAAATGCAATATATGACAGCAGCACAACACCCACATTGGCATAATATATTTGAATCAACCAAAATTAGACATTGACTATAGATGTGCCAAGATAAATAAAATGTCATCCCTGCCTCCAAGAAATCCAGTCTAGAAAGGAGATTTAAGATACAAATGGTAATTACTTCGGAATATAAATGCATGGATAAGATGAGAAATCTTTTCTTCTCTATTCTTATACTTCCAGATATCCCCATATATATCAGTTATAGGGCACTTCATTCACAGCCTCCTAACTGCTAACTATTTAAACTGAAATACTGCAAATCTCACAATTTTGTTTCCTTTTCACATCAACATAAGCAACTTCAACAAATATCCTGGAGCATATGCAGAGTACTGGTAGGGCTGAGGAAGATAAAATACAGTCCTTTCCCTCATTTAGTTCAATAATAAATGCCTACAACTATGTACAAAGGTCAGTTCTGGAGAACATAAAAAGTGTGTGTAAAGACTGGCTCTCTTCTCATGATAGAAGGGTGACAAAAGATATGGAAAAGAAACCTAGGCAAGCTTCCTGAATGAACAGCCATTTGAATTTAGCAGAGGACTGGTAGGAATCAAGGTGACAATAGTAAAAGAAGGGTGGTGGTTGTTTTTTCTCCTAGAGGTAGGGAGAGGAGGTATAAGACAGATAAACATTACTTGAAAAAGTAAAATAAAAATTACATTTTAAAAAATGATGGGGGGGGGCAGCTAGATGGCGCAGTGGATAGAGCACCAGCCCTGGAGTCAGGAGTACCTGAGTTCAAATCCGGCCTCAGACACTTAACACTTACTAGCTGTGTGACCCTCGGCAAGTCACTTAACCCCAATTGCCTCACTAAAAAAACAAAACAAAACAAAACAAAAAAAATGATGGGGGTGGGGGGGTGGCAGCTAGGTGGTGCAGTAGATAGAGCACCAGCCCTGGAGTCAGGAGTACCTGAGTTCAAATCTGGCCTCGGACACAACACTTACTAGCTGTGTGACCCTGGGCAAGTCACTTAACCCCAATTGCCTCACTAAAAAAAAAAATGATGGGGGCAGCTAGGTGGCACAGTAGATAAAGCACCAGCCCTGGATTCAGGAGGACCTGAGTTCTAATCTGGCCTCAGACACTTGAAACTTACCAGCTGTGTGACCCTGGGCAAGTCACTTAACCCTCACTGCCCTGCCAAAAAAAAATGGATATTATAGGCATAGAGAACAAAATCAGAACAGGAATCCAGACAAGAAAATAATAGGATGAATTTGGAAGTAAAGAGTGGTTCAAGCTAGATAAAACACAAAGTACAGTGTAAGGTCTAGAATTCTAGCTGTGATGTCTAAAATCTAATGAGTGGTCACCTTAAATTAAAAAATGTATAGCACCAATATTTGGGCATTAAGTATTTACTAAAATATATTAGGGGTTAGAAAAGAGAAACACGTGAATAAAGTATGAGATTTGTCTACTCTCCCTATTCTGCCTGTCCCTGCCACCAAGCCACCGTCCAGAAACGAAAAAGACACAGCTTCTCCCAGAAGCCTCCTATGAAACAGGAAACAAGGCCATCCACACACACATAGCTACAAGCTAATTGTCTGGTAGCACTGATTGACAGGACCCACGAGTGGCAGACATCACTTCCTGACACCAAGTCACATGCGTTCTTTTCATGGTGGAGCTTCCCTGCAATATCTTTCTCAACAGGTTGGTAGTGCTCTAAATCTCACCACAGAAAGGGGCTTTAATAAGAGTGAAGGCTGGGGGCAGCTAGATGGCGCAGTGGATAGAGCACCAGCCCTGGAGTCAGGAGTACCTGAGTTCAAATCCAGCCTCAGACACTTAACACTTACTAGCTGTGTGACCCTGGGCAAGTCACTTAACCCCAATTGCCTCACTTAAAAAAAAAAAAGTTTAATAAGAGTGGAGGCTGAAAAGTGGCCCAAGATTACACAGGTCCTTGAATGCCAGGAAAAGAAGGTTAAACTTTACTCACTAGGCCACTAAAGATTTTTTTAAATGGATACTCATGAATAAGATTATTCTTGGTTGGTTGGTTGGTTGTTGTCCTTTGTTCTTGAAGAAGACCAAAATGACATCACTATGTCAGGGTCAGTGTAGAATAGGTTCAACTGTAGCTAATCAAACCAATACAAGCTCAAAAGACACTACCACAGGTCAGATACAAATAGTCCATATAAAAATTTGGAATAGAGACGTCTAAATTTCTGCATTTCATGTTTCTTCTGAGCTACTGTGATTCTGTTTTGCTCATAGAGAATAGTGCCTTCTTTGATGGGGGCACACAATGCTGCATGGTCCTGTACCAGTGTCTCCCATATCTCACAATGGATTCCAAAGTTCTTCAGAGAGATCTTGAGAGTGTCTTTGTATCTCTTCTTCTGACCTCCATCTGAGAACTTGATTTGTGTGAGTTCTCTGTAAAATAGTCTTTTATAGGCAAACATACTTTTGGCATTCAAACAATGTAGCCAGCCCATTGGAGTTGCGCTTTCTGCAGTAGAATTGGAATGCTTGGCAAGTCATCTCCAGAAAAGACCTCAGTGTTTGCTACCTTTTCTTGTCAGACAATCTTCAGAGTCTTCTTAAGACAAAATGGAAGCAATTCAATTGCCTCATATGGTACTCAAATGGTATGGTCCAGGTTTCAGACATACAACAATGAGGTCAGCACAATGGCTCTGTAGACCTTCAGTTTGGTAGACAACCTAATAGCTCTTTTCTCCCACACTTTTCTTTGGAACCTCCCAAACACTGAGTTACCTCTGACAATGCATGCATCAACCTCATCATCTATGTGCTGTACATCCCTGGAAAGTATACCACCAAGGTAAGTGAATTTATCATTCAACATTTCTCCATTTGCTGTAACCAATGGTTCTGCATATATGGATGGTGCAGTGTTAGCTGGCAGAGAACCTCTGTTTTCTTGGTGTTAATCATCAGGCCAAAATTAGCACAAGTTGCAGAGGATTCATTAATATTCTATTGCATCTCAGCCTGAGAGACTGCATTGAGCACATAATCATCTGTGAATAAAAAGTACCAAAAGAATTTATTCTAGCAGCACTAAGAATGATGAATTGGAAGAATAAGAGAGAAACCTTTTTGTTGAAGGAGACCTCAGAGGTCATCTAGTCCAACTCTCCTCATTCACACTACAGATGAAGAAATAGGCCCAAAGAAATTGTGTTTTACCTAACATTAAACATTATGTCAAAGGTAGATTTTGAACCCAAGACCTCTAGCTCCAGCCAATGTTCTTTCCACTTTACCATAAGGCTATTGGATTAGTCTAGGTGTTAATAAGCAGCTGCACAAAGGCATTAGAGTAGGAACAGAAGCAGCATTAAGTAACTGTAAAACCATGGAGTAGGTAGGTACAACACATATGCAAATATTTGATGAGGACAACCTCACTTTCAGCTGGGGGAATTAAAGGAAGTCAGTGGAAAAAATGGCATTTGAGCTGGTCCTTGAAAGAAGAGAATTTCAAAAGGAAGAGATGAGAGAAAAAGAATGTGCTGGGTAGTGAATAAAGAAAGGCAGAAAAGTGCAAGAAGAGGTCAGGGAACAGCTTTTTTTGCTAGAAAATTGTGAAGTTGTGAAAGCCAATTCTCTAGTATTTCTTTTATAGCACAAGCCTGTCAGAAACAATTTTATTAATTAAACACTGGACAAGGCACTTAATCCTGTTTGACTCAGTTTCCTCAACTGTAAAATGAACTGGAGAAGGAAAAAGCAAACCACTACAGTATCTTTGCAAAAAACAAACAAAACCCTAAATGGGGTCACAACAAGTCAGAAATGACTAAATAATAAATTGTTATAAAGCATCCCTATGAGGTCAGAACTACATATAACTCTGATTTTGCAAATGACAGAATTGAGGTTTAAAATAGTTAAATGACTTGTTCTTTGTCATGTAGCAAGTAAGTGTTAGAGATAGGAGACTTCACGTAAGAAAACAGATGGTCAACTAGTCATTTTCTCTGATTCCTGTGACCTCTCAAACAGAAATTATGCACCAAAGATAAAACAACATCAACAGTCTCCATGATTAGGACACTCCCAGTTGAAAAGAAGGTAAAACAACAAACCCATGAAGTGATTAATAAACTGCATTCATTCAGCACCCCTCCCCCACCCCACCCCCTGCTATATACAGTCAGCAGCAGTGAGGCTGCATTAGCCATCCCACATAGGCTCACAACAGAACTACACCCCATACACTCCAATTTCCCCTCCTTCTGTCTGGTGCAGTTGGTTCCAGGACAGATAACCAGCCTGCCTTGGCAGGTCTCCAAACAACTGAAGCTTGCTGGGGCCACACAGTCAGCACTATGGCAGGCAGTATTCTATGCCTCATAAAAAGACCTCTGTAGGAGAGCCAGAAACAGGAGAGAGACAGGATGCATGTCTGGCCTGGAAATAGAGTTCAACATCACATATCACTCTGCCCTCTCCTCCCAGAACATTGGAGATAAACTACAAAAATCAACCCATATCACCAGCATGGCACCTCTCTGAATTGCCATATCAGAAAAAAGAATGGAGGGACAGAGGGAGTGGGACAGGACACTGGGACAAGACATTGTGTATGGGGAAGGTAGCGGCATACTCCACTAAGCCTGAGAGAAAGTGTTCAGTACCCAGCTGGGGATAGCTCTGTGCACCCAAAAGTCACTTGCAGCAGAGACCTAAGCAAATAAATTACCCAACATGAAAGAAGACTGAGAAGCTTTCAGAATCAGGCCCTAAGGAAACCACCATCAGAAAAGAGGGAGTCAAAGAATCAGGAAATGACTGGGGGGGTTGGCAATGGGGAGAAGAGAGGAATGATATTACCAAAGAGCTTAGGAATTTGAGGAAATTAGTAGTGGTCTCCTCCCAGTAGAATATAACCATATAACTGCCACCATTCAAATTACACTCCTCCAGATCTGTTTGAGGACAAAGGTCTCAGTTCCCCTTCCCTTCAGCAGACAGATCAAGTAGCCCTAAGCTGGTCTCAACCAGGTCCTCTCTCAGGAGGATTGAAGGAATATCCCTGTGTCCCCTCTCCATTACCTAAAAACTCAAAAGAATAATTATGGAAATTGGGGTTAAGAATACCATGTTCTGGTTAGCTAGCTTTTGAGTTTAGATTGTAACCCTTAAGTAATTGGCCAATGATGAACAAGGGGAGGTTCCATTTCTAGTTAGGGACTAGGGATTAAAATAGGGCCTGTTAGCCCCTATCCTCTGCACCTGCCTGCTGCATAATGATAGAGGTGCCCATTCTCTCGAGAATGAAAATAAATGAGCCTTTGACACATCACCAATGAGTTCCAGAGAATTATTGAACAGGGGTCATTTTCCTCTCAGGAAGGAGAAAACCCAAAAACTTGGAATATAAGCAAATAAATCAACAGAGGAAAACAACAGCAGAAAGAAATGGGGGTTCCAGATATGGTAAATAAGTTCAAACCTGTCATGGGAAAAATAGGTAGTAGGGTTCCTTAGGTATTCCTCTGTAAAGAATTCTCACACACAGTCCAATTAGAATAAAATGGTCTTTTATTTGGGTACTAGAGAAAGTGACCGAGAGGGAAGACTTCACCACAAGGGAAGGAGATGGCTTAGAAACATTCTCCTCCCAGAATGGAAGGGAGGCCAAAGCTTTTATAGAGGATTGATGGGGTAACCACCTAACAATGGAAAGTTTCTTTTGGGGGTGGGGTGGGAAAAGAATAAGGGGTGGTGGTCCTGACTTCTGGGTTATCTCTGTCCCCCCCATGCAGTCCCAGATAGTAGCCATGCCTAGTGGCCTTTCCTGCCATAGAATTTTATCTCAGGTGTGTCCATCCTGATATCAAGTTGGCCAGTTTAAACTTTAATAGTCCCTTAATTTCTCAATATGTCCTAAGCCCCATGTCAAAATATATATGAATAAATAGTCCAAAACAAATGAAGATGATAAACACTTGATGAGATACAGGACCCTGTGGAAAGGAAAACTTGGAACCACAGCACTCTTTCTGAGAGGTTCAAAAGAGAAATAAGAATTAAAAGAGCAGAATTTATGGCCTGTGCAACAAAAATAATAAGCAGAATAGAAAAACTGGAATCTGCAATGGCAAGTCTCATCAAAAAACAAAAGGAAAATTTGCCTGGGAAGTAAATGCACAGAAGTGAAGGACAATCTGGAAGAAGAGAAGCCAAAACAAACAATAACATTAAAAGAAAATGTGCCCACTATGTAAGCAAAATATACTGATCTTGAAGACAGGATGTATAGGGCCAACCTAAGGATAATAGGTCTCTAGGAAGAACACAACAGGACAAAAAACCTTAACACCATAATAAAGAAATAAAAGAAAACTGCCCAGAATTTCTGAACATAGAAAATGAAATATCAATTGAAAGAACTCATAGACGGCCTCCAGAAAAAAACCCAATGGTGCCAATTCCAAGACATATAGTGGCTAAATTTAATAATTCTAATCAAAGGGGGCAGCTATGTGGCACAGTGGATAAAGCACCAGCCCTGGATTCAGGAGGACCTGAGTTCAAATCTGGCCTCAGACACTTGACACTTACTAGCTGTGTGACCTTGGGCAAGTCACTTAACCCTCATTGCCCTGCAAAAGAAAAAAATAAATTCAAATCAAAAATAAGTTCTGCAAGCTATCAGAAAAAAGACCTTCAAATACAAAGGAAAGGAAATTTCAATAACATAAGACTATTCTGAACCCACCCAAAAATGCAGGAGGAAATGCAATAATGTGTTCCAAAGAACAATGCAGCTCAGAATACAGTCCAGGGTGATGTTCCCTGCAATTTTGAACTTAACCATAAATGAAACAGAGATGGACATTTCAATAATAAAAAGGCATTTGAAACATCCTTAGAAAGAAAGCCAGACCTGAAGGGACTATTTGCTTCTTAAATACCTCAGATAACAGAAATGTAGGAGAGGTGAAGGAAAACAGCACCCAAGGACAACAGCAACAGAGTGCCAGTAGAGAAAACAGTAAGAAACATCTTTCTAAATGTACATAAACAGGGGTGAAGGCAGAAGTCAGGCAACAGTGAAGAGGCAAAGTGAGACTGAGGTAATATGGACAGAACCTAGTGACACCCTGCCTACAGGTGATTAAATTGGGGGAAGGGAGAGGGAATTATTTTTCAAAATGGGAGGGTGAATAAAAGGGGGTGTGTGATGTGCACACATCAAATTGAGAATTAGCAATGAGGGGAAGGTGGCCGTGGTGGTCTCAGGAAGAGAAGAGCCTGAAAGGGAGTAGGTGAAAATGAGGGGATAAGGAGTAAAAATGGGGGAAGGTCTTGCTTTGGTAGTGGGAAGGGGGAGCACTGATGAAGGTTCCTGTGGTGAGAGGAGATGAGAGGACCTTGTGTTGGGCGTGGTCTGAAGGATTTGGTGCTTCAAAAGACCACTGTATCCTACCTCAGAAGGAAGGGAATTGGATCTTGTGCAGGCAACTGGCACCAGGGAGAATAGGAAGACAGACCCAGAGAGATGTTGAGGAAAATGGAGGGGGTAAAAATAAGGTAACCAAGGAAGGGTACAGATCAGTGGTAGGCTGCATAATCAGGGACATATGGTGGGGGAGGGGGGGAAGGGGGGGGATGGTGGTGTCCTACCATGTAGCAGTGTCTTCCCTATCACCTTTAGGAATTGGCTTTGTTCTAGCAGTAAGGCACAGTGGAAAAAGGGAATCACCAGAGTAAGTTCAGCAAGGCATTTACAGAAATTACCAAGAGGAGAGAGCCCAGAATGGATACCCTGAAAGTTACGATTCTGTGAGGAATACAGATAAGAGAGAAAGAGAGACTAGATAATTATAAGAGTCATGAACCAGAAAATGAATATCCAGAGGAGATAGCATGATTAATGAGGAGAATAAGAAAACTCCTCTCTGGAAAGGGATACAAAAAATTAAAGTTTAAAAAGAAATGAACAGGGGGCAACTAGGTGGTGCAGTGGATAAGCACCGGCCCTGGATTCAGGAGTACTTGAGTCCAAATCCGACCTCAGACACTTGACACTTACTAGCTGTGTGACCCTGGGCAAGTCACTTAATCCCCATTGCCCTGCCAAAAAAAAAAAAAAAAAAGAAAGAAATGAACAAGACAACTAAAAAGAGAGAAGAGAAAGTTCTACGTTGACTAACAGAGGGGAAAAAAGACATGAGGGATTAAATAACCAGACAAAAACAGGAAAGAAAAAGGAACTAATAAGCAAAACCTCAAAGGGAAAGAACTAATTATAAGGGATCAGAGATGAGAAGAGATCCATTGAGAATAGGCCACCTTCAAAAAAATAAGCTACTAGCTGTGTCACCCTGGGCAAGTCACTTAGCCCTCATGGCCCAGCAAAAAAAAAAAAAAATAGGCTAAAGTAACTAAAGTGTAGGGGCTAGAGAAGAATCTGCTTTTGACCTCATACACTTCCTGAAAACGAGTGTCCAGAAGTCACACTGCTTGAACTTATGCTAAGTGATTCCTTGGTGCCCTGACATTTTTTTGATGGCTCATGGAAAATGGTTAGTAACAGGAACTACTTGGAGGTGTTGGTGTAGCTGGATGATCACGCTGGATGATCACACTGTAGCTGAAAAGACATTGAATGAGCAAAGGTTACTAAAAATCACCCAGTAACTTCTGGTCTAATGCTGTTGTGTGACAATTGCCAGTTGTGCAGAGCAACTCATAAGTGTCTCAACAGGAAATAGGTGCTGACCTTGAGAAGACAGAAATGCTACTAGCCACATTTAAAGAATTTTCAAGCACTACTTCCTACTTTTCTAGGATTCAGTGACTGCTATCAGAAGTTAGCACAGAACTATGATATCATCACTCTGTCTCTTCATAAGGTTACTTATGAACGTGTGTTTCAGAAGAACCAGAAAAGCAAAAACAGGTATTTGGCCTAAAACTTCAAGCACCATTTGATGCTTATTGGGATAAGAAATGTGGGCAGGACTTCAAGGACTTGGTTGACCACTTCATACATGCACTAGTGTGGATTTCTACATATCAACCCTTATCTCAACAGTAATCTCTTCTACAACATCCCTGGCAAGTGATCATGACAATGATACCACACCTGCCATCCCATGCAGGGATCTTCTCTACCTTAACTGCAGTTCCACATACTGTTGCAGTCATTTGCAGACTCCGACCAGTTCTTCCTTTCTTTTTTCTTTTTCTTTTTTTTTTTTTTTTACAGGGCAATGAGGGTTAAGTGACTTGCCCGGGGTCACACAGCTAGTAAGTGTCAAGTGTCTGAGGCTGGATTTAAACTCAGGTCCTTCTGAATACAGGGCCAGTGCTTTATCCACTGCGCCACCTAGTTGCCCCCCCTCCTCCCAGTTCTTGAAGAATTGTTTTTAACTACTTTCTTCCTCTGACTTGTGGCCATGTATTCATTCCACCTACTGCTATACCCACCTATATTCAGCCTTACATGAGAAGAGGAACCACACTTTCTTCTGATCAAGACCACTGGCCTTCCATCTCCTACTGCCCATATCATGAGAGAGGGTGCAAAGGTGACAAGGGAATGGGCTAATGTCCATTTGCCAAAATTCAAAGTCCCCAAGCTGGTAAACCCACTGTGCCTGACTGATCTCCAGCCTCAGGTGAGGAAACATATGTAGGGAATAGATTGGAATGGGTTGACAAAATATAGCATGATCACTGTACCTAAGCAATGACCTCAGGGTCACCAGCTGGAAGACCAGTGAAGTGACTCCAAAGGCTGTAGCCAGGATACTTATTAACAAACAAAGCAATCAAATAGAATGCACTGAACAATGGGTTTCAGTTAAAACTAGCCATTCCCTGTGAAGAATATTTTGTTCCTGTATTCATCATTGTGAACGTTCTAATGTTATATTGTTTAAGTTTGTTCCACTGAACAGATACACTAACCATCTGGATGAATCTGAGAGTATATATAAACTCAGGATCCTGTGATTAAAGTTTGTCTCTGGTGCATGAATTGAGAACCTTGCTCATCTCATTTGTGACTCTGACACCACCTTCCATTTCCTAGTGTGGTGAATAAAATTATATGTGGTTGTCCTATAATTGTCCCAAGTGTTAGGGAATTTAACTGGGATTTATAATATATTTGTTTCTTAGAAATTAGAGGTGGGGGCAGCTAGGTGGTGCAGTGGATAAAGCACTGGCCCTGGATTCAGGAGGACCTGAGTTCAAATCCAGCCTCAGATACTTGACACTTACTAGCTGTGTGACCTTGGGCAAGTCACTTAACACCCATTGCTCTGCAGAAATAAAAAATAAAAATACAATAAAATAAAATAAATTATATTAAATATTCATAAAGAGATAGAGCACATGGCTCAGAAAGTTAGGAAGCCCTATATACCTAGAATAGAGGGGAGAGAGCAGTGTGGGAAAGGGAAGAGCATGCCAAAAAGAGAGACCCCTCTCCAGGGTTTTTAACCTATCTCAGAGGTGGGTCACTCCACTTTGATCCAAGCTAATCGGCTGGTAACATTCAAGTCCATTGATTGACATGACTTGAAGGTGGTCTTAAGTTAGTTAACTTCCTTTAGATAGTTAGAAGGGTCAATCTACATTTCCTTTGACATTCTCCTGACTCTGGGGCAAAACCAGTCTGAGTCCCCAAAACACCCTATTATTAATAATTTTCTCACACTAGTACTGATTTCTCCTGAGAGGAGGCAGGTGAGGTTCTACAATATCCCTTCCAACTGCCAGTGCAAGACAACTTCCATCTTCTGCTGCCAGCCTCATCTCCCAGCTGGAATATAGAGAGCATCCAGGTGGGAGGAGCAACCTTCCCTTTGACCTCAGGCCTTCCATCTCCTGTTGTGGCTATCCCCTGAGGGAACAGGAAGAAAGTGGGAGGGAAGCATAAATTCCATCTCCAGTCTTCAGAAAGAGTAAGAATAATGAAATGGGATCTCCCATCTAACAGTATAGTATCCATTCCATCTCTTTGCTTTTTCCTGCCCTGATTTTTCTGCCTCCTCCATCAAGAGGAATGGTGCCTTTCACTCAAAAACAAATTTTCTCACAACTGGTCATACCTGACACATACCAGTGATTGTGAACCCCTATAAGTTATCACTCAAACCCCAATCTCCATCCCTAGGCAGCTAGGTGGATACAGCTTGGGACCTGAAGTTAGGAAGATCTGAGTACACATCTGGCCTCAGCTACTTTACTGTGTGACTCTAGGTAAGTCACTTAACTGCAATCTGTCTCAGTATCCTCATCTGTAAAATAAGGGTAACAATAGCATATACTTCACAGGAGGATAAAATGAAACATAGGGAAATCAATTTGCAAACTTAAAACACCTTATAAATGCTAGCTATAATTACTTCATAGTTGCTAAGAGTAAAGGGCTTTATAAACCTGAATGAACTACACACACATATATTTTATTTATATGTACATATGTATAACATTCATATATAAAATATTCAAAGATATTTATATATATATGTATGCATTGTGATGTTTAAAATCTAATGTGTTGTCACCTTTTTCTGCCCACTGTGTGTGTATGGGTGGGGGAGGGGGGGGAGAACTAGCTAGGATTTACTTATAAATTAGAAGCTTCAGCAACAGTTTAGGCATTAAGCATTTATTAAAGTATAGTAGAGAGGGGGCAACTAGGTGGTGCAGTGGATTCAGGAGGACCTGAGTTCAAATCCAGCCTCAGACACAACACTCACTAGCTGTGTGACCCTGGGCAAGTCACTTAAAAAACAAAAAAAAAGTATATTAGAAGGCAGCTAGGTAGCACAGTGTATAGAGTACCAGCCCTGGATTCAGGAGGACCTGAGTTCAAATCTGACCTCAGATACTTGACACTTACTAGCTGTGTGACCCTGGGCAAGTCACTTAACCCCAACTGCCTCACCAAAAAAAAAAAGTATATTAGAGGTTAGTAAAGAGAGAACACGTGGAGTTCAGAAAATTTTAGAAAGAAACCTATCTTCCCTAGGGTTCAGACTGGACTCTTTCTTCTCCTTCCCACAGCCACCAACATGAAGTTCTGGAACAGAAAGGGCAGAGACAGGAAGCCAGCCTCACATCCTACTTCCTGTCTCCCTGCCCCGGAAGGTGCCATCCTTCAAGCCAATTAGCTAGATAGGTTCACTGGACCTCCAGGTGGTCTCATTGCTAAGTTCAAAGTCCTCAGTTTCTGAGAACTGCACCCCACCCAGGACTGGCCAGGTGTGGTCTCAATTTAATCAACCTTAAATCAGTCAGTCTCTCAGTCAGGCTTACCCAATTCAATCAATTCCAAATCAATCTCCAGGTGGAGCCCATGGGCGTCTGCCAAATCCCATTATTTTCTCACAGTATGTATTTGTCTAGACCTCTATTACCAATGTGGGAAATTCTTAGGATGGAATCTCTGACTACCAATAGAGATATGCTACTCAACAATCCAGCCAAACTAACCTACTTGCTGTTACATGTGCACTTCCCAACCCTTTACAGAGGCTGTCCTTCATTGTAACTACACCCAACTCTATGTCTCAAATCCTCCCAGCTACATCCAATGCTTAGCTAAAATTCTACTTCCTCAAAGCCCTTCCAAAATTCCCCAGTTTGTTACCCTTCATTCCAAAATTACCTCCTGTATATATATATATATATATATATATATATATATATATATATATATATATATTTTTTTAGTGAGGCAATTGGGGTTAAATGACTTGCCCAGGGTCACACAGCTAGTAAGTGTTAAGTGTATGAGGCTGGATTTGAACTCAGGTACTCCTGACTCCAGGGTCGGTGCTCTATCCACTGCGCCATCTAGCTGCCCCTTTGTGTATATTTTTTATTCACCTATCTGTGTATATATTGTTTTGCCTAAGTAAAATGTAAGCTCCTTGGAGCCATTAAAAAAAAAGTTACAGGAAGATCTATGCACTCCTCTTAGAAGAAAAGCTCCTCTCTATATTTGGATTGGAGTCCGTGGTTGACAAGTAAAGCCAACAGAATGACAAGTGCTCTCCCAGTGCTTCAATCAAATTTTGCAGCTAGAGTCAGAGATGCTGTAGATATGGCCAACTTTGTTTCATAATTGAGAATGTGGGGGGCAGCTAGGTGGCACAGTGGATAAAGCATCAGCCCTGGATTCAGGAGGACCTGAGTTCAAATCCGAGCTCAGACACTTGACACTTACTAGCTGTGTGACCCTGGGCAAGTAGTCACTTAACCTTCATTGCCCTGACCAACCCCCCCCCCAAAAAAAAATAACCCATAATTGAGAATGTGAGGAATAGCAGAAAATAGACCCAAAAATAAAAGTAATAAACTGTGTATTCCTTCCAGGTAGCTCTCCTGCAACAGACAACCAACATTAAGAATGATACAAGTTGGGGCAGCTAGATGGCGCAGTGGTTAAAGCACCGGCCCTGGATTCAGGAGTACCTGAGTTCAAATCCGGCCTCAGACACTTGACACTTACTAGCTGTGTGACCCTGGGCAAGTCACTTAACCCCCATTGCCCCGCAAAAAAAAAAAAAAAAAAAAGAATGATACAAGTAGGGGGCAGCTAGGTGGCGCAGTGGATAAAGCACCGGCCCTGGATTCAGGATTACCTGAGTTCAAATCTGGCCTCAGACATTTGACACTTACTAGCTGTGTGACCCTGGGCAAGTCACTTAACTCCCATTGCCCTGCCAAAAAAAAAAAAAAGAATGATACAAGTAGGGGCAGCTAGGTGGCACAGTGGATAGAGCACTGGCCCTGGATTCAGGAGGACCTGAGTTCAAATCCGGCCTCAGACACTTAACACTTACTAGCTGTGTGACCCTGGGCAAGTCACTTAACTCCAACTGCCTCACCAGAAAAAAAAAAATTATACAAGTCTGGTCTTTGTGGGGCCCTAGGAGGCCTTCCACTGGTATAGCAAACTGTTGGTGAAGCGTTCCTACAGTAAGTCCCCACTTTGTTACATCAAGGAAACACCCTGTGTTTCTTGAAGAAACAAAGGGGGGACTGTAATGATTGGAATGATGCCACCTGCTGGAGACTTACTGTAGGAAAGCCCCACCATGAGGAGAAGGCCTCTCAGGGCAAGGCCATGCAGCTTTTCTTTGGTGTCAGAAAGTGATGTTTGCTTGTGGGAGGAAGGGGGGGGTGAGGCTGGCTCTCTCACTCTCTTTTGCCAGGACTCTCATGGAAAGCAGAGCAGGAGAACTGTAGCTCCCCGAGATAGATGAATCTAGGCCTTTCTCTCTCTCTTCACCAAATTCTTATTCTCCTTAATAAATGCTTAAAAGACTAAACTCTTGCTAAAGCTTATAATTTATTGGCAACCACTCATTAGATTTTAAATAGTATAGCTAGAATTTTAGCCCCTTACACTATACTTTACCTAGTAATCAGCATAGAGCAGACACATAAAAATTCTGTTACCTGAGAAACACAGGATCTAAGAAATGGCATGAAAAAGAAATCTAATTCAGCAGAGCACATAAAACCTGAAAATCAAACACTTCCCTCCTCCTGCTATGAAGAGGATCATAACACGAGGCCACCCCAAATCCTTTCCCACCTGCCCTAAGGGGGGAAAAAAGGCCCTAATTCAATTGAACATTTATTACACATATATACAGGATACAGAGAACCCTGTGCTGAGCACCAAACAACAACAGACAAACACACCAGAGCAGTCACCTAGAATATGGAATAAGCCTCCCTATTATTTGGATTTAATGTCAAGTGGAAGTGTGAATTTGAACTCCTGATATTTTGGCTGTGTGTGTGTAGTTCCTCTAGCACTTTGACCAGTCCTTCACAAAAGGCTGTTTGTCCCTGCAGCCTGAGCTTGGCCCTTGGGTAGGGCAGTTTCCCTGCAACACAATGGTTTCCTTGACCCTGCAGCAGGTTTTCTTTTCCTAATCCTCTCCACTGACTTCACCAAGATTCTTCTCCCAAGTTCCTGGTTTTTGCTCCTTCATTCTTTTTTTTTTGCTTTGAATAGAATTTTATTTTCCAAAATATATGTAAAAACAAATTTTAACATCAATTTTTTTGAAACTTTGTGTTCCAACTTCTCTTCCTCCCTCCATTCCCACCCCCCATCCACAAGAACTCAAGCAATTCAAAATAAGTTATACATGAGTAGTCATGGAAAAACTCCCATATTAGCTAGTTGTGAAAGAAAACAGTCAAAAAATCCCAAAACTTCAGGCTAAGGCATTGTCAAAGAAGAAAAGAAAAAAAAGTTGTAAAAAATGTGTTTCCATCTGTTTTCAGATACTATCAGTTCTTACTCTGCAGATGGACTGCAATCTTCATAAGTCCTTCAGGGTTATAATGGATCATTGTGTTGCTGAAAATAACCACATGTTTCCCAGCAGATCATCTTACACTATTGCTGTTATTTTGTATACAGTACATTTCACTCTGCTTCAGTTCATGTAGTTCTTTCCACATTTTTCTGATAGTATCCTGTATCATAACCTGTATATAGTACCTTAAGCTTGACAGAGAATTTTCTTCATAATAGCCCAGCAAAGTAGGTACCATACGTTTTGCCATTGTAATCAATCATCATAACTATTCCATCCCACTCCCTTCCCATGACATTTACTCTATCTTCTTTTTACCTATTCCTCCTCAAAAGTGTTTTACTTCTGGGGCAGCTAGGTGGTGCAGTGGATAGAGCACTGGCCCTGGATTCAGGAGGACCTGAGTTCAAATCCGGCCTCAGACACTTAACACTTACTAGCTGTGACACCTTGGGCAAGTCACTTAACCCCAATTGCCTCACACACACAAAAAAAGTGTTTTACTTCTGACTATCCTCTCCCCTGCTCTGCACTCCCTTTTTTCACCCTTCCTTCCTTATCCTCCTTCCCTCCTACTTTCCTGCAGGGTTAAATAGATTACTCCTCCCAATTGGGTATGAATGCTATTCCCTCCATGAGCCCACTCCAATGAGATCAAGGTCCCTGAGCTAATTCTGTGTTCTAAATTTTTCTTCCTCCCTCCCTCCTCAACCCTCCCTATGAGATCAAGCAATTCAATGTGTCATACTGGTGCAGTAATGCAGAACATCTTCATCTTCCTTGAAAGTGTTTTGCTTTTTACTGTTCTCTCCCCCAATCTGCCCTTTTCTCCCCCCCGCCCTTATCTCCCTCCCCTCCCTCAGGGCAAAAATATATTACTATACCTGAGTATGTATGTTAGTCCTTCTTTGAGCCAATTCTGATGATATTAAGATTCACTCACTACCTAACTCCTTCCCCCTCTTCTCCTCCCCCCATAAGCTTTTCTTGTTTCCTTCATGTGAACTACCTCTCCCCAGACCATCTCTCCCTTTCTCCCTCCCCCAGTCTATTTCTCCTACACCTCAACCCCATTTTAAAGATGTCATCATGGGGGTAGCTAGATGGCACAGTGGATAGAGCACCAGCCCTGGATTCAGGAGTACCTGAGTTCAAATCCGGCCTCAGACACTTAACACTTACTAGCTGTGTGACCCTGGGCAAGTCACTTAACCCCAACTGCCCCTCAAAAAATAAAACAAAAACAAAAAAGATGTCATCATGGATTAGTTAGGTGGCACGGTGGACAAAGCACCAGCCCTGGACCCAGGAGGCCCCCAAGCCCAAATCCAGCCCCAGACATAAGACACCCCACCCTGTCTGCCCCACAAAGAACAAAACATAAATGCTTTACAGATATCATCCCTTCATATTCAGTTCAGACCTGTGTCTTCTGTGAATTCCTTACTGAGATAGTTCTTATGAGTTTGAAGTATTATCCTCCCATGTAGGAATATAAATAGTTTGATCTTTTAATATCCTTCATGAAGTCTTTTTCCTGTTTACCTTTTTATGCTTCTCCAGGGTCTTGTATTTGAAAGTCAAATTTTCTATTCAGTTCAGTTCAGTTCAGCACAAATGCCTGAAAGACCTCTTTCTCATTGAAATCCCATTTTTTCCTCTGAAAGATTATACTCAGTTTTGCTGGGTACGTGATTTTTGGCTGTAGTCCCAGTTCCTTTGCCTTCTGGAATATCATATTCCATGCCCTTCGGTCCTTTAATGTAGAAGCTGCTAGATCTTGCTTTATCCTTATTGGAGCTCCACAATATTTGAATTCCTTTTTTCTAGCTGCTTGCTATATTTTCTCCTTGACCTGGGAGTTCTGGAATTTGGCTATAATATTCCTGGAGGTTTTCCTTTTGGGAATCTCTTTCAGGAGGTGATTGGTAGATTCTTTCAATTTCTCTTTTAGCTTCTGCTTCTAGAATATCAGGGCAATTTTCCCTCACAATCTCTTGGAGGATGGTGTCTAAGCTTTTGTTTTGGTCATGGTTTTCAGATAGTCCAATGATTTTCAAATTATCTCTCCTAGATTTGTTTTCCAGGTCAGCTGTTTTTCCAAGGAGATATTTCACATTGCCCTCTATTTTTTCATTCAATTGGATTTGTTTTACTGTGTCTTGGTTTCTTATAAGTTAACTAGCTTCCATTTGTTCAATCCTAATTCTTAGGCAGTTATTTTCATCAGTTTTTAAATCTCCTTTTCCATTTGGTTTTTCAAACTGTTGACTTTTTTCTCATGACTCTCCTGCATTGCTCTCATTTCTCTTTCCATTCTTTCCTCCCTTTCTCTACATCTTCTTTCTATTTCTCCTACCTTCTCTTCAGAATCCCTTTTGAGAGCTTCCATGGCCTGTGACCAGTTCATATTTTTCTTGGAAGCTTTGGATGTTGGAGCTTTGACCCTGTAATTATCTTCTTCTTCTTAGGTTGTATTGTGGTCTACTTTACCCCCAAAGAAGTTTTCGATGGTCTTCTGCTTTCTCTGCCTACTCATCCTGGCTTACTATTTCTTGGTTTTTAACTCCTTCTTAAAGCATGGTGCTGGTTCCAGGACACACTGTTTGAGCTACAGCATGGCCCAGTGGATGATTGGGCTTCTTCTCAGCCTGCCTGGCCTCGCTTTTATGATTTTAAACTTTCCACTGGTGGGGAGGGGGCTGCTTCTCTGCTCCACTCCTGTTCCCAGCTTCATAGGGTCCCAGGTGCTTTGGTTTGAGGGGGGGCAGGTTTTAATCTCACCTGGCCTATTCTCTGGTCCAGAGATAACCTCAAGCCTACTTACTAAACAACCAACCAGCAAAGCTTTCTGTGGTGTGGATTTTAGCTTTGATGAGCCTGTTCCCCTCCCCCACCTGGGCCTCCCGCCACTCACGATTTCTTCCTGGTTCCCCGCTGGGGTGGGACAGTCAAATCCTTCCCCTCAGTCCACTGGTACTCCTGTACTTACCCCGGGCCAGCCATTCAACCCAACCACGCTGGGTTCCAGAAGACGCCAGTGCTGCAGCCGATTCAGAGGCACTGGGGCAAATTCCTCGGGTGGATGTCTGGTGTGTTGGCTCGATTGCGGGGTTAGGCTTTATTCATGGCCCAGCACAGCCCCCTGAAATCTATCTATAGCTGGAGAAAACTCTCAGCCCGTATTTTTGTGTGTTTTTCTGCTCCAAGTGTTCTTTTATTGCTATTTTGGGGGTGATTGTATCAGCTCTGTACGTTTAATGTCTTTCCTCTGCCATCTTGGCTCCACCCCCCACTCCCTCATTCTTAAGTGGGGAACATAAATGCAAGGATATCTCGATGTGTATTTGTTTATAGCGGATAGATGACTGAGAAAGAATTCTTTATTACTGGTTAACTGATTTTGTCCATCCCCAATCCATCCACTCTTCTCATGTCCCATCCTATATTTACTAACACAGCTTGCCTTCCTGGGGATGCCTATGAACTGTCTCCAGATAGGAAATTCCCTGAGCCACACCTGGCAAGCATGGTACAGGGAAAAGTGCACTGATATCAGAATCAGGGCACCTGGGTTCAAATTCCACCTGTGATGACAATTACTACCTGTGTGATCCTGGGCAAGTCACTTGTTTCTCTGAGCTTCCATTTCCTCATCTCTAAAATAAGATAGCTGAATGAAGCTTCTTAAGTTCCTTCTAGTTCTATGACCCCATCAAGTTACTTCTCCCCTCCCTCTCCAGTAATCTAGCAAGTGGGCTTTCCCCAGAAATGCTAAAAGGGGCTTAAATGACTAGCAAAACAAATTCCAAACCAGTTATGAGGCAGCATAATACAGTGAATAGAACGCTGGAGCTGGAATCAGAAAAATCTGGGTTCAAGTCCTGACTATGACAACTATTTATAGTCATTTAGACTATAAATATCTTGAAGAAAGGGATTACCTTTTGCCTCTTTTTGTATCCCTAGCGCTTAGCACAATGCCTGGCATATAGTAACAAAGTGCTTAATAAAAAACATTTATTGAATGAATGAAAAGCTCTGTAAGTTCCAATTTCTTCGTCTGTAAAATGAGGGTTGGATTAGATGGCTAGAAGGTCACTTCCATCTCCATATGAATGTCTTATAAAAAATATGAGCTCAAAGGGGCAGCTAGGTGGCACAGTGGATAAAGCACTGGCCTTGGATTCAGGAGGACCTGAGTTCAAATCCAGCCTCAGACACTTGACACTCAACTAGCTGTGTGACCCTGGGCAAGTCACTTAACCCTCATTGCCCTGCCCCCAAAAAATATATATATATGAGCTCAAACAACTGTCCCTGTATCAATGGGCATCCTATATGTGCTAAATAGCATTAATAACAACAGGAATTATACAAGAAGACTGAAGGTAAACATCCAATTAACATTATTAAGTATCTAGTGAATGCAAAACACAGTATTAAAAGTTTATAAAGGGTGCAGCTAGATGGCGCAGTGGATAGAGCACCAGCCCTGGAGTCAGGAGTACCTGAGTTCAAATCCGGCCTCAGACATTTAACACTTACTAGCTGTGTGACCCTGGGCAAGTCACTTAACCCAATTGCCTCACTAAGAAAAAAAAAAGTTCATAAAGTCCAATTGGGCTAGAAAACAATCTTGTATGATATAGTTAGAAGGCAAAGAAAAACCAATATACAGAATCACAGAATATCAAAGCTGGAAACAATTGAGGCCAATCCCTTCAATTTACCAAGAAAGAAAATGAGGCCCCAAGAGGAAAAAATTTTTGCTTAATGTCAGACATTTAATAGAATGAAGGCTGGGGTAGCATCCATATCTCCTGATTTTTAGTCCATAGTCTTTCCATTAAACCAGTGCATAAACTAGGTAGAAAATAATATACCACAGCATTAATACATAAATACAGAAGTGCACATTTATGCTTAGAGTTGGGAGGCTTACTGGAGAAGGGAATTTTTAACAAGATCTTGAAAGTGGTGAAGGGCAATGACATAAGAAATGTGAAGTGTTAAGGGTTAAAATTCTAGCTAGTCTGTCTAAAATATCTAATGAGTGGTCGCCAATAAATTATAAGCTTTAGCAAGAGTTAGACTTTTAAGCATTTATTAAGGAGAATAAGAATTTGGTAAAGAGAGAGAAAGGCCTAGATTCCTATCTATTAAAGGGAGAGCACATTTCTAGCTCCACTCTCCACCAGAGTCCAAAGGAAAGAGAGCGAGACTGAGCGCCAGTCTCTTCCTTCCTCCTCCCACTAGCCCACGTCACTTCCTGACACCAAAGAAAAGACTCCTGGTCTTGCCCTCAAAGACCTTCGCTTCATGGGCGAAACTCTTCTACAGTAAGTCTCCAGCAGGTGGCGTCATTCCAATCATTACAGTTGATAAGTAAAAAGGCACAGCGGTAGGAATTAGCAGATCTTGTGCTGAGAAGTTGAAGTAGATTGGATTGAATCAAGTGAACAAAGGAGGGATGCTGATCTAATTGGGCCTGTACTTAGTACTCAAAGATTCACCCCTTTTTGTCTTACTGCCCAAAAAAAGGGGGGGAAACCCTATGACTAAGTTGACTAGGCTTTACTATGTTAAATATCTATGTTGTATTCTTCCTATTTATTATATCCACCACTTTATGCTCTGGTATGAATTCTCTGGTGTTTTCTCAAGTTTGAGCTCCATCTGAAGGTTTTCCCACATTCATTGCATCCATATATTTTCTCACCAGTATGAATTATTTGATGTTGAATGAGAGTTGAACTCCGACTAAAAGCTTTTCCACATTCATTGCATTCATATGGTCTCTGCCCTGTATGAACTCTTTGATGCTGAATAAGGCTTGAGCTATAAATGAAAGCCTTCCCACAGGCATTACACTCATGGGGTTTTTCTCCAGTATGAATTCTCTGATGTAAAATAAGATGAGAGCTCTGACTAAAGACTTTTCCACATTCAAGACACCCATAGGGTTTCTCTCCAGTATGAATTCTCTGATGTAGGATAAGATGTGAACTCCAACTGAAGGCTTTCCCACATTCATTACATTCATGAAGTTTTTCTCCACCATGAACTCGATGATGTTTTAAAAGGCCTGAACTGTCTAAGAAATTCCCATATTCATTATATTGATGAACTGTCTCACCAGTATGAATTCTCAGGTGTTCATTTAGGTGTGAACTACGGTTAAATGCTTTCCCACATTTATTACATCTATAGGGTTTCACTCCAGTATGAATTAATTGATGTTGAAAAAAGTTTGAGCTCTGACTGAAGGATTTCTCACATATATTACATTTATAGGGTTTCTCTCCAGTATGAATTCTTTGATGTTCTCTAAGGTGTGAGCTTCGACTAAAGGCTTTCCCACATATATGACATTTATGGGGTTTCTCACCAGTGTGAGTTCTCTGGTGTAGAATAAGGTGTGAACTCTGACTGAAAGCCTTCCCACACTCATTACATTTGTAGGGCTTCTCCCCTGTGTGAACTCTTTGATGCTTAATAAGGGTTGAACTCCTACTGAAGGCTTTGCCACATTCTCTACATTTATGGGGTTTCTCTCCAGTATGGATTCGTTGATGTAATGTAAGCTGTGAGCTCTGACTAAAAGCTTTGCCACACTCTTTACATTCATAGGGTTTTTCTCCAGTATGAATTCTCTGATGTAACATAAGTTGTGAACGCCTACGGAAATCTTTCCCACATTCATTACCTTTGTAAGGTTTCTCTCCTGTATGAATTTTCTGATGTTCAATAAGGTGAGAGTTGATCCCAAAAGCTTTCCCACATTCATTACATTCAAAAGGCTTCTCTCCCGTATGAATCCTCTGATGAAGAATAAGGTCTGAATTGTATTTGAAGCTTTTGCCACAAGTATCACATTTATGGGACCCCTCTTCTGTAAGCTCTCTCTGCTGTGCAAAAAAACTGGAGTTCAGCCTAAAGTTTCTCCTAAATTCATTATATTCTTGTGCCCTCTTTCCTGTGAGTTTTTTTTTGGTGAGGGGTGGTCACTTTCCTGAAATCTTTCTCCTGGAAATGATATTTCCTTAAGCTATCCCCTGAAGAACTTTCCTTCTCCAAACTGCCTTCAGAGTCACAGGTTTCTCCAAATGAAAGACCCTGTGAACTTTCCAATGTCTTCCCCTCTGATTCTATTTCTTTGGAAATTTTCTGATTATGAGTGGATAGCCTTTTCTCAGTCCTGATCTTAGAACCTGAAAAAAATAAACAGAAAATGTACATTTCTCCTTTTGTCTGTAGTATCTGTTCCTAGACTAATGAAATAAGATTAAAAAATTGAAACTAATATCTAAGATAATTTTTGACAATATAATTTTGAGGGGGGGGTGAGGCAATTGGGGTTAAATGACTTGCCCAAGGTCACACAGCTAGTAAGTGTTAAGTGTCTGAGGCTGGCTTTGAACTCAGGTCCTCCTGACTCCAGGGCCAGTGCTCTATCCACTGTGCCACCTAGCTGCCCCTGACAATATAACTTTTGATAGCATATAAACAAGAGAACAAAATGGGAAGCTGATATAGTACAGAGGATCTTAACTTGTGGTCCACAGATTTCCCTCCCCCTTTTTAAAAAGGTTTTTTTTTTCTGAATACCATTAAAGTCCAGGTCTATAAATAGTAACTACCATTATCAATTTTCAATTTAAAGCATGTCTTTTAGTAGAAAATGGCCTGAATTTGAAAATGGACTTTATGTTCAAGTCTTGGCTGGGCTGCTCACTATATGACCCTGAGAAAGCCATTTCTATGGCCCACAGTTTCCTTGTTTATAAAATGAAGGGCTTTGAACTAGATGCTCTTTAAGGTTCCTTCCAGTTTTAAATCATACATAAGATACTATAAAAGTCGCCAACGGAGAAGATAGGGTGAGCACCAGGATTGCTGTTGTTTTTTTGTCCTTCCAAGAGGACCATGACATCAGGGAGGTGATATCATGACTTGCAGTGAATTGGAATTAAGTGAGGCAGCGCAGTGCAAAGTCATCAGCCTCAGTCTCTTCTCCAAAGTCAGTCGGGCCCAGTGGCAAGATACAGATTAGGACAACTGGAAATGGCCCCAAAGCATTAGGAGACCTTGTCCTCTAGGTCTCAGTTTGCCTGAGGCAATACTCATTCAGTGATTAAGGCTGGGTAAGAAATGAGGCAAAGAATAGCCTCTTTTACCCAGGCAAAAAAAATGAATGAATGAATGAATCTGGGAGGGGAAGATCCTCAGCTGAGCCAACAGGTGCTCATTTGGTTAGCCAGAGCAACTGGTCAACATTATCTACTAAACTGTGGAGGAGCTGTGATCTGAATTGGTGGAAGAAGCATTCAGAACAATAAAATCACTGATCTTTTGAAGTACTGCTGCTTGATGGCTTCATTACCTTACGTGCAATCAGTTTTCATCTCTGTACAGATGATTCTCAAATCTACTTATCCAGCCCTAACCGTTCTGCTGATCTCCAAGTCTCAAATCTCCAACAACCTACCAGCTATCTCAAACTAGATGTCCTGTTAAACTCAACATGTCCAAAACTGAACTCATCTTTCCTGCCAAAACTTCCCCCCTTTTGGGGCAGCTAGGTGGCGCAGTGGATAAAGCATCAGCCCTGGATTCAGGAGGACCTGAGTTCAAATCCGGCCTCAGACACTTGATACTTACTAGCTGTGTGACCCTGGGCAAGTCACTTAACCCCCATTGCCCCGCAAAAAAAAAAAAAAAATTCCCCCCTTTTAAACTTCCCTATCACTATTAAGGACAATACCATCATCTCAATCCACCAGGCTAGCAACCTAGGTGTCATCTTCAACTCCTCACTCTCATTACCCAGCTCAATTCCTCCCCCACCCCCCACACCTCCCCAACTCCAATCTGTTGCCCAGGCCTGTTGTTTCTACCTTCACTATACCTCTTGTACACACACCCATCTCTCCTCTGATACTGCCACCACCCAAGTACAAGCCCTCATTGCCTCACACTTGCAATTGCCAGTTAGGTTTTGTAGTGAATAGAGCACAGAACCTGGAATGCCTTCAAAGGAGTTCCTGGAGTGCCAGGAACACATGCCTTCAAATACAGCTTCAGACACTTACTAGCTGTGTGGCTCTAGGTGAGTCACTTAACCTTTGTCTGCCTCAGCCTTTCATTTATAAAACAGGGTTAATAATAATACCTACCTAGAAGAGAAGTTGTGAAAATCAAATGAGATAATACTTTTAAAGGACTTTGCAACTCTTAAAGCACTATAGAAATGCTGATTATTATAGCCATCTGGTGGTTCTCCCGGTTTCAGTTCTCTCCCCATTCAGCTGTCAAAATGCTCTTCCTGAAGTAAAGATCTAACATGTCAACTCCCTCTTCAATACACTCTAGTGGCTCCCTGTCACCTCCAGGATCAAAAAGGATCAAATATAAGATCCTGTTTTGAACCCAAAGATTCTGAAGGAAGAGTAAGAATCCTTTTTGCTTCCTATTTCCACTTCCAGACTGTCTCTTGATTATTCAACGACCTCTTTGGAAATCCACCAAATAAAAATTTTCCACCCAAGCTGATGTAGGAGGCAAAAAGGGGTTAACAGAAAAACCTAAGATCCAAGCTCTAGTTCAGATATTAGCTCTAAGAGGGATTCAGATCCTAGTTAATGGATAACTTACAAATCAGGATGCTAGGTTCTCTTACCCACATAAATCAGTACCCATAACAGGAACATAGGGAGGCCATGAAGACCTTAAACTATAACAACGATAAACTGACAGGCTATAGAAATTCAAACTAGAAATAAATGATAAGTGAAGATATTTTGAAACTAAGCACGGGAATCAGAAAGAGACAGGTGCAGAAAAGGCCAAATTTGTTCCCAGATTCACCTTATGACATGTAAACCCCCAAAACACACCTCCATGGAAAAAGGTACCTGCCTCGGGGTTTGGCTTAGGCCCCCAGGAATTCCAAATTAGGATAGGCCCTCCCCTGTACCTCCCTAAGGTGGAGATTATTATAATGAGACTGATAATCAATTTATCCATACTATAAATATAACTATCTTTTCTTTCCTTATTGGAAAGATACCTTTCCACTTTTCTGGTTCTCTCCCTGTGGTCACTCACAGTATTGCAATAAAACTTAGGAAACTGAGTCACTGAGTCTTATAATTCTTTTGGGATGACTCACGATCAATTTGAACCTAATTCCATCCCACATCAAATCTAAATCACAGTAAGCTCTTGTATACTGATTCCCAGGTCATTTTCCTTCATTTCCTACAGTTCAGCCCCTGTCACCATCTTCCTCTCCTCTCCATCGCCTACCCTCATATGTATGAGGGAACTCTGATTTTACACTGAAGCTCCCTCTAACTCCCTAACCTCTCAATTCCTCAGCCTCCTTAGATTCTGTGACCTGCTGTTTCATCTCAACCACATACTGGGACAGTCACACACTGAATCGTCCCAATTCCACTTCCTCAGTTAGAAACTCTGATATTCCTCCCTTTGACCATAACCCCTTGTATTTCATCTCTCCCTATGCTTCAACCCTTCTAAACTTATCCCAACATTTGTACTTTTTCCAGGTAGGTATCCCTACTCTAACTTTACTTTTGTCCCTCTCCAACTTCAACCCTATTTGTTAGACATTTCAGCACTACACTGTCCTGTTTTCAAATCCCTCCCCTTGTGCTATCACATGTCTTCTCTTGCCAAATCTCGGCCCTAGATTACTCCTTCCATCTACCTTTTCCAATCCAACACATGGGCTGCTGAACAGATCGACAGGAAGCTTCACTGGAGGCACGTTATAAATTCATACTATCCGGGGCGGCTAGGTGGCGCAGTGGATAAAGCACCGGCCCTGGATTCAGGAGTACCTGAGTTCAAATCTGGCCTCAGACATTTGACACTTACTAGCTGTGTGACCCTGGGCAAGTCACTTAACCCCCATTGCCCTGCAAAAAAAAAAACCAAAAAACAAATAAATTCATACTATCCAACATCAACTGGGCCCTTGTTGTAGTGAGGCAGTCCTTTTATCCCTCTCTAATTTGATTCCCTATCTCACTCCCCACAAAAGCTATTCCAAACCTTTCTTCCCTCCTCACACCTCCCACAGCTCTGTCTCTCCTTTCTCTCAGCTGAGTATGCTGCCTCTTTCCTCACTGAGAAAATTGAGGACATTCTACATAAGTTCCCTCTTCTCCCATTCTCTTCATCTCAAAAGTCCCTTGACATCATCCCCTACTCTCTCCTTTCCACCAGTCTCTGAAAGAGAAATGGTTCTTCTCCTTGACAAGCTAGCCCCTCTACAAATGTATTTAATCCCAATACCTTCTGTCTTCTTGAGGAGACTGCAGCCTCAATGATCCCCTCTCTGTGGAATCTTCAACCTCTCCTCATTGACTATTCCCTATTTCCTTTAAAGGAGCCTAAGTGTCCCCCTACTATTAAAAAACTGTCACTTAACACTACCATTCCCTCAAGCTATCATCTTTTTTCTCATTCAAATTCCTTAAAAAGGATACCTAGGGAGCAGCTAGGTGGTGCAGTGAATAAAGCACTGGCCCTGGATTCAGGAGGGCCTGAGTTCAAATCTGGCCTCAGACACTTGACACTTACTAGCTGTGTGACCCTGGGCAAGTCACTTAACCCTCATTGCCCTCCCCGCAAAAAAGGATACCTGGATATCATGTAGATTTAGATATACAGATATGTCTATAATTGCTCCACATCCTTTCTAGCTTCTAACCTCATCACTCAACCAAAACTGTTCCAAAGTTGCAAGTCTCTTAATTGACAAATCTGATGGTCTTTTCTTAGTTCTAATCCTTCTCAACCTTTCAGCGTCATTTAACACAGTTCATCACCCTCTCCTTTCTGGATCTTAGTGACATGATTTTTGACTGATTCTCCTACCAATATGACCAGTTCTTCTCTGTCTCCTTTGTTGGTTCCTCATTTAGGTCTACAGAAAATCCCCAAAGTTCTGTCCCTATACACTCATATTTTCTCTCTAAAACTAGTCTTCTCTTTGTTCCTTACAGATCATACTCCATATCCTTTCTCCATGTCTTTGCATTAGCTGCCCGATGCCTAGAATGCATTCCCTTCTCACTCCCACCTCACATAATCCCTCTCTTCTTTCAAGATGCAGACTAAGCACCACCTTCTCTATGAAGTCTTTCCTGATGCCTTCAAATGCTAGTGCCTTCTTTCCCTAACTTCCTTATATTTAACTACTCTGCATTTAATTATATTTATTCTCTTCATATTTGTTCTGTGTATGTGTTTCTTATCTTAATCAAGAGAATATCAGCCCCCCCCTGCAAGTAGTGATTGATTCTTTGCACTTAAGCCCCACAGGACCCAGCATAATACCTCAAACATAAGCAGGCACTTCAAAGGGTATTCACTGATTTACTGACTGATTGTGGGCAAGTCATTTCCCTACTCTGAGTTTCAGCTTTCTCATCTACAACATGGGGAAAATAATACCCATATGACCCAATCTCACAGGGCTATTATAAGGAAAGCCCTTTGTAAACCTTCACACACTACATAAACATGACTCTTCTCTCCCCATCTCTGCCTGACAACATCTTACCTATCCTTCAAAGCCCCGGGAAAATGCCACCTCCTCCATGAAGCTGCCCAGATATCCCAAGTGAGAAGTGATCTTTCCCTTATTTAACCTCATACTCTCATGCACCTGAACTATTCTAATTTCTGTTGTCCTTATTTGTCCCTTTGCCTTGTCTCCCTTCCTATGCTGTAAACTCTTACAAAGGTGGGAACCATCTTACTTACCTTTTTGTTTGCTTCCAGAGCTCAGCACAAAAATCTTCAGTAGTTTCCCATTGCCTACAGAGCAAAATTCAAAAGTCTTTGTCCAATATTCAAGGCCCTCCACAAACTAAAACCACCCTGCCTCCCTAGTGCCTTCAATAAACCCTCATAAGAAATGAGCACAGGTAATGTGTAAAATGGAACTGGAAAAAAACAAAACCTGGGTTTGGATCTGGTTCTACTACTTATTAGCTTTGTGGCTTTGGACAAGTCAATCTGGGCTTCAGTGTCTTCATCTACAAATCAAGGAGCCTTGACCTAAATAATCATTAAAATCTAGACCCTATGATCTATTCCACCTAAGATCCAAGGACTCATTCAGAACTCAAATTTTGGTAAACCCCCTATATATTGTTCATAAAATCAGATATTCCACTCATCCTTTCCCCTTCTTCCTCCCTCTCCCCCCCTCCCCAACATGCATCTTTAGCCTAGATTTGTACAGCTACATTTCCCGCCCCAAGTGAAGGACTGCACAAAAGAATGGGAAAACTGTGATGTGAATCTGTAGTGAGAAGACCTTGGTTCCAGCCCTGGCTCTGCTACTTCTCAGCTAGATGAACTCGCTACAAGTCACTTCATCTATCTATACCTCCATTTTCTCTTCATAAAATGAAGTAGTCAAAATAGACGGACTCTAAGGTCTTTTCTGGCTCTAAACTCTAGGAACCCCTCCCTGAGTCAGATCACCAAAGTGCTTCAGAAGCCTCACAGCTATTAAAAAAGCAGATGAGGCCAAGAGTCCCAGAAAAGCAGATTCCAGAGAGTCCTTACCCAGAGAGACCATGTTCCCATAACTCTCCAACATCGGGTCCCTCTAGGAGGTCAGGTTACTCCAAGCTGAGCCATATAACCACAGCCTTGTACATTGATGACTCCTAAAACAACATGTTCCCGGGGGACAGAAAATGAGGGAAGAAGAGAAAACAAAGGGGAAGGGGATGGAAATACAAAGGACTCTGAACATGTATGTCCTTGTGGAGACAAGGGAACTGAGTACAGTCAGCATTATGTGTACAGGACCTGATTCCCAATTATCCTGCCATAGAGACGAGAGCTATAGGGATCCCAGCAAAACTTGTCAAAGAATCAATGATAGATTCACAACTAGAAGCCAGATCCTTGTCCCAGGATTTTTCACTAACTTCATATTAATGACCCTTTTATTTGGAATAGAACCAAATTCTCACAAACCTAGGAAAGCTAGGTGGTGCAGTAGATAAAGCACTGGCCCTGGATTCAGGAGTTCAAATCTGGCCTCCGATACTTGACACTTACTAACTGTGTGACCCTGGGCAAGTCACTTAACCCTCATTGCCCTGAAAAAAAAAACAACCTAGGAAAGTGGAAGGTCAGAGGTGATACAGAATGCCTTTATTCTGGGGATACAGAGTGGTCCAATAGAATACACCCTCTTCTTGGAATCAGGACACCTCCAATCTATTCTCTTTTTTTTTTTTTTTTGGTGAGGCAATTGGGGTTAAGTACCTCCAATCTATTCTCAGCTCTGCCACTGACTTGCTGTGTGACCTTGGGCATGCCACTTCCCATTGATTAGCCTAAGTTTCCTTTTCATTTCCCCAAAGTAGGCAGAAATCCCTGACCTATCCACATTTCTGTACTGTGAAGAAAACACAAAAGAAATACGTACTATTATCATTATTATAAATCTGACATTCACTCAACAAACATTTGAGCTTCCGTTATGTGCAAAGACTAGTATAGTAGAAACAGTACCAGACAAGGGCTGTATTGTATATAAGTAGTATAGGAACTAAGTGACTGTGGGCAAGTCACTTTATCTCCATGGGCTGTCTTTTTTTTTTCCGGGCAATGAGGGTTAAGTGACTTGCCCAGGGTCACTTACAGCTAGTAAGTGAACTCTGGTCCTCCTGAATCCAAGGCCAGTGCCCCTGGGCTGTCATTTCTGAAAGGAAAGAGGAGAATGATCTCTAAGATCCCTTTCAGTTCTAAATCCAGCAATCATTTTATTTTTTTTTTGGTCTATGATGTCAGTGATACAAACTGTCTATAACTTACAATTTTAGTGACTTGCTTGGGAACTGAGACATTAGGCTTATACAATTCCTTACATAAGTAATTTTATTTGATCTTCACAACCCTGGAGGTAAGCATTATTATCTTCATTTTACAGATGAGGAAAATGAACTCTTTAAGAATGCGTCCGGAGGGGCAGCTAGATGGCGCAGTGGTTAAAGCGCTGGCCCTGGATTCAGGAGTACCTGAGTTCAAATCCAGCCTTAGACACTTAACACTTACTAGCTGTGTGACCCTGGGCAAGTCACTTAACCCCCATTGCCCCACGCCAAAAAAAAAAAAAAAAAAAAAAGAATGCGTCCGGGGCAGCTAGGTTGCGCAGTGAATAGAGCACCGGCCCTGGAGTCAGGAGGACCTGAGTTCAAATGCGGCCTCAGACACTTGACACTTACTAGCTGTGTGACCCTGGGCAAGTCACTTAACCCCAATTGCCTCACCAAAAAAAAAAAAGAATGCCTCCAACCTACCTTGCCAGACTCATTTCACATCACTCCTCTTCATACATTCTGCATTCCAACCACAATGGCCTATGTACTGTTCCCTAATTCAACATTTTATCTCCTGTTTTTGCACAAGCTGACCCCACCCCCATTCCTAAGAATGTTTGCTTCATCTGCGTCTCTTAGACTCCTTGGCTTCCTTCATTCAAGTCGCAACTTACATGGCACCTCCTACTGAGCAGCTGGGACTGCTGGAATGATTTCCCTGCCTGGGTTGTGCTGCGTTGTGTCTGCCTTTCTCCGTATCCCCAGCGCTTAGCTCAGGACTTAGCACACAGCAGGCGCTTCACAAATGCTTGGAACCTGAGGTCAGGTGCGCACCTACCTACCTGGCCACATCTGCCCCCGTCTCTGCCCACTGTCCGGGGTCCCAGGCCGACCCGAAGCTCGGGATCCCAGCTGTGAACCCCGGGGGCGGAGCAAGGAATGGGGGAAGGGGGCGGGGACGGCGGACACACCCTCCAACCCCGAGCACGCTCACCCAACGCTGTGGGATCATAGGAAAAGCCGCCTGCAGCGGCCAAGACCAACGATGACCGGAAACGACCCGGGAAGCCACCGGCCAGCTGGGCAGGCATCGAACTCTACAGGGCTTCCGCGGAAGCTCTAGGCTAATGGGAGGACTGGCCATCTCGGTGGTTAAGCCGCATCCGGGGAGACAGTCCCGCCCCCTAAGGGGTGAGTGAGTAGGGGGCCCGCCCTTCTCGAAACCTCAGTTGAGCCTTCTCCATAGCAACTGAACCAGGACCTTTTGATTTGGGCCATTAGATGGCGCAGTCGATAGAGCACTGGCTCTGAAATTGGGAGGATCCGAGTTCAACTCTCACCTCAGATTAGCCTCAAATATCCGAAGCCATAGCCAGTGTCTTGATGTCTATCTTGCCACTGGACCCTGATGGCTCTGGAGGAAAGAGTGAGGTTGGTGACCTTGCACAGCCCTCCCTCACTTAAATTCTTGGCAAAGATACTGGAGTGGTCTGCCATTTCCTTCTCCTACTCATCTTACAGATGAGGAAATGGAGGCAAAGAGGGTGAAGTGACTTGCCCAAGGTCACACAGGGAGGAAATGGCAGAGCTGGGCATTGAACCCAGGTCCTTGGGCTTAAGAGCACCTAGATGGCACCACAGTGCACAAAGTGCTAGGCCTGGAATCAAGAAGACATCTTCCTGAGTTCAAATCTGACCTCTGACACTTACTGTGTGACCCTGGGCAAGTCACTTAATCCTGTTTTCCTCAGTTTCCTCATCTGTAAAATGAGCTGGAGAAGGAAAGGGCAAACCATTCCAATATCTCTGCCAAGAAAATCCCAAATGTGATCACAAAGAATCAGACACGACTCAAATAACTTCTTTCCACTATACCATACTGCCTTACAAAGTGCAAGGCATCATGCTTTGTAGTTTCCCTGGCTTTCTTCAAGTCCCAACTAAAATCCCACTAGCTACAGGAAACCTTGTCCAATCCCTCTTCACACTACTGCCTTCCCTCTATTTATTATTTCCAATTTATCCCACACATAACTTGTTTGAGCATAGTTATTTGCATGTTGTCTCCCTTGTTAGACTACCTATGAGCTCCTTAAGGAGCTTCTGCCTTTCTTTGGACCCCTTAGCATTTAACATACAGTAGGCACTTAACAAATGTTTATTGACTGACTGTGCCAGGTACTGAGGTGATGAATCTTAAGTCTATGCCATAAGGGGATCAGTTGGAAGAACTGGAGCTATTTAACCTGGAAGAGAATAGACATGGGGAGTGTATGTTAGCTATCTTCAACTATTCAAACGACTGTTCTCTTAGACCCCAGAGGGCAGAACCAGGAGCAATGGGTGGAATAAGATTCAAGGAGGAACATATCAATTCGTCAGGAAAACCTTCCAAACTAATAGAACTGTCCCAAAGTTAAATGAGCTGCCCCAGAAAGCTGTGGTCTCCCCCTTGTTGTGGGTAAAGACTGGATGACTGCTTGTGGAATTTGTTTTCTTGCATGTGTTGAACTACACAGTCACCAAGGTCCCTTCCAACTCTGTGATTCTGATAGAACAGAGAAAACAAAACAGTCCAGCATAAAAGGGATACACGGATAAGGAAATATAAGTTAATTTGAAGAGAAGGAGAATGCCAACAACTGGAATGAACCAAGGACAGCTGTATGAGGAAAGTATAGAGCAGGAGTCTACAAGCACTGTGGTGAGGAGTGAGTGCCTTTCAGGGAAAAGGGCGTGGAGAAAGCAGAGGTCATGTAAGAGGAGTGATTGGAGGAGCCTTTGACCAATTTTATGAGCCCCTCCAAATAACTTGATAGGATTACAGGACATTGACCTTTGTCCACCCATAGGGGTGGACATTGTTAAAGGCTATTAAGGGGATTCCCTGAACTTTTTGAGTTGCCATATTTTCCAGAAACACTTAACCTAGAGCATGCTGGAGAGGCCCTAAATGTATCAAGGACGAAGATCCCCCTTTAGCTGACATAATTCATTGTTGCACCCCAACCTGGACTCCCTGTGTGTTCTTGGGAGGCAAGACAGGTGCCAGCCATCTGTGCTAGGCTGGGATACTGCTTGTGCAGCTGTGGTCTTCTATAGATAAGGGGACCCTCCTTAACTTCTTAGTTTAGCAGTTCCCAAAGGGAAAAGAATGTGGCTTTTACCATCACTCCACTCCTCCTCATGGAGAGTGGTCTTGGTATCCTATACCTGTGCTGCACTGTCCCCCTCCCATGTTATGGCCCTTCTTAGTATCCCCTCCTGCCTTTGTCCTACTACTATAAAAATGTAAACTTCTGTAAAAACTTGAAATCCTTTGGGTTCCCATGCATGTTAATTTCTCTTGTAATAAACCTGGTTTTCACATAAATCTCATGATCGCCTGTTGACAGCATGTACTCTAGCACTTTGCTAAAAAGACAAAGGGAACGCCACTCATTGTTCCCAGTCACTGTGGCTGCCTCCAAGATAGTTGGTAATGAGTCAGTGGGGCACTGATCCTTGTTGAAACAACCATTTTTTCCTCCAGCAGCTAAATGGCTCAGCCTTAAAATTTCTCATGTTTTCTCTCCATTGGACTTTCAGAGTAATACACAGGAGGCAAGGGGAAGATTTTGTTTTCTTCCTACATGCAGAAGAAAATGGCAACTGGCAAGGGAAGGACTTGGCAAGCAGTCTATTGGATGGAAAGGCAGAAGGTAGCCAAGAACTTTTGCTCTTGAGCATAGGTCAGAGGCTAAAGTTCCTGAGATGGTCTAGAGTTTTCAAGAGATGGAGAGGTCCTAAGTGTGAGAGTCAGACATTGGTGTCCATGGGGGAGATTTCCTTAAGCTTTTACCTACTGAAAAGAAGAAAGAGACTTCCCACAGTGGACTATCCTGTAGCTGAAGGACCAAAGTCATGCCATGGTTAGGGAAGGGAAGGGCAAGGAGGACAGTGGGAAGAGACCTTGACCTCCTCCCCTCTGCAATTGCTGTGAGTCACTTGAATGGCGCATGCCAGAAGTAAATGGGAAGAGATTATTTGACAATCTCCAAAGTATCTTGAGCTTTTTGGTAGTGACAGACGTCTGATGAATTGTTTGGGTGCTTCATGTTTCTTCTGTGTCTTATGTACACCCTATGGTGGGTGAAATGATGACTTCCCTATATTGCACACTGAGTGCCTGTGCAGGAGTTGGGGAACCTGCTACCCACTTTTGGGAAAACTTAGCTGTGAGCCATGCCTAAGCTTTAGGTTAGAGATTTCATGAAGTAACACTCTGGGATCAGGGCATGAGTCAAAAAGAAACTGATCCTTGGTGCAAGTGGGTAAAAGGCCACAGGCTTGGAGCTGAGATGATTTTGAGAGTCAGTTTCATTTTCTGCAAAAATGATGGAGTTGGGGCAATTAGATAGCTCAGTGGACTGGAGGCTCAGTGGCCTGGAGTCAAGAGGACCTGAATTCAAAATCAGTCTCATAGACAATTACCAGCTGTGTGACCCTGGATAAGTCACTTAACCCCAAGGGCCTCCAAAAATAACAAATAAAAATTATGGGGTTGAATGAGGCTAGAACACTTGGGAGATGAGGTCAGGGGTCTTCCATAAGAAAAAAGGGAGCTGCCAGGCCAGGTCAGGCATAGGGGTGGAAATGGAAGTTGGTGAGCCCAAAGGTCAGCTCAATCCACCTCCCTAACACACAAATACTTGTCATTTGGGCAAGAGTTTCCACTTCTGGACTCACCCTGCTATGATAGCTTAGCACACTTATGCAATGAAACCCCTTGAAATGGCCACCAGAGACTTCCTGCTGAGAGTTAGCACTGCACTGTCCAGGGCTCAATCCTGAAGTAGAGGCTTCCTGCAATAATGAGGAAAGTCCTGGAGTGGGAATCAGGACACCTGGGTTCTAGTTCTAGCTCTGCCATTGACTCACTCTTTGACCTTAAGCCTTCTGTGGGCTTCATTTTCCTTTGATGTGAAAAGGAGAATAGAACTAAATTATCTCAGAGACAGACAGACAGAAAGAGACAGAGAGAGATTGAGGGGGAGGAAGAGAGAGAGAGAGAGAGAGAGAGAGAGAGAGAGAGAGAGAGAGAGAGAGAGAGAGAGAGAGAGAGAGAGAGAATGAGCAGAGAGAGCAGAGAGACAGAAAAAGAGAAGTGGAAGAAAGGAGAGAGACTGTTGTTCAACTGACTATATGTGAAAAAGGATACATTGTTGTATATGAATCTGGGAGAGTCAATGAGGCTCTGAGACAGTGTCTGTGACAAACTGTATATGCGATTGTGAATACAAGAGAGGAAGACATTGAGTAGCCGGGTACCCATGGCAGGGGGAGCCTTCACTTCAACTTCTCACCTGCTTCCCCCTCACCCGTCCATGACCTCTATTGATTTCCCCACAGTCTGGGTTTGAGTCCTAGGCAAGCCAGGAACCTGGCAAACAGATGTTACTCTTGGCTCCAGGGATACCAAGGAATGCAGACACTTTGGCCCTCACTGGAAGGGGGCTATGGTCAGGACCCCAGGCATTTAGACCTCTTCCGCCATGGCCCCCTCCCCCAAGTCTCCATCCTCCCTTTGGAAACCAGGAGTCCAAATCCTTATCCTTTTCTTCCCCTCAGGGACTGGGGGGAGAGGGAAAGGGAGGGGGAAGAGGGGAGTAAGAATGTCAGGCTTCTTCCAGACCAAACTCTGACTTCAGCTCACCCCACAGCACCCCCCTCCACCAAAACCAGCAACGCACTTACATCCAGACCCAGAACTGCCTCATCTCCCTCCTATCACTCACAGCCAGCCCAACTTTGGACACAGACAGATCAGAAACACAGACTGCTGTGCTACCCATGAGACCGAGGCCCCATAGAGAAAGGCCCCAGCAGAGAGAATCAGAACCTACCAATCACAAGACTGTGAGAGAGCCAGAGAGGAGGGAAGATACACAGTGGGAGAAAGACAGCAAAGGTAAACCAGGGGATAGGAAGCAGAGACAGAGAGACAGAGATAGTGACAGAGACAGAAGAGAATCAGAGGAGAGAGATAATGACTACCAGGGAAACAGGTAAAGATGGTCAGAGATAGCAGAGATGAAATAGAGACAGTAAAAGAGGTAAAGACAGACGAGAACCATTGAAAGACAGATAACTGAAGAAAGAGACAGTGTAAGATAAGGAAAACAGGAAGAGACAGAGTAGATCAAAGGAGAGTGAGAGTTTCAGAGTTGGGAACAGGACAAAAGGCAGGTAAAGACAGAACAAGGGGTTACTAGGCAGTTCTCAGTTCTAACAGAAGCTGCCCAATAGCTAACCATGTTCCCAACTCTGCCCCCAGCTCCAGTCTCAGAGGGCCTCTCCCCAGCCATTGTGGGGGGCTCCCTGGCCCTTTTGGCCCTGGGAGGTGCTGCTGGAAATCTTTATGCCCTGTGCATGGGGCAGGCAGGCCTGGGTGGACAGGCATTGGCCCCGCACCTTGCCCAGCTAGCTGGGGCTGACCTCCTCTACTTGGCCTCCATCCCCTTTGTGGTCCACAATGTCCTGACAGGGGACTGGGCTTTTGGAGACATTGGCTGCTGTCTTGTCCTGGCATTGGACCTCTTTGCCATGCATGCTGCCATTTTCCTGCTGACTGGCCTTGGTGCCCGCCGCTACCAGGCTGTGGCCTACCCGTTATCCCCACCCCCCAGCTGGCATGGCCCTGCTGCAGCTGCTACTGCTTGGGTTGCCTCAGGCCTCTTAGCCCTGCCTACGGTACTAATGGCTCAGCAAAAGGAATGGAGTGGAGGCCAATGGCTCTGTGGCCCAGGCTGGAGTGAGGCCCAGGCACGGGCCTACCTTACAGGACTAGCAGGGGCTGGCCTTCTGGGGCCAGGCCTAGCCCTGGCCATCATGTCTGGGCAGCTGATCCAGCTGGTGGACCGTAGCGGGAAGGGCCTGAGAAGGCATGGCAGGGAGCTCGGCAGGGGCAGCCTTCGCCTCTTTGCCTTGACTGGAGCAGCTGTGCTGGTCTTCTGGGCCTGCTACCTCCCCTTCTGGGCCTGGCAGGTAGTGCCCCTTTACTGGCCTGAGCCTTTTGACCACCTGACCCCAGCTACACAGGCCCAGATCACACATGCCGTCACAGCCCTCACCTATGTCAATAGCTGCCTGTACCCTATTATCTACACTGTGCTCGGCGCTGCTGCTCAGACACCCTTGGCCAAAAGAAGACAGCAAAGAGAAGGAGAGGTGATACCTCAGGGGAACCTGGATGGAGAGGACTGGTGAGGGCTGGGGACCTTGGACTGTAAGTGGGGAGGAGGCCCCAAGCAGCCTGGAGTACCTGGGACTGGGAAGGTTTGGGGGAGAACTGAGCCCCAACAGCTCCTCCTTTCCCTGGTCACTTGACTTCTTCCTCTCCCTCTATTTCGGTTCTCGTTCTTCTCTGTCAAAACCTTAATTCCTTTGTCTGACTCTTTTTCCATGTCACCCTCTTTCCTGTTTCTCCCAGATGTTAAAGGCATCTGGGGCAAAAGCAACAGCAGCTCAAACACCTGGATTGAGAGGACCCAGAGGAACAGGAAGCCCGGAAGCCCCTGCTGTTTCCAACCTAGTGTGTTATGGAAGCAGAGACCCTGCCTCAGTCTCACGGTGAAGCCTTCAGAAACACTGTCCACCAGGGACAGAAATTGTCCTGCCCCACTCAAGCTGGGTGTGTGGAGATGTGAGCAGCGTCCTTGCTTCAACCTCAGTAAAGAGCCACCGGAAACATTGTCCAGCCGGGACAGAGCCAACCTTGCCCTGCTCTAGTTTGGCCATCTCCCTACAGGATGCTAAGCTTCAGGGGGAATATGTCCCTCTGAAATACATTGACCCTGACCTCCCAAACCCAGGCCCCTTGGGGACCCAGGCATCTGGGTCCTGCTTCCAGCTCACTGAAAGGGGGGGAGACCAAGAGATCCCCTAATAATAATCCCTGGGCTTCTGTCCTCTCCTTTCCTCTCCTCTTCTCCTCCCCAGAGGCAGCCATGCCATGTCCAAGCTGCGCCAGCCCCTGGTCATGCCCAGCCTTCCCTGCCCTTCTCTTCCCCCAACCAAAAGGAACAGACCCTATTCCCACAGCCCCAGCGGTGCCACCCAGGTTTACTTTGCAGCTCAGCAAAACTCATATCCGCCTTCCAAGCCCGCCCTTTACTTCCCTGATTTACTTTTTCCTGATTTCTCTTGATCCAAATGGGGCTTGGAGGTTGGCTGAGGGAGAGAGAGAGAGAGTGATCAGATCTGTCTGAAATGCCTCCTTAGTATGTTGGGTGCTGTTTTCTCTCTCTCTCTCTCTCTCTCTCTCTCTCTCTCTCTCTCTCTCTCTCTCTCTCTCTCTCTCTCTCTCTCCATACCCTGTCTTTATATTTTTTGTCCCTTACTTGTCTATCAGTCCTCTCCTCCCTTCCCCAGACCCTACTCCTCCTTCACTCTCTTTCTCCAATCTTACCCTCTCCTTCCAATCTGTGCCCCACCTAAAGAGCTATGTAAACCAGCCCCTGGCCTCTGCTCCATCAGAGATCTGCTTTTGTATTTAGTCCTCATTGTGTCCCCCACCCTTCTACATACTTAGGAACTCAGATGTCCCCTTTTCTTAGCTTTCTTAGCAGATGTCCCTGTTTTCCTTATATGACCTATAGCCAATCTCCCCTCAGGCTTTGTCCCATCTGATACCCAAGTATCAGACTCCTAGCCCCTGCTGCATCAGGGACTGAATCCAGTCACCATCTTTGTCACTTCTAATCCCCTAATCTCCTTCCCTAAACACCATTCCCCTATGTCTTGTCTCTGGAATAAAAATATGTTACTTAAAGGCAGGGCAACTGTCTCATTATTCATATTTGTATCCTCAGCATTTAATTCAGTGGGTCGTCATATAGTAAGCATTTAATAAATGACTTTCATTTATTTAGACCACAAATGTCTGGTCCCCATCCATCACTGCAGAAGATCCAATGAAATGTCCTTGGATTGAATCAAAGGAATCAATTCTTCCTCCTCCTACCTGCCCCAGATCTTCCTAACACCATGACCTCATAATTGTACTTCCTCTCGCCTTTCTCCACCATCCTACTTACTCAACTCTGGGCTCTTCTCCTAACTCTTAGGATAATCATATGGTGACGAAGGTGGGGATGCCCCTTCTAGCCTCTGCCAAGCCAGCACCAGCTGCCCAGAAGACTGGAAGGTAGGGACAAAACTTCGGATACCTGATCTTAAGAAAGTCCTCTCCTCCATTCCCATTCTTTTCCCGCTTCACCCCCTCTGCCTTTCTCTATCCCTTCCTGCCTCCCCCATCCCCTTGTAAGTATGTAGGTGGTACTAGATTGTTAGGCAGACTAAGTTATCAATTATCAACTGAACCAAAGGATATTGAGTGTGCTTATACAAATGGCTCCCCTTCCCTAAATTGTAAGCGGAGCTTCTCTAACAGTTCATTCCCTTTTGGGGGGAGTTTCCCTTTGCAGGTAATTCATTCCCCCTCTCTTTACATGGCATGGCTTGCTTTTCAAAGCCAGCTGGGGCGAATGGGTATAGCCAGTAACAACAGAAATTGAAAATGCCTCTGTGCTTTGTTCCCTTCCTACCCTGCTGCTCTTTTTTTTTTTTTTTTTTTTTAGTGAGGCAATTGGGGTTAAGTGACTTGCCCAGGGTCATACAGCTAGTAAGTGTTAAGTGTCTGAGGTCGGATTTGAACTCAGGTACTCCTGAATCCAGGGCCGGTGCTCTATCCACTGCGCCACCTAGCTGCCCCCACCCTGCTGCTCTTAATAGCTTATGGTTTTATTTTTAGGGGTATATAAATCCTGAATTAATTGCACGGCTTGTAATAGTTTAGTACCATTCTCCTCTTTTGCCAACTATTCTAAGTTCTCTTCCCAAATGCCCTGATTCAGTCCAAACCAAACATTTCATCTCTCTTGGGCATCCATAAACTTGAACAAACTATATCTTGCTTAAGCCAAGAGAGCCCAGTTGAGTGACCTGACTAGCAGAGAGCATGGAGGAGAGGAGGAGGAGGAGAACAGAGTAGGATGAGGACATTATGAGAAGGAAAAGGACGCAGGGGTACTTATCAAAGGTATAAGTTGTCTTGGTCCTACCTGTGTGCCTCAATACCAGCAAGTTTGTGCCCAATCTTCCCGCTGACGTTTTGTGTATTTCTGGGGGAAAGACCCTCAGCATCACAGGGGGAATGTTTTATAGCTACTCTTCTTCCAATACAATCTTAGGAAGTGCTTTTGTTTCAATCTAATTGTGCCTAACTAGTTAAATAATAAAAGTAAACACACTGTGAGAGGTCATGAGCTCTGGTTTCCAAGTGCAGATCCAATCTATTATCTTCGAACCTGAGGTAGCTGATCCCTCAGGACCTAACCTGCCACCTATGAGAGAAAACTGAAGTGGCTTATATAGCTCCCAGAGGGAAACATTCACATGTAATGGCACTTGCTAAGGGGTGGGGTACATCTATTACACTCCCCCATAGGTGAAAGGACTGGCACAGACACATAAACTTCTGGGAATATGAAATTTTGCTCATCAACCTGACCAAGCGTGTTAAAATTCTAACTTGTTTTGCCCCCCAACCCTCAATCTCCCCTCTCCCCTTCTATTCAGGATAGTAAGTTTATATATAGCCAGTATAAAATGGCAACAGCAGAAAGATTGCAAAGGGGAACCTAGAAAATCCATAGTTATAAGTGGTTCTCAGTGCCTCTCTCCCTCCACATCTTCCTCACAATGCCTGCCTTCACTACCCCTTCCCCCAGCACCCACACAGTCTGCCTCTGTATCCACCCCCCACACCCTTTGAGGCTTATCTCTATACTTTCTGTGCTGTTTTCCCCTCTGTGCCTAATTAAAATGTGAATGCAAATTCACTTCCACTGCCATCATGGTCTTTCCCAGCAAGTACCCAAAGAACTGAATATGCTTACATCATTTCCTAATTTCATAAATTAATTAGCAGTTCAACAAGGAATTATCATATGACTCAAATGGCAGGTTGCAACTTGTTCTGAGTTCTTGAAAAAAAAGGGGGGGGGAGAGAGCCAGGCTACCTATATGCTGTATATACTCTGGATACCCACATTTTCCTCTTTTCAATAAACTTGCTATTATTTCAGGGACTGTCTCCATATAAGGTTCATTTCAACCTAACAAAGCCAGAGTGCTTGTTGCTCAGGTGGCCTGAGAGAGACTACAAAGAGAAATCAGCAAGAGCACTCTTGTTTATAGTTATCCAAAAATAACTCATGAGCAATAAAGCTATTTCTCAGAACTTATTTCACTACAACTATTTTTCAGAACCATCATCCTGTTATTTCTTCATTGGTAAGTTATGGTAAAAATTATTGGAGTGTTAGCTGACTCATTTGGGAGGGCCACACCTGGCCCACCCTGAAGTTACATATGCTACTGAGGTCAGAAGAACTCTCCATAGGCAGTTTTTGAAGGACCTCCCCTTTTGGGGGAGGGAGATTGAATGCTCACTGAGGGGAGGCTGGAGTCACTTCGAGAACTCTCGCGCTCACGCTCTCTCTCGGTTTTTCCCTGTAATGTGAGAAACTAGCAGATGTCCCAGGTGTGGTGAGTGAACACAAAAACCCTGCATTCCTTTGAATAGCTTAATTGGAAACAATCTGGGGATTGTATAGACAGGTTAGAGTTAGGAGAATTTATCTGTATTTCTTTTTCCCTATTTCCTTATCTTTGATATTTTATTAATTTCACCTTGGTTGTTTAATTAATTCCCAAGTGATAAAATCTGATCCTTTCATGGAAAAAGAAGCTGTAAGGCTCCTTTCTTATTAGCCTGGGAGAAATATCTAAAAGGGCAGTTCGGAGTGGAGGGAACTTTGAACCTAGAGGTCCCTCATTATTTCTGGGACCCCAATAGTTTGGTGAGTCACCCAATTAATGCTCCATATATTAAATTTGGGCCCCACAAAGTTTAGCATGACCTAGGTGCATCACTCTCATTGGCTTAACATTAGCAGGACAATCTGTTTAGCTTTGGTTGCTTTTGGTTGCCATTTGTATGCCTGTTCTTGACTGGAGCTAAGGAATTATAGAAGACTACTCCCTAAGACTGTGCTGTGTTACCATTTAACCCTCACTCATCCACTCTGCCTGGAGATTCAGTAGCTGCACTTTATTCTGCTATTCATTAGGTAGCACATTGGATAGTGTATTGGTCCTGAATCAAGAAGACCAGAGTCCAAATGCAACCTCACACTTCACCCAGGGCAAGTCACTTATGTCACTTAAGTCACTGTCTGCCCCAATTTTCTTGTGTATAAGGAGGATAATAATATCATCTCTATCCCAGGACTGGGATGACTCAATATTTGTAAAGCACATAGCACAGTGCCTAGTACATAGCAGGCACTTAATAAATGAATGTTTTCTTCCTTCATGTGGAAACATACCATTAAAAACTACCATTCTTGAGCCCCAACTAATTTACCTTTAATGGTCAACCAGGGAATAGTTAGTTCAAAGCAAAGACATTTAATGAAATAGCATAGTAAGAAAAAGAACAATGGAAAATTTCCCTCTCTAAACCTGGGATATGTGCTCCCACAAATACATACATGATCAGTGGTAAGAGAGGATAATGCATGGGGACACACATACTGGGAACATATGAGGCCTGGACATGTGTGAAGGGGTAATTCATGCTACATATGTTTCATGACTACCAATACTTCATGGTAATATCATGCTACCGTTAAGTAGCTAAACAGTATTAAAAAGAAAGAAATGTATTTTTATAAGTACAAAAATTATACAAAGTAATTTCCATGGGGAGATCATGAGAGGGTTAGGGAAGAGTAGACAGTGCAGTGGACAGAGCACTGGGCTTGGAATTCTGAGTTCAAATCTGGCCTCAGACATTTACTAGCTGTGTGACCCTGGGCAAGTCACTTAATCCTGTTTGCCTCAGTTTCCTCATCTGTAAAATGAGCTGGAGAAGGAAATGGAAACCACTCCTGTATCTCTGCCAAGAAAACCCCAAATAGGGTCATAAAGAGTCAGGCACAATGGAAATGACAGAACAATAAACTGGGAAGAGTAGGGCAGGAGACACTGAAGGGACAAGGTGACATAGATGGGAAAGAGGGAGCAGGGAATGGTATATCAGGGAAGAGTTTCAGCCTAGGCTATAGCCTAAAAGCACAGGGGTTCCATGAAGTAATAATAATAATAACAACAACAACAACAGAATTAACACTTATAGAGCCCTTTAAGGTTTTCCAAGTACTTTACAAATATTATCTCATTTGATCCTCCCAACCTGAGAGATAGGTGCTGTTATTATTCCCACTTTACAGTTGAGAAAACGGAGGCAAACAGAGGTTATGACTTTCCCAGAGTCATACAGCTAATATCTGAGGTTGAATTTAAACTCAGGTCTCTGTGATTCCTGGTCTAACTCACTATCAACTGCACCACCTAATTGCCTACCAGTAGATTGTCATGTTCTTCACAGCAGCATGAGTAATGTGGATCTGATTATTAATCCATAAGAAAGAGGTAGAAAGTGGCAAGAAGGGACTGTTGCACACAGGGTGGAAGAGCAAATGCCCAGTTGCTAGCCCTGCTTGACAGTTAAGACAGAGGTTGATGGAGTCTAGGGGCCGGACAGTTAAAAAAGAGTGAAACTTGGATCTTTCCATTACTTTTTGAATCACAAGAAAGTTTGATTATTCAGAGTCTGAAGTGTAACATAATTCGCAGCCATACTGCTTCACTCAGAAGATATCTTTGGAAGAAATGAATCTTTTCTTCCAAGACAGAACTAATTTTTCTGATGTGAACACTTCCTTGCCACCCATCCCTTCCTTCTAATCCTGTGCAATTCTTGTCCATGTCCTCCCATAAACCCTTAGTGTAAAATCTTCCCAGGATATTAGAGGCCTCACTCTAAATATGAACATTCTGTGGATACTAGTATAGTGACCATTAGGCTGTCCCTCTTTTATCCTTCATACTCTTTGCAAGACCAACCCAGCTTCTTTTCTCATCATGCCTCCACAAAAATCCTACTCTGATTTCCTGGATATCTTTTGCAAACAATCATTATTGGTAACTTCCACAACCTACTTTTCCCTACAATGTATCTTTATATTCTTCTCATTCTGATTCTTCAGAAATAATGGGATATCAGAATTCACTCCTATATATTATCACCAAAAGGATCACAGTTGTTTAAAAAAAAGAAGATGGCATATATTACCAACAAAGTCCAGCAACAACAGATAGAAAGAGAAATTCCACTTAAAATAACTGTGGCCAATATAAATTACTTGGGAGTCTACCTGCCAAGACAAACTCAGGAACTATATGACCAGAACTACAAAACATTTTTCACACAAATAAAGTCAGATCTAAACAATTGGAAAAATATTAATTGCTCATGGGTAGGCTGAGCCAATATAATAAAAATGACAATCCTACCTAAGTTAATTTATTTATGTAGTGCTATACCAATCAAACTATCAAAAACTATTTTATAGGTCTAGAAAAAATAATAACAAAATTCATCTGGAAAAACAAAAGCTCAAGGATATTATGGGAATCAATTAAAAAAAAAAAGAAGTTGGTCTAGCAGTACCAGGTCTCAAACTGTATTATAAAGTTGTAATTATCAAAACAATATGGGGGCAGCTAGGTGGCGCAGTGGATAGAGCACTGACCCTGGAATCAGGAGTACCTGAGTTCAAATCCAGCCTCAAACACTTGACACTTACTAGCTCTATGACCCTGGGCAAGTCACTTAACCCCAACTGCCTCACCAAAAAAGAAAAAAGAAAACAATATGGTATTGGCTAAGAAACAGAGGGGTGGATCAGTATAATAGAATAGGTTCAAATTACACTATAGTAAATGACTATAGTAATCTAATATATGATAAACCCAAAGATCCAAGCTTTTGGAACCAAAAAATCATTATTTGATAAAAACTGCTATGAAAACTGGAAAGCAGTATGGCAGAAACTAAGTATAGATCAACATCTCATACTATATACTAAAATAAGGTCAAAATGGGTACATGATATACACATAAAGGATGATACCATAAGCAAATTAAGAGAGTATAGAATTGTTTATCTGTCAGATTTATAGGCAGAGGAAGAATTTAGGATCAAAAAAGATATAGAGAGTAAAACAAACTGTAAATTTTGATTATATAAAATTAAAAAGCTTTTGCACAAACAAAACTAATGTAACCAAGACTACAAGGGAAACAAAACTGGTAAAGAATTTTTGAAACAAATATCTCTGATAAATGCCTCATTTCTCAATTATATAGAGAATTGAGTCAAATTTATAAAAATGCAAGTCATTCTCCAATTGATAAATAGTCAAAGGATATGAACAGGCAGTTTTCAGACAAAGGAATCAAAGCTATCTATAATCATATGAAAAAATGCTCTAGATCACTACTGATCAGAGAAATACAAATTAAAACAATTCACACCTATCAGAGTGGCAAATAAAACAAAAGGACGCTAATCCACTGTTGTTGGAGTTGGGGAAAGATCCAACCATTCTGGAGAGCAATTTGGAACTATGCCCAAAGGGTTATAGAACTATGCATACCAGGGGCAGCTAGGTGGCACAGTGGATAGAGCACTGGCCCTGGATTCAGGAGGACCTGGGTTCAAATCCGGCCTCAGACCCTTGACATTTACTAGCTGTGTGACCCTGGGCAAGTTACTTAACCCCAATTGCCTCACCAAAAACCAAAACAAAACAAAACAAACAAACAAAAACTATGCATACCCTTTGATCCAGCAATACCACCACTAGGTTTATATCCCACAGACATCCCCAAAAAGAGAAAAAGACCTATTTGTAAAAAAATATTTATAGCAGCTCTTTTTGTGGTGCCTAAGAATTCAAAATCAAAGGAACACCCATCAACTGGGGAATGGCTAAACAAGCTGGGTATATGATGGTGATGGGATATTATTGTGCTATAAGAAATGACAAGCAGGATGATTTCAGAAAAGCCTGGAAAGCCTTGTATGAACTGATGTATAGTGAAGGGAGCAGAACCAAGAGAACATTGTGCACAGAGACAGCAATACTGTTGGATGAAGAACTGTGAACGACTTAACTATTCTCAACAATACAATGATCCAAGACAATTCCAAAGGACTATTGAAACATACTATCCACCTCTGAAGAAAGAACTGATATCAATGCAACACAGACTGAAGCATGCTATTTTTCACTTTATTTCATTTTTTTCTTTTATTCAAGTTTTCTTCTACAAAATTACTAATATGGTAATGTTTTACATAATTATACATGTATAACCCATATCTGATTGCTTACCACCTCAGGAAGGGAGGAGGGGAGGGAGGAAGGGAGGGAGGAAATGAGGGATAAAAACTAGAACTCAAAACCATAAACAAAAATGTTTATTACTTTAAACAAAGAAATAAAGAAATATAGGATTTATATCAAGGAGTAATTTGGCATCATTGAAAGTGCTGTACAATTTCCCAAATGCAATAGAACCTAGCCCATTATCCACATGGCATGACTTTTAAAAAAATATATATATGTGTATATGTATATATGCATTTGTGTATATACTCATATGTACATACATATATAGATACACATACATCCATACATACACATATAAACAATGTTTGATTAACTTAGTGGGATGACTGTCCAATTATATATCCAACAATAGTCAAATAGTTAATAGTTATCTATTTAAGTGTGTTAAGGGCTAAAATTCTAGCTAGTCTGTCTAAAATATCTAATGAGTGGTTGCCAATAAATTATAAGCTTTAGCAAGGGTTAGACTTTTAAGCATTTATTAAGGAGAATAAGAATTTGGTAAAGAGAGAGAGAAAGGCCTAGATTCCTATCTATTAAAGGGAGAGCGCATTTCTAGCTCCCTTCTCCACCGGAGTCCTCAGGAAAGCCCCAGACAGAGCACTACTCTCTTCCTTCTTCCTCCCACTAGCCAATGTCACTTCTTGATGCCAAAGAAAAGACGCATGTTCTTGCCCTCAAAGACCTTCACTTCATGGGCAGAACTCTTCTACAGTAAGTCTCCAGCAGGTGGTGTCATTCCAATTGTTACAAGTGCTTACTAAGTACCAGGCCTATACTGGGAATATAAAGAAGTTTCTACCCTCAAGTAGCTTACATTCTAATGGGAGAACAAGGGGGGAACAAGGCAGAGAAAGCAGAAGGTAGCCAGACAGGAGGAGCATTGTGGTTTTGTCCAGAAAGTCAGAAGCAGAGCTTGAAGAGGAATGAAAGATGGCTGGCCTGGGGCTCTTCTTCAAAATAGAGATTCTGGGAGACAATCACCAATGAGAAAAAGGGACCACAGCAGAAGGAGTGATTTGCTTCTCCACCTCATTTTATAGATGAGGAAACTGAGGCAAATGGCATCAAGTGACATGTTCAGACATGGCCTCTGTCTGAGGCAAGATTTGAACACAGACCTTCATAACTCTGGGCCCTGTGCTCTACTGTACCACCTAGGTGGTTAAATTGTTTGTATTCTAATATATAGAAATGATACATTTATTCTCTCTGAACCCTATCATCAACAGGCATCATAAAGGGAGGGTCTGGAAGTGGTTCTGTTATATCCTGGTGATCTTAGAAAGAAAGGAAAGGGAGGAAAAGAAGAATCCATTGAGAAAGTAAAAGAGAGAAGGTGTGGGGAAATTATCTCACATAACTAAGGTGTGCGGGTAGAAGTCTATATAAAGAAAGAGGAGGAGGGAGGGGAGGGAGGGAGGGAGAAAAATCTGAAAGTGTAAAGCATGTATAAACAAAAGTTGAGAACTATCTTTACATGTAACGGAAAAAATAAAATATCTCAAAAAAAAATTAAAAAAAAATAAAAAAATAAAAAAAAAAAAGAAAGAAAGAGGAAGGGGCAAGGGGAAGTTTTGACAATTGAACCTCACTCTCATCTGAACTGGTCACATACACACACATACACACAAAGAGTTGGATATAAAACACATCTCTCTGAACAAGAAACAGGAGGGAAAAGGAAGAAGGAAGAGGGGAGAATAAAAGAGAGGGTAAATTAAGGAAAAGATTAATCCTAAGCAAATCAAACCCTAAAGATGTACAAAAATATGTAAAGCATATCTTTTTTACAGTGGCAAAGAATTGGAAATGAAGGAAATGTCCACCAATTGGAAAATGGCTGAGCAAGCCATGGTAAATGTATATATGTGTGTATACATACACATGCACACATACATATATACACACACACACATATATATGTGTGTGTGTATATATATAAAACATGTACATGTATGGTTACTATATAACTATTCTGTAATTTATTTTTATGTTGTTGTAAGAGATGAAGAAGATAATTGCTGAGAAACCTGGAAAGACTTGTATGAAATGTTACAAAGTGAAGTGAGTAGAACCAGGAAAACAATTTATACAATGATAATATTGTAAAGACAAATAACTTTGAAAGACTTAGGTACTCTGATGATACTAATGATCAACTAGAAATCCATAGGACTCATACTAAAATATGCCACCTACCTCCTGAGAGAAAACAGAATAAGACATATTTTTTTCTGGACATGGCCAATTTGGAAATTTGTTTTGCTAAACTATACATGTTTGTGAATGGGCTTTTGTTCTGTTTTTGTTGTTTTTTTTTCAATTGGGGATAAGGGTAGAAGGGAGAGAAGATGGATCATTGCAGATTGAAAAAAATAATTTTAAAAAGAATTTTGTGTGATTTTAACATATGTATGAGAGAAGCTGTATTGGAAGATAATGCTTAAGGTTTCATTTTGCTCTACCAGTTCAAACACTTCTTCATATTCAACACATAATATACACAACAGTACACTATATGTTCTTTGCCATTCCATCAATTGTGTAACTATGAACATGTGATTTGCTGTATAAAATGGTTTTTGAAAATCTTTTGCTCTTTTCATATTTTCACTGAAAAGCTCAGTATATTCATAGATCATTCTAAAAACATTTATAGTGATGAACAAGTTGGTACAGAGAATGCATAGTGGCTAAAGAGCTGGCCTTGAATTCAGAAAGGCCTACATTTACATCCTGCTTCTGACATATACCACCTATACAATTCTGGAAAATCAAATCGCTTCTCAGTACCCCCAGGAAACTTTCTACGGCTATAAGTTGTGTTACAGAATTCTTTTCTACAAAGAAGAATGACACCATCATCAGGGATCCAATGATTTGGTCAAAGATAGGAGGCCAAACTGAAAGCAAAGAAATTGCTGATAGCTGCTTCAACTTTCTAGGGCACGGGTTTAGTTTTTACAAATTTCAGGCCTGCTTACAGCACATAGCCAATCAGCAGTATTCTGAGGCAATTTAGGATAAATAAGTAATATCTTTTACAGTGGAGGGAAGTGTAGAGAAAGGGAGAATCATTCAAGGGAGAAAAGGAAGGATTTCTGGGGGAATATTTGTTTGTTATTGGAATGAGAAGACATTCCTATTCAAGGGTGGGAAACAAAGGGAGGCAACCAACTACTTTCTTTTCTTTTTTTCTTTTTTTTTTGTGGGGCAATGGGGGTTAAGTGACTTGCCCAAGGTCACCCAGCTAGTAAGTATCAAGTGTCTGAGGCCGAATTTGAACTCAGGTTCTCCTGAATCCAGGGCCAGTGCTTTATCCACTGCACCACTTAGCTGCCCCCCCAACTACTTTTTTTTTTTTTTTAGTGAGGCAGCTAGTAAGTGTTAAGTGTCTGAGGTCGGATTTGAACTCAGATAGTCCTGAATCCAGAGCCGGTGCTCTATCCACTGCGCCACCTAGCTGCCTCCCCCCAACTACTTTTACAATTATGAAAGAGGACCCTTCAGACAAAACTTCAGGATGAGGTAACAACAAAAATAATAGTTAATAATAGCTAAAATGTATATAGTACTTACTATGTGCAAGCACTGTATTAAGTGCTTTATAATTATTATCTCATTTAATCTTGACAACAACCCTGGGAGGTAGGTGCTATTATTATCACAAGTCAAAATTCTGGCCATCCTTCAAGATCTAGCTCAGATGTTACCTACTTCAAAGTCCCTTCCCTGATAACCTGAGCAGGAAAAAAAAAAAGTCCTCCTTACTTTGCCCTCAAATAATGGAATTCAATGTACTTACAGGACACTTCAATATCTTCCATGGGACAAGAAATAACTAGAAAGTAAGAGCTGTGTCTCATTCAAATGAAAATTATCTTTTTCTGTGTAATTTAAAATTCTAAATGTGGGTTCTAATCTGTTCCCCCAGTTTTGGGGGAAACTGACTAAAATCACTGATAAAATGAGTTTAGGTTTTTAAGGGTTTATTGAAAGATAGAGAAAGCTTGAAAACAGAATTCCTACAGCCTGGCAATCCTATCTTTCCTCAATTCTCTGTGAAGTCCTTTGGAGTCTCTCTCTGCTCCACCATGGTCAAGTCAGGAACCAAAAGAGACAGAGCTCTCTGCGCAGGCTCTCCTTCCTCCTTCCTGTCCCCTCCCAGAAATGGGAGGTTCTTCAAGCTGGTTGGTTGACTGGGCAGGAAGTTCAAAGTTTTTTTAGCTTCTGAGAACCATGCTTTCTTTTTTTTTTTTCTGTTTACATCTCTTCTTTTTTTTTTTTTAAATGTATGAGGTATTTTATTTTTTCCATTACATGTAAAGATAGTTCTCAACTTTTGTTTATACATGCTTTACAATTTCAGATTTTTCTCCCTCCCACCCCTCCCTCCCCCCTCCCCTAGACAGCGGGTAATCTGATATAGGTTATATCTATATATCTCTATACATATACATATAGATATATATATATATATATATACACACATATATATATATACACATAATAACATTAATCCTATTTCTGCATTAATCCTGTTACAAGAGAAAGAATCAGAGCAGTGATGCAAAACCTCAAAATAGAAAGAAAAAAAAACCAACAGCACCCAAAACAAAAGAAATAATATGGTTCAATCAGCATCTATACTCCACAGTTCTTTCTTTCTTTTTTTTTCTTGGATTTGGAGATCCTCTTCTATCATGAGTTCCCTGGAACTCTTCTGTACCATTGCATTGGTGAGAAGAATATAGTCCATCACAGTAGGTCAACACTCAATGTTGATGATACTGTGTACAATGTTCTTCTGAAAACCATGCTTTCTTAAGTACTCTCAAGTACCAGCCAGATGTGCTTAGAATCTAGTCAACTAGTAATCCAGTCAAATCAGTCAGTAATCCACTCAGGTGGGCTCCTGAGTATCTGCCAAGATCTCATCTATCACATTCCATTATCTTGACATTTCTCTTCAAACTTCTCATGGCATTTTGCCTGAAACTTTGAAACAAAATTATTAGTGTACATTCCTTTATCACTAGCACTCACCAGAGTTTCTTGCACATTGTTGATGATAAACAAATATTTGTAGAATTGCTCAACTGAATAACTTGGGAGTACTTGCTAGCTTACATTCATCACATTTGCAAATTTCTCTCTAGAATGAATTCTCTGATGCTTAGTAAGTTGGGAACTCTGACTAAAGGCCTTTTCACATTCCTGACACTTACAAGGGTCTCTCCCCAGTGTGAGTTCTGTTATGTTGAATTAGTAATGAGTTCTGATTGAAGCTTTTCCCACATTCACTGCACTTATATGGTTTCTCTCCCATGTGAATTTTCTGATGTTGAATGAAAGTTTTCCCACATTCTTAACATCCATAGGGTTTTTCTCCTGTATGAATTCTCTGATGTTGAATAAGTTGGGAGCTCCAACTGAAATCCTTTCCACATTTACTACATTTATAGGGTCTTTCTCCAGTATGGGTCCTTTGATGCCCAATAAGGTTTAAGCTCCAACCAAAATGTTGAATGAAAGCTTTCCCACATTCATTTCATTCAAAGGGTTTTTCTCCAGTATGCATTCTCTGATGCTGAATAAACAGTGAGCTGCAAGTGAAGTCCTTCTCACATTCATGACACTTATAAGGTTTTTCTCCAGAATGAGTTCTCTGATGTTGGTTAAGTAGTGAACTGCATCTAAAGTTTTTCCCACATTCATGACACTTATAAGGTTTTTCTCCAGAATGAGTTATCTGATGTTCAATATGAACTTGATTTGGGGGGAGTTTTTGGCATGGATATTATACTTATGGGGTCTTTTTCCTTTCCTTTCTTTCTCATATGTGACAAATTCAGGTTACACCCAAATTTCTCCTATATTTATTTATTTATTCCTATATTTTATTTTTCCTGGTCTCTTTTTTCTGTGGCAATTTTCTCATGGGTCAGAGTCATTTGCTTAGAATGTTTCTTTTGGGAGGGGGGATTTCTTCAAAATAACTTTTTTGGGGGTTTCTCTGATGATTCTTTATTTTTTCTTCATATTCTATTCATAAGCTCTTCTAAAACCAGGGTCCTGAAAGCCATTCTTTTTTTTTTTTTTACTGAGTGTGATGTTTAAAATCTAAATTGTGGTCGGCTTAAATCAGAAGCTTCAGCTCCAGTCTAGTCTAGAGTTCCAGCCTGGTTGGGTTCTTCCTGAAGTCCTCCTCCATGAGCCTGCTTTAATCAGGAACTCCTTTGCAAGCTGTTTGTGGAAGCTTTTTTTATACATCTGGAATAGAGGTGGTCCTTACACACTGCTTCAAGGTGATTGGTTGTAGTCATCCAAATCCATTGTTTTTGAAGGTGTTCTCAAGTTGAGTTCACAGTCTAGTTTCTGAGAACAATACCTTCTTAAGGGATAGCCAGGTGTGATTACAATCCAATTAACTTGAAGTAGGCTTAATTATCAGTCAATCACTCTCACTTGATTCAATCAGTATAGATTAATCTCCAGGTGGGTCTTTGACTATCTGCTAAATCCCATTATTTCATCACATAAGGCAATTGGGGTTAAGTGACTTGCCCAGGGTCACACAACTAGTAAGTGTTAAGTGTCTGAGGCCGGATTTGAACTCAGGTACTCCTGACTCCAGGGCCAGTACTCTATCTATTGCGCCACCTAGCTGCCCCAAGAGCCATTCTTTAAGAATATTTCTGAAGTTGCTTTATGTGAGTCTGTATCTTCTGAAGTATACACTTTTTCATATGTGTGTATGTGTGTGTATCTTGTATACTTTATATATATATATATATATATATATATATATATATATAGTGTGTGTGTGTATACATATATATATATACATCATGACTCTCAGGAATCAGGCTCTTCAGTCTCTTCCACATGAAGAATTGTACTCTGTGCCCACAAGGATTAGACTCATTGGCCATTCCCTTGTTACCCATTAATATAATGAAATACTATTACATCATAAGAAATTATGAATCTGAAGAATTTAGAGAAGTATGGGAAGATATATTTGTGCAGTACCTGTACTGTGAGTGCTGCTATGGAAATAAGAGACTCAAACAGAAACTGATCCAGAGTTCACCAATCGGTAATGTCTTTGAATATGGATTTCTGGGACTGTGTTTTTGGAGGCCTTGGGAATAAAGAATCCAGAAATCTGGAAAAGTATCCATTCTTGTTCCTCACATGAGAGGAAATATAAACAGGATCAAATAGAGTTCCCAATCTCTGGATACCATCTCCCTGCTCTTTCCTTCTCTACCTGATGAATTCCATTCATAGATGATGGAAATCAGAAGATGAGGAATGATGACCTTTCCTATATCTTCCACTCCTAGCTGAGAACTGGAAGTACATGATAGTGAGACTATAGAACAGCCAGAAGGGCCTTTGCTTTTCCCTTCATTTGCTTTGCTCTTAAAGAATTAGCTCAAAGTTCATATGTACAATAATCTGGTGGATGATTTCTTCTCCTTTTAAAAGAGGTTTAAACTCTGGGGAAGAGGTAGATCCTGTCTCCCATCAGTGGCAGCTCAGGCAGCCATTCCCTTACAAATGATTTGTTCTTCAATAACATCATTATTGTCATCTCAAATAGATAGATAGATAGATAGATAGATAGATAGATAGATAGATAGATAGATAGATAGATAGATAGGTGATAGATAAACACACACACATATATACATATATATAGGCATCTGTCACCCCTCCTTGATATAAAAGAAAAACTAGTGTCCACTAAATTCTCATCCACTGTTTAATGCTGGGAGGAGGTTTGAGATCTCTTTAGAGTTCTAGGTGATCCATCCCCACTTCAGTGCCACTGAAGGCTTAAGGGGAGGAAGAGCATACATTGACTTCATATGGAAGTCTAAATTTTGTGGTAAAATAATGGAATTTGGCAGATGCCCAGGGGTCTGACTTGATTGACTTAGTAGTATTTGAATTGGGTGTGAATGAGGAACTACTAAGTACCCACTTAAAGGTAATTAGATCTTGAATTTAAATTTAGCCAACCCTGAGGAGTATTCTCAGAGGCTATGGACTGTGACATCAACAGGAGACTTCTCTCAGCCAATCAACTTGAAGAACCTCCAATTTCTGGGAGGAGAATAGGAAGTAGGAAGCTAAGGCTGATAGACAGGATCTTCCTCTTTTGGTTTGAGACATCTGCTTGGTGGCAGAACTTCACATGGGCTGTTAGGAAGGCTAGGATTTCCATGCTATAAGGAATCTGTTCTCAATCTTTCTCTCTCTTTACTATCTTATATCTTTTTTTTTTTTTTTGCAGGGCAATGGGGGTTAAGTGACTTGCCCAGGTCACACAGTTCCTGAATCCAGGGCCGGTGCTTTATCCACTGTGCCACCTAGCCACCCCTATCTTATATCTTTTAATAAACCCTTAAAAGCCTAAACTCTTGGTGAATTTATCAGTAATTTTAGCCAGTTTCCCCCCAAAACTGGGGGGGCACAGATTAGAACCCACATTTAGATTTTTAAATAACACAATTTCAATTGAGGCATATTTAAACCATGCACCTAGGCATGGTAGGCAAGACCAAGTTTCCATTAGCAGAAAGGGGGAAAAAACAATTTTGAGTGATCCACCATGGCTGCTGGTACTTTTGATGTGAGCTGGAATTTGGGGTCCAATTGATTGTGAGTCATCCCAAAAGAATTACAAGGGGGCAGCTAGGTGGTGCAGTGGATAAAGCACTGGCCCTTGACTCAGAAGGACCTGAGTTCAAATCCTCTAATTCGGCCTCAGACACTTGACACTTACTAGCTGTGTGACCCTGGGCAAGTCACTTAACCCTCGTTGCCCTGCAACAACAACAACAAAAAAAGAATTACAAGACTAAGTGACTCAGTTTCCCAAGTTTTATTGCAATACTGTGGGTGACCACAGGGAGAGAACCAGAATATTGGAAAGGTATCTCTCCAATAAGGAAAGGAAAGACATTTTTATTTATAGTATTTATTTATAGTACAGATAAATTGATTATCAGTCTCATTATAATAATCTCCACCTTGGGGAGGTACAGGGGAGGGCCTGTCCTACTCATTATACTATTCTCCACCTAGGGGTGTTACAGGGGAGGGTTTATCCTAATTTGGAGTTCCTGGGGGTCCTAAGCCAACCCCCAAGGCGGGTACCTTTTTCAGTGGAGGTGTGTTTTGGGGGTTTACACGTCATAAGGTGAACCTGGGGACAAATTTGGCCTTTTCTGCGCATGTCTCTCTGATTCCCATGGCTAGTTTCAAAATAGAATCATTTTTCATTAGAATTTCTATAGGTTGTCTTTTCCTTTATTGTTTTGTTTTGTTTTGTTTAGTGAGGCAATTGGGGTTAAGTGACTTGCCCAGGGTCACACAGCTAGTAAGTGTTAAGTGTCTGAGGCCAGATTTGAACTCAGGTTATCCTGACTCCAGGGCTGGTGCTCCATCCACTGCACCACCCAGCTGCCCCCCCTTTATTGTTATTTTGACCTGACCCGTTCTGGTCCGTTATGGATGTTGATCCCTATGGGTATGAGAATCTAACATAAATTATTCATTAACTGGGATCTGACTCCCTTTTAGAGCTAATATCTGTACTAGAGCTTGGATCTTAGATTTTTCTATTAACCCTTTTTTGCCTCCTACATCACTTTCATCCACTGATGAAGACAGGATAGCTGAAGAGTTTAGGGCTTGTCAAATTAATGATAAATTTTCCATGATTATGAATTCATACAGATGCTGAAGTGCTTCTTCCCCTTTCCCTGCTTCTTTTCTGATTGGTAGGACAGATATCTAGTCTGGTTTTCTGTTCTTTAAATTGTATACTTGGTAATCAGTACTAAAGTTGATTAATTTAAGATTAAGAATTAATCGTGGGGGTTAGCTAGGTGGCACAGTGGATAAAGCACCGGCCCTGGATTCAGGAGGACCTGAGTTCAAATCTGCCCTCGGACACTTAACACTTACTAGCTGTGTGACCCTGGGCAAGTCACTTAACCCCAATTGCTTCACCAAAAAAAACAAAAAACAAAAAACAAAAAAAACTACACTAAGATTTTTGAGATACCCTGTATAGATAGATTAAAGGACTAAGTTTCAAACAATGAGTCCAATGTGCCAGTTATCTATCCTGGTTAGGGTCTTCAAGCTAAGAAAGAAAATCTTACTGATATTGATTTATTATTATAAATTTCCTAAAGTTGATAAAGCTGGATCTGGCTTTGAGTTGTCTCTCCCTCCCCTTGGCAAAGAGTCAGTCACAGATAATCAAGGAGGGAGGCTAAGTTTTAGGTCATCTCCTCTTTTGTTGTTCACCATATGCATGCACAGAAGATACCTTCTGTAGGAGAATACAAGATGGTGATAAGTAAAAACTGCCTGGTGGGAGGAAAAAGGGAGTTTCTAGACCTGGCCAGAATCTAGACTGGTTGTTAACACCTTATTACCACTAAGATCATGGAACCATAGTCATCTGTAATTACCTCCTGTGACTATATCAACTGAGATAAGAGTGGAAACCAAATCTCTACCCTATCCCAGCCACCCTCACACCCTTATAACTTCCATGGGTACCATCTCCATCTTTTATGTGGGAAATTTTCCCTATGCAATTTAACATGTTGCCTAATGCACAGTGAGATGAGTTGAACCACAAAATCCAAATCTAAAGGCTAAGTAATTATTACGACCAAGTTTGGCTCTGAAAAATCAATGAGAAAATGTATCTCCTCTTTTTTTTTTTTGAGAGGTGGGGGATTTTACTGTCAATCTCAGTTGATGTCATTAGTTTTGCTCCTATGTTTTCCACCTTTCTTTGTTATTCTGTTACTAGGAATGGTCCATTGGGTAGGAGAGAGAGAAAGGGATATATTTAGAAAAGAATGTCTTGTTTTAAAAAAACCAAAAACACAAAGCATACTTGTTTTGCCTTTCCTTTTTATCCTTAGCACTCAGCACAGTGCCTGACATATAACAGGCGCTTAATAAATGTTTGTTGTTGACTTGACAGGCGAGTCACCCATAGGTCTTCTCAGGGAGAGGGGTTAGTAAATCCTTGGTTCTCACCGTCCCAGACTGCAGTGGAATGTTTGAACCACTAAGACTGAGTCCTCCACTTATCCTAGAGAGGCCTCAAGGGGGGGGGGGGAGAAGGATGATCGGTGAGTCGGCAGCCGTGGCGCACTTCCGACCAAGGTGCTCTCTTCGCTTCCTGAATTTAAGGATCCGCCTAGATCAGGTCGTTACGGATTGGAGCGCCCTCCGCCCCAGACAGAGAGGAGCCGGCCGGCGGCTGGTCCCCGGTCTGGCTCTTTCCCGAGTGCCTGGCAATGCCCTGGGAATGCGTGAGGCTCCTGGCCAGGCTGCGGGGGGCTGACGGTGCTTCAGAGCTGGCGTTTGGCTCGTCCTCTAGGGGACCCGGGAGTTTGGGCGATGGCAGCGGTGCTCCCTATGGCCGGTTCCCAGGTGAGCCGTCCCTCCCTAGGGTCTCTCCTGGCTTCTTCAGCCTGGAGCTTCTTGGCCCCGCAAACCCCCGAGCAAGGAAAGGGGGCCTGACTCAAGGCCTTCCCCGCAGCAGCCTGGGTCCTCTCTGCTGGCGGAAGAAGGTGGTGTAGAGCGCTCCCCAGATCCGGGGCCTTGACATGTTCAGTTTCGTGGGTCCCTAAGTCTAGTAAAGCCCATATCAGTATGTTCTTAAATGCATATACTACATAGGTCACAAAGAAAGTCAATTGTAATGAAGTACAGTTCTCAAAATATATATTTTTAAAAGTTCACAGATTCCAAATTAAGAACTTCTACTGTATTAAAAACCTATTAGGGGCAGCTAGGTGGCGCAGTGGATAAGGCACCAGCCTTGGATTCTGGAGGACCTGAGTTCAAACCCAGCCTCAGACACTTACTGGCTGTGTGACCCTGGGCAAGTCACTTAACCCCCATTGCCTCACAAAAAAAACCCAAAAACAAAAAACCTATTAGTCTTTGATTTTTCACTCCATATCATCAGCCTCAATGGACCCCTTCTTTGGATTAGAGACCTAGACAGCCCTCCCCCTCCTCCCTCATCTCTGAATAATATTAGCATTTATATAATACTTTAAAATTTGCAAAGCCTTTACAGATGTCATATCATTGATTCTCACCACAATTCTATAAAGAAGATGAGGAAATGATGAGGAAACTAAACCTAAGAAAGAGAGAGAGATCAAATGACTTTCTCAGAGTCACACAGGTAGCATCTGAGGCACTTCAGTCTTTATCCAAGTCCAACACTCTGTCCACCGTGCTACCTAGTTATTTCTTCTCAGCCATGGCAAGTTTGAAAAAAAGAGCTTGGCTTTGGGATTTATTTAGTGGCAACCTGGGTTGTCACCAATTATGGTGGAGAGCAAAAATAGCTTCCGGCTCTCCTCTTCATTCTACATTCCTTGCCACAAAGTGGTTAGGAGGTTAAGTGAGAAGTATACAATAGCTGACATTTATATAGTGCTTTGTAAAGTACCATATATGTATGATCTCATTGGACCTTCACAACAGCTGTGCAAATGTGAACTCCATTATACAAATTAGGAAAGTAAGGCTTGGGGAAATAAAGTGATTTACCCAAAAAGTACTAGAAGTACTGGGTTTGGACCCTGGTTCCTCTGCTTACTTCCTCTGAAACACTGAGCAAGTTACTACCTTTCTCTGATCCTCAGACATTCACTAATCTGTTAAATGAGAGTGTTGGGCTAAATGATCTCAGAGACCTCTCTCAATTTTAGGTTCTATACTAATGTATGACAAGTAAGTGGCAGAGTTAGGACTCAAAACCACATCTTCTGACTTCCAAGTTCATTGCTCTTTTCACTCAACCACAACCTGTTCTAAGTTTGTAAAACCTTAAATTTCTTTCTATGAAATAGTTTCTCCTTAGCAAAATTTATATTTAGAATTGAGTGTCATCATTCCATTTTTCACCATAGTTCTACTTGCCGGCCTCTCTAAATTCTATATTCATTTTTGAGAATGATGGGGAGTGAGAAAAGACTGTCATTTTTAGGGTATGGGAGCGTTTTAGAATCTATGGCTGATTCCTTCCCCTGAGAATATGAAGTTCCATATGCAGAAACTGGTGAGGATAATGACCTGAATTATTTTCCTCCCAGAAATTTTGGTTGTTCTGCAGTGTCCAATTCACCATGAGTCCATTTGGGATTTTCTTGGGAAAAATATTGGATTCATTTGCCATTTCCTTCTCCAGCTCATTTTACAGATGAGGAAACTGAGGCAAACAAGGTTAAGTGACTTGCCCAGAATCACAGAGCTAGTAGGTATCTGAGGCCTGATTTGAACCCATGAAGATGAGTCTTCCTGATTCCAAGCCCAGTGTACCACCTAGCTACCACAAAAAAAAAAAAAAAAACAGCAAAACAAACAAAAAATCCTTATCTCTTGCAAAAGACGAGTTGGGTTGGGAGAGCTAATTGTGAGACCCCCCTACTGTACAGAAAGTTAGCTACACACACACACACACACACACATACATACAGCTTCTAATTGCTTTATCTATGTGAGTTTTCTATCCCCTGAGGGATAAGCAAGTGAGTTCTCCATAAGATTTACAGTTGGCACTAATAAATTCCTTTTGAATTTTAGGTATTGGTGACATTTGAAGATGTGGCTGTATACTTCACTAGGGAGGAAGTAAAGAAGCTAGATCCCATTCAGAAAGCCCTTTACAGGGATGTGATGTTGGAAAATTATGGGAATATGTTCTCCCTGGGTAAGAACTTTCTGTCCCTCTCCTTCCATGTGACTCAGAATATTTCTATTGGTATCTTCTGGCCTCTTCCCAAATAATTAGTAACTATGGAGTTCATCTAAGCTATGACTTAGGGATCAAAGCTGCCTCATATTTCTTTTGAGACCAGAGAAGGAGGTCTCTGTTCCTTGACTTCACGTGATATGTCTGGTTTCTACAGAAGACAGAGAGGGGAGCTGCCTTGTTATTTCTGTAAAGACAGTCCCATTCTGGGCTTTTAAGTTTCCTGTATACATTTTCCCACTCTCTCACTCTCCTGCAAAATCCAAGAACTGCTATCTTCACAGAGATGAAAGAATGAATGGTTGTGACAATTGGAGTGACGCCCCCTCCTGGAGAGATACTGTAGGAAAGCTCCGCCATGAGGAGAAGGTGTCAGAGGGCAAGCCATGTGGCTTGGAAGGTCAGTTCCTTGGTGTCAGGAAGTGACGTTTGTTCATGGGTACTGTCAATCAAAGCTACCAGCCAATTAGCTTGGAGTTGTGTGTGGGTAGATGGGATGTTTCTGGTTTTTCACAGGAGGCTTGTGGGATGAAGAAGGGTCTCTCTCTCTTTCTCCAGGACCCCGTGGGGAATGGAGCAAAAATGCTGGCTCCCTGAGATAGATAGGCCTCTTTATCTCTCCTCACCAAATTCTTATGCTCCTTAATAAATGCTTAAAAGTCTAAACTCTTGCTAAAGCTTCTAATTTATTGGTGACCACTCATTAGATTTTTGGACAGCCTAGCTAGAATTTTAGCCACATTACAGACAGTAAGTATTCAGATGGTGACCATGAAGTATTCATGGTCAAACAGATATTTGGTTCAGTCATTCAGCAAGAATTGTGCTCTTAACTGTTTGCTAGGCACTGGGTGGAGTTGGGCAGGGAGGAATATTGTAAGAATAAACTATTGTTCTTGACCTCTTGTTGGAGAGACAAAACTATTACACACCAAACAATATTGAACAACAGAAGAGAGTGTAATTATGTGCTAAGTAGTGTTGTACATATAGAAAGTGTTGTACGGGGCAGCTAGGTGGCTCAGTGGATAGAGCACCGGCCCTGGAGTCAGGAGTACCTGAGTTCAAATCCAGCCTCAGACACTTAACACTTATTAGCTGTGTGACCCTGGGCAAGTCACTTAACCCCAATTGCCTCACTAAAAAAAAAAAAAGAAACAATAGTCAAGGAAGGCTTTAAGAAGGAAATGGGAATGAGATTCTATATTAATGAGACATAGGAGAAATTAACCTTCCTGGAAGCAAAGGGTACATGTTGGCAATTAGTGGAATATAAGGCAAGATTGGTTGAATGGGGTCTTAAAAGCCAGGCAGGAGTTCAACTTTTATATAAATAGGTATCCGTTAGTTTTGAGTAGGAAGCTAGCATAATGAAAGTGATGCTTATGGAAGATTAATCTAGCAGCATGTAATTTACAAAAAGAGAGGCAGGAATCAAGAGAAGCCAAGCTTGTTAGACATTTCCAATTGAATATACAATAGCCATCTCATACTCAACATGTCCAAAATAGAACTCATTGTCTTCCCCAAAACTCACCCCTCTTCCTAACTTCTCTGTTCTGGTAACACAGGTTCACAATCTCTGAGTTTGTTCATTTTCTTATTCTCCCTCACCCCATGTATCAAATAATTTACCAAGTCTTGTCAATTCTTCCCCTATAACAATTTATCTCCTCCCCAGCTGCTAGTACCTCCCCTTACAGAATTTCTTTGTATTTATTATGTATTTATTTATATCTGTAGATGTCTCCCCAATAGAAAGTATTGAAAGCAAGAACTCTTTCATTTTTGTTTTTATGTCCCCAGCACCTGCATAATACTGGGACATACTAGTCTCTTAATAAATGCTTGTTGACTGATGTTGTAGTAATCCACAGGTATGAGGTATTAAGAGTCAGTATGTGGGTGATATCAGGTAGAAGAAATTAGAGAGGAAGAATTAATTAATTGTTAATAATGCATATTAATATTAAGTCACATAGATTACTTTAGAGTATAAAATGCTTTTTTTTTTTTTGCAGGGCAATGGGGGGTTAAGTGACTTGCCCGGGGTCACACAGAGTAAGTGTCAAGTGTCTGAGGCTGGATTTGAACTCAGGTACTCCTGAATCCTGGGCCTATGCTTTATCCACTATGCCACCTAGCTACCCCAAAATGCTTTCTTAACAAAACAAAAAAACCTATGCAAGTGACATTATCCCCAATTTACAAATGAAGAAACTGACCCTTGGAGAAGTAAATTGTCTTGGCCAAGGTAACCTATCTAGTAACAACAGAACTGGTGTTTGATCCCAGGTCTTCTATTTCTAAGTCCATAGGTCTTTCTACTACTCTAGAAATTGGTCCTGATTCTAAGGGATGAAGGAGAGGGAAGAGTCAGAGATGTCTGCAAGGTTTTGAGTCTATGAGGAGAGCGATTCCATTAATTAAAACAATGCAGGAGGAAGAGGGCAAGTTTGGGAAAAGAATATTAAGTTTATTTCTATACATGCTGAGTTTGAAATAAGTGAAATGTTTAAGTGGAAATGTCCATTGGGAATCTGGATATATGGAACTGAGACTCAGGACAGTACCTATAGTTGCAAGACCAGATGAGCTTATATATTCTATGGCAAAATTCTCATCTCCCTTACCTGAGCCTCTTTTCTCTACCTTCCTCTCTCTGCTTTCCTTCTCAGAGAAAACTTTTCAGAGCCCCAGTTTCCCCCAGGCCTTACTAACTAGACTGCTAGTTCCTTTCCAGTTTTCTTTGGGTCTAGTGTTAAGACCTAAGAGTTAGGATCTGGGATTTGAGATCTGAAGAATCTCTTCACCCAGCTTTCTGGAAGATATCCCCAGACCAGGATTAATCAAACCAAATAGCTTGTTCTGTCTTGGAAGAAGGGAATCCAGCTTTCCAAATTCTGAATGAAATCAGAGAGAACTATAGAACGAAGAAGTACCCTTTAAAGAACAGAACAAGTTCCAGATAGAAGTGATAAGGAGTCAAGGGTTTAACTCATTAGAAGGATGAACTATTTGTGAATGAAAAGAGCCTTCATAGTGAGTTTCCTGTGACTGGCAAATGTTTGAACAATGTGGAAATGATACTCCAGAAGGAAGTTTTGCTTCAGATATGAGTTGATCTAATTGTCCTCTAAGGGAAACTGCTGGACACCATGGAGGAGAGACAGAAGGCATTGTGTGATAGTCAAGTCAAACCACCATGACCACCTTGACTTCCATCTCCCCTCATAATGTGATGAAAATATTCCAAAACCCCAAAACAAAGGGAATAGACACCAGACCTACTTCCAGCCAAGTCCTTGCAGCCATCATTGTAGAGAAGGGGCCCATCACCACTCCCAGTAATTTCTGATCAACTGCCACTAATAGGCAGAGAGATAGACACAAAAGCCCTGGGAAAGCAGTACCCTATTCCCCTCCCCAGACTGCTAGTCCTGCTTCCAGCCCCACCCTCACAGCCATCATCTAGGGGGGCAGCTCCTATTGAGAAAGGGCCAACCATCCCTACCAACTGCTACTCCCAGGGTAGGAAATCCAGCCCAATTGAAGCATCAAAGCACCCTGAACGAGACAAGAAGGAGTATGTGCCAACCAGGTCAGACCACCACCGCCTTCACCATCATCTTCCCTCAGACCCTGGCAGAGCCATCCCAAGACCTTGAACTCAGAGCCTTTGGAATAGCACTGCTTCCAGCCCAGTGTCCACAGCCATCCTTCTGGGAAGCAATCCCTATGGAAATACCTATCCCTAAATTCCTTGGTACTGTCAAATGGTTCAACAATAGAAACTAATTGTTTCAGTCGAAATGACATTAATGAAGAGGCATTAGTATTTGCTTTGTCACTTGACCCTAAGAACTGTGGGACCTTTCTATCTGATTTGCCTCTTTAATATGAATGGAGTCTGAGGAAGTCTATAAAAGTGGGAATTTCTTTCCCTGTTTCAGGTGTTACCCAGAGGCTTCTAGGCTTCCTGGAATTTTACCCCAAAATTTAGATGTCTCAGCAATAACATCCAGACACTGAAGTTATCAATCTATAATAATTCTTTATTTTTTCCTTATAAATTAATAAAACTATAAGGAACCTTAGAGATTATCTATTGCAGGCATTCTTAGATTAAGGTTCATGAACTTGTTTTTTAAAAATATTTTTGATTACTGTGTTTGAATATAATTGGTTTCCTTTGTATTTTATTTTATGCCTTCCAACACTTATTCTGAGAAGACATCCATGGGCTTCCCCAGCTTGACAAAGGAATCCATGATACAGAAAAAATTGAGAACCCCAGACATCATCCAGCCTTACAAACAAGGAAGCTGAAACCCAGAGCGATGACCTAATGTAATTAAAGTTAACATAAGTAGTGAATATCAATGCCAGCATTCAAACCCAGGCTTCATAAGTTTTTCCACTTATCACAATATTAGACTGACCCTGGAGCCATCCTTACATTTCAGTCACAATCCAACAAGCCTCATTTCCGTCTCTGTTATAGGAATTCCATTATCCAAACCTGATGTGATCTGTCAGCTGGAGCAAGGGGAGGAGCCCTGGGGCCTGGATCTAGAGAGAATTGAGAGAAGAGGTATATCAGAAGCCTCTCACACAGGTGAGTGAGAAGTTTTCAGTTGAGTGAATGAATTATTTATGATAATCCTTTTATTAACTGCTGTGTAAAAAAGTTAGATAGTCTGCTTTCAAAGATCCTGCATTCAGAGGGGGAAGACAGCATATTGTAACGATTGGAATAACGCCACCTGCTGGATACTAACTGTAGAAGAGTTCTGCCCATGAAGCGAAGGTCTTTGAGGGCAAGACCAGGAGTCTTTGGTATCAGGAAGTGACGCGGACTAGTGGGAGGAGGAAGGAGGAGACGGAGGCGCTCTTCCTTTTGGACTCTGGAGGAGAGCGGAGCTAGAAATGTGCTCTCCCTTTAATAGATAGGAATCTAGGCCTTTTTCTCTCTCTTTACCAAATTCTTATTCTCCTTAATAAATGCTTAAAAGTCTAACTCTTGCTAAAGCTTATAATTTATTGGCGACCACTCATTAGATATTTTAGACAGACTAGCTAGAATTTTAGCCCTTAACAGATGGCTGACCACGAAGAGGAAAGCTAACCCTCAGTCTTCTGATCTTCTGGTTGGGTAAGAAATTTCCCCTCCCTCTCCCTTTAACTGCTAAGTACTGGCGTACTGGCTGTGTTTTACCTTTAAATTTTTTCAAATGGACCTTTTAAACTCCCTAATTATCCTATTTTTGATTTTAGTCTGTTTAACCAGACAAATGGGAGATAAGATCATGTTAATGCTTTGTTTTTGTGGATTTTCTATTTTTCTTTTTATTTTTGTTAAAAGAGCCAGCAACTTACTCACACAAGGAAATATCTCTCCCTCTCCCAACCATGCTTTTTCAGAGAAACCTGAAGACATTCCCGCAGCTTTTCCCAGTTCTAACACTAATTGTTGCTTTAATTTTGCATGCTTGGAGGCAATGACCCACCCTCTAGAAGCTTTTAATCCCCTAGCACCTGGAGGCAAAGTGGGGGAAGAGGAATCCAGGCCTGAGTTCAAAATCAAGTCTGATTCAAATTGTGCTGGTCCCTCCCCTCCTCTACAGACCCCACCCTCTACTCCTCCCATGGCCAAGCCCATTGCTTCCCCTGCCTGGGAAGTCCAGAGATCTGATGCGCATGCTCAACTTTCTCTAACTACATTTGCAGATTCAGGCTCAGCCCTTCCCCAGCCTGGCTGTGCTTCTGAGACAACCTTAGAAAACACTTTAAATTCCAGATATGCTCGTTTTGTTGATAATTTTGCTAACCTGCTTTTGTCTTTCATTAGTAATCTTATAAAGCATTTGTATGGTGAAAAGACTGACAGACAATATAGAGGGGTTAAAGAAGAAAAATTTAAGCTGTATAAGAATGACAATCATCAACATAGTTCAAGACTCTGCTTCTTTTGCCATGGAAGGGTATATATTGTACAGAAATGTAAAAGTAAGGGGCAAGGTATTGATATGAGTGTTGGGGATTTTAGATATCAGAATCAAAAGTGTTCTGAATTCACTCAGAGTAATAGTATCAGTTCAGAGGTTACATAGGATTTCTATGCTATTATATATACATTTTGAAATTAATGGTATGGGTTTATTTTCATAGAGATTTTCATGCTTTTGAGATTGTGACTTATACTTAGTTTCTAAAACAAGGAGAATATTTGTAAAGCTTTTTATAGTCATATGATCAAGTTTATATTTTATAATACTCTTATTAATATTAAGTTCATATTCATTTAGATTTCCCTAGTTTGAATTTCATTGTCTTTTATTGTTCCGTGTGTATTTTTTTCTATTTATTCATCTCTCTAATTTTGAAACATTGCAAGATGGTTTTGATTTCATAATACAATGTTAATTCTAGGAGTATTGTGCTCCCATATTCTGAGTTGTTTGTTTTTGTTATTTTTTCTCAACTGATTATTTGATCAAACTCTTTAAAGCATTTCCCTGGCAAATTGTTTGCCATGGCAAGTGTAAATTGATTCTAGAAGTATTATTTTTGATAAGCATATTCCAAAAAAAAAAAAAAAAGAGGGGAACATTTGTAAAAGTTTTCTTTTTAAAAAAAAAGTTTTCTTTGAGATTCTGTTGTGCTTTAACTTGTATTTAAATATATTCAGATTTTTCACAAAAGTAATTGTATACTAAGTTTTTAAAAAAGGGGTATTATTTGAAATTGTTGCATAATTATATATTGTGTTCTGAGTCAAGATGTATTCACATTTTTTGCAATCATTTATTATCCTCAATTTTTAAATACATATGAGACTTGGATTATGGGAACTTATCATTTAAGACATTAATTGCCTTTATTCTGAGTTATCAGATGCCAGTTGGCCAAGATGCCATCCAATCACAAGAGGAATACACGCAAGAGCAGACACTGAACTGTCACATGAGGGGAGACATGCATGAAGTCAAGGTATGGCCAAGGGAACGGCTTTTGACAAATGTTGAGGTTGGATTCTCTTGGTTTAATATTTTATTTTATTTTTCCCCACAATATTGTACAGATGGCTGGAAGTATTCATCCCACCCATCTCACTTCTACACCTGGCTTCTATGCTCCCTCCTATATGCCTGATGCCATGGACATCTCAATCCCATGCATCTGATTAAGTCTGACTCAGTTTCCTCCAATATGTTCGGTGGCATGGACATATATTCCATCCACCTATTTTAAGCCTGGCATACTGCATGGACAGTACATATTGCTCAAGTGTGGGAATGCTCATATCCCATCATTTCTCTGTTCTTTTATGGTAACCCCCATAATTATCTCAGGTGTCATGATAAATAACAGTGTTGAATTTGGCCTTGACACCTGTTACCAATTATATTAGATTTTCTAATTTCTCATAATGGCATGAGGATAATTAGGCAGATGATGCAAAAAGTGATGAAACAAAGATAAAAATTATTTTTAATAATTAATATTGCAGCAATTGTCTTCTCAATTACCCTCCATAAGGGGGGGACTATAGTAATATTATAATTTTAAAGAATGTTTCAATTTTTGTTTTATTATATGTTTCATGTGTAACAACTAAGATTCTGTATTCCCTTAGACATGTTTTTGAGAACTTTCATTGTTTGATTTTATTATTGACAAAGCTATTTTAAAGTTGTGTTAAGCTCAATTTTGTAGGAAATTTCCTGGCTGATTACCAGCATCCATACCTCAACCCCTGAAAAGACTTCCATTCCACGACTACACCTAGAGGACATCTGAGAAAAGACTTTCAGAGACTTTAAATGAACAGTTTTGATTTGTTTTTGTTGTTTTTTTTTTCTCTTTCTGTTATAATATACACCATCTGTGATATGTACTCTCTGCAGAGGCCCTCCCTTTGCAAGACCAATGTCAAAGCGTCGGTTCATGAGGACAAAAAAAAAAAATCGCCCCTCTGGACAAAACTTTCCTCTCTTCCTTTTCTATATTGTTGTTCACATATTATTAGTTAGCAATAGTTATTATATTCTTTTTACTGTTCCGTCAAGGAAACATTTTGTTTCTTGAGGAACAACAGGGGGCACTGTAACGATTGGAATAACGCCACCTGCTGGATACTAACTGTAGAAGAGTTCTGCCCATGAAGCGAAGGTCTTTGAGGGCAAGACCAGGAGTCTTTGGTATCAGGAAGTGACGCGGACTAGTGGGAGGAGGAAGGAGGAGACGGAGGCGCTCTTCCTTTTGGACTCTGGAGGAGAGCGGAGCTAGAAATGTGCTCTCCCTTTAATAGATAGGAATCTAGGCCTTTTTCTCTCTCTTTACCAAATTCTTATTCTCCTTAATAAATGCTTAAAAGTCTAACTCTTGCTAAAGCTTATAATTTATTGGCGACCACTCATTAGATATTTTAGACAGACTAGCTAGAATTTTAGCCCTTAACAATATAAAAGGACCAAAAGAGAGCCAGAGATATAGAAGTGGGAGACATGGTTTGAAATTACCTCCAGGAAGTGATGTGGAGGTGTAGTTACAAGAAAGCTAAAGTAAAAACTCACCTACTGGAGCCCAGGCTGGTTCTAGGAGGAGAATCCAAGGTTCAGACTAACATCTCCAGTTGACCATCTCTTTCTTGATTTCCCACTGATACCTGAAACTCAGTATTTTCAAAACCGAGTTTATCTTTCCCCATAAATCTCCTGACTTTTTTTTACTGTTTCTGACTATTTATAAAGTCAGAAATGTATATTTAGAAACTGATAAATGCTGCCACCATTTACCCTGTTGTGTCCATGTTTGCAACTCTGGGGTTGGTTATCTTTGATTCTTCCATCTTACCCACTTACCAAATCCTACCAACTACATCTCTACAAAATCTCTTTAATCTCCCTTTCCTCCCTTCCACCCCAACTATCATCACCCTAATACAAGTGCACATTACTGTATGCCTGATGTATTGTATTAGCCTACTACCAGTTGTTCCTATTAACACTCCATCCCTCTTCCAATCTAGTCTAGCAATATATCTTGCTAGAATAATCTCATATATTGATCTGGTTATACTACTTCTTTGCTCAGAAACCTTCAGTGAGTCCCTGTCAACTACAAAGTATATTTCAAAATCCTCTGCCTGGGGCGGCTAGGTGGCGCAGTGGATAGAGCACTGGCCCTGGATTCAGGAGGACCTGAGTTCAAATCCGGCCTCAGACACTTAATACTTACTAGCTGTGTGACCCTGGGCAAGTCACTTAACCCCAATTGCCTCACTTAAAAAAAAAAAAATCCTCTGCCTGCACTTAAGGCCAACAAATCTGACACCATCCTATTTTTTTAGCTGTAGGTCATTATCCTCCATGCACTTTTCAGTCTAGCCAAATTGAACTGTTGCCTGATCATGACACATGCACTGTGTTCCCCTCTGTGCCTTTGTTCATATCCCCTCTTCTTTTTTGTTTGTTGAATTTCTGCCCATCCTTTAAAATGCACAACTGAAATATCTCCTTCATTAATACTTCTCAGTATTTTTGTCTTATTATATACTTATTATGTTATGTTATATATTATAGTTATCTGCATTTGTCTTTATTTTCCAAGTGGCTTAAATATTGTATCTCCCTAGCACCTAGAGCAACACTCTGTATACAGTAAGCACTCGTTAAGTGATTGTTGAATGGGTCAATGAAAGAGCATACAGATACTCTGGTAGAGTTAAATTATGACACTGTGAATTAATTGTAGTCAATGTCAATGACTGGGAGCAGATCGTGCAAGATGACACTAGGCACTTAAAGTATGGGGGACTGAGGGAAGGACTAACTGCCCATTTGTTCAATAGGGTGGTTGTACTGACTGTGTGAAACAGTGAGTACTCAGATCCAGTCATAGGAGAGCCTTTAGTGTAATTGGATAATTCGAATTATGTTCTAGCTGTTTCCTTTCTTTTATCACAGGAAAGACTTGATATTTCTATTTTATTTGTTTCAGATTCCAAGGAAGGTCTTAATAATGGACAAGTGACGGCAAAGCAGAAAGTTTCTGAAGAAGTAGAAACACTGTGGGCAATATTTAGACAACCAAAGGATGACTCCCAAGTTCTCACATTTGCAGAAACCTGTAAACATGAGCACAAATTAGGAAGGCAGAAAGAAAACTCTGAGAAACAAACTCTGAGGAAATCTCACCCCCAGGAGAGATGTTTTGGGCAAGTGATTCTCACTCACAAGAAAATCCAAATTGGAGAACAAGCCCAGGAGTGCAATAAATGGAAAAGAAATTTCAATTTGAACACAGAGCTTCTAACACATCAGAAAGATCTTATAGGAAAGAAACCCCACAAATGTGATATATGTGTGAAGAGCTTCAAATATAATTCATTCCTAGTAAGACACTACCTAATTCATGATGGAACAAAACATTGTAGATGTGATCAGTGTGGAAAAACCTTCAGTCAAACTTCACAACTCAACCAACACCTAAAAATGCATATTAGAGAAGATCTGTATGAATGTAATGAATGTGGAAAAGCCTTTAGCCAGAGTTCAAACCTAATTCAGCATCAGAGAATTCATACTGGAGAGAAACCTTATAAATGTAACAAATGTGGGAATGCCTTCAGCCAGAATTCAAATCTTATTCGACATCAAAGAAGTCATACTGGACAAAAGCCATTTGCATGTAACGAATGTGGGAAAGCCTTTAGCCAGAGTTCAGACCTTATTCAGCACCAGAGAATTCACACTGGAGAAAGACCATATGTATGTAATAAATGTGGAAAAGCCTTTAGTTCAATTTCAACTATTACTAAGCATATGAGAATTCATACAGGAGAAAAACCTTATGAATGCAATGAATGTGGAAAAGCTTTTAGTCAGAGCTCACAACTTTCCCAACACAGGAGAGTTCATACTGGAGAGGGTCCCTACCAGTGTAATGAATGTGGAAAAGTCTTCAATCATAAATCACACTTCAGTGAACATCAAAGAATTCATACTGGAGAGAGACCCTATGAGTGTAAAGAGTGTGGGAAGTCTTTTAATCATAAATCATCCATTATTGAGCACCAGAGGATTCATACTGGAGAAAAACCTTATGAATGTAATGAATGTGGAAAAGCCTTTAGCCATAGCTCAAACCTTATTCGACATGAGAGAATTCATACTGGACAGAAACCATATGAATGTAATGATTGTGGAAAAGCCTTCAGCCAGAGCTCTGACCTTATTCAGCATCAGAGAATTCATACTGGAGAGAGACCATACACATGTAATAAATGTGGGAAAACTTTTCGTTGGATTGCAACCATTACTAAACATATGAGCATCCATTCCGTAGAGGATTCCTATGAGTATAATAAATGTGGGAAAACCTTTAGTTACAGGTCACAGGTTCATGAACATAAGAGAATTCATGCTGGGGTGGGGGGAGTATGAATGTAATAAAAGCATCAAATAGAGCTTAGATTTTAATCAGCCAGCAACACAGAATTCATACTAGACAAAGTTCGTTTAGAGTTCAAATAGCAGTTGAATGTTTACACTGGATCCTGGGCATGTAGTGATTATGTAGAAAGCTTCAGCCAAACAAGTAGCTTTGGATCCCAACTCCTGGAAATTCTCCCTTTTTATTCTAGCCTTCACTGTTTGCTCTTCCTTCTCAGAACTCTTGTAGTTAATATTGTCTGTTTTGACCATTTGAGCACTGAATCATAGAATGATCTACTTCTGAAAGGATTGTGTTCCAAAAAGTTCATTTGTACACCTGTTATTTGGAATGCATTTTCTCATAGAAACAGTGTTATAATGATGTTTCCCAGGCCATGCCATGAAACTCTACTTTTAACTTATAGTGTAGCAGAACTGTAGTCTTTGCTATTGCTAGGTCTGAGCTCTTGGTCCTGGAGCAAGGGCTGTATATTAGAAAAGAGAGAAAGAAGAATATCCTTCCCTTTTACTAAAGTACAAGGACAGGCCTTAGCAAAATTTGGCAACAAATAGGCTACCTTTGGCCATTTTCCACTTCTTTTTCTGTGACCTGTAAAAGCATGACTTTTCCCCAGTTTTTCCTCTTTTCCTTCTTCTCTTTTCCTTGTTCTTTTCTTCTGCATCCATTCCCAGAACTGAGCCACAGTGTCTAATGGAATGAATAATTTGCCAGAGGACACCTTCAGAGGTAGAAAAATTTCCTTAAATGCATAGAGATCTCTGAACAATCTCCCTTCTCACAGATGGAGTAGATAACTGTGCTCTTTCCCTGCTACCTTGTATCTTCTATAAGTCTAAGAATAGTAACCAGGAGAAAAGCTAAAGGAAGTAGGAGAATACTTCCTTTGTCAAGCCCCTCAGACAGTCAAGAGGGTTTAATGAGAAAACATTACTGCGCTTATCTAACACAAAACATCTGTTTGGGGTTTTATTTTGTTCTTTGCTTTAATTGCACAGTAAAAGTTACATAACACAGTTTCAGCTGAATTAAGGAAAGCAGCATTAGGGAATGTCCTGGCCAAAAAGAGAAGACATTAGTTAGCATTTGTGATGTGTCATGATCACAAATAATTGCAATATGAGTTTTTTTTAAAGAAATGCAAAATAGAAAATTGTGTGTAATGTTTAGAACAAGGTAAATGGATTTTAAATGTATTATTCAAGACCTGAATTTTAAAGTGAACCATGATTGCCATTTTAAGATGACATGATAAGATTGAAGTGAAAATGATACAGAAATTTATTTGCCTGAAAGACCAATGACAGAGATCCAAGACTCATCTGTATGTATATGTTCTTAGTGCATTTTTCTCAAATATGCACTGAAACTGACAATGAACATGTAGAACAACTGCTTTCTTAAGTTATGTACTAGAATAACGTGTTCTAAATATCATTAAAAATAAATATCCATAGGGGCAGCTAGGTGGTGCAGTGGATAGAGCACCAGCCCTGGATTCAGGAGAACCTGAGTTCAAATCTAACCTCAGACACTTAACACTTACTAGCTGTGTGACCCTGGGCAAATCACTTAACCCCAATTGCCTCACCAAAAAATAATTAATTAATTAATTAAAAATAAATAAATAAATAAATATCCATTACTGGAGAAAGAAAAAGAGAATAGACAGGATTGAGATACAAAGGTGGAAGTTTTTCACTGCCTTAAACATTTCTTCATACATGTCTTGTTCATTTCCTAGTGTCTCTCCCTACACTTCCTTAAGTTTCTCAGTATGCCCCTTATCTAAATTTTCCCTATTCCACATAATGTTCAGTGCCCTTTAATGACCAACCTCACCTACCCCAACCAAAATTCCCATTTCATTCAATCTTATTCAACACCAGAGAATTCATTCTTTTAAAAAAAAATACTGGACAGAAGTCATGAATAATATAATGGAAACAACACTGGCTTTGGAGTCAGAGGACCTTGCAATTGGTCACCTTGTGACCTTAGACAAGTGACTTCTTTCTCAGCCTCAGTTTTCTCATATGTAAAATGAAGAAATTAGAGTAGTAGGTTTCTAATTTTTTTTTTTTTAGTGAGGCAGTTGGGGTTTAGTGATTTGCCCAGGGCGGCTAGGTGGCACAGTGGATAAAGCACCGGCCCTGGATTCAGGAGTTCCTGAATTCAAATCTGGCCTCAGACACTTGACACTTACTAGCTGTGTGACCTTGGGCAAGTCACTTAAGCCCCATTGCCCTGCCCCCCCCAAAAAAAAGTGATTTGCCCAGGGTCATACAGCTAGTAAGTGTTAAGTGTCTGAGGCCGGATTTGAACTCAGGTACTCCTGACTCCAGGGCCGGTGCTCTATCCACTGCACCACCTAGCTGCCCCGAGTAGTAGGTTTCTAAGGTGCTTTACAGCTCTAAATTATGATACCAAATAAAATTTAAGGACATCTGAATTTTTTGATTAGGAGATGGGATATAAGTAACTTGAGGGGCACAGGCTGCTTCACAGGCCCAGATTGGGGGGAGAAGGCATAGAGTAGGAGAGAGCAAGGCATGAATAGATGGGAGAGGTATGTGTGAATAAACCTTCTTGATAGAGCTTATTCTGCTTTACACTAAAGGACAGAACTAAGACCAGTGGGTGGAAATTATAGAGCCACAGTCTTTAGCTCACTCTACCTAAACAACTGTTCAAAAATGAAATGACACACCTTGGGAGGAAATGAGTTCCTTGTGACTGAAGCTCATCAAGCAAAGGATGGATGATCATGTCAAGAACATTGTGCAAAGAATTCTTATTTAGGGAAAGGTTGGACTAGGTGAGTACTGATGTTCTAAAGTCCTATTTCAAAATTTAATGAATTAAAAAGAAATTTAATGAATTAACTGATAATCTGTCACAGATAAAATAGTGTAAATGAAAAATAACATTGCATTAGGATAGAGATTGAGCCCTTTATTTATTTTGTATTTTGTATCTAAAACCTAGATCCCACCTACTTCCAACACATCCAAACCATATCAGGCTCACTTCAGTTATTAGGAACACAGACTATTAGCTCACAGCTATTTTATGAGGTAAGTACAGGTATCATCCCCTCAATTTTATAAATGAGCAAACAGATACAGAGAAGCAAAGTGAGATGCCCCAAATCCCACAGCTAGTAAGTGGCAGAGCTAGAACTCAAACCCATATCTGGCTCCATGACCAGTGCTCTATACCATACTTCCTCTTTATTGGTCCAATGAGAGGATGACCCTAGGGTTCCTCTCTGGTCAAAGACTAACTCCTTTCCCTACCTCCTTTCTCCAAGATGATTTCTAATCTGTAGAGCCTATTAGAAGTCACTTAGCAGGGGCAGCTAGATGGCGCAGTGGATAGAGCACCAGCCCTGGATTCAGGAGTACCTGAGTTCAAATCCGGCCTCAGACACTTAATACTTACTAGCTGTGTGACCCTGGGCAAGTCGCTTAACCCCAATTGCCTCACTTTAAAAAAAAAAAAAAAGTCACTTAGCAGTCTAACAACTGTCCTTTTCCCAGCAGTCACCAGAGGAGGCCCACACATCATGATTTATAGCGACTATGGTTCTGTGAATCATTTCATCTCCCTAGGTTTTAGTTTCAGAGGCTCACGGATCATAAGGTTTAGAGCTAAAAGAAACTTTTGAGATTTTCTAGCCCAATCCTCATTTTATAGAAAAGAAAACAGACCCACAGAAGTTGACTTTCCCAAGGCCAAACACCTTGGAAATAGAGATAGACCTGGAATCCTGTAAAATGAAGGATTGGACTAGATGAACTCTAAGATCTTATGATCTCACTTTGCCAATCCAATAAAGACTTAAAATATGCAAAGCATTGTGCTAAATGCTAGGGATGCAAATGGAAAAGCAAGGCAGTCTCTGCTTTCGTGCTGCAATAGGTACTTTTTTTTTTTTTTTTAGTGAGGCAATTGGGGTTAAGTGACTTGCCCAAGGTCACACAGCTAGTAAGTGTTAAGTGTGTGAGGTCGGATTTGAACTCAGGTACTCCTGACTCCAGGGCTGGTGCTCTATCCACTGCGCCACCTAGCTGCCCCTGTAATAGGTACTTCTAATAGGTGAAGACAACACTTGAAGGTTTCAACTGCAAGTCTGATGGAAAGACATAACGGTTCTTAGGAGGCAACAGCAAAGCATGTGGTAATAATGCATCATCTTTGATGTCATTTCCATTGATAAAAACAATATGCATTTCCAAGCCATTTGTCATTTCCAAGGACTATGAGAACTTTGTTTTCTGGGTCATCAGTTGTCAAAACTGCTGAGGATTTGGGGGCTGCAGTCCATGCAGAGGCAGTTACTGGGTCTCAGCCAAGGGTTGAGCTGGAAGCTAGACCTATACTCAAGGGCACAGGCAGGGAACATTGCTAATCCTGGGATTCTCAGGTTTTCCTGCCCTACAGTGATAGTTGATATGGGCAGTGGCAGGGTTTGACCACTTTTCACAAGGGCTGGGGCCAACCTGGAACTAGGGTGGTAGTCTAGAGTTAATTATATGTGATTTATGTAGATAGAATACCCATCTCACTCATCCCCAGCAAATTTTAAAATAATTGTCAGGCAGGGAAGCAGCTAGCTGTCAATATAGTCACAAAGATTTGCATCTTATTGAGAAGGGCACCTCCAGTTAGTATTTAGTGCCAGGTCATCAGGACACAATGTACTTGGATAAATAGAAACATAATAGATGAAATGACTGGGGAAACAGAGGGAATGCCCGCCATTTACAGAACGGAAGCCACACCCTTTAAAGGACATCTGGAAGAGTGCCTGATTGATCTAGAGATACATGTAGTTTGGGGAATTAAAGAGATCTTTGTACTACTCCTGGCTCTGGTATGCACTTAGGTGATCTTTAGCAAGTCCCTAACCCTCCATGAACCTCTTTTACTTATTCTGAAAAGTTAGTTGTTTGGATTCAAAGATCTCTAAGTCTTCTGCCAGTTCTAAAAATTATGAGTCTGTGACCACATTCATCCCATCCTGGTTCTATGTAAGACTGTCATGGTGTCACTTTAGAAAAGTCTTGGAGTTCTGTCCCTACAAATGTAACTAAAAAAAAGAAAGTGATTATGTAGATAGTCATGCTTGACAGGATATAACACATTGGAGAAAAAGACTTTCAACTCACTGGAAGAAACTGAAGCTACTTTAATTTTCCTTGGCCAGGCTAAGCCCAGAGAGGTTATGTGACTTAGCCAAAGGCACAGTTAGTAAGTGGCAGAGCTGGGATTTGAATCCAGGTCCTGATTCCAAACCCATGGGTTCCTTTCAGGACCATGTTCATTACTATCCCTGACCATGTGCTCCATCAGGAAAAGGACTTTCTTAGGTAAATTTTGTAGCTCTCCCAAGATCAACTCTCCACATAGCATTTAACAGGTGTTTGTTGAACTGAACTGCAACACAGTGACTCTGGCATTCCAATCTTTTCACTTTTGAGGATACACTTTCTAGGCATTGTTTTCTGTGACCCATTTGTCCATTCAGCTTGATTTGAGGATATGGGCTAAGAAATTAAACTTCTGGTTTAGGCTCAGAAATGGAGTTACATGGTGCTTGGCTATGTTCACAAAATGAGAAACAGTTTGACCATATAAATGCGCTCTCGCTCTCGCTCTCTCTCTCTCTCTCTCTCTCTCTCTCTCTCTCCTTTTATTTTTTTTTTGGAGCAATGATGGTTAAGTGACTTGCCCAGGGTCACACAGCTAGTAAGTGTCAAGTGCCTGAAGTCAGATTGAACTCAGATCCTCCTTAATCCAGGGCCTGTGCTTTCTCCACTGTGCCACTTCGCTGTCCCCGGTCCTAAATACTCTTGACAGTTAATTTACCTCGTCGATATTTAGTGACTTCCTCTTGCCTACCCAAAATAGCATGTTTGTACCAGCTCCACATCCACTCAGGAGTCTTGATTAAGGGAAATAGATCAGTCGAACAACAGGCAATATAGGAAAATGTTATTTGGCTACATACTTCTCTACATACTTTATTTTCTTCCTCCTTTGCCCTTGAAGAGATTTCCTGCTCTGAGATTGAGGTGGAGGAGAAACGTGGGAAAGGGAGGGAGGAGACACTAAGCTGCATGTTGGCCAGGTCAGCCACACAGCAACACCCAGACTGCCACTTTGAGCATAGCTGTTCCAGCAGCAGTTGCTGAAGGCTGTTCGATGTCTGTTCTCTTATCCAGACCAGCCAGTTAAAATCCAGTCATATAACACATTTGTAAAGTGCCTGCTGGGACTATGGGAGTCAATGCTGCTGTGCCTAAATAGCTAACATTTACATAGGTCTTCAAAGTTGGCAAAGAGTCTGTACAAGTACATATATTATCTTGTTTCATCCTCTCAACAACTTTGTGAGGTAGGTGCTATTATAGTCCTCATTTTATGGATAAGGAAACGGAGGATTAGAGAGGTCAGATGATTTTCTCAGGGACATAAAGCTGGTAAGTATTGAGGGAGGGTTATGAACTCATTTTCCCAGCTCCAGATCCAGCACTGTGCCATCTGTAGAGCACAGACAGATTCCAAGATGCCTGAACTATCGACTTTTCCGATTCCTACCACCTGGCGAGTTTGGGGAGGCCAAGCTTCCTATTTCTTTGCTCCCCATTAACACAGGTTCCTGATACATACAAAGGGGTCCTAAGCAGACAGCTCACTTAATCTTTAATTACCTAAGACAAGAAGGAAGAGCAGCTGGTGGCAATTGACCCTAGCAGTCCACTGTGCAGGGGGATGTGTCTTAATCATTTTCTTTGTACAATAAAAAAGTGTGTGGCAACAGTATGGATTGCCTGCGTAATAATAAATATAACAGGTACTAAGTGAAAAGGGTAGACCTTCAAAGGGCCCCAAAAGTGTGAATGGGGGCTCAAGAGCAGAGATAAGAGATCTTTCTATTTTAATAAACATATCACATTGGTCAGAGCTGCAGTAAACCCAGATCATAGCAACAATAATAATAGCTAACATTTATATGTTGCATATTATGTTCCGGGCACTGTGCTAAGCAGTTTGCCCAGAGTCATGCTGCTAAAAAGTGTCTGAGGCTGGATTTAAACTTGGGTCTTCCTGACTCTACACTCAGCACTATCCATTGCACCAGCTGCCTCTCAGTGAGATCAGTGTGGGTCAGTTTCTAAAGTGACGGACTGATTTTCTGTACTTATAGAAAACAAGGCAGCAAGCCTGATGAAGACTGCTGTTGAGCCTACATTACCATAAATCAATTGGTAAAATCCACCGAGTGCACAGCCTTCCTGTCATACCAAACGTCCCTGCCTGACTCAAAGTCTTCTACACTCTAATACCACACTGCCTTTCCAGCCTCATCTCTCCTCTTTACACCACTATATTGTAGTCAAACTTGACTAGTCTTCATCCCTCAAATATACCCTGTGTTTTTCCTGTACCTTTGCCTACATAATTCCTTAAGCCTGGAATGTCTTCCCTCCCTTTCCTTACCTGTTGAATTTCTAGGCATCCTCTTCCACTCTCCTTTTCCTCTCCACTCACACACAACCCTCCCTGGTTAGGCCCTCATTACCTCTCACCTGGACCTTTGCAATATCTACCAAATTGGTATCCCAACTTCCAATCTTTCTCCTCCATTCAACTGCAATATTGATAGGCCCAGGCTTTACCATATCACTAACTAGTTCAAGATCCCTTTCAGTTCTCTTACCCTTAGGATAAAATTCAAACACTTTTGAAGCCCTGCAAAGTCTGACTTGTCTATTTTTCAAGGCTTATTGCAAATTGCTCTCCACCCATTCTGCATTCTAGTCAAATGGCTTGTTTGCTGTTCCATCTACGTGACTTTACAATTTTCCCTATTTGTGCCTTTGCATAAGCAGTTCCTCATGCTTAAAATTCACTTACTCTGGGGCAGCTAGGTGGCTCAGTGAATAGAGCACCGACCCTGGATTTAGGAGGACCTGATAGACATACAGCAACCCCTCACAAATAACTCTGTAGTGTCCCCAGGAGGCCCATTCCCCCATAAACCTTACATTCAGGTCACTGACAAAAACTGTCTTTCCCCTGTCAGTCAACAAGTCAACAAGCATTTATAAACACTTACTATGTGCCAAGCACTGTGCTAAGAAATACAACCACAAGCAAAAACAAAGAGAGCCCTTGCCTTCAAGGAGCTTACATTCTAATGGGAGAAAACAACACATAAAAGGGAAGCTGAAAAGCAGGGGTGAGAGAAGATACATAAAAGGGCATGATGACTAAGTCCTAAGAATGTGGGATGGTTGATCTGAGCCCTTTCCCCAAAATGGATATTCCTAGAAGTTACCAATGAGAGATATGGGGATTCCATTTTTGTGTATGGGTTGTACAAATTAGAAAACTTGTTAAGAATTCTCTTATTTAGGGGTGGCTGGGTGGCACAGTGGATAGAGCACCGGCCCTGGAGTCAGGAGTACCTGAGTTCAAATCCGGCCTCAGACACTTAACACTTACTAGCTGTGTGACCCTGGGCAAGTCACTTAACCCCAATTGCCTCACTAAAAAATAAATTAATTAATTAAAAATTTAAAAATTAAAAAAAAAAATTTAAGAATTCTCTTATTTTCCAGAGGAACTGTATGAAAACCTGGCCTAACACATCAAAAATCCTTTGTGGTGAGAGATTAAACCTAGCTGGATGTGCAAATAGTCAAAAATTCCTGAAGACAATGAAAGCACATACCAAGAAGACTTCCCCCCTGAGCTATTTGGTGGTTTATGTTCTTTCCAGTGGCATTTCTTATCTGCTAGAGACTTTCTCACCTCCCCAACATTCCTGAGCCATTTGGGGTTTCCTGGATGTTCCAAGAGATATCCTTATCTGTAAAGACCAATCCCCCCTCCCCCCCAAAAAAAATCAGAATGAGTAATAAACTGGTTTTATTTTACATAACTGTGTCACTGTTTTTGTGGGAAACTTGGGTTTCTCACTCAATGGAATAAAATAGTCTGAAAAAAAAATAGTCTGTTTTCATAAACAGGTTTTCTTGGTGTCCTTTACTCTGTGTCTGTGGAAAGCAGCCTACTCAACTGTGCTTCACTTTGGTCCCATAAGCTTACTCTGTTTACCATTTTATTTTTGACAAGTTAACCTAAATGGTTGCTTAGACTCCTTTTCAACTCTCAAATTCTGTGCTTCTGGTCCTTGTGAAGTTGTTTATGGTTGTTTTTTTTTAACCCAAGTTTAAGAGTTTACATTTATTCCTAAGGAATTTAATCATTTTAGATTCAGCCCAATTCTATAGCCTGTCAAGACCCTTTGAAATCCAATGCAAAAGAGATCTCTCCTAACTTTGTGTCACCTACTAATTTGATAAGGACACCACATGTACTTTATCCCAGGTTCAGTTTGTTGTTGCTGTTTTTAATTTCCCATGGCTACCCATTAGTTACAAATTGAAGTACAAACTCTTCAGCCTGGAGTTTAAAGATGCTCCAGAGTATGGCCACCACCTTCCCAGCCTTGCCTTCCACTATAGCCCTACAGTGTTCCTCATCTGCTCTGACCACAATGAAATCTAATCTTTCCATATGAAAGGCCTTCAAATACTAGAAAAGGACTACTACCATGTTCCCCCCTAAGCCTTTTCTTTCCCAGGCTAAACAAATATCTGCAGTTCCTTCAGCAATATTGTGATAGGGAGTTTGTGGGAGAGGGAGTGCCAGTGCCAGGGACCCCCGGACTCTTTAGGGGAGGATGGAGGTCCAGGTTGCATTTCAGTTATCCAGCTATTGAAATTTCTCCATTCCTTCATGGGCTCAGCACTGGATCCACCTTCACACCATGAAGCCTTCTCTGACCACCCCACTCCTCTAGCCTGTAAACTTGACAGAAGGTTCTGGGTTTCATCCAAGAAATATATCCTCTCCCCCCACCCCCAAGACCAAGTTCACATTGCAGACATCTGATAAATATTCATTGAATGAATACTCCTGCTAGAATTAAGTATCATAAAAATAGGCAACGGGCCTTATGCAATCTTCCTGGGTATCAATTTCTTCATTTGTAAAAATAATAGCATTTACAGAGTCCTATAAGGCCTGCAAAGCGCTTTACATGTTATTCCAACCCTAGGAGGTGGATGCTATTATTATCCCCTTGCTACACATGAGGAAACAGAAGCAGAGTGGGATTACAGTGACTTGCCAGGCTCACAAGATTCGAAATTAAGTCTCCCTAATGCAGTGCACCAAAAAGTAAGCAGGTTGTACCAGCTAGCCTGAGGTCCCTTCCAGTTCTAAATCTGTGGCCTTACAGACTATGAAAGGTTTGTTATTCCTCTAGCACTGAGCAACCCACTTTAATTCCACAAATATTTATTAGGTTAACTACTACCTACAAGGCACTGTGCTGAGCCCTCATGCATAGAATGTTGCACATATGGAGGGGAAGGAGGAAAGGGTTCAAATCTGTGATTGTGTGGAACTAAGGAATTCCCCAAGAAGAAAGTCCCTCTATCTCTGCAGATCTGTACTCAGTAACTTGTCAGCAACTTTGTCTTAGGAAACCCAGGAAACTGAGAGGTTGTAACTTGCCCGTGGTCATACTAGCATGTGTCAGAAGTGGGAACCAAGTTGTCATTGCACATAGAAGGTGCTGAAACAATGTTGGTTGAGCACAGTGGATAGAGCACCAGCCCTGGATTCAGGAGGACCTGAGTTCAAATCCGACCTCAGACCCACGCCACTTACTAGCTGTGTGACCCTGGGCAAGTCACTTAACCCCAATTGCTTCACCAAAAAAAAAAAAAAAAGAATGTTGGTTGAATGAATGGATGAATGGATGAGTGGATAAGTGGATAAATGAATGAATCCCCCACTACCAGACAGTGAGGCTCAGATCTTTCTTGACAATTATTAGCTGTGTGATCATGGGCAAGTCATTTTACCTCTCTAAGCCTGTTTCCTCCTCTGAAAAATGGGGATAACACCTATAGTACCCATCTCACAGGATGAGATTTGGTCAAAGATATTGTTCTGTTTAAAACACTTCATAATATAACACAATTTATTGACAATAATTTATTAAGGGCCTACTATGTACAAAGCACGGTGCTAGGTACAGGGTAAGGGTAGGGGAGAGATACAAAAATAATTAAGCCACCATGAATGCACCAGAGCCAAAATAAAGGAAAAGCCTGATTCAGTCAGGAAGCCTTTTATATCCTTTCTTCTTAAGGGAGGAACCAACAACTGTCTTCTCAAGGTATAGCCAAGCTCAAGGCAGCTAATATCCTTAAGGAACAGCCTGTGGTCTAGGATAGCTAATCACCGGGTGAAGAGCATCACCAGCTCACACTGGAGGGAGTGGGGGAACATGTCCACTGGCACAGCTCGTCTCAGAACAAAAGGCTCACCAAGAAGATTCCCATCAGGATCTGAGGGCCGGCACAACCTGCAGACACAAAAGAGTTGGAAAGCATGAAGTATTTGCTTGTGTTAGCATGCTTCAACACTTCAGGAGAAAGAACTGCTCCAAGGCAGGGGCTCTTCACCTGGGCCCCCTGGTCAGTCAGCTAGAGCCAATGGACCCCTACTCAGAGCCATGCTCTTAAATGCATACAATAAAATACTGAAATACAGTAACCCAAATATTTTTAAAACAAGTTCATGGCCTCTAGGTTAAGAACTGTTGCTTTGCAATGGAAACTATTGATAATTATGTAAGGATGAAAAATTTTATAACCAATAATCCCACTATTGGTTTTAGACTCTAAGGAAATATATATTAACTTCCAGTTCTACCTTCTCTCTATAAGGAAGAGTTCAGAGGAACTTGAGAAAATTTGGATGAAGTGATGCAGAAGGAAGGATGCAAAAAGGACAATCTACATGGACTACAACTATACACATGAAGACAATATACAGCTAGGTCCCGATAAATATGGATAAAGATTCCCTGGGAGTAGTCTCATTATTCAAAACCACACTACATATTTGGCTGGAACCAACTACCACATTTTACATAATTATGATTTTAAATAGTACAAATTCAAATACATGAGTCAATATCAGGGGATTTGTTATTTGCAGTAATTGATATAATGATATCAATGATATTTGTTATTTGCAGTAATTGATATCATGGCAAAAATTCAGATAAAAAGCACTGAACTATATTGGCATTAATTTATTGAAATTAAAGCACATGCCTTTCTTTTTTTTGAACCAATACTTGAGTACTAAAGGATAAGGTTGCACACAGTCAGTCACAATCTCTCTTTTGTGGTTTGATTTAACTGTTTTGAGGGATTATACCTAACGGGGACTGTACCTAATTGAACCTGAGATTGTTGGTATTTTGTTTGGATTTCTCAGAAAGAATAAATTTTAAAATGGATCTGTGATTTTATAAGCACTCTACACAACAGGTCCATAGCTTCTCATCCTAAGCAATTCTTACCCAAGTCTTCCCATGAAATTGCCACAAAAGGTCTATGTAACCTGCTATAGGCTATCCCTTATGACCAGGGTATCAAACTCATTGCTCAAACCAGATGAAAATGTAATTGAGAAATGTTTAACAAAATAAATAAAAATAAGACACTGATAATGTTAATTTGTAGTTTTTTTTTTTAATTTTAACTAAAGCCTTTTATTCTATACAACTGTGAAATACAGATTATTTACCCTTTTGGCATTGCAGACTCTGTCAATAATTTGTAGTTTTAAAGTCAACATGCAGCCCAAAACACAGCCAACAGGGATCCATTTCTACTGGAGTTTGATACCAGTGTTATAGGACTCTTAACATTCTAGGTTAACAACCTAGCACTCAGGCTGTCTGTCCATCCTTGGCCCACATTACATGACTAAGGCACTTCCTTTTTTTTTTTTTTGGTGAGGCAATTGTGGTTAAGTGATTTGCCTAGGGTCAGACAGCTAGTAAGTGTGTCAAGTGACTGAGGTCAGATTTGAACTCATGTCCTCCTGAATCCAGGACTGGTGCTCTATCCACTGCACCACCTAGCTGCCCCAGCACCTCCTTTTCTAATCCTGCCTCTCATGCATGAGACTGTTTACACCACTTCTTGTGCACAAGTCATTAGTGGATATATGTTGCAGTTTACTTACCTCTATCACCAAATGCCCTTTGTGTTTCAGGCCATTTTGAATCCTCTAGGGATTGTGGTAGTTCATGATGTGCAGTCATATAGCATAACCAGAAAAATTTTTCTTTTACCTAACCTGTAATTTCACTGGTACTGAGAAATTCTGGTGAAGAAGCACCTACCTCTGTATATTAGCAACTAACCTGTAACTTAAAGTCTTAGAAGTTAGTTGTATGGGGCAGCTAGGTGGCGCAGTGGATAGAGCACCGGCCCTGGAGTCAGGAGTACCTGAGTTCAAATCCGGCCTCAGACACTTAACACTTACTAGCTGTGTGACCCTGGGCAAGTCACTTAACCCCAATTTCCTCACTTAAAAAAAAAAGAAGTTAGTTGTACACTACAAGGTTTTTAAGTGATCACTGAAAGTACTGCACCAAGTTCCCAAATACCATCCAGCTCCCTCTCTCTTCCTTCTGGCTCAATTCAGTGCCCAACTCATTGTCCAATGTCATTATCTGCTCATACTCATCCAACTTTATATCTTAGTTTGGACAATAGTAATCTTAGCCTAGCTGGTGTGGATTATTATGATGATGTCTTTAAAGAGACAATGGATCTCATACAGTAGACTCTGCATCAAGTTCTAGATGGCTACAATTGGCACACTGTCATTAACCAATAGGACAGACCACCTGGAGAACCGCATTATCCAAAGGAAAAGCTTTTTTCATTTGGATTCTGTGCAGGACATCCTTTACAACAGTGGGGAACCCTTTTGGTGACCATACATCTCCTCATTTTATGCCTCCCCTAACAATAATAATCAAAAGATTGTAAACCCAAGCAATCTCTGAGATGGAAATCTGTCAAAGAGCCTTGTATGATCTTGAAATGGGAAATGCTTTGTTGGAGGTCTTGGGTGCATTCATTCTCTGCTGAGCAAGGAAATCAAATATGGGCTGACTTAAGCCAATTTCTGAACCTTTTGGCCTCCTTGTTGTGGCAACTACTTTATATGAGTTAAACTTCCATAGGAACTAGAACATATCCTATGTTGATGTCTTTTATCCATTTCCCCCTTTTTTAAGGATCAATAGCTTGTCTGAATAGGTTGAATTGGCATTATTTTAATTATTTGCAGTACTTTTATTTCATGTTTGAAGGAAAGCACTTTCTCTTCTAATTTCATATTGATTTGACCTTTGTTCTAACAAGCTGATGTTCCAACTACACAAAGACAACTGATTCAGAAATGACTTCCTGATCAGTCATTAGTTGTTTATAATCTATGAGAACAGAATCAATTTCATTCATTGTGATGTTCAGTACATGCCTTACAATTTTTTTCTTGAGGAAAGTTATCACAAAATATACGACTAAAGGTTCTGAGTATCTTACAAGCTTTGGACCTCTTTTGTTCTTTAATCCTAAAATATATTTTTTCCAACATATTTTCCACTGTCCTCCATTTCTACACATTTAGTTTTACCTGTCACACCACCTTTACAATAAATATAGCAATGTATATGGTATCTTAGTGGAACATCTCGTCAAGGTCTTCATAGAATTTCTCTACCACTTTATCTGTGGGAACAGATGGCAGTACATAAATTGAAATTCTCTTTCTGGTAGTTGATTTGTTTTTTTTCCTGTATGCTCATCATGGGTATCAACAGATAACCAAGTATTCCATGAAATGATGAAACCATCTCTATCAGCTTCTTTTGTTGCCTCTCCAAGGAGATCCTGGGAACTATCTTTCTATTTACCTGCAACTTCCTTACATTTCTAGCAAGAACATCAGTTCTGGGGGCAGCTAGGTGGCACAGTGGATAAAGCACCAGCCTTGGATTCAGGAATAACCTGAGTTCAAATCTGGCCTCAGATACTTGACACTTACTAGCTGTGTGACCCTGGGCAAGTCACTTAAACCCCATTGCCCCACCAAAAAAAAAAAAAAAGAACATCAGTTCTTCTAGTAGTATATATCAGTTGTTGGATAAGACCATCACACTTACCAAGTACCAAGTTTACAGATGGCCTAAAAAAGATGTGATTGCTAGTCTTTTAGGCCACTTTTGTTGTAGAAATAGAAGGGAGCCTCATGGGCTAAAGAGAAAAGACATTTTAGATTTTTTTTTTGTAACACAAGTTTCTGTGACCAAAGAATTTACCACCTAACGGTCAACCTGCAGGTGGTCAGTGTCTCTGTACTTAATTAGGCTGGGTCCTCAGACAGAAGACAGTCTATCATTAGAACAAGCCTTAGAGGCCTTCAAGCTTGGAACAAACCTAACAGTATTTCTGCTCTGCTTGCCTAGCCTTGGGGACCCCAGAATCACCTAGAGATCATGTCATATCAGATGAGTACTTACAATCATGGGATCATCAGTTTCAGAGTTAGAAGGGGCTATAGAGGCCTGTGACATCAACTCCCTCACTTTACAGATGAGGAATTTGAGGTACAGAGAGGTTAGATGACTCTGACTCAGAGTTCAAGTGAGAATTTGAACCCAGCTCTTCCTGACTCCAGGTCCAGTGACATATGTGGAGGCCTCTCTCTTATATACTTCTAAAACAGTTTTCCCATACAGCTAGATTATAAACTTCCTGAGAAGCACCCAGTTCTTATAATCCTTTGTCTTAGTAAATTCAAAAGGCTATAGGGGATACAATCATATACTTGGTAAGTAAGCCTAATAAATGCTCCCCAGCCTCTTTCTACCCTTTGTCTTGTTGATTCCTATTATTTCTGCAAGAGGTTATAAGACACAAACAATACTCAAAGCTCAGGTCTTACTTACTCAATGATGTTCTCGATGGATTTACCATAGGGCCTGCAGGAGACAAAAACCAACGTCTGGATGGCTTTGCAGTTTCGTATGTCCTGAACCACTCTGTTACCTGAAGGCAGAAATAGCTTGAAATTAATAGGATGAAATGGAAACTAAAGGCTCCTTTACAGACAGACCCTTGATTCTTTGTGGGAGACAGCCACTGAGAGCCCGCAGCAGAACTACACCCCAGACCACACTGGGTCAGAGGAATGGGCTTCTGGAATGGAGAAAATCCTGAACTCCAGCCTGCCTATAGGAAACTACTGGAAATGCTCTTGGTGTTTTCATGTGGGAGAATGGAAGAACATAAAGCAGGTCAAGAAGCAGGATGAAACTGGAGCACCAAGTGAATACGCACAATGACTACAAAGGCAAAAATCCCTAAAAGAAAGCTAAATTCTGAATAATAACGGGGGGGCGGGGATCATGGAGGTCCCACAGAAGAGATAGCAAAATGGACCTCCCTGGTGTTGGAGAGGTGGGAGGCTACTGGGTAGAATAAATGAATTGTCAGACAGTTTCTGTATAGAATCTTTTGACTTAATTTTTTTGCCTTTGCTGCAGTTGAGGGTTCAATCAGAGGTGGGGGAAGGAATGACTATCATATAAAAACAAAAGGCATCAATAAAAAGTTGTTCATTTGTTTTTAAATAAAGTTAAGTAGCAATGGGAGAAGGGAAAAATATTCTTCAGCAGAGAATCAATCTGCCCTTACTCAGTCCACACTGGGATGGGTCCACCAAAGCCATGAGTGACCGGCCGTCCACCTGGGACTCTAATACCTGTGACATAATCTCCTTCGCATTGCCAGGGCAGGATTCCCAGTTTGTGATGCCTGCAGAGAAGAAAAGCCCTCAGAATGCCCCTCATACCAAACAATGGTGTCCAGAGACCAGGGAAGGAGGATTTTCATCTTTCCTGGGCATGTGTAAAAGCCAGAGCTTTCCCAATTTGTCCCCTGAGCCCCAGCATACCTCTGACTATAGCCAGGATAGTAATTCCCTGTGCTTATAGGGTGCTTGCTTTATACTTTTAAAAATGTTTTAATCTTTTTTTTTAAATTCTGAACTTGAATTTATAAGTAAAACCCAGAAGATGGCAGAGGAAAGACAGTGAGCTCTCAAACTCATGACACAATCGCTCCAAAAAACATCCAAATAATGCCATAGGAAAATGCCTGGAGCAGCAAAACTCACAGAAGAATGTGCTAAAAATTCTGAACTTGACAAAGACCATCTAAAATGAGCATTTCCATTATACCATAGGACAGAAGGATAGGAATATACACACAAAACTAATTTTAATCTCTTTGATATGGAACCTGCTTTTCTTTTCTTTTTTTTTTTTTTTGGTGGGGCAATGGGGTGTTAAGTGACTTGCCCAGGGTCACACAGCTAGTAAGTGTCAAGTGTCTGAAGCCGGATTTGAACTCAGGTACTCCTGAATCCAGGGCCGGTGCTTTATCCACTGCACCACCTAGCTGCCCCCCTTGCTTTTCTTTCTTTTTTTTTTTTTTTAGTAAGGCAATTGGGGTTAAGTGACTTGCCCAGGGTCACACAGCTAGTAAGTGTCAAGTGTCTGAGGCCGGATTTGAACTCAGGTACTCTTGAATCCAGGGCTGGTGCTCCATCCGCTGTGCCATCTAGCTGCCCCACTTTTTATTTTTAAATAAATTCAGTATGTAACTTTCAGAGCTATCCTGCTTGCCTGATTCCTTCTTGCCTTCCTTCTGTTCTCTCTTTTTTTTTTTTGGGGGGGGGAGGTAGATCACAGCCCTAGCTTCCTTCTCCCTCCAACCTTTCCCCCTGACCACCACTGAAAAAGAAAATCATAACCCTTTTAACAAACATGCCTAGTCAAGCAAAACAAATGCCCATATTAGCCCATGTCCAAAAAGGCATGTCTCATTCTGTACCCTGAGCCCATAACCTGCCTGTCAAGAAGTAAACAGCATGTTTCATCACTGGTCCTTTAGAATCATGGCTGATAACTAAATTGATCACAAGGCTTTATATGTTTCAAAGCACTTTCATGTACATCATCTCTTTTGATCCAGCCAAGAGCCTGTATGGGATAGGATAGCAGGATGGATCCTGTTGCCAACTCTTTTTTTTTGTTTGTTTGGTAAGGCAGTTGGGGTTAAGTGACTTTCCCAGGGTCACAGAGCTAGTAAGTGTCAAGTGTCTGAGGCCAGATTGGAACTCAGGTCCTCCTGAATCCAGAGCCATTACTCTAATCCACTGCACTACCTAGCTGCCCCCTGTTACCAATTTTTATATGAGAAAACAGAGAAGGTTAAAAGGCTACTATGTGGAAATGAGATTATGTTTATTCTGTTTAGTCCCAGAAAACAGAACAAAAAGCAACATCAACAAAAGTTGCAGAGAGGGATATTTTGGTACAACATAAGGAAACAGTTCTTGATAAATTAGAAGTGTCCAAAAATGGAATGATCTGCTGTGGAAAGCAGTAGTTTCCATCATAGAAGGTTTTCTAGTGGAGGCAAAAGGAATACTTCTCAGTGAAGTAACAGGGAATTTCTGGTCAAGTACAAGCTAAAATATATGACCTCTAAGGGTCCTTCCAATTCAAAGATTCTGTGAGGCTTGTGTGACACCTACCCAAAATGACAAAGCCTCTTAGTATGCTTTCCATTGTAACAAAACACCTTTGACTAAGAATCTAATGTCCAAAGGGCATACTCCAGGGAAAGTATAGACCTCTGTTGCTGAATATCTCACTAGCTCGCCTCCTACCAAACAGTAGCCCCTTGCTTCCACCTTTTTTTGCCTTATACTGGTAGGTGGAAAGAATTAAGCTGGAGAAAGTAAATGCTGGCCAATTCACAATCTCCACCAGGGGACAACACATTCCCCTTTATCCTTCCCCAATCCACAGCCAAGGAAGTACCTCCACCTCCCAACAGTCTCTGCCCAAAGGGTAATGATCAAACCATTGAAGGCTGCAGTCCACTTAGCGTCCTCCAGCGCCTGCCCTACCAGGCCCATACTGAAGATCTGCGATGTCTGCCTCGCCAGGGAGAGGCCAGTGGCACCTGGAGAAATGAGAGAAACCAAGTAGGGATCACAATGTCCTAGTCCAGTGGGAGCCATTCCAGTAACTTTCAATGCCTAGGAAGGATCTTTTATGGGAGGTGAGTGGTACTGGGGGTTGGCCAGGATGTGGATTCCCAAACAGCAGTGCTACCTACCAGTTCCATGGCTAAAATCAAAGATGACAGTGTTGGAGTCCACTCTACCCAGCTCTCCCACTGTCCGGTAGAGAACTTCTGCTGCAGATGTATTAAGTTGAAAAAAGGCTCCTGGAGAGATTCGAACCTTTAAGCCCAGGATTTCTTCATAGAGGTATGGCTCTCCATCAAGGAGCTGGAAGGGGGTTAGCTGTTGGTGGCGAGGGGTCCTGGTAAGAGAAGACAAGAGAAAAGAGCACCATGGAGACAACAGCACTCATTGGCAATCTGCGCTTCACAGAAGCTCCACTAGTGAATGGAGCCTTCCCCTGGCCACAGGAGCTTGACAGGAATACCCTCCCCAGGAGGAGACAAAGCCCCTCTCCAAGTCTGCACTAGGTTTCGGTTCAAATGGAGGGAGCCCCACTTGGACCTGGCCCTCAGCTCCTGACAGCCTCACTTTTAGGAGCCAGAAACCCAGGCAACCTCAGGCCATCAGCTCCCCAGATGCTCTTTGGGTAGCCATTTGCCATTCCCTGCATTTACCTTTCTTTCACATAAAGTGAGGTCAAGTCGCACACAGCTCCAGGCCCCGTGCAGAAAAATTCCTTTATTTCTTCCTTCTGAACCCAGAGCTCCTCCTGCCCAGAACACAAAACAAGGAGCTAAGAAAAGACCGATCACAGAGAGACCCTGTCTTGGGATCTCAACCACAGGTAGCCCTACACATTAAGGCACTTCTCTGCAGAGATAGGGGTGGCTACTACAGGAACCTTCCCAAAATTACTTCTGTAGAAAGAAGTCATTTCCAAGCCTTCTGGGATGGATCCTGGAGAAATGCTTGGCCAAGCTGGTTATAATAAACCTAAAAATAATGTTTGCCCATGTTACCTTAGAGAACTTAAAAGGTTCTATGGGAGGCAGGGGGCTGAATTGGCTTTCCATGTCATCATGAAGTACAAAGTGCCCACTGGTGTCTTTTACTCTGCTCCATTTCCAACACCAGCTACCCACGCAAAACTTGCCAAGTGTAACAATTGGAGTGACACCACCTGCTAGAGAGTTACTATAGGAAAGCTCTGCCATGAGGAGAAGGCATCTGAGGGCAAGCCACGTGGCTTGGAAGGTCAGTTCCTTGGTGTCAGGAAGTGACATTTGATGTTTCTGGTTTTGACAGGAGGCTTGTGAAATGAAGAACGGGTAGTTCTCTCTCTTTTGTCAGGACCTCATGGGGAGTGGAGCAAAAATGCTGGGTCCCTGAGATAGATACACGTAGACATGTAGGCCTTTTTATCTCTCTTCACCAAATTCTTATGCTCCTTAATAAATGCTTCAAAGTCTAAAACTCTTGCTAAAGCTTCTAATTTACTGGCGACTACTCATTGGATTTTTAGACAGTATAGCCAGATAACAACTTTACACAAGAGACCCTAAGACTCCCTTCTTTCCCTCCTGAGGCCAACACATTCTTTGCTCCCTAATTCATCTATCCATACCAGTTCCATTTCATCTCCAGCCCCTGAAGGCTGAAATTATGCTTGCCAGCCACAAAATCATTTTAACAAAATTCTGCTACAAAAGAATGAGCTGGGGGGGGGGGGGTGCGGAGCCAAGATGGCAGAGGAGAGGCTGTGACTCCCACAAGCTTCAGATAAACCTGTCCACTCACTCCCAAATAATACCATAAAAAAAAAAAAACAAAAGAATGAGCTGGAGATCCCAAGGACTTCATTTCTCCACTAAAACCCTACTTTAATGCAGCTAGGTAATAATAATAATAATAATAATAATAATAATAATAATAATAATAATAATAAAAACAATGACAATGATGAAGATGATACTCATAACTAGCATTTATACAGAGCCTGCTTTATGCAAGGCACTGTGCTAAGCTCTTTACAAATATTATTGGGGCAGCTAGGTGGCCCAGTAGATAAATCACCGGCTCTGGATTCTGGAAGACATGAGTTCAAATCCAGTCTCAGACACTTGACACTTACTAGCTGTGTGACCCTGGGAAAGTCATTTAACCCTCACTGCTCCACCAAAAAAATAAATAAATAAATATTTTTTAAATGAATAGATAGATAGATAGATAAGTCTTGTCTGATCCTCACAACAACCCTATGATATAGGTACTATTATTATCTGAATTTAACAGCTGAGGAAACTGAGGAAGACAGAGGTTAAGCAACTTGCCCAAGTATGCTAGGTGGTTAGGAGGATTAGAGCACCAGACCTAGAGTCAAGAAGACCCAAGTTCAAATTCAGCTTCAAACACTTACTAGTTGTGTCACCCTGGGCAAGTCATTTAAACTCTGTCTGCCTTAGAGTTGAAAAACAAATAGGGAGGTTAGGACAGCTAGGTCCTAAAAAGAGGTACAAAGTTAGGACGCTGATAAAGGTATAGTAGGGGGCAGCTAGGTGGTGCAGTGGCTAAAATCACCAGTCCTGGATTCAGGAGGACCTGAGTTCAAATCTGACCTCAGACACTTGACACTTATTAGCTGTGTGACCCTGGGCAAGTAACTTAACCCTCATTGCCCCCCCTGAAAAAAAAAAGTATAGTTAGGGCACACTAACTAGGTTATAACTGGAATATTCTAGGAATGAATACAGTAAGTTGAGCAGGTTTCCATAGTTTTGCCTAGAGACAGCATACCTTCCCAGGGGACCCTATTTCTCTGATAATTTCCTCATTAGCAATACCTAGTCTACCCATAAACCTTTGCAGTAATGTCGAGCTCTCTAGAAGTATAGCAAAAGAAGAGAGGCGGAAGATCCTGATTCCATACTTTCTACCCCTCAGCTCCCCGAATCTGCAGAGATTTAAGCTGAGAGCATCCCCCACCCAGGACTGCATTTAGACCCCAGTATACCTTTGACACGCATGGGTAAGATGGTTCTCATGACACCACCAAGAGGGTCATGAGGAGATGGTCCCATAACCCAGTTCAAAAACACCAGCACAGTTAAATGGCCTTCATAAGGCATGCCGTAAGGCTCCTCTCACACTCTAACCCAGCATCAGGTTTCTGCCACTGTCACCAGCCAATGGCAGTTCTACTGTTCCCATGGTAGCTGTCTCATGCTACCCAAGGTCAAGCACCACGAGTCCTACCTTACTTAATTCCTGGGGATTGAAGATAATAATGGCCATCGTGTGCCCAAGGAAGGTGGTGCGCACTATGAGCTCATGCCAGGGCTCCCCTTTGGAAGAATCAATGTAGGGACCCAGTGTAGACTGCCGCAGAAAGGCCTCAAAGCACTGAGAAAAAAGAAAACACATAAGGTTGACAAGGATGTAGAACTAGGCATCTAGTCCAACACCCTTTTTTACAAATAAAGAAATTGAGTACTAGAGAGGGGAATAGGATTTACCTAAAGCCACACAGGTAGTAGAGAACAGAGTTGGGACTGAAAGCCAGTCTACCACTACCGCCCAGTTGTAAATCCAATGCTCTTTCCACTACAGGAATAATCTGTCATTTTTAGCTCTGATCAGTAAGCACCTACAATGCTTTGTTTTGTAGAAAACATATGAAGCATATGGCATCCACCTTCCATGACTCTGTATCAGAGAACCTCAATGTTCTTGCTTTCCATACATACCCCAAAGTTTTTCCTTTTGTAGAAGTAGTGATGTCATCTTATTTTTTATATAGCTAGGTCTTGATTGATGCAAATAATGAATCCCCTCTGCATATTTTCTTTGGGATGGAACCAACTGCCATATTTTCACATCATTTCATAATTACATAACTCCAAATGGTGCAAATTTAAAAACACGCAAACACTTCTGCAGATTCAATATTCTCACTAATCAAGATCTAGCTGTAGTAACATTTAATATCCTAAGACAAGGTAGACTGTCATACCTCTGACAGATACTAGTTGTGTGACCATAAGTAAGACACTTAACCTCTTAGTGCCCCCAAACAGCTCTCAGAGACTCTGGGACAGGTCACAATGATCTGCACTGGTGGATGGAGTTTCCATCCTAGGAGTTCCCTGTATGGACGAATTTCTAACCTCTCCAACCCCTCCCTGATAAGAAACAAAAAACTTTCTGTCTTGCATTCATCTTCTTCAGTCAACCATTCCTGGTAAGATACCCCAAGACTTAATTTCTATTCTATTATTTATAGCCAATAGAAGTGATCCCATCTTGTTCATATTAACTCCTATAACCTGATATCTGCTGGGCTGCCCAGTCATTTTTCAGTTGTGTCCAACTCTTTATGACCTTATTTGGGGTTTTCTTGGAAAAGATACTGGAGTGGTTGGCCATTTCCTTCTCCAGCTCATTTTACTGATGAGGAACTGAGATAGTTAAGTGACTTGCCCAGGGTCATACAGCTAGTAAGTGTCTGAGGCCAGTTCAGATGAGTCTTCTTGACTCTAGTGCTCTATCCACTTGACCCAGTGCTCTATCCACTGCTCCACCTAGCTGCCCTTGCTATTAACCTATTACATAATCTAATAGGGTACACAAATAGAATCCCACTTCAAGCATCTCAATAAAGCTTTTTATAAATGCTTGTTGAACCTGACATCCAAAATTCTCACCTTCATAGAAAACCGGTAATGGTGACTAAAATTATAGGGCTGGAGACACATTCTTTGCCTTTACTTCTTTTTTTCCCTCTAAACTCTAAACTCTGTGTCCCACCACTTGGTAGTGGGAGGGGGTTGGACCACATCATGAAGTGAAAAGTACATTATCAATCATGGCCAGCGTACTGATTTATTTTGTTTATAATTTGTGGTAAGGGAGCATTCCATGGGGCATGAGAGATGGGGGGAGGGCACATAGGGAAATGGAAGGAGTTAGAAGCAACAGCAATATAAAATAAAAAACTATCAATAAAAAAAATTAGAGAATAAATGCATAAAATCCATGTAGACCACCCCCATGGTGTGGTGGAAAAGACACTGGATACAAAGTTAGAAGCCCTGGGTTGGAAGCCCAGCTCTACCATCCTCTAGCAGGTTAACACAGAGAAGTCATTTAACCTCTATCGGCCTCAGTTTCCCCACCTATAAATAGGACAAATAATATTTGTATCTTCTACATCACAGGTTTACTCTGAGTAAAGTGCTTTGCAAACCTTGACATGCTACATAAGTGAGTTATTAATTGACTTTTCAGGTACCTGAGTCATTTAAGAAAGGTAGGAGAAAGATGGGAAATAGGCTGAAGCCCCCACGAGGTGATAAGGAAAGCCATGATGAAACGACTAAATATGGGCATATCTCCTATTACCTCCCCACCCCAACACCTCTTTAGGACACCTCTTGATTATGTTTTCCAAATGCCTCTGATAAGAGATGTGATATGACTACAACTCTGCCAGGCATTTATCTCCCTATTCCATTCTTAGTCCCTTTCAAATGCCCCTGATACAGATGCAAATAGAGCCCCCTTCCTATTGGGTCACCCTTTCTAGCTCAGAGCTGGTGAGCTGAATGGTGCACCAATAGAACGAGCCCCAACCCCTGGAAGTCACTGGAAGCTAACACCCCCATCTTCTCAGCCACTACCTAGCTACTACACACAGCAATGCTTGGTGTCATCCCCAAGAAGTCCTTGCCCCTTCTTACCTGTGCTACCTGGTTGTGCTTTTCAGGGATATCTTTCAGATGGCTAGGTTTTACGCAGAAAATATTCGACCCTAAGGTAAGACAAGGGTTTAGTTCTACCATTTTCTTCCAAAGTTTTCTGGAAACAATACCCCACAACCCCAATTCCCTCTTTCAACAGGCAAAGAAATGCATAGCCCAGGGAAGTCCTACCTAGCAGAGGAAACCCCACAGCACTAAATCCTGAGCCATTAAGTTAGCTTTTCTTAAAATGATCTACTAATGCTATCCTCTGCCCTAGTCAGACCACATCTGTACGATTGTGTTCAGTTCAAGGTCCAGATTTTAAAATGATAAGCCAGAGTGCATCCAGGAGGGTAACCAGGACAATGAAGGGCTTAGAGTTCATCAGTTAAAGGAAATGAGGTTGTAAAGCATGGAGAAGAGACGGTCAGGGGTTAGACATAACAGATGTTTTCAAGCAGTGGAAGGGCTTCCAACATAGAAGAGGGTAAACTTATTCCTCTGGGCCCCAGAGGGTAGAACTAAGGGCAACGCATGGAAGCTTCAAAGAGGCAATTTGTGGCTTGATCTAAGGAAAAGCTTCCTAATACTTAAAACTGTCCCAAAGTGAAACAAGCTACCTCAGGCAGTAGTACAGAGTCCTCCCTGGAAGTCTTCAAACCAAAGTTAGATGAAGACTGAGAGGGCCCACGGTAGGAGGGCCTCTTGTTCAAACATGTGCTGCCCTGGATGGCCCCTGAGGGCCCCTCCAGCTCTGAAATTCAGTGGGTCAATGATACGTGGCTTTCTTTTTCCTTGGAAATGTTTCACTGACATGATAGATTTAGATAGATTAGATAGATGGATGGATGGATGGACAAGAGATGGATGATAGATAAGATGACAGATAATAGATGGATGATAGATTTCCTTGTCACTTTCCAATGACTGCCCTTCCCTCCATACCCATACGATAGAACCCATGACAAGTAGCCAAGACAAATCCACACCTTAGCCATGTCTGAGGATATCTGCCCCAGTCTGCACCTGAAGTCCACCACTTCTAAGCAGAGAGGAATGAGATATGTTTCACTGTTTGTTCCCTAAAGCCACAATGAATCACTGCATTGATAATAGCTAACACATATAGAGCACTTTTGAAGTTTACAAGTATCACCTCATTTGCACTTAACACTTACTAGCTGTGTGACCCCAGGGCAAGTCTACAATGTGTCAGGCACTGTATAAGTATTACCTCATATGATCCTCATAACAGACTTGGTAGATAGGTACTATAATTATCCCCACTTTAGAGATGACGAAACAGAGACAAGAGGTTTTAAGTGACTTGCCCAGGGTCACACAGCTAGTGTCTGAGGATAAATTTGAACTCAGGTCCTCTCGACTCCAGGTTCAGTGCTCTATTCACTGAGCCACCTAGCTGCCTATCAAGTTTTAGAGTCTTTCAAAGCTATTTTCCCTGATACTTGTTCAACCTAAGACTTGCCAAAATAGCAAATTATATGCTTCCCCCCACCAACTTTACAGTAAACAGCAGTTGTTTATTCTACTGCTCAGTTAGTACTTTTCACAAAGGTGAGATAAAAGCACCACAAACCCTGACCTGACGACTTCCACTGTAAGGGCCATAGATCCTATATAGAGCATCTCATTTTATTTTATTTTATTTTATTTTATTTTTTGCGGGGCAATGAGGGTTAAGTAACTTGCCCAGGGTCACACAGCTAGTAAGTGTCAAGTGCCTGAGGTCGGATTTGAACTCAGGTCCTCCTGAATTCAGGGCTAGTGCTCTATCCATTGCACTGCCTAGCAGCCCCCTAGAGCAACTCATTTTAAATGACAGCATTTGGTTCAATGGGAAATCCCAGAAGTCTGGGAATGGAAACAGATGGAGCATAATGGGATTAACTTCTCCTGCCATCACTCTTCCCTCCCACTATTCACCTGCTGTTCCCTGACCTCAACACTCCATCTCCCACCTCCATGCTTTTGTACAGGCTATCCTCCCTCCATGCCTGGGATGCACTCCCTCTTCACCTGTCTTAGAATCCTTAACTTCCTTCAAGGCTCAGCTCACATACCAACTCCTACAGAAAGTCTTTCCTGTTCCTTTTAGCAATGAGCGCACGCTCCTTTCTCATATTATCATATTTTATACATGCATGTGCATGTCATATATGTATATACATATGTATATTATATATACACAATATAATATGGTGCATATACATGCATGTATCTATACATACATGCAAAACACACACACACATCTGTGTACATGTTGTATTCCCCCAGTGGAATGTAAGTTCCTTGAAGGCAGAAACTGTATTTCCATTGGTATCTGTACCCCCAACACAGGGCCCTACACATAGTAGGTACTTAATAAATGCTGGTTAAGTCAACTTTGGAGAATAACATGAGCAAAAGGCAGTAGGTGTTCTGCTGCTTTCTAAGAGAGTTTCAAAATGAAAAAGGTCATTGCCTTTGGAATGAGGAGGCTGTTCCAGGGATGGAAGACAGAACAGAAAAGGAAAACACAATTATGATCAGAGTTGAGCAGAGCCAAGAACCTCTCCTGCCCCCAACTCTGTTCTCTCCTGGTTACTCCCCAAAGGCCTGGCATTGTTATGGTGCACGCTCTATTCTCCAGGGGCCCTCCCCTTCCGCCAGGGTCCTTGGTTCATTATTTTTCCCTGTCACAGGTTGACTCACCTTTCCAAGACTTCAGGTAGTACCCCACGGTCTTTAGGTTGCCATCTGGTCCTCGGTTTATAGAGAAGGATGATTTATTTCTGTAACCATCGATGACAGGCTGTCAGGGGTATAAAGGAGATGGGGGAAAAGCAGGTCAAAGAAAGCCAAGGTTGAAAAATATTAAAAGGAAGGAGAAGCCTTCCTTCAGATGTAATCAAATGATGAAGTGCCTAGCTGTTCAGGAAGGTAGATCATCAGAAGGAGCCTATGGTGGAAAGGGCCCAAACACAACAGAAAACCTCTGACTCCAGCCACACAGGGAGCCTTCATTAGGCCCTAGAGCTTCTGGGCCTCAGGGGAGGGGGTTTCCATTAGATACAAAACAGGAAGGCGGGAACTTACAGAAGGGATAAAAGGATGGAGAAGAGAACACAGCCTCTCAGATTTTGCTGCAGCAGGCTTTGAGTCACCAGTGCCAATCTTGCGAAGGCGAATTTCTAGGGTCTCCAGATTTTTCTTCAGACTTTCAAATTTCACCTGTGATGGGTAAAAATAAACAAGGGTTTATCTGGTCATGCTACTTACTCCTTGGCTCAAAATGTTTTCAATGGATCCCTATTGCCCACCAAATAAAGTTAAAACTCCAATTCGAGGCCTTCCATAACCCTAATTCTGTATCTGTCAAATTCCCCTCCTCCATTTTTAGGCAGCTTGGTGGCACGGTAGCTAGAACACTGAATTTGGAACCAAGCAGATGTGAGTTCAGATTCAGACTTAAGACACTTACCAGGGGTGTGATCCTGGGCAAAAACGGGTAAAATTAAAGCACCAAATAATAGCTAACATTTGTATAGCACTTACTGTGTCAGCACTTTAGAACGATTATCTCATATGATCCTCACAACAACCCTGGGAGGTAGGTGTCATTACTATCTTCATTTTATACAGAAGAAAACTGAGGCAGACAGAGGTTATGTGACTATCTCAGGGTCACAGGCTTGCTGGGAGAATCAAATGAAATAACATATGTAACAAAATGTACAGTGGGATCTTCTCTACATCTTTTAATAAAATGTGTCAAGATGCAGCCTACTGTGCAAGAGGTTACCTGTTCCCTACTAATACCTTCATCAAAGATGGTCCTTGATGTGTTTTTTTAGATGATTATCAAAACAATTATATACAGACAAGAAAATGGAGATGTAGGTCAATTTTTGTTGATATTTCTTCAGTCATTTTTTTTGTACTAATAAAGACCTGAGGTTTTATTGTATTTTGTTGGGTTGGGGTTTTTTTTTATGACTTTTGTTATCTTTCCTCCCTTAGGATACCCTATGAATCAATCCTTCAAAGGCCTCACAATTATATCACCTCTAGCACTGATCTTTTCTCTGTACACTTGGTCCAATTTGACTGCTTTTCTCATTTTTTTATTCTTTAGTGTCATTTTTACTTCCTCTATAAGCACATCTGGGACTAGGTTGTTTAAAGTCCAACTATAGAGGATCTACTGTCCTTGACAGTTAAAAAAAAAAAACAAGAACACCTAGCACATAGTAGATACTTAATAAACACTGCTTGATTGCTTATAAAAAATATTTGCAAAAAATATATATTTGCAGATCTTTTCCATTCTTCTATTTGTTGCCCTCCTTCCTATTTCATCCTTAAATGTCCCTGGAATGACTTTGCTTAAGTGAGTCTTTTGACAAGCTTTCTTTAAACTGAGTTTACCCTCCACTGCTTCTCCTTGCTTTGAGGCAATACTGTTCATAACTTTTCATCATTTTCCAGATCATCTCTAAGATTTTACAAGCAAATTTATATTCTAAACCAGTGTTATTCTCAGTTGTCCTGTCTCTCCACTTGACAAATAAGTCAAGTGTTTGCTGACGAAAGTGCTTTTTAGGCTTCTTTTGTTTTCTTGTTACGTCAACTGATTTATACTGGCAAAACACTTGTATGAAATTTTTGTAATCAGGATCAATGTCCTTTCTTTCATTTATTATCCATTTTTATCATTAATAACTTGTTTGAATAGATCAAAGTTAAGTTGCTTCAACTGCACATCATTTCTTTTTCTCACTTTTATTCTTTTTTCTAGCTTTGTACTGCCTCAATACCTCATCATGGGATGGTAGTAACCCAAGGTTCTTGAAGTCTATGTCACTGGACCATAAGCTTTGAGTGTAGACCTAGCAACAGATCAAGTCAAGTTTTCCAAGGACCAGCATAGCTTAGAGCACAGAAACTCATCATCAGTAGGTTGACCACTTAGTGATGAATTCCTTAGCCATGACATTCCACAAAAATAGGCAAAATACAAAATGGAGGAACTCAATCATATCAACCACTACACTGTGAGCTCCTTGAGAACAGAGACTATTTTTTGCCTTTCATTGTATTCCTGGGGCTTAGCAGACTACCTGGCACATAGTAGGTGCTTAACAGATGCTTGCTAACTGACACTGATAAACGAAAAAAGCAAAGCCACAAGAATATATATAATGACTACAACATGGTAAATGAAAAATTCAATAAAAAGGAAGACAGGCAAACTCTGAATAATTGAAAAACCAATAAACTCCCCCAAGAACGAATAATGAAATATACCTCTGCCCTCAGGATAGAGTAGCACTTACTAGTAGAGAATGTCGTGTTTAAAATTATGTAAAATTATAGTGCAAACTCAGAGACACAGAGCCACGAGTCAGGGCTATTTACTGACTTAGAAAACTACACATTGGGGCAGCTAGGTGGCGCAGTGCCCTGGATTCAGGAGGACCTGAGTTCAAATCCGGCCTTGGGCACTTGACACTTACTAGCTGTGTGACCCTGGGCAAGTCACTTAACCCCAATTGCCTCACCAAAAAAAAAAAAAACCAAGAAAACTACACACTAACGTTATCTATATCATATTATATCATTATTTATCTTGTTAAATATTTCCCAAATACATTTTTATCTGGCTGCAACAGGGCTTAACATCTCTAACGTAAAATATAGTCATTGGTTCCAGCCCAACGGAAATGTATTGTTGTTATTCATCAGTCATTTCTGTCCAGCTCTTTGTGACCTCATTTGGTATTTTCTTGGCAAAGCTACTGGAATAGTTTGCCATTTTCTTCTCCAGTTCATTTTACAGATGAAGAAACTGAAGTAAACAGGGTTAAGTGACTGCCCTGGGTCACACAGCTAGTAAGTGTCTGAGGTCAGATTTGAACTCAGGAAGATGAATCTTCCTGACTCCAGGCCTGGTACTCAATCCACTGTGTACTCTACCTGCAATGCAAATTTTTAAAATGTGACTTTTTCAGCAGGGAGGGGTGAAAGGGAGAATTCATTATCTGCACTAATTAGGACCTAGCCATACATTACTATACACAGTACTGAGTGTTTCTATTATTCTTTCTCATACAAAGTTTCATTTGGGAAGGAATAAAGAAGGAAAACTGGGGCAAATGGAGGTTAAATGACTTGACCAGGATCATACATCTAATCTTTATCTGAAGCTTCATTTGAACTCTGGTCTTCCTGACTCCAGGACTAGTGCTCTGAGCCCTATGGTATTACTGAGCTGCCTCTAAGGGGATCACCATAAAGGAAAGACAAAGGACACCAATAAAAGGCATTCTTTTTTTTGCTGGGCAATGGGGGTTAAGTGACTTGCCCAGGGTCACACAGCTAGTAAGTCAAGTGTCTGAGGCCGGATTTGAACTCAGGTACTCCTGAATCCAAGGCCGGTGCTTTATCCACTGCGCCACCTAGCCGCCCCCAATAAAAGGCATTCTTAAAAAAAAAACTGATATGACTTCATATGTATAATTGATAACATCTTGTTTCCCTTCTCAATGGATGGGGGAGGAGCAGGAGAGAGGGAGAGAATTTAAAAATAAATTAATTAAAAATATGGAAACAATATTTACATATCCACTATAAATGACAGGAGACACTATAAGAAGTTGTAGTTAAATGAGAAAAGTCAGCTCATGTGTTCTTCATGATCACCAAAAATGTTCATGGGACCCTTGGTCATCTTACTTTACAATGCTCATTACTGGGAAGGGACTGGAAGGAAACAAGTATTTATTCAGTGCTTGGCACTGTGCTAAGTGCTGTACAAAGATCTCATTTGATCATGATAAATTTCCATGAAGATAAATCATGAGAGGCAGCTGAGCAAAGGAAATAGAAGGCTGGCCTTGGAGTCAGGGAGCCCTGGGTTCAAGTCCTTCCTTTGATACTTACTAGATGTGTGACCATGGGTACATCCCAGGGAACAAACAATCTATGGCCCTAAGTAAGACATGAGTTGTCAATCTTAGTTTTGACACAGAGTTCCCTAAATCACAGGTCTGCCTGCCTGCCCCACTTCCCCTAATAGAAGTAACTGTTAATTTGGAAGACCACATCTGTTGGAGAGGATGAGGAGGTAGACAAACTCTATGGAAAATTCATGTAAAGATTTCTGAAGCTTGAGGCAAGGGAACCTAGTCGCTAGGTTATAGGCATAGGAAAATTTCTTCTGATTAGTTGGTTCTTCCTAGAACTTCCACTTTAAAGAAAATACACAAGTCAGCCACATCTTCATTCCTCTCCTCACTTTCTCTACCTTGTCCCTTCCTGCTTATCTTCTCTCCCCGGCCTCCTTAGCTTCCTTTTATATGTTTTCTTCCCTCATTAGAACATAAGCTCCTTGAAGGCAGGACCATCTTTCTGCTTGTATTTGTATTTCCCATGCTAAGAACAGTTCCTGGCATATAGCAAGTGCTTAATAAATGTTTGTTGACTTGACCCAACATGCGGGTAACTGAATATAATCAAAGGGAAAGGAAAAGATGGAAAGGAGCCAAGTATGGTATCCCTAGAGACCAAAGGTTGCTCTTGACAGCCAGACAGTGCACTGCCCACAATCAAGGGTCTTCTTCAGCCTTCTCTGAGCCAGGGGACAGCTCTCCTTTTTAAAGCCTCCTAGGCTGCTTCCTACCCCCAGAAAATTCTAGCACCATTCACCCTCAAGGCAATGAGGCTCCTACCTTCAGTTGTTCCTCATAGTTCAGTCTCCACAAGGGTAACATCTGATCTGCTAACCTAAAAGAAAAAAAAGCTAGGCTTGAGCTTCATTCATTCAATCATCCATCAAAGACTTCTCAAATGCTTCCCATATACAAGATAGTATCCAAGTTCTGAACTGAAGTTCCCACTATCACCTCCACTATGGTTGACTTGTCTCATGCTCCCAAGAAGATGGGGATTATGGAGTCCCAACTGGGTAATGAGACCTTTCTCAAATTGTACACTTAAGCCCAACAGAATAGGTAGACAACACAATGTCAAGATGGAAAAACAGGCTCAGCACACAGATAAATCTGAATGTGACAAATCACATTCTAAAAAGATTTACCATATAGTTCCCTTAAAGAATAATCCCGGGGCAGCTAGATGGCACAGTAGATAGAGCAACGGCCCTGGAGTCAGGAGTACCTGAGTTCAAATCTGGCCTCAGACACTTAATACTTACTAGCTGTGTGACCCTGGGCAAGTCACTTAACCCCAATTGCCTCACTTTAAAAAAAAAAAAGAAAACAAATGCAAAAAGAAGGAAAGTTTTTAAAAAGTATGCTTCAATCTACACTCAGAATTCATCAGTTCTCTTTCTATAGGGAAATGACATCTTTCATCCTCAGTCTTTTGGAATTTTCTTTGATCATCATCTAGATCAGAGTAGCTAAGTCTTTCACATTTGGTCATCCTTACAATATGTCCAATGTTTTCCTTGTGCTGCTCATTTCACTTTGCATCACTTCATATAAATTTCTCCATATTTTTCTGAAACCATCATGCTCATTTTTTTATAGCACAATAGTATTCCATTATATGTCTAAAATGGTTTGGAAAAGGTAATGGCAAACCACTCCAGAATAATCCCCAAATGTGGATCTCTGTCTCTCTCTGTCTCTCTCTGTCTCTCTCTCTGTCTCTCTCTCTCTCTCACACACACACACACACACACACACACACACACACACACACACACACAAATGGATACATATACCCATTTATATATACATTAGAATATAATATGTACTATAATGTATAATAATGCTATACTATTTATGCCATAATATGTTATAGAATACTATTATATATGTGAAATATATTGTTTCATATCTATGTGTATATAATAGGTATGTCTATATGCACAACATGCATGTTACACATACATGTACATCACATACAAACACATGCACACAAATAATTTTAAGAATAAACCCCTTAATGCAAAAACATAGGAAATAAGAAAAAGGGCAAAATGCATATTAATAAATGCTTTCTTTTTCTTTTTTTGGTGTGGCAATGAGGGTTAAGTGACTTTCCCAGGGTCACACAGCTAGTAAGTATCAAGTGATTGAGGCTGAATTTGAACTCAGGTCCTCCTGAATCTAGGGCCGGTGTTTTATCCACTTCGCCACCTAGCTGCCCAATAAATGCTTTCTTAATAACTGACATTTACAAAGTACTTGGAAGTCCGCAAAGTACTTTACTTACAATATCTCATTTAATAGCAACCCTATAGGGTAAGGTATTATAGTTATTGTTCCCATTTTACTGATGAGGAAATTAAGGTGCACTGAGGTTAAGTGCCTTGCCTACAATCACACAGATAATAAGGGGCAGTACCAGGACTGGAACCCAAATTCAAGGTCAGTATTCTGTCTACTACACCAAGGGGAAAAATAGTGATCCATCTAATACACTGAAAACATAATTTGATTTACATGTAAATTTTCACCAACACTCTATCACTTTAAATGGGGAATGCCATGACTACCATGGAGCCCAGAGCACATTATTTACTTCTAACCTATCCAGTCTCTCTCTGGATTTCAACCTTTCTGTCTTGGCCGCTTCTAGCAGAGAGATCCCTCTGTTCAACCCCTTGCCAAGAACTTCCTTATCCCCAAGAAGGTATTCCATGGTCCAAAGGCCTCCCATAAGGATTCCCCTGACTTGTCTAAGTCAGCAGCTTAAGGAGGCTTGCTTAAGATGTCTCCACAGACTCATGTGATATGATACAGACATATAAGAGGAGACACAGATTCAGGCCCCTTCAAAGGGAAGGAAGGACAAAGACTGATGCACCCTTACCTTTCCCGCCAAAAACTAAGATTTTGGCTTGATTCATCCTTCCAGTTTGTTCTCTCTCTTGGCTTCCCCTCACCCATGACATCTGTGACATTTCCCTCACATGCTGTGCTCAGAAATGCCCAAGGCCAACCTTTTGGCTGGCGGGCACCCCAGGGAAGCGACCTCACTTTGGAGAAAAGAGCCATCCTGAAAAGGAAGGATCTTTGGTTGGCCATGGGGTTCCCTCCACTGGTCTTTGGCTGGTCAGGAACACGCCTAGCCAACGGAGCTCTGAAATGGAAACAAACAATTCTTCTCAATATTTCCAACAAAAGAAACACAATGGATTTTACTTGTATGATAACAAAAGTTGTGAAATTATATTACTGGGCCCCCAAGAGTAAGATCAATAGGCCAAACTAGAGAAGGGAGAATCAGAAATAGTGGAACTCAATAATCTGATATTCAATAAATACAAAATAGTAAAGTACTTTGGAAAGGACTCTCTATTTGACAAAAACTGCAGAGAGAACACCAGAAAGCAGTCTGGCAGAAATTAGGCTTAGACCAACATCTTACACCATATGCCACAATAAATTCAAAATGGATATGAGACCTGATTAAATATTATACTATAAGAAAATTAGAAGGAATTACTAGACCCCAAATCCAGTTCAAAGTAACTCTTTCTGAACATATTTCCCTAGGCAGACCCACCCCAAATCCTCACAATAGTCTATGAGCAAACATTTATTTCACCTTCTCTATGAGAGACAGCATGACATAGTGGAAAGAATACTGAATTAGAGTCAGTAGACCTAGGTTGGAATTCTATTTTACATACCTGTACTAGTTGTGTGACTACTGGTAACTCAGGTAATAACAATAATTTTATCGATAATAGCTAACATTAATATAGTGCTTTAAGGTTTTTAAAGTGGTTTTTGTGTTTCATTTGAGCCTCACAGTAACCCTGTGGCCTAGGTGCTATTTTAAACCCCATTTTACAGGTTAGGAAATTGAGGCTGAGAAGTTAAGCACTTGTTCAGGGTCACACAGCTAGTGTCTGAGGCAGGATTCAATTCCAGATTTCCATGATTCTGAGTCCAGTGCTCCATCCACTATACTATCCTGTCTCCCTCCCTGACACTATCCTCCTTTTATGGTAAGCTTTCAGAGTCTCAGTTTCCTTTCCTGTAAAGTGGGCATAATAATTGCTATACTATCTGCCTCACAGCATTGTTAGGAGGAAAGCATTTTGCAAACTCTAAAGCATTATGTAAATGTGAGTTGTTATTATTACTAAGTATTTACAAAGTCCAAAGCACTGGGCTACATGACATAAGAGATACTAAGATGTGAAAAATATGGTTATCACCTTCAAAAAGGTTATAATCTATTTAGGAGGGTAAGATGTGAAAATATTACATGTGCTAGATGTGTGATTTCCTCACTATGGGGACTCCTGGCCCCTTTATTGTGAGAACTCCCTCTTCCAACACAGGTCACAAACAATCTCAGAGTCACTTAAAGAGTTATTATCTGAGACACACAAAAGTGCAATGAGTTGCCCAGGGTCACACAGTAAGGCTGAGAAGCAGGGGTCCCTGATTCTAAGGGACTCTATCCACTGCCACACTCACACTAAAGTATATGCTGCATTTATTTTCGATTACAAGTTCAAAAAAATGGCTAGGGAAGGTTTGGACTGACAGGTAGTCTCCCAGAAGGGATTGGACTTTAGCAAGGTTCTGATGGATGAGTAGGCATTAGGTGGGAGAGAGGGAGGATATTTCAGGAATAGAAAATGTCACGAGCAAACAAAATGGATGAGGTATTCAGGGAATATTAGGTTGAATAGTCTAGATAGAATACAGGTTTTTTATTAGGGAAGAGGAGATGCCTGGAAAAGTTAAGTTGAAAGCAGATCATCAAGCGCCTTGGATACCAAGGTAGGGATTCTCAATTCCAATGAGTAGACAATGAAGAGTCACTTAAGATTTTAAGCAAGGGACATGAAGTGCAAAAAAAGAGAGGTAGAATTTGGGATCAAAATATCTGGATTCCAATCCACCTTCTACCAATGACTAGCTATCTGATCTGGGCTAAGCAATATAACCTCTCGGAGCTTTAGTACCCTATAGGCCTCCAGTGATAGGACTTGCTAGGGGTTAAGGAAGTAGACTATAAGGTAAGAGTGCATTGGCAACAACTCCATTGCTGAATTACGTTTTGATGTGAAAAGGAGAGGTACTGGATGGTGGCATGAGGGAAGGTCATGGAAGAAAGAATGCTGGACTTGGGTTCACTTTCCTTCCCTGAGCCTCAATTTCCTCTTTTGTAAAGTGGGGATAAGAGTACCACCTATGGTCCCTACCTCAGAGAGCTAACTACAAGGAAAACCCCAAAGGGGGTCCAGAAGAGTTGGACACAGCTGCAAAACCACTGAACAGCACCGGATAGTGGGCAGCCACGAAAACGTGGACCTCCTGATCCAGTGGGGCAGGGCTTCACGTCCCGGCCATAGCACCCAGAGACCCGTGGCCAGTCCCTCCTTCCCGACATAGCTCAGGGGACTCCTGTCCCCCCCACCCCAATCCCCCAGGCCTGGAAGAGGAGGTGCGGGTAAGGGGCTGAGGGAGTGAGGGATGCGATCCCGGGGGTAATGGGGAGCCAAGGTTGTGCAGAGGCAGCGAGAGATGGCAGAGAGGCAGCGGCTACCGAGGGCACTCAGTGGCCCTGGCGATGCTAGCTCCGCCACCGTCTGTCCCCAAACGCACCTTGGGCCGGTTCCACGGCGCTTCCCACCGCCGCCCAACCCCTCCTTCCCTTTGCGGCGCGGCGCTGCGCCTGCAGCAATCGCGGCGGGTCTTCAGCGTCGCCGGGGAAAGAGTCACTTCCGGCAGCTGAGGGGCGGGGCGGGGCGGGGACACCTGTAGGCTGCCCCGCCTCCGCGGGTGCCCACTACACTCCCAGCAGCAGCACGCGCCCTCCTTTCTACTTCCCGCCCCAGGCTTGGAGCATCCTTCCCCCGGGCGGCCCTTGGGATCCCGGGACTTGGGGAGAGAAGGAATCGCAGGGGCGGGGGGGCCTGAGACAGGGATGGGAAATAGTCTAATTATCATTATTGCTCGTGGGATTGTCTCAGAAGGAAAATAAAGCGAGAAGAGAAAGAGGGAAATCAAACATCAGGAGGGGAGAGGATAGCCCTCCTCCCCAAGACTGAGGCTCATACCTCCTCCACTTCCCCAAGACTAAGGCTCATCGCACCCCTCCCTCCACTTCCCCAAACTGTACCTCCTCAGGGGACGTGGCCGCCTCTCCTTCCCTTCTCCGCTTGTAGGTATTTTAATTCCTAAATTCTGAATTGACTTGCTAATTTATACAAATGCCTACTATGTGCCAGGCACTTTATAAATATTCCCTCGTGTGATCCTCACTACAGTCTGTGAGGCTGTTATTATCCCCATACCACAGCTGAGGAAATTGAGGCCGACTAAGGGTAAGTGACTTGCCCGGGATCCCATAGCTAGTGATTCCAGACCTGGACCTCGATCCACCGTGCCACCTCGCTGCCTCAGAAGAGAGATCCCAGATGGGACACATGGTGTGAGTTAAGCGTATAACTGGCTGGGCTACCGTAGCAGCCCACACCTGGCGGGCTCTGCTCCCTACAACCTCAAAAAAAAAGCAGGTTATTAATTTCTTTCCATCTCCAGCAAAGGCTTGTAATGCACATTTTCACCACCAGGTGCCGCTACACACAGGCCACCAGCACAGCGGTTGCCTTAGACCAGGGCTTCTTAAACTTTTTCCACTCACCACCCCTTTTCACCCCGAGAAATTTTTACAGCACCCGGGTATATAGGTATATAAAATAGGTATACATAACGTTTTACTGTTGTCAGATTTTACTGGGCCCCCACACTCAGGTATGAGACCCACACTTTAAGAAGCTAGGCCTTAGAGTAAAGCCACTGTTTCCATCCCACTATTCGCTAGAGGGCGCTCACCTATAGCCTTTTGAGCCGCCCCGTGCCTGGATGCCTGCGCACTGGCTGCAATTTAATATCGATCTGGGGATATTAAAGAAAATGGAAAATCGCCCTGAAAGATTAAAATTATTGCAATCTCTACATGTGGCTTCCCGGCATCTCTGCCCCTACCGTAATTGCGACACATGCTGCTTTTGATGGACCAACCTTATTTGGAAGACTTTCTGGTGACATGATTTATTAAAACACAGTAAAGAGGACAGCGAGGTGGCTCAGTGGATAAAGCACCAGCCCCAGATTCAGGAGGACCTGATTTCAGATACGACCTCTGACACTTGACATTTACGGGCTGTGCGAACCTAGGCAAGTCACTTAACCCTCATTGCCCCGCCAAAAAGAAAAAAACCACAGTAAATACACAGAGCACATTCAAGGCTCTGCACTTACTCTTCCAACCCCCTACTCAGAGCTGTCAGGTCTGGTCCCTAGGCTTCAGCTGTTACCTCTCCCCTCAGCGTTCGGGGTACAAAACTTCCCCCAAAGTTTATGACATCCCCCTCCCAGTACACACAGAATCCAGGAGAAAGTGGGTCAAGCACGTGTGGCAAAAAGGTAACTCAAGGCTTTTGGAAGGCCTTTTGCTGGAGTCCTCAAGGTCTTCCCTTCAGGTAGGGTCTAGCTTTTCTTCTGGGTTCCTTGTGGAGTCTCTAAAGTTTCTTTTCTTCAGCATATCTAGTTTGTCCTGGGCTCCCAGGGAGAGACACTGCTGCCAGCTTCAAAAATTGCTTCTCTAATCCAGAGGGTAAGCAGATAAAGAGATCAAGACAGGTTGATCCTCCCTCCACTCCCCCAAGACAGACTGTCACACACATAGGCTATACCTTCTTAGGGGCATGGCACTCCCCCTCTCTCACCTCTCCACTCTCCATTTTAATTCCTAATTTCTGAACTGATTTGCTACTTCTTACCAAAGCTTCTTAAACTATGGGTCTCCACTCTGCATGGGATCACATAACTGAATGGGGGGGGGGGAGCACAAAAAAATTGGCAGTAAATGTTTGATTTTTTTCCCCCAGGGCAATGAGGGTTAAGTGACTTGCCCAGGGTCACACAGCTAGTGTGTGTAACGATTGGAATGACGCCACCTGCTGGATACTTACTGTAGAAGAGTTCTGCCCATGAAGCAAAGGTCTTTGAGGGCAAGACCAGGCTTCAGGAAGTGACGCGGATTTTTCCTCTGGACTCTGGCGGAGAAGGGAGCTAGAAATGTGCTCTCCCTTTAATAGATAGGAATCTAGGCCTTTTTCTCTCTCTTTACCAAATTCTTATTCTCCTTAATAAATGCTTAAAAGTCTAACTCTTGCTAAAGCTTATAATTTATTGGCGACCACTCATTAGATATTTTAGACAGTTTAGCTAGAATTTTAACCCTTAACAGATGGCTGACCACGAAGAGGAAAGCTAACCCTCAGTCTTCTTCTGATCTTCTGGTTGGGTAAGAAATTTCCCCTCCCTCTCCCTTTAACTGCTAAGTACTGGCGCACTGGCTGTGTTTTCCTTTAAATTTTTTCGAATGGACCTTTTAAACTCCCTAATTACCCAATTTTTGATTTTAGTCTGTTTAACCAGACAAATGGGAGATAAGATCATGTTAATGCTTTGTTTTTGTGGATTTTCTATTTTTCTTTTTATTTTTGTTAGAAGAGCCAGCAACTTACTCACACAAGGAAATATCTCTCCCTCTCCCAACCATGCTTTTTCAGAGAAACCTGAAGAGATTCCCGCAGCTTTTCCCAGTTCTAACACTAATTGTTGCTCTAATTTTGCATGCCTGGAGGCAATGACCCACCCTCTAGAAGCTTTTAATCCCCTAGCACCTGGAGGCAAAGTGGGGGAAGAGGAATCCAGGCCTGAGTTCAAAATCAAGTCTGATTCAAATTGCTCTGGTCCCTCCCCTCCTCTCCAGACCCCACCCTCTACTCCTCCCATGGCCAAGCCCATTGCTTCCCCTGCCTGGGAAGTCCAGAGATCTAATGCTCATGCGCAACTTTCTCTAACTACATTTGCAGCTTCAGGCTCAGCCCTTCCCCAGCCTGGCTGTGCTTCTGAGACAACTTTAGAAAACCCTTTAAATTCCAGATATGCTCGTTTTGTTCATAATTTTGCTAACCTGCTTTTGTCTTTCATTAGTAATCTTATAAAGCATTTGTATGGTGAAAAGACTGACAGACAATATAAAGGGGTTAAAGAAGAAAAACTTAAGCTGAATAAGAATGACAACCATCAACATAGTTCAAGACTCCGCTTCTTTTGCCATGGAAGGGTATATATTTTACAGAAATGTAGAAGTCAGCAGCAAGGTATTGATATGAGTATTGGGGATTTTAGATATCGGAATCAAAAATGTTCTGAATTCACTCAGAGTATTAATGTCAGTTCAGAGGTTACATAGGATTTCTATGCTATTACATATACATTTGAAATTAATGGTATGGGTTTATTTTCATAGAGATTTTCATGCTTTTGAGATTGTGTCTTATACTTAGTTTTTAAAACAAGGAGAATATTTGTAAAAGCTTTTTAGTCATGTGATCAAGTTTATATTTTATGATAGTCTTATTAATATTAAGTTCATATTCATTTAGATTTCCTTAGTTTGAATTTCATTGTCTTTTATTGTTCCATGTGTGTTTTCTTCTATTCATTTGTCTATCTAATTTTGAAACATTGCAAGATGGTTTTGATTTCATAATACAATGTTAATTCTAGGAGTATTGTGCTCCCATATTCTGAGTTGTTTGTTTTTGTTATTTTTTTCTCAACTGATTATTTGATCAAACTCTTTAAAGCATTTCCCTGGCAAATTGTTTGCCATGGCAAGTGTAAATTGATTCTAGAAGTATTATTTTTGATAAGCATATTCCAAAAAAAAAAAGAGGGGAACATTTGTAAAAGTTTTCTTTGAGATTGTGTTGTGCTTTAACTTGTATTTAAATATGTTCAGATTTTTCAAAAAAGTAATTGTATACTAAGTTAAAAAAAAAGGTATTATTTGAAATTGTTGCATAATTATATATTATATTCTGAGTCAAGATGTATTCACATTTTTTTGCAATCATTTATTATCCTCAATTTTTAAATCCATATGAGACTTGGATTATGGGAACTTATCATTTAAGACACTAATTACCTTTATTCTGAGTTATCAGATGCCAGTTGGCCAAGGTGCCATCCAATCACAAGAGGAATACATGCAAGAGCAGACACTGAACTGTCACATGAGGGGAGACATGCATGAAGTCAAGGTATGGCCGAGAGAACAGCTTTTGACAAATGTTGAGGTTGGATTCTCTTGGTTTAATATTTTATTTTATTTTTCCCCACAATATTGTACAGATGGCTGGAAGTATTCATCCCACCCATCTCACTTCTACACCTGGCTTCTATGCTCCCTCCTATATGCCTGATGCCATGGACATCTTAATTCCATGGATCTGATTAAGTCTGACTCAGTTTCCTCTAATATGTTCGGTGGCATGGACGTATATTCCATCCACCTATTTTAAGCCTGGCATACTGTATGGGCAGTATATATTGCTCAAGTGTGGGAATGCTCATATCCCATCATTTCTCTGTTCTTTTATGGTAACCCCCATAATTATCTTCTCATAATGGCATGAGGATAATTAGGCAGATGATGCAAAAAGTGATGAAACAAAGATAAAAATTATTTTTAAAAATTAATATCGCAGCAATTGTCTTCTCAATTACCCTCCATAAAGGGGGACTATAATAATAATATAATTGTAAAGAATGGTTCAATTTTTGTTTTATTATATGTTTCATGTGTAACAACTAAGATTATGAATTCCCTTAGACATGTTTTTGAGAACTTTCATTGTTTGATTTGATTATTGACAAAGCTATTTTAAAGTTGTGTTAAGCTCGATTTTGTAGGAAATTTTCCTGGCTGATTACCAGCATCCACACATCAACCCCTGAAGAGACTTCCATTCCACGACTACACCTAGAGGACATCTGAGAAAAGACTTTCAGAGATTTTAAATGAACAGTTTTGATTTGTTGTTGTTATTGGTTTTTTCTCTTTCTGTTATAATATACACCATCTGTAACATGTATTCTCTGCAGAGGCCCTCCCTTTGCAAGACTAATGTCAAAGCGTCGGTTCATGAGGACAAAAAAATCGCCCCTCTGGACAAAACTTTCCTCTCTTCCTTTTCTATATTGTTGTTCACATATTATTAGTTAGCAATAGTTATTATATTGTTTTTACTGTTCCGTCAAGGAAACATTTTGTTTCTTGAGGAACAACAGGGGGGGACTGTAACGATTGGAATGACGCCACCTGCTGGATACTTACTGTAGAAGAGTTCTGCCCATGAAGCAAAGGTCTTTGAGGGCAAGACCAGGCTTCAGGAAGTGACGCGGACTAGTGGGAGGAGGAAGGAAGAGACTGGCGCTCGGTCTCACTCTCTTTCCTCTGGACTCTGGCGGAGAAGGGAGCTAGAAATGTGCTCTCCCTTTAATAGATAGGAATCTAGGCCTTTTTCTCTCTCTTTACCAAATTCTTATTCTCCTTAATAAATGCTTAAAAGTCTAACTCTTGCTAAAGCTTATAATTTATTGGCGACCACTCATTAGATATTTTAGACAGTTTAGCTAGAATTTTAACCCTTAACATGTGTCAAGTGTCTGAGGTCAAATTTGAACTCACACCCTCCTGAATCCAGGGCTGGTGCTTTATCCACTGTGCCACCTAGCTGCTCCTAAATGTTTGATTTTTATACCTATTTTATATACCTACATACCCGGGGTCATGTAATAATTTCTTAGGCAAAAAGGAGTTGCTAGTGGAAAAAGTTTAAGAAGCCCTGCACTAGATGACCTCCTGGTTCTCTTGCAACTTTGAAATTCTGTGATTTTAGTTCTTACTTCTAATGTCTGAGCATGAGCCTCAATAGATATGGAGAGGCTCATCAGCAGCAGGTTGGCCCCTGAAAACTGAAGCCCTTTGCCATGATGACCCATGATACATGCAAAAGTAAGTATATATAAGCTTGTCCCAGAGCCCACTGGTCCTCCTGACTCCAGAGCTGGTGCTCTATCCATTGTGCCACCTAGCTGCCCCGAAAGTGTAATTCTTTAAGGAGGAATACCTAAGGACCCTCAGCACCTATTTCCCCATGACAGAGTCTTCTTCAAGTGTAGCACTGAGGCTTCCAGCTTTCAGAGAGATGGAAGAAACTGACCCCACTTCAGTGTACTGAAGGAAAAGAATCTGGAGAGACTGACAGTCTCCATCATGTCCTTGTTCCCAGCTTGCTGCTATAGAGACTTTGGGAAGTTTCCCCTTCAGTGAGATAGAGGACACTCTGGGTTGAGCTGAATTATCTCAAGCCAACAGGGGAGTTCCTTCACTCTCTACTGTCTGGTATATATTCACCTAAGCATACCTTCTCTGGTTTCTGTTTTGCTATGATTTGGAAAAAAGGGTTTCTTTTCTATTTGCTATGGTGTTCATTGTAGAACTGGTATTAGGTGGGAAAGAGTTCGAATCTCGAGCAGAGAGCTTGAAGTTACCCTTCTACCACAAATGACAAAGCAATCAAAAGTTAGATGGAAGCCAATCATATCCCCTAGATGAACAATATTTGAGGGGCAGATATACTACCTCTCTCTGAGGAGAGCAAAATGGTGGCTTCTAACCCCAACCTCCTGCTTCCCTTCCTGGCAGGAATGAAAGCCTCCCTCGGGGAAGGGTGGAGGGAAAAGAAGCTAGAGACCTCTATCCTGCTTCCCTTCAAGCCACACACAAAGTCAAGCCCTAGCCATAGGTGGACCCCATATGGGGTCCACACATTCTCACTCTAGTACGCCATATAAAAGTGCATTAAGGGGCAGCTAGGTGGCGCAGTGGATAAAGCACTGGCCTTGGATTCAGAAGGACCTGAGTTCAAATCCAGCCTGAGACACTTGACACTTACTAGCTGTACGACCCTGGGCAAATCACTCATTGCCTTGAAAAAACAAAACAAAACAAATAAGAAAAAGAAATATAGTCCCTACCCTGACACTTACAACCAAGGAATTTATAATCAAATGGGAAAAGATAACACACAAAAGGAAGCTAGAAAGCAAAGGGGTAGGGTGAGAGATATTTGGGGTATGGGGGTTTCAAGGAGGGGGGAATTTTGTTCCATGGAGTTGAAACCAAGCAGAGTTGCAGATGGAAAACAGAGTCATAGACCCCTTTAGCAGTCTGGTGAAGTCTTTGTAGAATGATGTTTTTAAATACCTGTGGTAAAAAAATATGAAAGTTTTTTAACAGTCGGTTAGGATAACTGAAAGACGCCAGTTTTTCTTTAAGGACCACCCTTTCAGGGAGGAGACCAATGGCATGAGCTACGCACGCCAGTGCGCCTGCTGCGCATGTCAGACTGCCTGCTATGCACTCGACTTCCGGGGTGCGAGCTGAAAAGGCAAGGAGAGAACGGAAGTGGGGTTTTTTTCCTGCTCTGCTGGTCTCCTGACTGCGCAGCACAGACGGTCTCTCTCTCTCCAAAGGTGGCCTTCTCTTTTGGTGAGTTTTTTATAAGGAATATAGACTAAGCCTAGACTTAAGACGATTTGTATTGTATTTCTACTTTCCTATCCTTCTAATCAACATCACCTTGTGACTACCATACAATAAAGGCTCTATCTAGAAAACCAGAAGCTTCTTCCATTTACTAGTCTGGGAGATAAATTAAGGGAAAGGTTAAGTAGGGGAGATTTATGATCTAATATTCAATTTTAATCTCACATACCTAAAACAAATATAGAATTATGAGAGAAACCAATTATACTGAAACATAATTTTATACATGTATATATATATATATATATACATACAAAATTGTGTATGTGTATACACATATATATACATATACATACATGCATATTTTAAAGTTCCCAGGTTAAGAGCCCATCTACAGGAACTCTTTCCTCTCTCTCTCTCTCTCTCTCTCTCTCTCTCTCTCTCTCTCTCTCTTTCTCTCTCTCTCTCTCTCTCTCTCGGTGACCATATCAGCTCCCATGGATAATTCCCAGGCCTATATTTGCGGCCCTCATCTCTCTCCTCAACTCCAGCCCTGAATCATCATCAATTGCTTACTTACTGGACATTTTGGATTGGATATACCATAGGCACCTCAAATCAATCATGTCCAAAACAGAACTTGTCTTTCTCCCCTCATTTAAAAAAAATTATCCCCTTAACTTTCTTACTTCTGTCTAGGACAGCTCCATCCTTCTGGTGGCTCAAGTTCACAGTCTTGGAGGCACCTTCCCTCTCCTTTATGCTACATATCCAATTTCCAGTTTTCTTAATGCTACCTCGATGATATCTTTCACATCTGTTTCTCCCTACTTGCAAGTCCACCACCACCCTAGTTCATGCCTTCATTACCTCTTGCCTGCACTATTGCAATTGCCTCCTAATTGTTCTCCCTGACTTAAGTCTCCCCTCTCTCCAATGTATCTTCCACAAAGTTACCAAAGGGTGTAACGATTGGAATGACGCCACCTGCTGGAGACTTACTGTAGGAAAGCTCCACCATGAGGAGAAGGCCTCTGAGGGCAAAGCCATGCGGCTTTTCTTTGGTGTAAGGAAGTGATATTTGCTCGTGGGTACTATCAAGGCTACCAGCTAATCAACTTGAGGAGCCTCCCGTTTCTGGGAGGAAGACACAAAGTAGGAAGTGGACGCTAGAGGAGGGGTTCTCTTTCTTTTTGGTTCCTGACCTTGCCATGGTGGGTCAGATGATGTGGTCTTTTAGAAATAGTTAGATTTTTACCTTTCTCTCTGATCCTAATGCTCTTTAATAAATACTTAAACATTTAAATACTCTTGCTAAAGCTTATAATTTATTGGTGACCACTCATTAGATTTTAGATAGTATAGCTAGAATTTTAGCCCCTTACAAGGGTAAGTCTGACTACATTACCACCCAGAAGTTTATAAGATTACAACAGGGGGGTCCATCCAACCAGTTGGAAGTCTCCCTCAATTTCTGCTGATATCCAGGACAAAGTGGTACCAGTGGAGCTTATCCTCAACTCATGAACAGCCCTAGAACACAATTACTTGGTGACATCCATTTCTTCTGTTTTTCCCTCACTGGTTATATGTTGCGGTCTATTCTCACCTCCATCTTCCCTCTCCATTGTTCTCTTTGTGATAATCCTTTTTAATTCCTCAAAGGTTATTCTGCTACGCTGCAATATCAGTAGAATGTTGGAATTTTTAAAATACATTTTTATTTATTTAGTTAAATATTTCCCAATTATATGTAAAAAGAATAGAAGTTTGGTAAAGATGGGCCTTTACTTTCATAGGGGACTTGGGTCCCTTAAAGGAACTCTGGGATTTCCTAAAAGCAATGAAGCTTGCTGTCCTCTTACTAGTAAAATCTGGGCATAATCTGATGTACAGTTGTACTGACTGTCCCAAATACACATACACACACACCAAATTTATTCTTTTGAGCATATACTGTAATCTGGGCAATAGATGTTCTTCCTTTATTTTATCTTTCTTCTGTGAGTGGTTAGGCTACATTCTGTTGAGTGATTATTGGAGTCTAAGAATTGTTCCAGTGCTTAATGTAATCAGCACATCAGTCATTTCAGGTGTCTTACTCTTTGTAACCCCCATTTTGAGGGTTTTCTTGGCAAGGATACTGGAGTCATTTGCCATTTCCTTCTCCAGCTCATTTTATAGATGAGGAAACTGAGGCAAACAGGGTTAAGTGACTTGCCCAGGATCCCCCAGAATAGGAACATTTAGAGGATCTCACCATCCAGAGGAAATACCTCTTCACTGAGGACTCCACAGATCTCCTCTATCACAGTCCTGTTGGCCATATATCTCACTGTTTCATACCTCATTTAATATTTAAGATCAGAGAGTCATTGAATGGGATTATTTTAGTTGTTTAATCTTTCAAGGACTCTTAAACGATGTTGACATAAGGATGGGAGAAGCCTTGTTATAAAAAGAGACTGCAATACAACATTTTGCCTACCAAATCAAAAGCTTTTTCACAATCAACACACAACAAGCAAAGTGGGATTGTGTATTTTCGACATCTTTCAGTGAATTGTAAAATGGTAAATATATGCTCCAGTGTTGAATATTGCCTTTGAAAGCTTGCTCATTCCCTACTAGGCTACTATATAGCTCAATCTCATAAAGATTTTGTATAAATGGAAGAGCAAGCAATCCAACAAAGAGTTGGATACAACTGCACAACTACAAACTAGGTCTATAACCTGAAGAAATCACAGAGGAGACAAGATTCATATATACAAAAATATTTAGAGCAGTTCCATTTGTGGTAGCAAAGTACTGGAAACTAAATGGAAGTGCCCATCAATTGAGGAATGATTGAACAAATTATGTTAATGGAATACTACTGTGCCAAAAGAAATCATGAAAGGGGGAGCAGCTAGGTGGCACAGTGGATAAAGCACCGGCCCTGGATTCAGGAAGACCTGAGTTCAAATGCGGCCTCAGACACTTGACACTTACTAGCTGTGTGACCCTGGGCAAGTCACTTAACCCTCATTGCCCCACCGAAAAAAAAAAAAATGATGAAAGGGAAGGTGTCAGTGAGAGGATGCAGTGGCAAGTGAGTAGGACCAGAACAATTTATACAGCACAGTAAATACAGAACTACATAGTAAAAATAAATAACTTCAGGGGCAGATAGGTGGCGCAGTGGATAGAGCATTGGCCTTGGAGTCAGGAGTACCTGAGTTCAAATTCAGCCTCAGACACTTAACACTTACTAGCTGTGTGACCCTGGGCAAGTCACTTAACAACCCAATTGCCTCACTAAAAAAAAATATATCTAAATAAATAAATAACTTCGAAAGACCAAAGAACTCTGATCCATATAATGGACCAAACATGATTCTAGAATGTTCATGATGAAGCATGGTACACTGACTGAAATGTATATTTTCTGGATTTGGCCAGTGCTGTTTTTCTTTGCTATGCATATTTGTTTTTGTTTTTTTGTTTTGTTTTGTTTTTTTAGTGAGACAGTTGGGGTTAAGTGACTTGCCCAGGGTCACACAGCTAGTAAGTGTTAAGTGTCTGAGGCCGGATTTGAACTCAGGTACTACTGACTCCAGGGCCGGTGCTCTATCCACTGCGCCACCTAGCTGCCCCTGCTATGCATATTTGTTAAAAGGATTTTGTTTTTCTTTTTTTTTTTTTTATATGGGGGGAGAGGCAGGAGTAAAAGAAAAAGGAAAAGGGTTTTGTTCATTAAAAAAGAATTTAACAAGCTATTCTCCAATTGATAAATGATCAAAGGATATGAACAGGCAGTTTTTAGACAAAGAAATCAAAGCTATCTATAATCATAAAAAAATACTCTAGATCACTATTGATCAGGGAAATGAAAATTAAAACAATTCTGAGGTTCCCCCTCACACAAAAAAGGAAAATATTGGATATTAGTGGGGACATGGGAAAACAGGGACACTAATCCACTGTTGTTGGAGTTTTGAAAAGATGCAACCATTCTGGAGAACAATTTTGAACTATGACCAAAGGGTTATAGAACTGTGCATACCCTTTGATCCAGCAATACCACTGCTAGGTTTATATCCCAAAGACATTCCCAAAAAGAGAAAAAGACCTATTTGTACAAAAATATTTCCAGCAGAGCTTTTTGTGGTGGCTAAGAATTGAAAATCAAAGGAATGCCCACCAATTGAGGAATGTCTGAACAAGCTGTGGTATATGGTGATGGAATATTATTGTGCTATAAGAAATGACAAGCAGGATGATTTCAGAAAGGCCTGGAAAGACTTGTATGAACTGATGTATAGGGAAGTGAGCAGAACCAAGAGAACACTGTGCACAGAAGCAGCAATATTGTCTGATGAAGAACTATGAATGACTTTGACTTTTCTCAACAATACAAGGATCCAAGACAATCCCAAAGAACTAATGATGAAGTATACTATCCACTTCTGAAAAAGAACTTGATGTGGGCTGGAATTTGGGGTCAAATTGATTGTGAGTCGTCCCAAAATAATTATAAGACTCAGTGACTCAGTTTACAAAGTTTTATTGCAATACTGTAGGTGACCACAAGGAGAGAACCAGAATATTGGAAAGGTATCTCTCAAATAATGAAAGAAAAGACAGTTATATTTATAGTATAGATAAATTACCAGTCTCACCTTGGGGAGGTACAGGGGAGGGCCTGTTCTACTCATTATAATAATTCTCCACCTAGGGGTGTTACAAGGGAGGGCTTATCCTAATTTCGAGTTCCTGGGGGTCCTAAGCCAACCCCTGAGGTGGGTACCTTTTTCAGTGGAGGTGTGTTTTGGGGGTTTACACGTCATAAGGTGAATCTGGGGACAAATTTGGCCTTTTCTGCTCATGTCTCTTTCTGATTCCCATGGCTAGTTTCAAAATATAGAATTTCTATAGGTTGTCTTTTTCCTTTATTGTTATTTTGACCTGAACCATTCTGGTCCGATATGGATGTTGATCACTATGGGTATGAGAACCTAACATAAGTTATCCATTAACTGGAATCTAAATCCCTTTTAGAGCTAATATCTGAATTAAAGCTTGAATCTTAGGGGGCAGCTAGGTGGATAGAGCACTAGCCCTGGATTCAGGAAGACTTGAGTTCAAATCCAGCCTCAGACACTTGACACTTACTAGCTGTGTGACCCTGGGCAAGTCACTTAACCCCAATTGCCTTACTGAAAAAATAAAAATTAAAAAAAAAATCTTGAATCTTAGGTTTTTCTATTAACCCTTTTTTGCCTCCTACATCAAACTGATTTGACTAACACGGACTGCAGCATGCTATTTTTCACTTTCATTTAAAAATTTTTTTTCAAGGTTTCTTGTACAAAATGACTAATATGATGTTTTACATAATTGCACATGTATAACTGATATCTGATTGCTTACCTCTGGGAAGGGTTGAAGGGAGAGGAAAGGAGGGGTAAAATTTGAAACTCAAAACTGTAAATAAAAATTTGTATTTTTTTTAATTAAAAAAAATTTTAAAGATGAAAAATAATTAAAGCGAAAAGGTTGTACTATCCAACGTCTGAGATCAATCCCTTCCAGCTCTCAATCCCAGGATTCTTTCTTTTTTACCATATTCAAGGCTGGAGGGGGATGGAGGTGGAGACAGGAAGAGCCCAAGCAATGTTTATACTTCCCAGAGGGTGTCGAGGACTACATTTCCCAGAATTCTGTATGTAAGAAGGGAACATGCCTAGGACCTACATTCTCAAAATAGGACTACATTTCCCAACATCCCTCGGGGGTTCTCCGTCCTGCTCCTCCCCAGTCCCTTCTTTGGCTGGATCCTCTTGCGTGGCCGGTGTGGACTCCTGCCGGAAGCCGCTGTGGAGCAGCAGGTGGAGTCCGGAGCCAAGGTGGGAGTCTGGGTTGGGGGAAGGCGGAATGGGGGAAGTGGGAGATGGGGAGGGCCGTGGCGTGGCATCACTTACCACCCGAGTGTCAGCAGAAAGAGAGTTTAGACATGTGGTCTATCCCTTTGGACAGAGGCGGTAAACTGAGGCCCACAGAGAGTCCGAGGTTCTCTTGTTTTTCAGTTATGTCTGACTCGTCGTGACCCGATTTGGGATTTTTCTTGGCAAAGATCCTGGTGGAGTTTGCCATATCCTTCTTCAGCTCATTTTACAGATGAGGAAACCAAGACAGACAGGGTTATATGACTTGCCTAGGGTCACACAGCTAGTAAGTGTCCGAGTCCGAATTTGGAGTCAGGAGGACCTGACTTTGGGGCCGGCTCCCTATCCATTTCTATCCATTTGCCCGGGGGGAGGTCTTAAGGGCCCACGGAAGACAGACCCACGCTGTATCCGGAGGGCAGACAAGGTTTGATCCCCTCCTCTCTCCTCTCCCAGCCCTCCTGGGCCCCTCTGCTCCTGTCAGGGGAAACGGGACCAGATTTTCATGTGCCCTCCAGTTCTCCCCTCCCTCCCAATGCCCAACTACCCTGTGGTTATTTTATATTTATTGTAAGCATTACATCCTTACTTATGTGCATGTTGTTTTCCCCTTTCAGAATGTCAGCTCCTTGAAGGCAAGGCAGGTCAGCCAGCACCTACTATGTGCCAGGCCCTGGGCTAAGTGCTGGGGATATAAAATGGGGCAAAAGACCATCCCTGCCCTTAAGGAGTTTACAATCTAATAGAGTTGGCAACGTGCAAACAACTGAGAAGGGACTGTTTCACCTTTGTCATTGTATCCTAGGCATCTGGCACAATGTATATACATAGTATATAATAAATGAGTGTGGATCCTTTGATTGAGGGGCCACGGTGAGGACAGAGCTAATCTCGAACCTACCCAACCACACTCATAAACAAGAAGAGAGGAGAGGGAAGAACTGGAGAAAGGGGGCTTGGGAAACACAATTGCTATCTTACAATGTTTCCAAGGACTGTCTTGTAGAAAAGGGATGTTACCCTCATTTTCCTTGGCCCCAGAGAGAAAATGAACAGATAGCTGAAAAGCAGATTCCAGAAAGGAAAAACACAATACAAAATTATTTAATCAACAAAAATTTATTAAGCACCGACACTGGATAGAAAAAAAAAGCATCCTCTGCCCTTAAAGGAGTTTATTCTGTTTGCTGCCTTGGGAAGAAGTTGAGACCTCCTCACTGGAGTTCTGCAGGCACGTCCAGATGCTTGTCACAGCAGTTGTAAAGTGTGCTCTAGCCTTAAGAAGAAGGGTAGGGGGAAGCTAGGTGGCACAGTGGATAAAGCACCGGCCCTGGCTTCAGGAGGACCTGAGTTCAAATACAACCTCAGACACTTGACACATACTAGCTGTGTGATTCTGGGCAAGTCACTTAACCCTCATTGTCCCACAAAAAAAATATAATAAATATTTTAAAAGAGGAAGGGTAGACCAGGTGGGTCTTTGAGTTCCTTTCCATCCTCTGTAAATCTGACCCTGACTTGCTCAGGTGAGATAGGAACGGGAGAGTGTTTGAGAGAAGACTGATATTAGGTCTTGGCTGTCCCTGGCCTGCATCCAGGGCTTTTATGCTTCCCCAGGACAATGAATAGATATGTGGCAGCCTAGAAGTTCAGATCTTAGAGAGTTTTCTTCCTTCCATTCCTAGATGATCCTCTCTCACCCTCTTGGATCCCAGGACAAATACTCCCTTCAACTGTTCCTATCCCACCATAAGACTGATCCTTTGAGGGAGGTATGGTGGGATTAGTGTTTGTGAGTGGGTGCCCTTGACAAACTCTCAGTAAACACATCTTAAATAGCAGGTGACAAAAAGAAGGCCCTTATGCCCAGTGAAGGCAGCTTAGTCTGTAAAACTTCATCCCTGTCCCTCCCACTCCTTGCCAAGAACATGGACTTCTTTTCTCTATGGGCCTCTGCCTTTTGGCTAATTAGAAATTCAACCATAAAGCACTACAGAAGTAAGAGTTGTTATCTTTGTGTTGTTATTATCATCAGCAGCAGCTTTTTCTCATCTCTTTTGATAGGGCTCAGGTAGAAATGGCTTTGTGACAAATTGTTATCCTACTATATTATTATTTTATGTTTACTGTTCTCCAGACAGTTGTACAGGTGACTTAAAAAAACAAACCACCTGGTTTTTGTAGTTCATTAAAAGTATTAGGCTGTAAGTGCCCTGATATGAGAAAATAATTATTAAGAATGGATTTCTTGGGGCAGCTAGATAGCACAGTGGATAAAGCACCGGCCCTGGATTCAGGAGTACCTGAGTTCAAATCCGGCCTCAGACACTTGACACTTACTAGCTGTGTGACCCTGGGCAAGTCACTTAACCCCCATTGCCCCACAAACAAACAAACAAACAAACAAGAATGGATTTCTTGGGGGCAGCTAGATGGCACAGTGGATAAAGCACTGGCCTTGGATTCAGGAGGACCTGAGTTCAAATCCAGCCTCAGACACTTGACACTTACTAGCTGTGTGACCCTGGGCAAGTCACTTAACCCCTATTGCCCCACAAAAAAAAGAAAGAAAGAAAGAATGGATTTCTTGGGGGGGGACCCAGAGATCAGTTTCTCAGTCCTTTTTCCAGAAAGTCCATTTCTCCTTGACCTGGGACAAACCCAAGGGAACAAAAGAAGTGAAAATAGACCCTTTTGTCTATCACCAGAAAGGACCCTTGGGATTATATGATATGATTATGGATTTGAGTCAGATTAAACTCTGAGGTTGGGATCTGGAAGGTACCCAGCCCTGCCCCAGTATAGTTCGTTTAGAAGTTTATTGCTTGTCAAATTCTCACTGTCTCCTTTAAGTTTTTTTTTTTTTTTTTTTTTAGGCAATAGGGGTTAAGTGACTTGCCCATGGTCACACAGCTAGTAAGTGTCAAGTGTCTGAGGCCGGATTTGAACTCAGGTACTCCTGAATCCAGGGCCGGTGCTTTAACCACTGCGCCATCTAGCTGCCCCCTCCTTTAAGTTTTATTGCCAATTAACAGTATTTTTATTTCTGCTCAGTCTCCCCACTTGTCAGCTACATATTAGTTTTGTCTGCAATCCATCATGTGTCAGAACCCCAGTCAGTGGGTCAGGGAGTTTGCCCACCAATTCAATACTCAGGACTCAAGAAGAAAGGATGGGGCTTGGCACAGGATGCAGCAATTGAGTTGAGACCAGATGTTAAGTGACATGTCTCTTTTTCTCAGAGCAGAATCCCCTTGGCCCTGGGGTCCCAACAATGGATTATCCTTTTCTTCCCAACATAACTGAAGATAAATTTTAACCCTGTCATCCTTCTAGAATTAACACAACTACAAAACAATGCTAAAACACCTGAGTGACTCTTCCTGTTATTCAGGTTGAATATCTTTAGAGACAGGGGCCGGGAGAGGGGAGTCAGTGGGAACTGTGAGATCTGAAACATCTGACTGTCACTCCCCTGTTTCCTCTTCCTTTGGTTTGACCTTGTTCCCCCTCCCCTTTTCCCCCTTGCTCCTGGAACACGTATGCATGTCTCCATACATTGATCACGAGCTGAACACGCACCCTGGGTGAGACAGGATTGGATGTTAGATTGTGAGCTCGACCTAGTGTGTGTGGGGACTTCCCCTCTGACCAACATTCCTATATAAGGTCAAGGAATGTATTGGCTGGCGCGGTTCAGGTATTGAACTTGCCCATTCCTATGGGAATGTAATAAATCTCTGCTTGACTTGGTGGTCTCCTCGAGTTATTTGGGTAAACTGAGGCAGTTTGCTCCATACAAGATCAAACCACACCTAGATAAAGAACTTTGACTTGACCAACTTCTTTTCCCTGATATCATCTGTAGAATTAATTTTATTATTTTTTTTTTGTGGGGCAATGGGGGTTAAGTGACTTGCCCAGGGTCACACAGCTACTAAGTGTCAAGTGTCTGAGGCCGGATTTGAACTCAGGTCCTCCTGAATCCACAGCCAGTGCTTTATCCACTGCGCCACCTAGCTGCCCCTAGAGTTCATTTTAATTTAGATCACCTTTAAATAATGTCAACCAATGGAATTCAATGATGCTAACCAATTAGCTTTGATGATGTATATTGATCCACCTCTATGGAAAGAGGTTAAAAATACTGTAAAAAGGCTGAGAGCTCTTTTGGCTTGGCTTTCTAGCTTATTATGAGTCTTTTTTCTCCTGCTTGCCCTAACTGCCATGCTGAAGCTCTCTCCCTGCTTTCTTTACCATGCAGTCTGAGACCAGGAGAAGTCAGGGAGACACATGGTCAATCCTTTACTGGTGTCTAATATTAATAAAATAATAATACCCCACAAAACACACTGAGAACATCCTGAGTATCACTCCACCAGCAGGCACCACTGTGGGGAAATAGGCACCTCCTCACTCCAGCATTTTGATCTCTGCCAGGTCTCAGTATTTCACTTCAGACAGCTTTGACAGCATCTACTGAAAAGCGTTACTCTTCATGCTTGTTAACTTGACATCTCAAGTCTTTATGGATCAATCTTATGTACAGGAGATTGTAAGCAACAGTTCAGTCTGTGCTAGTAGTAGTCTGCTTCCAGAACAGTTAACTGGCTGATTTCTCTAGGATATTTGGAGATCTGTATTGGTGGTAGTGGTGGCAGTGGCGGCATCGGTGTCATGGTGGTGTTGTCTGTCAGGCCTTGAATAGTAATGAGTTTCTGATGTATATTTCTAGCCACTGAGTCATGTTGTGTTAGGTATTCAGTAGGTGCTAGACTTTGCCACCTACATTGACCCACAATCTCTACCATACCCTTGCACAATCTCTGTTGATCATAAAGCCCAGTCTCCTTAAGGGTAACTGTAATTTCTAGTGTCTCTTATTGGTATTAGTTTGGTGTAATGAGGGAAGGAAAGAGGAAGAAGCAGCAAATGTGTGAGGGAAGGGGAAAGGTAGGAAAGGGGCCAACAAGAACAACACACACTGGTTTTGCAGAGCTCTGTGCTAGACACTGAGAGAAACGCCAAGTTTAGATGAAATACGTTTCCTGCCCTCATGGCTCTTTGCAGTTAGTATGGGGATAGGGCAGAAACACTAATGGCAATTAATATTGATATTGATATTATTATTACTACTAACATTTACATAGTGCTTTAAGGTTTGTAAAGTATTTTAAACTTATTATTTCATTTGATCCTCAAAATGACCCTGTGAGGTAAGTGCTATTATTATCCCCATTTTACAAATGAGGAAACTGAGGTTGAGAAAAGATAAATAACTTGCCTAGGGTCAATCAGCTAGTTAAATGACAGAAGTCAAACTTGGGTCTTTTCTGACTATTATACCAACTAGCTGCCTCAATATCACAAATTTATTAGAGAGGTACGAAACAAAATGTTCTGTGAGGTTGGAGCAGGGGAGATCTTATCATGTGAAAGGATCTAGAAAGGTTTCATGAAGGAGGCAGAGTTGGCTGGTCCAGAATAGCCCCCCAACTGAGACCTGTCTATGGATGTCACTTAACCAGTATTTAAACAGTAATACCTCAAAAGGCTGTTGTGAGGATCAAGTGAGCCAATATATGGAAAAGGCTCTATAAAGATGAGTGATCATTATTACCTTATTACAGTAGGATTGGGGCAGGTAAGGAGCAAGGCCCAACTTTTCCTACCTTGTTTGTGATCTCTGTCCCCACAGGTGTAGCAGGCATGGCAGACCCATCGGAGGTCACTCGGATCCTGGTCACTGGGGGCTCTGGCCTGGTGGGGAAGGCCATCCAGAGAGTGGTGGCTGATGGTGCCAGCCAGCCTGGAGAACAGTGGATATTTGTCTCCTCTAAGGATGCAGACCTAATGTAAGTGATTCATACCTTTCTCCTCTGGGTCCTTACACATATCTGTTTCTCTCTGTCCAGGCAGTAGGTTTGGGCTGTATTAGACTGGAATGAGCTGGGAATGAGCTAGACCTAGGGCACAACCTGCCTAATTCCTCCGCTCACCCTGGACAAACATCCTGATCCCCCACCTTATGCCAAGAAAGCCAGCTCTTTACCTGCCCCACCCTTTATTGTCCTACCTGTACCTGGCAACCCAGCCACTATTTGCTTGGGCACTTCCCTTCAGCATCTTTCTCCCTTTCCCCAGGTAACCACATAACCACATGTCTCTGACTGACTTCTAGGTCCCTGGTCCCAAAAGCTAGTCATTCATTCATTTATTCAGCCTTTGTTGTTGTTTAGTTGTTTGCAGTCCCACTCTTTGTGACCCCATTTGGAGTTTTCTTTGGCAATGATACTGGAGTGGTTTGCCATTTCCTTCTCCAGCTCATTTGACAGATGAAGAAATTAAGGCAAACAGGGTTAAGTGACTTGCCCAGGGTCACACAGCTAGTGTCTGGGGCTGGATTTGAACTCATGTTTTCATCACTCCAGGCCCAGCACCACTACTGTACCACCTAGCTGCCCTATTCAGCTTTTACTGTGTCAAGCTAAGCAATTAGGATACAAAGAAAGGCAAAAACAATCTGCCTTTCAGGGACCTCACATTCTAGTGCAAGAGACAATGTGTAAATAACCAGGGACATGTAAGAAAGATACAGAGTAGATTGAAGATAATCTCAGAGCAAAGACTAGGCAGCTGGGGGGGGCCAGGAAAGGCCTCTCGCCCAAGGTGATACTAGAGGTGAGTCTGAAAGTAAACTAGGGCTACTACGAGGAGGAAGGGGTGGGGCAAGAGTCTTCCAGGAGCAGGGATGCTCACGCAGAAGCCTCAAGACAGGCTATGGAAGTTGTCTTTGAGGAGCAACAAGGAGGCAGATATGGATGGCTGGAATGCTCAGATAGAGGAAGAGGGAAGAAGGGCTCAGGTTATGAAGAGCTTTAATTTTTTGTTGTTGTTTTTGTTTTTTCAGGGCAATGAGGGTTAAGTGACTTGCCCAAGGTCACACAGCTATTTAAGTGTCAAGTGTCTGAGGCTGGATTTGAACTCAGGTCCTCCTGAATCCAAGGGCAGTGCTTTATCCACTGTGCCACCTAGTTGCCCCTATGAAGAGCTTTAAATTGCAATAAGATGAGTTTTGTTTCAACTTGGAAGTAATAGGGAGATACTGGAGCTTCTGGAGCAGGGATGCAACATAGTCAGATCTATGATTTAGAAAAATCCCCTTGTTAGCCAGGTGGAGGATGGGTAGCTCAGAGGCCATTTCCGTGGCTTCCATTTGAGAGGTAATGAGGACCTGAATTAATCAGGGTGGTGCTTTTGTGACTGGAAAGAAGCAGATACATGGATGAGGGCTATTGTGGAGGCAGAAATGACAGGGTTTGGCAATGGATTGGATAGTGGAGCTGAGTGGGAGTGAAGAGTCAGAAGACACTGAACCTAGATGACAGGGTGAATGGTGGGACCCTTGACAAGAAGAGGCAGGTTGGCATGAGGGCAGAGTTTGCAGGGGAAAGAAAATGAGTTCATCTGTGAACATTTTGAGTTCAAGATGTCTATGGGGCATCCAGTTCAAGATACCCAGCAAGCAGTTGGAAATGCGAGTCTGAAGATTTGGGCTGGAAAAATAGAACTGAGAATCTTCTGCGTAGAAATGACAGTTAATTGCAAGTGAAGACATCTTCCTCCTGATGTCATTGGTTCTCTTTGAGAATGAAGGACAGACAACAATTCTATTTGTCAGGAAGTGATGAGGGGCAGCTAGGTGGTGCAGTGGATAAAGCACTGGCCCTGGATTCAAGAGGACCTGAGTTCAAATCCAGCCTCAGACACTTAACACTTACTAGCTGTGTGACCCTGGGCAAGTCACTTAACTCTCATTGCCCTGCAAAAAAAAAGAAAGAAAGAAAGAAAGTGATGAGATCAGTTTGCAAGATCTTGGGGGAGGGGGGGGTTGGTTTGTTTTTGTTACATTTCAAGCCACCTTTATATGCTTCTCTTTCACCCTCATCAAAAAGTTTCTTAATTCTTCTTTACTTCCTCCCATCAGAATGGTATCATCTGCTTCATTCAGCCTGGCATGTCTTATGATGTACTCTGAATATAAACTAAATAAATGAATAGGCAATTTAAAAGAAATGACAACTGAACCAATGGGAGTTGATGAGATTACCAAGAGAGGTAGTCTAAAGGGAAAAGGGGAGCAGACCCAGGGCAGCTTTGGAGGATTCTCATGGTCAACGAGCAAGCATGACCTGGATGGAGGATAAAAAGAGACCCTCATGAGGGGCAGTTAGGTGGTGCAGTTAATAGAGCACCAGCCCTGGATTCAGGAGGACCTGAGTTCAAATCAGGCCTCAGACACTTAACACTTACTAGCTGTGTGACCCTAGGCAAGTCACTTAACCTCCATTGCCCCACAAAAAAAAAAAGAGAGAGACCCTCATTTTAGGGAGAAGCTTGGGTTCCCTTACATTGCTGAGCCCACCCTTCTCCTGTTGAATTATGGGGCCCAATTTGTCCATTTGCATTATCACACACACACACACACACACACACACACACACACAGAGTACTTGCACAGGCATGTGTGTCTGTGTCTAGTTGAAAGTGAATTTCTTGAAAAACATAGCTGACTCTTTTGTTCTGTATTAGCCACTTTGCCGTCTTTGACCCCCTGTAACCTGCAAAACCAGATGCAGCCTCTGGTGACCTTCAGTGTCTCCTTTTCTCTACATATCTATACAAAAACCCTTAGTTGTTGAAGATAAAGGATTCCAGAGTCCTCCCTTATCTGACCTGATGGGCAGTTGTCTTTGATTTAATAAAAACTAGCTATACAAAGAAAATAAATCCCTTCTCTAGCTCCTCTAGTGAATGATGCACATTTTCTTTTAACAAGTACCTTTTTTTTTTAATGTGGCCACCTGCTTTTTAATGAATAGTCATTTTTATATTCTTTATTTCCTATCATGTATAAATATTGCTTGCTAAATTGTGAATAACACATTCCGTATGAAGCCCTGCTAGAGAATAATATACTCTGAGTGTGATAAAATCAGTTTTTTATTTGTGCTAACTTATTTGGCATTAGCTAGTTAAATTGATACGTAAATTCATTAGACAATTCATAGATGTATGTGCTGAAGGACAAATTCTAGGTTGTATGTCATAGTCTTGACTGTACGGGTGGTTAGGGCAGACTCCTTTGAGCAGTTACAAACCGTGTCTAGGAGGCTCTGCAGTGTTCTAGGGCTTGATACCACCAGCATGATGTCCTCTGCAAAGCTGAGCATCTGGGGAACCTGACCAGTTGTCAGGAATCCCTCTTCACCTTGGATTCTGCACTGGAACAGTAGTGACAGTGGTGAATGAACATCTGGCAAGCAGTTGTATCCTTGTTTTCTGACTTAGCTGATGGTAATGATTGTTATTGTCCAAAAAAAAAAGTTATATGTTATGTCTTTCATTAAATCTTACATAACTTTGAAAATTTTGTTGGAAGAAGGCCTTTGAGATTGTATTTTGTGCTACTAAATCCAAGACTTTTTTATAGTCAATAAGCAATAAAGACAATGATATCTTTCTGTTAGTTACATGATGGCTAAGATGTGGTTTAAGATGGAATAATGCTTCTGAAAAATTGACTGTTCCCTAACTGTACCATCATCTGTGATGCCCTTGATGCCTATCTGTATGATCCTTATACATTTTTTATTTAGATGGGCAAGTAGGCAGGCATATGCTTTAATGCCTTACTCCTTTTTCTCAAAGAGTCAGGGTTACTCTTGGGATTCATAGAAAATAACGGGGGCAGCTAGGTGGTGCAGTGGATAGAGCACTGGCCCTGGATTCAGGAGGACCTGAATTCAAATCCGGCCTCAGACACTTTACACACTTACTAGCTGGTGACCCTGGGCAAGTCACTTAACCCCAATTGCCTTACCAAAAAAAAAAAAAAAAAGGAAGAGGAGCATTGATCAAATTTCTTTATTTACATTATTTCCTATATTTTAGCAGCTATTGCCTTGTAAATGGATGATCTTTCTTTTTTTTTTTTTAAGTCAGGCAATTGGGGTTAAGTGACTTGCCCAGGGTCACACAGCTAGTAAGTGTTAAGTGTCTGAGGCCTGATTTGAACTCAGGTCCTCCTGAATCCAGGGTCGGTGCTCTATCCACTGCACCACCTAGCTTCCCCTAATGGATGATCTTTCAATGAACCAACCACCATACCCAGGAGAGAAACAGACCACATGTATAACACTTAGGAATTTGATCATGAAGTTTATTGAAAGTTATTCTTTGTAGCCAGTGGAGGTCTTAGATCAGGTGGAGATAAGATGAGGTGCTCCTCAAGTCTATCTTGAGTTGGATCTCCACCTGCTAGCCAAGATTACAGAAGTTCACAGTCACAGATTGGCTAGTTGGAGAAAGGAACTGGTCAAGGGAAAGGGCAGTGCTTCCCTAAATACCCTCTCCCAACACCCCCTCCCCAATTCTCTGGATGGATTGAAACCCCAAAACTAGTTTTTCACCAGCTATCTGGGTCAGGTGGGCTGAGTGTGGGAGAAGTGAGGGTATCAGCACTTGTGTTACCCTTTAGTTTAAGAACCCTAAGTGGCTGGGGACAGGGCTAGGAACCAGCATAAACTCTTACCTCCCAACATGGCTCACAAACCCTTTCTGAAGCATATCAAGGGTGTTTCACTTTGCTAGTTCCCTGGCATTCTAGGGCAGTGATTGGCAGAATAGGGTGGTGAGAATGAAATCTGAAGGCTTATCCTTATCTCTATTTAAGATGTGGAGATCTGCTCTCTGTAAGAACTAGGGGACCACTGAGAAAATGCTGCACCTGGCCTGAGCCAAGGATTGGTACCATTTTAGAAATAGGAAGAAGGGGGCGGCTAGGTGGCGCAGTGGATAAAGCACTGGCCCTGGATTCAGGAGTTACCTGAGTTCAAATCCGGCCTCAGACCCTTGACACCTACTAGCTGTGTGACCCTGGGCAAGTCACTTAACTCCAATTGCCTCACAAAAAAAGAAAGAAAGAAAGAAAAAGAAATAGGAAGAAATCTGGGGTAGCTAGGTGGCGCAGTGGATAGAGCACTGGCCCTGGATTCAGGAGGACCTGAGTTCAAATCTGACCTCAGACCCTTGACACCTACTAGCTGTGTGACCCTGGGCAAGTCACTTAACTCCAATTGCCTCACAAAAAAAGAAAGAAAGAAAGAAAAAGAAATAGGAAGAAATCTTCCCAACAGTTTAAAGATACAGGGCAAGATGATAAAATTTCAATAATTTGCATCAGTGAACAGAAAACAGTTACAGAATCCTAAGGAGTTTTTTGTTGTTGTTGTTGTCAGGATTATTAACTAGCTTGACCAAAGCCTTTGAAAATGACCTTGAGACTTGCCACTTAAGGGAGAACAATAGAGCCTTTATTCTGAGGAATAACAACTTTTCCCCTGGAGTCTGACCTAGACAGGCATGGGAGGTGGGACAGGAAACCACAGTATTAAAAGGGAGGAGACTCCAGTTTGCCAACATAGCTACGTATGCATGTATGGGCACATTTTCTAGTGAGCAGTATTAGCATTTAGGTTCAGAGCGGAAGGCTGGCATTTGCAATTTCAAAATTTTTTAAAGTATACTTATCCTTATACAATATTAACAATAGTATAGAATTGGAGACTAGTCAGTATGAAAAGCACTGCAGGCATCAAGTTCTCTTGGCCTTAATAGCATGTGGAGTTGGTGATGTCCTCGTAGTTGCTTCCCCCCCCACTAATAAGGGCTGAGTCCCCCCCCCCCCTGCAAACCTCTGGTATCTTCCTATTTTTAATATACCTTGTGAATCAGTCCCTCAATATAGACCATTTAGGAATGACTGATAAGTTTTATCACTGATAAATCATTTCCTATAAGTTTGTCATAATAATAATAGCTAGCATTTATATAACTATACATGTATATCTATATACCTATATCTATCTGTTTCCATATATAATTTTGTTGGATCCACACAACAACCCTATAAGTGCTATTCAATTTTTTTTTGTTTGTTTTTTTCAGGGCAATTGGGGTTAAGTGACTTGCCCAAGGTCACACAGCTAGTAAGTGTCAAGTGTCTGAGGCCGGATTTGAACTCAGGAACTCCTGAGTCCAGGGCCAATGCTTTATCCACTGTGCCACCTAGCCACCAGTGCTATTCCATTTTAAAGAAGGGAAAACAAAGTCCGAGGGAGGTAAAGTGATTTGTCTAGAGTCATACAGCTAAATAAATGTCTGAGGCAGGATTTGAATCTGGGTCCTCCTGATTCCAAGTCTGGGACTCTAAATCCATTGTACCACGCAGCTGCTTTGTCATATGCAGAGCCTTTCTGATTCTTCTCTTGAAGAAGGAATTTGGGATACGTAAACCTGGTTTCTATTAGTCTGTAAATCTTTTTGTCTTATTTCATTCTTTTTTCTGGACCTGTTTTTCAGCATCCATACCTATTCCCACCTTTTCCATTAAAGTCACTGAGTGACAAATTATATGTTGAATTTTTTTGGAGGGTCTTTTCAGGTTCTTCATAGAGTTTCTTTGTCTTCTGCCTCCAATCTTGAAGCATACGTTTGTGATTATTTTCATGGTGGTCCCTTCCCAAATACTTAACATTAAACAATACAATACAAGATGATAAAATGATGTTGTTTGTTGCTTTGGGGCAACAACCCTTTCTTTTTTTTTTTTTAGTGAGGCAATTGGGATTAAGTGACTTGCCTAGGGTCACACAACTAGTAAGTGTTAAGTGTCTGAGGCTGGATTTGAACTCAGGTCCTCCTGACTCCAGGGCTGGTGCTCTATCCACTGTGCCACCTAGCTGCCCCAACAACCCTTACTTAAGATCATAGATTTGCAGCCATAGGAGACCTTAGAAGCCACTGATTTCAACTTACTCATTTTATAGACAAGGAACTGAGGTTAGTCCAGTCACACAACCTGTGTCAACCTGTGAGCCGTTTTTCTATTTATCTGCAACTTTCTTTTGTCTTCTGGATGTGTTTATAGCAAGATCATCAGGATTAATATATTTTAGGTGACAACATGGCACAAGAGCCTCACATTTAGAGTACCAAGAGTTAAATTAATGCGCATGTGCATTTTTTTACTGTCTGATTCAGAGCTCCCTCTGCTCTGCCTGTAATGTGAATATCTGTTGAGTCAGGGTATGATTTGCCTCTCCCCCTGCCAGGGACACAGCCCAGACCCGAGCCCTGTTTGAGAAGCACCGGCCAACACATGTTATCCATTTGGCCGCCATGGTGGGCGGCCTCTTCCGAAACATCAAGTATAACCTGGACTTCTGGGTAAGAAAAGCTTTTGCCCTTGGAACTTTGAAATGGGGAAGACCATACATAGAAGGTGATTTCTTCTCCCTTTAAGGCACTTCCTCTTCCTCCTCCCCCAATTTCCTGAGATGCTGTCCTGGAACTTCTCAGGGGGAAGGGTACCCAGTGGTAGGACTCATTCTTATGTAGAATTATGCAAGCATTAAGCCCTTCCTAAGGGCCAGCTTACCTTAGGGTAAGTTACCCAGGGTTCCTGGAAGCTGGGAGAGAGAAACATGACAGAGCAAGAGATTTTCAGAGCTTGGAAGACTGGTGTGTGTGTATATATATATATATAATTTTTTTGGTAAGGCAATTGGGATTAAGTGACTTGCCCAGAGTCACACAGCTAGTAAGTGTCAAGTGTCTGAGGCTGGATTTGAACTCAGGTCCTCCTGAATCCAGGGCCAGTGCTTTATCCACTGCACCACCTAGCTGCCCCATAGACTGGTATATTTTTTAAGGTTTTATGCCCTAACAACATGTATGTCTCTGTGTGTGTATATGCATGTGATTGGAGACCAACATGGCAGGTGCAGTTCCATTCAACTAGCATTTATTAGGCACATACTGTATTGGTTGGAGCAGCAGTTTGGGTTAGGCCTCGGCGGAAGACATAATCCTTGAGCACCAGTAGTGCCCAAAGCGCCAGCTCTCCCCCAGCACCTCCTCTCCACCATCACACCCCCTAGTCCCGGCCAACCCCTCAGTCTTACTTGGATTTGGCCTGGGTTGAAGTTCAGTTGCAACTTGATAGCTTTATAACCTTGCAGAAGGCAAATTCCATATTCCCATATTTAAAATAGGGATTTAATATTTAAAACGGGGACAGTAAATACTTGTACTGTTTCCTTCAGAGGGTCATTGTGAACAAAGCACTTTGTAAACATTAAAATTCCGTAGAAATGGAGAGATACAAGTATAGAATCAGAACTGAGAATGTCAGGGTTGGAAGGCACCAGAGAGATACTCTAATACAGGGGTTCTTAACCTTTTTCATGTCATGGGCTCCTTTGGGAGTCTGGTAAAACTGTGGACCCCCTTCTCAAAATAATGTTGTTTTTTAAAAATGCTTTTTTTTCAATCAGCAAAAATTTGCCTTCTCTCCCCACCCCAATGTATCCTCCCTCCCAAATGAGAATGAAAGAAAAACAAAACTGGTTACAACCATAGATAATCAGGCAAAATGCATTTCCACTTTGGTTGTATCCAAAAAATATGTATGTCTCAAGCTGTACTCTGAGTCTTCCATCTGTCTATCAGGAGGTGGACAGCATGTCTCATCATTAGTCATCTGAATTGTGGTTGGTCCTTATGCTGATCAGAGCTCCTAATTCTTGTAAAGTTTTTTTAAAGTCTTTACCATATTGTTGTCATTGTATGAATTGTTCTCCTACTTTGTTATAATATTTTTAAATACATAAAATAAAATTCAGAGGATTACAAAGGAAACTGATGCTGTTGCAATAGTATACACACACATACAGTTATAGATATATAGGTATACAGTATACAATAATATATAGATATTTATATCTATATATTATTGAGGTCACAGATTCCACAATAAGAACCTGTCCAACCTCCTCATTTTACTGAAGAAACTCAGGCCCAGAGGAAATGACTAGTTCAAGGTCTCATAACAAGCCTGTGATAGAGCTGGACCTATGACCTTGGCCTTCTGCCTCTTGACTCTTTTTTTTTTTTTAAGTGAGGCAATTGGGGTTAAGTGACTTGCCCAGGATCACACAGCTAGCAAGTGTTAAGTGTCTGAGGCCAGATATGAACTCAGGTACTCCTGACTCCAGGGCCAGTGCTCTATCCAATGTGCCATCTAGCTGCCCCTGCCTCTTGACTCTTTTGCTGCCCCACTTATAAAGACTTGGGCCAGGAGCAGCTAGGTGGTGCAGTGGATAGAGCACCGGCCCTGCATTCAGGAGGACCTGAGTTAAAATCCGACCTCAGATACTTGACACTTACTAGCTGTATGACCTTGGGCAAGTCACTTAACCCTCATTGCCCCCTCCCACCCCCCCAAAAAAAGACTTGGGCCAGAATTTGAGCTGAATTTTGCAAAAAGAAATCAGTCGGGGCAGCTAGGTGGCGCAGTGGATAAAGCGCCGGCCCTGAATTCAGGAGTTCCTGAGTTCAAATCCGTCCTCAGACACTTGACACTTACTGGCTGTGTGACCCTGGGCAAGTCACTTAACCCCCATTGCCCCGCAAAAAAAAAAAAAAAAAGAAATCAGTCATATTTACCTTTCTCTTTTCAGTTCAGAATACCTTTCTCTGCTTAAAGAGTGGGCTCCACAGCCTATTACATTCATCACAAGTCCTGGCGTATATTTGTGCAAGGCAATTTTACAAGAGGATCATAAGGTTTCAGTTCAAAATCAGAATGTCAGGGCTGGGAAGGAGCTTGCAATGGATATTGTCAGGGCTCAGAGGATCCTTAGTCATCTAGTCTAATTTCATCCTTTCCAGAGAAGGAAACTGAGGCCCAGAGGGAGAAAAGGGGATGTTCATAGTCACTTAGTGAGTTAGGCTGGAACCCATATTTCCTTGTAACCAGCCATGGGCTCTCCTCTGACTTTCCCTGCCTCTCTTCCTAGCATGGCATGGTGTTCAGGACCAGAATTCAGTACATCCACTTAATACATATTGATTGAGGGCCTTACAAGGTGATAGTGGGGATGAAATTATTTCTAAGGCCTCATCTAGCTTGAAATCATATGACTTAGGAGTCCCAAATTAGAAGTTGAGATTTTTTGTAAGTGAAAAGGGGGCTTTGTGATGTATGAAGGGACGAGCAAGAGGCAAGATTAGAGAGGTAACTGCCAACCAGATTATGGGATCCATAAAGGCAAGGCTAAGGAATTTGAATTGTGTTCTTGAGGCAGCAAGGGAGCCATTGAAGGTTTTTGAGCAGGGGAGTGACACCGTCAGACCTATACCTTAAAATTACTTGGGTAGCCTGTGAAGGATAGGTTAGAAGACAGGAGACTAGATCCAGGAGAACCACTTTGGTATGCAATTTTTTTTTTTTTAGTGAGGCAATTGGGGTTAAGTGACTTGCCCAGGGTCACACAGCTAGTAAGTGTTAAATGTCTGAGGCTGGATTTGAACTCAAGTACTCCTGACTCCAGGACCGGTGCTCTATCCACTGCACCACCTAGCTGCCCCTAGGAGAACCACTTTGAAGACCTAAAATACTCCACTTGATTGTGGCAGTAGACTCTTAAACTAGATTGTAGAGTGATGTCAATGAGAGTGAAGAGGAGAGGACATGTGGGAGAGATTTTTGGAGGTCAATTGAAAAGGAATTGCCAATTGATTGGAGGGGAGGGGGGAAAGGAAGATCAAAGATGACTGTGGCTGAGTAGGGAGGTCAGGCTGTCCTTCATCTTTCAGAGGAAGAACATTCAGATCAATGACAACGTCCTGCAGTCAGCCTATGAGGTGGGCACTCGGAAGGTGGTCTCCTGCCTCTCCACCTGTATCTTCCCTGACAAGACCACCTACCCCATCGATGAGACCATGGTAAGGGACCCTACCCTGAAGTGCCTGATGGAGGGAGGGGAAAGGGCTGGGCAGAAGGGGCAAGTGGAGGTGTGGGGCCCCCCATTACCTTTGAGCCTCAAGGATCTCTTTCTCTTTCTCTCTCCCCTCTCCCACCCCTACACTCAGATTCACAACGGACCCCCACACAACAGCAACTTCGGCTACTCCTATGCTAAGCGCATGATCGACGTGCAGAACAGGTCTGGGGTGGTTGGGAGGCAACAGTGCCGAAAACCCCAGCCCACCATCTTGTCACGCATGTGCACCTTCCAAGCCTCACAGGCCCCACTTTCCAATTTATCAATCAGCAAGCATCTATTAAACACCTACTGTATCAAACACTGGGGATACAAAAGTGATAATGTTATCATTATTATATCAATAGCTATTATTTATGTAGCTTTTACTATGTGCTAGGAACTGTGCTAAGTGCTTTACAAATGTTTTATTTCAGAAACAAAGTAAACAGTTCTCTCATTAAGGTTATGTTCTTTTGGGAGAGACAACACATACACATATAATCAACCAATCAAGCATTCAGTAAGTACCTACTGTGTGTCTGGCACTTTGCTACCTGCTGGGGATATGAAGGGCAAGTATAATCAAACCCTACCCTAAATTCTTCAAAGAATTTTCATTTCTAATTCGGGAGACAATATGTACATAAATAGGCATCTACAAGATACATTCAAGTAAAGGGGAGGTAACCTTAGAGTGGAAGGCACTTGTATGTGGAGGAACCTAGAAAGACTTCCTGCAGACAGTGGCATTTCTGCTGAGTCTCGAACAAGCCAGAGACTGTAAGAATCCAAGATGAGAGGAAAGCATGCCAGGCACAGGGGACAGCCAGTGCAATGGTTTGGAGGTGGGAATGGAGTGTTTCATATGAGGAATAGCCAGAAGGCTAGTATGGCTATACCTTAGAAGGGCATAATGCATAAAAAGATGGAAAAGATAAGGAGAAAGGGACTAGGTTTTAAGTGAGGCAATTGGGGTTAAGTGACTTGCCCAGGGTCACACAGCTAGTAAGTGTTAAGTGTCTGAGGCCGGATTTGAACTCAGGTACTCCTGACTCCAGGGCCAGTGCTCTATCCACTGTGCCACCTAGCTGCCCTGAAAAGCTTTATTTTTTAAAATAAGTTTTTATTGATATGGTAGGGTTTTGGTTTTTTTTTTTTACATCATCATAGTTTTCCCTCAGTTTCCCTTCCCCTCCCAGAGAGCCATTCCATATAACAAAGGGTGTTTTTTAAAGAGAGAAAAAAATGGAAAAAGAAGAGGGGGAAATGAGATAAATAATCTATACATCAAGAAAGTCTGAAAATGTGTGCAGTGTACAAGACTTGTGGTCCTTTCATCTCTGCAAAGGGGTCAGGTTAGGGTATATTCTCATATCTTTTCTTTCAAGGCATGCTTGTTCTTTATAATGTTACAATATTCACTTTTAATTGATTGAGAGAGGAAAGAAAGTATGTGGGTTTGTGGGTGTGTGTGGTTCTTTCTGTTTATACTGTTGTAGTCATTTGTATATATTGTTTTCCTGGCTCTGCTTACTTCACTCTGCATCAGTTTATATGGATCTTTCCATACTTCTCTATATTCATCATTTCTTACAGCACAGTAACATTCCATTCCATTCGTGTACTATAATTTGTTTAGCTGTCCCCTAATCAGGGTACCTCTATATTGTTTCCAATTTTTTGCTGTCAGAAAAAGTACTGCTATAAATATTTTGGTATATATGGAGACTTCTTATCAGTAGCCTCTTTAGAGTATGAGCCTAATAATGGAATTTTTGTGTAAAGGGATATAGACATTTTAGTCACTTTGCATAATTCCAAATTGTTTTCCAAAATGGTTATACTGATCCACAGCTCCACCAAGAATGCACTGTGTGTGCATCTAGTTTTATGCCATCTGTCTTCTTCTCCATGATTTTTTAGAGACCATTGACAGTTGTTCAACAAGGACATCTATCACTTCTTTCAGTGGGATATAATTCATCTGATCCCTATGACTTGAATTCATCAAGAACAGCTAGATGCTCTCTCTCTCTCTCTCTCTCTCTCTCTCTCTCTCTCTCTCTTTTTCATGCAGGGCAATGAGGGTTAAGTGACTTGCCTAGCGTCACACAACTAGTAAGTGTCAAGTGTCTGAGGCCAGATTTGAACTCAGGTCCTCCTAAATCCAGGGCTGGTGCTTTATCCACTGCACCACCTAGCTCCCCCCAAGATGCTCTCTTAATATTTCCCCATTTGTGCTAGGCATAAGCTCCTCACTAGCTATTTTTGTTCTGTCCTTTCAAGTTCCAAGAAATTCTCCTGGATGGAAAATAAGAAAAGTAGGAGTTGGCTAGTTTTGATTTCTCTGTTATGTGTTATGTCATCTAACCTGAGCAGCAGTCCTATTCCTTCTTTGAGTCTTCTCTTTTTCCCCCAATATAGCTTAAAAACCTCCAAAAAACCCTTTTTTGTTCTCCTTATTTTTCCTTCCCATTATTCTCATTCTTAGCTTTTGCATTCCTGACACTTCTAGAATCATGCCAAACATTTGGATTCATTCTGTAACCTTCCCTTAAGTCCATTTCCTGTCTTTTAGAAATCTAAATGTGGGGCAGCTAGGTGGCTCAGTGGGTAGAGCACCAGCCCTGGAGTCAGGAGTACCTGAGTTCAAATCTGGTCTCAGATACTTAACACTTACTAGCTGTGTGACCCTGGGCAAGTCACTTAACCCCAATTGCCTCACTAAAAAAAAGACAGAAAGAAAGAAAGAAAGAGCATTCACATCTCTTAACAATTCCCCATCCTCATCAGAATTGTTTTATTTTACCTTCAGACTCTTAATTATTGGATTATTACATGACTGATTGTTATTATTGCAGGATTGATTTTTTTTTTTTTAGTGATAGCTGGTGCTCTATCCACTGCGCCACCTAGCTGCCCCCAGTACCATAACTTTCTAATTAGTCTCCCTGCCTCAATCCCTCTCCATTCTAATCCATCCTCCACTCAGCTATCAAAGTGATTTTTCCTAAAGCATAAGTCCAATCATATCATATCCCTTTCTTACTCAAAAAACTCCACTGGTTCCTCCCTATCATCAGGATCAGATATGATGCCTTGTTTGCCATTTAAAGCTCTTCATAACCTGGTCCTTTCCCACTTTTCTAGCCTTCTTAGACTTTACTGCCCCCTACCCTATCTGTGATCCAGCTACACTAGCCTCTTTGCTGTTTCCTGATCCCAACTCCATCTCCCTTATCTCTTATCCCATGCCTGGAATGAGTAGGCTGCCCCCTTCTTATCGTCTCTGGCTTTCTGATTTCCTTCAAGACTGCTCATGTCCCATCTTGTGCATAAGGCCTTTCCTAGGTTCTTTCTCCTCCTTCCCCCTCCACTAGTGCCTTTTAAGGTTATCTACCGTCTAGAGTGTGTGTGTGTGTGTGTGTGTGTGTGTGTGTGTGTGTGTGTGTGTGCCTCATTATTTACATCTTTACGTTGGGATATGAGGACCATCGTTGCCTAGGATCTCCAGTACTTAGCACAGTTCCTGGCCCATAGTTAGCTACTAATAAATGCTCGTTGAGTAACTGATTTGAAGCTCTCACCTTCAATTGGCATCAGTGTTGAACAAGAAACATGAATATCATCATTATGATGTATGCCTGGCACAGAGTAGGTGCTTGATATATTGATAATTATTGGTTGATTGTCCTCAGCCAAGGGTCTCCAATTCATTTCGACCAACATTTATTAAACATCCAGTTATACATTGGAAAAATAATAGCCCAACATTTCAGTAACATTTTACATAATCTCATTCGATCCTCTCACAACAAGCCTGTGAGAGGTAGGCAGTGCCAGCATCACTATCTCAGTGTTACAGATGAAGATACTAGCTTGAAAGAGGGGAAGGGACTTGACTAGAGTTGGATGGTAAGGGGTAGAGCTGGGAAGAGAGCTCAGGTCTCACGGAATCTGAGAGCTGGAAGGACCTTGGGTGGCCTGGCCCATTCAGAGGAATCCTCCCTATATATAACCCTAGCCAACAGGTAGTCATCATCCAGCCTTAACATCCGAATCCAGGTTGTGACCATTATGCCATAACTGTTACTGCCTCTTCTGTGAGCCTCTGGTTCCTTGTCTGTTAAGTGAGTCATACACTAAGTTCCTTTCCAGCTCTCACACGCTGATAAAAGCATCAATTCCTGCTGCAGGCAGCTATGGTGCTTAAAGATGGACTGGGTTGGGGCCCCTTGGGTAAGCAATAGAAATGTCTTTATAAGGGGAAGCTAGGTGGTGCAGTAGATAGAGCATCAGATCTGGGAGTCAGGAGGACCTGAGTTCAAATCCAGACTCAGACATTTAACACTTACTAGCTGTGTGACCCTAGGCAAGTCACTTAACCCCAATTGCCTCACTTAAAAAAATTAAAAAAATAATTAAAAAGAAATGTCTTTATAGAGTCTCTGTTTGCCCAGTGCTGAGCCCAGTCCAGCTTGGGAGGAGGGAAGAGGGAGAAAGAGCTTTCCAGGCCAGGAGAAGAAGACAAGATAAGATAAGGATAGGATTCAAACCTAGCAATGTGGCACCCAGACTGGAGAAGTAGGAGAAAGGAGAGGTCAGTGACTATGGTAATAGTTAGAGGGCTTCCTGTAGGAGGTGGATTGATCTGGGCCCTGAAAGATGAGTCCTGGGTACCCTGTAAGGAGAGCCCCAACCAGCCCTACCCTCACTCCCACCCCAGGGCTTACTTCCAGCAGTACGGCTGTACCTTCACCGCTGTCATCCCCACAAACGTCTTTGGACCCCATGACAACTTCAACATTGAAGATGGCCATGTGCTTCCTGGCCTCATCCACAAAGTCTACCTTGCAAAGCGTGAGTCTGTCTGCATCTTTGTGCATATATCTATTTGTACCTTTTTGTCGTGTGTGTGTGTGTGCGCGTGCACACACACACACACGCACACACGTGCACTTCTTCCTAATCCCATCTCCAGCCCCCATCCTCACTGTATTAGGCTTAACTCCAGGAAGATTGGTCCTCAACTCAAATCTGAGGTTATTTTTTTTGTCTGTGTGTGTCAGGGTGGTCTGGTCTCTCCTTATTCCACCCTCCTTTCCCTTTTTCTAGGCAGCGGCTCAGCTCTGACCGTGTGGGGCACTGGGAAGCCTCGAAGGCAATTCATCTACTCCTTGGTAAGTGCTCATTCAGATGCCTGGGTTCTCTATGGGAGGGAGGTCAAGATTCCTCTGATGAAGGCCTTTCTGATCTGCATGTGTGCATGCCCTCCTCTCCCCATGTACACACACACAACTGTCACTACCCCTAATTAGGCAGGGAACCTCTCTCAGCTCTGAAAGGAGACCCTAGCCCTATAGTGTTCACGGAGTCATCCAGTCTGTCCTGAAGGCTCCAAGTATCCCTGGTCAGAATCAGTCCAGGATGAGGAGAGGGAGACCTGGACCCAGTATTTAGAAAGTCCCTGGGCTAGCATGTGAGTGGAGGGAATCTGCAAGAACAACAGATGGAAATTGCAGAGGCAGAGTTTTGGTTTATGAAAGGAAACCCTTCCTAACAGTTAGAGCAATCCCACATGAAAATGGACTGCCTCAGGAGCAGAGTTGCTTATCCCTGGGAAGCTGTCGAGAGGAAAGATGGGCCTCAGTCCCTTCCAAGGGCCCTTCTAACTAAAGGTTTGTGGTTTCACGAATCCAGAAACAAGAGGCCCTGGATGGAGCCCTCCGAGGTGGGGCCTGAGCTGGATCTGAGGAAGGCTCTTGTAGGTGGCTGGAGCCAGCCCTGGACGGCTTTGGGCCAGCTGGGTTGACTGCTTTAAGGACCATCTGCTCCTCCAAACTGCTGGAGGTGATGTCCCCTTGGCTCCAGGCCTCTTCTTATTGGACAGTGGTGGGCTTGGGAGTCAGAGGGCTTGGGTTTCCTTGAAATACTGACTGCCTGTATGACCTTGGAAAAGTCAGGGGACCACCCTGCCCTGACTTAATGACCTCTAAGGCCTCTTTCAGCTCTAAGCCATGATCTTTTCCTGACTTCTAGACTGCCTGCTCTCAGGCCCCCTCTACCTTTCCTGGCACTTGAGGTTACTTGGCTGAACCACCAGCCCATTCCTCTGTTGTGACCTCTTTGGTCTTAGTACAGAGGGAATCAGGACCACTAGTCCAGAGTTCCTCCTTTCTCTGGGCCCACAGAGCCTGGCCTAGGCAAGGCTGTGCCATCAGGGGCTTTAGGGTTAAACATATACTCCCCACCCCATGCTGACCTAATGTGTGACCTCAATCTGTAACTTCATGGCCCAACTTTGCCTCCCCCACTGCCTCCAGGACCTGGCCCGCCTCTTCCTCTGGGTCCTTCGGGAATACAATGAGGTGGATCCTATCATCCTATCAGGTACAGAACTCCTCCCTCCCCCCTCCCCCACCTCATTCTTACTGTCTACTCTAAAGGCAAAGGCTGCAGGAACTCAGGTGGGAGTTGAGCAAAGAGGAGAATTCTTTTTTTTTTTTGTGAGGCAATTGAGGTTAAGTGACTTGCCCAAGGTCACACAGCTAGTTAAGTGTCAAGTGTCTGAGGTCCTCCTGATTCCAGGGCCAGTGCTCTATCCACTGCACCACCTAGCTGCCCCAAGAAGGAGAATTCTTGATAAGTTAGGGTGATCACATACAGTTTTGAGGAGGACATGGGGCAGGAGCTGGTCCCCATGGAAAGATAAGACTTGGGCCATTGATGGAAAAGTCGAAGGGGCAGAACCTGGGGCTGTCCTGATCCAAGACTTTCTTTCAGTGGATGAAGAGGATGAGGTGTCCATCAAGGAGGCAGCTGAGACCATCACAGAGGCCATGGGCTTCCAAGGGGAGCTGACTGTATCCTTTACTGTGTTAGGGACTGCAATCAAGCAAGCTCATGACTGTTGGCTTCCCGTGATTCAGATAGGCTGCCTAGAATGGTAGGAAGAATCTCAGCTCCGGAGCAAGTCTTACCACTGATGATGACAGTGTGACCTTGAGAAAGTCTTTTTCTGGGCCTCAGTTTCCTTCTCCATGACTAGTTTGATACTAAGGTAGCACTTCGAGCTTTGATGTCTTTCTATTAAAACTTCTCTAGGAGTGGTAGCCCCCCCAAGCGTCTTTCTTTTTTTTTTTAACTTAGTATTTTATTTTTTCCCAGTTACATGTAAAAACAATTTTTAATATTCATTTTAAAAACTTTTGAGTTCCAAATTATCTCCCTTCCTCCCCTCAAATTGAGAAAGCAAGCAATTAGATACAGGTTATACATTTGTAGTCATGCAAAACATTTCCATATTAGTCATGTTGTAAAAAGAAAACATAGACCAAAAAAAACTCAAGAAAAGTAAAGTAAAAAAAATTATGCTCCAAATCTGTATTCAGACACCATCAATCAGTTCTTTCTCTGGGGACGGATAGCATTTTTCATTATAAGTCCTTCAGAGATCTCTTGGAACATTGTATTGCTGAGAATAGCCAAGTCATTCACAGCTGATCATTTTACAACATTGTTGTTATTTTGTACACAGTACATTTTACTTTGCATCAGCTCATGTAAGTCTTTGCAGGTTTTTCTGAGGGCATCCTGTTCATTTCTTATAGCACAATAGTATTCCATCATAATCACACAATTTGTTCAGCCATTCCCCAATTTTGAATTCTTCGCCACCAGAAAAGAGCTGCTATAAATATTTTTGTACCTTTTCCTTTTTGTTTTTTTATCTCTTTTTGGATGCAGACCTAGTAGTGGTATTGCTTGGTCAAAAAGTATGCGTGGTTTTATAGCCGTTTGGACAAATTGCTCTCTACAGGATGGTTGAATCCATTCACAACTCCACCAGCAGTGCATTAATGTCTCATTTTCCCCATATCCCCTCCAATATTTGTCATTTTCCTCTTCTGTCCTATTGGCCAATCTAATAGGTATGAGGTAGTACCCCAGAATGGTTTTGATTTGCATCTTTCCAATCAATAGTGAGTTAGAGCATTTTTTCCATATGGCTATAGATAACTTTGATTACTTCACCAATATTCTTTCTTAGGCTATGCTTTAGTGAGGATTAACTGACAGTCATCTGAAAACAAGAAAAGCCCAGGATGTTGAGGAGAGGATAGTGTCTTGAACATGTGATAAGAAAATAACTGGGAATCTTATGGTTTTAGAATTTAAGGTAGCAGGCCTGAGAGGCCCAGAAATGCCCAGGGTCATGGAGCTGAGTGGCCCCCAGCCCCTCCAGCTCTATATCCTGAGCTCTTGTTCACTACTCCACACTCCCCAGTCCTACCCAGGATGCTTCCTCCTCTCTTCTTCCTTCCCCAGTTCTGCCACTTTGCTTACTAGATAATGTTGCACAGTGAGCAAAGGCCAGAGCCAGGGCTAGAAGCCAGTGCTCCAGTCTCGCAGTCCCTTTGTTCCTGGGATGTTGCTGCTAATCCTGTGAGCCCCTTGGTCCCCAGGCCCTGAAGCCTGGCTCTCTGGGGCCAGCCAGTCCTGGGGAAGGGAACCCTGGAAGCTCCATCAGACTGGCCCTTTAAGGCAGGATAGGAGACTTTGAGTGGAGCTTGAATGAGGGCCTGGAAATCTGTATGGCTTGAAATGGGCTGGGGACAGTGGGAGGAAGGAGATGACTCAGACATTAACCCCAAGCAACTCCTTTGTCTTGCCACACAAAACCCTCCAGTTTGGCTTTGACCTTGACCCAGGGTCACCGATAGTTTGACACAACCAAGTCGGATGGGCAGTTCAAGAAGACAGCCAGCAACAAGAAGTTGAGGGCCTACCTTCCAGACTTCCAGTTCACGCCCTTCAAACAAGGTAAGGGCCTGCCCTGCCTTGGGAAGGCTAATTTCCTGGCAGTCCAGTGGGACCCCCAGATTCATGTCCATCCAAAGGTAGAGTATCTCATCACTGGAGATCATGTATGGCATCATCAATTTAGGGCTAGAAAGGAACTTTAGTCCACTCCCTCATTTACATAAGCAGCAGCGGAGGCCCTTCCAAGGGTAAGTGCTTTAGCTGTCATACCAAAGTAAGTGGCAGGGCCAAGATTTAAATGCATGTCTCTGACTCCAAACCCAGTATTCTTTTCCCCACTGTGCCATATTTCCTGGTATGGCCAGTGCAATGTAAGATATCACCATTACCAGCATAAATTCTGCATCCACTGGGAAATACTACCCTGAGTGAGGGTGAGGGTAGTTTCTAAGGTCGGCGAAGACAGTATGTGAGCCATGTCTGATGTGGAAGAAACTTTGCAGGTGCCTAAAGAAACCTACACTTCCTTTCTCTTGGGGCTTTGCTCAAAAGCCTTTAAAATGCCATAACCCCCTAAACAGGGTCTCAGTCCCTCTCACACCACTCAGGTTCCCACAGTAAAGAAATGGAGTGGCACAGGAAGGGAACCAAGGTGCTGAGATAGATAGGCAGGCATTGTTGGGGGGCAGAGGAGCAGAGGTGCCAGGAGGAACAGAAACAGAACAAGAATCCAGAAGCCCTCACTCCCATTTCTTCAGAAGCAAAAGCTGATCGTCATTTGTCATGGAAGCCGTTAAGGGGACTCCTATTCAGGCACGGACTAGACTAGATGATCTCTCAGGTTCCCCGCAGCTCTGAGATCAAGGGGTCAAACCTCTGCCATCACCTCTCCTCCCAGTGCTTTGGCCTCCTCAGGTCACCCGTGTCCCCTGGTGTGTGGTAGTGGGTAGGAGCCGGCATGGGAGAGCCAGGAGCTGGGAGCTGCAAGACCCAGCTACTCCTGCCTGTGCCCTGACTCTGCATACCTCTCACCAAACCTTGCACTCTTTGGGCTTCAGTTTCTTCCTCTGTAAAATGGACTTATTGGCTCCTGAGGTTCCTTTCAGCCCTAAGGTTAGGGGAATTTCAGCAAATACCTGCTACGGTGATATAGTAGAAAGAGCACTGGATTTGGATTCAAAGACCTTGATTCAAATCCAGGCTTTTCCTGTCTCATTTTTTGACCTTGGCCAAGTCACTTTCTCTCTTTGGGTCTTAGTTTCCTCTTCTGTTAAAAAAATTCTCTATCCTATATTTTTATATTCCGATGTTCCTAATGCCTCTATAACTTTGGCAGGGCATGAATTTTTATCCTCATTTGATAGAAGACACTAAGACCCTGGGAGAGGGCTTGGGGATATGGCTTACTTAAGATAATAAGTCAGAACCAGGACTAGACCTCAAATCTTCTGGATCCCTGACTAGAATTTTAGCCATTCCCCCATGTTGGCTTTAAAGCAATGATGTACATCCCATGATTCCAATCTAGGTCTGTTCCAGGAAAAGTCGAGGACATAGAACCCAGTCAGCTAACCTGATATCCTGTCCAGTCTTTCACTGATATCCCTAGTCAGAGCCCTTGGGAATGGGCTGGGGTACAGGGGTTGGTGTTGGACTTGACTTAGAACTCTCCCTTGATCCTTCATCCCAACCTCTTTACTTATTCCTCAGCTGTAAAGGAGACTTGTGCCTGGTTTGAAAACAACTACGAGCAAGCCAGGAAGTGATCTCGGACCATAAGGAAGAGACTGCAAACATTCAAGTCCCAAAAAGACAGTGGGGACTGGAAGGAGAGGCTTGGCTTATAGAAGCTAAGGTAGATGTCTTTCCACCTTCCCCAGGCTCTCAATCTCCATAAAGGCTGGCTTATGGAAGACCTAGTGGGCCCAAGTCTCAACTGAGCTTCTGGCCCTGCCTCTGTCACTGTCCTTGACCTGGTCACTACAGCTCAACCTCAAGGTGGACACAGGGCTTCCTGTTCCTGCCAGGCTGGCTCCTGAAAGTCCACCATTGCTACCCTCAGGGAAAACTCCCCATGCCTAGAGCCTGGGAGACCTGACCACCCCTTTATACTCTTAGTCACCTGGGTTCCCTATCCTTTCTGATCATTCTCTGGAAATTCAAATAAAATACATTTTCACAGGAAGATTCAGCTTGTGTTAATCTATACATGTACCAGATTGTGAGAGGTATGGTTAGACAATTCCTGTGAAGAAAAGTCAGGGGGGTTTTAGTGGACAGGTTCTCATGAGTTAGCAGATCTTAGTCTGTATTATAGAAAATATAAGAAGGAAGTGATAGGGAAGTCTCTGGTGATAAGATGAAGTCGAGAGAGCTGGTCATATCCTGACCTGTTTCTCCGAACCATGGCCATAATGAGGAATTTTGGTACCTGGGGCAAACTTAGTTTGAGTGTTGGGGGAGTGGCACACAGGACAGTGTGCCATGGTGGAGGGACAGTTGCTCAGGGGAAAAGGTGACCCAGAGGAAGAAAAATTTGGAACTCAAAATCTTATAAAAATGAATGTTGGGGGGCCGCTAGGTGGCACAGTGGATAAAGCACCAGCCCTGGATTCAGGAGTACCGGAGTTCAAATCCCACCTCAGACACTTGACACTTACGAGCTGTGTGACCCTGGGCAAGTCACTTAACCCCCATTGCTCTGCCCCCCCAAAAAAATTAATGTTGAAAACTATCTTCATGGCTCACTGAGTAGGGAGGTTAGGAGAGTTATTTATTTAGAGATGGAATTGATGTGACAGCAAAAGTTATGAATAAAATTTTAAAAGTAAGAAAAAATTAGAATATGTACATGTAAAGGGGAAAATCACAACTAGAAGTACAAAAAGAATAACATGAGATCAACATCAAAGAAAAAAAGAAATTAAAATACTATTAAAAAGAAAAAAGGGTGGCCCATCACCCAGAGGTATTCAGGGAGGGAAGGGGTGTGGGTGCTGATGACTCCTAACCCTGGGGAAAAGGTTTTTCCCAGAGGAAACCCCATGGCAGAGGGAGAAAGTGGTATAGGGAATGTGAGACCATTAGGGGTGACACCTCATCTCCTGAGGTTCAGAGAAGATTTCGAGCTGTGGGATGAAGAGTCAGAGATATACTAGCTCAGAAAGTGCCCATCCCCTCCATCCCCACTACATGCCAAAGCCTCCATCACCCTGTCCCTTGTCCATGGCTCTACCTTGCATTCCCCTAGTCCAGCCTAGAAAGCTAAAGACGAGCAAACCCCATGGCCAACAAGGGGAGGGTCTGTTGGAGAATGAAAGGACATGACTTGGGCAAGGGGAATCTAATAGCAGGAGGGACAGTAGGAAAGAAGAGAAGCTAGGAATGTGCAAGAAGGTGAGAATTCTGGCTTGTCTGGGATGGAGGGTGGGGAGGTGGGAGTGGGGGTTTAGGCAGGGCAATGAGGGTTAAGTGACTTGCCCAAAGTTACACAGCTAGTAAGTGTCAAGTGTCAGAGGTCAGATTTGAACTCAGGTCCTCCTGAATCCAGGGCCGGTGCTTTATCCACTGTGCCACCTAGCTGCCCCCTAGGAATCAGGTTTTAATGATACCATTAGTAAATTTTAATGACAGGCCTTAGGGATCTCTTGCAGGTCAGGGAGAAGTCAAGAAAATTTCCCATCTAGTGAGGAGGCCAGGGAGGAAAGAACATCCCAATACACCCTTACCCCCAGAGGTACCCATATTCATATCCTCCTGGTATGTCTGTTCACTGTAGAGGTCAGAATAAGTGTGTTTAGGAGAGTAGTAGTGAGAAGTGCCCTAGGTCAGAAATCAAAATACCTTGGTTCAGGTCCTAAACCTGTAATTTATTTGGTCCAGTCCCTTCCCATGTGTGGGCCTTGCTTTCCTCTTCTAGCATATGAGGGGCTTTGACTTGAATTAATTTTGGATATGTGGGGAGCCTCCTGTTCACTTTTCCCACCACCCAGCATCAAATAGTTTTCAAATGGGTAGGTCTGTGGTAAACCAACAGTCACATCAAGGAATTGGAAAGCCCATGCACAAACATATATTCTAATGAGATTTATTGAAAGATATCTCTTTTTAGCCAAACAAGGCCCCACTGGGCCAGAGAGCTGTCTCATTTCATGTCTATAGGTTGTTTCACACCAATGATAGGGTCATGTGGTACCTGATGTCTCAGAGAAGTTCATAGTCATGTCAGAACAAAACATAATTTCCCAGCTTCTCCCTTATATATAGGAAAGATCTTGTCTCTGATGTGTGTCCATGTTTCACCGATTTCCCCAATTCCCCAGGGTTCTAGGGCCATGATGGGTATGGAGACATTCTGTTCTTTCTGCTCAAAGATGTACACTTTGGGATCTTTGAGCACTGTGATTGGTTGAGGAAGGGGGCCCACTCTTGGCCTTTTCTCAGCATCCAGTCTCTCCACACAGATGGCCTTCATCTACATCTACTAACTTGTGTGTCCCATGAACACAAAGATTTCATAGAACTCTATCTCTGTTGAAAACCTTGAAAACGGACTTGGGTTTATTCGGGTTGGCACTCATCTGAGCTGAAGTTGTAGCTAAGTGGTGCATTTTTTTTACATTGTTCTCAACTGAGGAATGTCAGGGGTATTCAGATGCCAACTCTGACTGACTCAGAAGAGCAGATGGTTAAATTTTCCCTTGGAAATCAGTTACAAATCAGGACTTGGTTTATTGTTTTTGTTGATCTCTGGACTTCAGAAAGTAAGGGAGAAAATGTTAATAATACAAATTAAACTTCAAAGTATGTCCTGTGGTATTGCACCCCGCCCCCCCCCCACCAGAGCCTGTTGCAAAACCCTTACCAGCAACCCTCCCCGAATGTGTTGGGTTTTTGTGCCTGAAGCTTCTCCATCCCCAGTGTCTCCAAAACATCAAGTTAATAGGTAGGTGATTCTCTCCCCCAAATCAGTGATATGGTAGGAAATGGAGTACGGGTTGTGTTAGGGATTGGGGTTCTTAGGAATTCCTCTTTAAAGAATTACACCCTCTTGCACACAAAACGTAGTTAGAATAAGGTGATAATTTATTTAGGAGCAAGGGAAGGGAAGGGTGGGTGGAGGGAAACCATGAAAGAAATCCTTGGACTTTTCATGGGGAGATTTGGCATAAAGCACATGGCTCAGAGGTACCAAATCTCCTCGAACAGGAGACCGGAAGGTACTTTTATAGAGGACTGATGGGGGTGGACCATCTGCCCGTGAAAAGTTCCATTAGTGAGAGAGGACCATCCCCCACTGGTGGTAGCTGGGGGAATTGGGTGAGGAGTGGAGGACCATCCCCCACTGGTAGTGACTAAAGGAATTGGGTGAGGGGTGGCTACGGATCCCTCTTCAGAACGCAAAGGCCGCAGCCACACCCAAATTTATCTCCCCAGGGTAAGGGAGACCAGAATGAAGGGTAGGAATCCCAAACTAGCTCAGTCCGATTTGGTTCAGTTTACCTCTCTAGGCGTTATCTGTCCTCTGGTTTAGTTTCTCAAGGAGAAGGTTCCTTGATGTGCCCCCAGAGAACTTCTGGGGGGCTCTGCACCCCATGACATCAGTAAGGTACAGTGTAAAATCATTGTTAGCATTCCATATATATACTAGGATTGTTAAAAACCAATTCCATGGGGACAGCTAGATGGAGCAGTGGTTAAAGCACCGGCCCTGAATTCAGGAGTACCTGAGTTCAAATCCGGCCTCAGACACTTGACACTTACTAGCTGTGTGACCCTGGGCAAGTCACTTAACCCCCATTGCCTGCAAAAAAACAAACAAACAAACAAAAAACCCAATTCTATGGGGTAGCTAGGTGGCGCAGTAGATAAAGCACTGGCCCTGGATTCAGGAGTAGCTGGGTTCAAATCTGGCCTCAGACACTTGACACTTACTAGCTGTGTGACCCTGGGCAAGTCACTTAACCCTCATTGCCCCATACAAAAAACAAAAAACAAAACAAAAAAACCAATTCCAGTGATATGTAGTTTGGTAAGATGACATTTATAGCAGCGGTGGTGAGCAGGGTTCCCATCCTACTACTGACTTATTGGTAGATGGGTTTCTGATAAAAAAAAAATTGTTCTCCCTCTTCCTTCCCCTTCCCCTTCCCCCCTCCTTTCTCTATAGCTTCCTTTGGGCTTTCCCCTTCCCCTCTTCCACTTTTTGACCTCTGAGTCCCTAGGCAGAGACTGCATGGGAAAAACATCTTTGTTTTCAATCTCCCCCTTCTCCCAGGAAGCTCCCCCCCCCATCTCCTCCCAAATGCATTCCCAATAAATATTCCCAGACAGGCAAAACCCCTGTGGGATGGTGAACATGTTCATGTTTAAAATAAAGAAAAGTAAGTGTCTAAGATAGGGAAACAGCTAAGGAAACTGCAGTGGCAAATGCCGCGTTGGGATTTGAACCAAGACAAGAACTGGAACCAAAGCCAATGTCCTCTCTGTACCCCATGCTGCCTTCAGTGGTCATGCTACTTCTGTGATCCTCAAAAACCCTGTGAGGGAATCGAGGCTGTAATGCGCCTGCCCCATTTCCATTTTATTAATGAGGGAGCCCATTCCCAGAGGAAGGAGGGGACTTCTACAATCTCCCACTATTTCTTTTCTTTTTAAAATTTTTTTCTTCTACTTATAAGTTTAAATGTGAATTTTTTTCAGTTTCCAAGTAATTTTATTCAGAATTGTGAGAAAATAGAACTCCAATAATTTCTGAAACTCAGTGTTGGTGATGTGTCAAAGGTTCATTTATTTTCATTCTCTCAAGAATGGGCTGCCCCCTAGCAGAGTGAGCAACAAAATGGAGGCTCACAGGCCATTTTATCTCTTACCGTGACTGGCCCCTCCCCCTAGGGTTACAATCTAATAGCAGGAGCTGACTAATCAATCAAAGGCAGCATCCACCCGCTCAGCATTGATTTTTTTTTTTCTCCAGGGAGCCTCCAGTTGTGGATATTAGCATTTGAGTACTGCTACTATTCTAATCAACTCTCCCAGACAAGAAGATCTCTTCAATCTGAATCTGAATCCATTTCCCAGACATTAAATCACCTGTAATTGTTTTCCCCAGACAGCTCCAATCAACTTGAAAGGAGTCCACATTTTTCCCACAAGAATTTTTGTGGTTTCTTTCCTGAATCAATAAATACTATACAAAACAACATAAAAATGACTCCCTTCTCTCTCCTGATCCCTTTACCTGGGGGGGAAGCCAGTCCAATGAGTGATCTCAGGCTCATGGTGGGGGTGGATTCCCCAAATTTTGTCCCAGAACATGGAGGGGGGGGAGAGTGGCCAGTCATGGTCTCTGTGGTAAAATAATGGAATTTGGCAGACGCCCAGGGGTCCGACTAGATTGACTTAGTAGTGTTTGAATTAGGTGTGAATGAGGAAATACTAATACCCACTTAAAGGTGATTAGAATTTAGCTAAATCTGGCCTGCCCTGTTAACCACCTAGTTTAAATTTAACCAACCCTGAGGAGAGTGTGTTCTCAGAGGCTATGGACTGCGACATCAACAGGAGATCACTCTCAGCCAATCAACTTGAAGAACCTCCCATTTCTGGGAGGAGGACAGGAAGTAGGAAGCTGAGGCTGGCGGATGGGATCTTCCTCTTTTGGTTCCAGACATCGGCTTGGTGGAAGAATTTGGTTTCTGTCTCTCTGGCTATACCGAATAGATCCAAGCTTTAATAAATCCTTAAAAACGTAAACTCTTGGTGAATTTATCAGTGATTTTAGCCAGTTTCCCCCCAAAACTGGGGGGGGAGACAGATTAGAACCCACATTTAGATTTTTTTGCGGGCAATGAGGGTTAAGTGACTTGCCCAGGGTCACACAGCTAGTAAGTGTCAAGTGTCTAAGGGAGGATTTGAACTCAGGTCCTCCTGAATCCAGGGCCTGTGCTTTATCCACTGTGCCACCTAGCTGCACTCAACTACCTTTTGGTGATAGGGGTGGGGGAGAGGTATTTGGTTGCTGGGAATAAGGACAGACTGGCTTGAAGAGTTGAATTAGTGTTTTCGAATAAGGGAAGAAGTTGGGGGAGGTAACAGTGCCAAGGGTCAAAAGAAAAGGGTGTCTAAAGGTTCACAGGGTTTTTTTGCCTCAAAAATTTACATTTGTTCAAAGTCAAAAAAAGAAAAAGAAAGGAAAAAATGACAAAGGCGTCCTTCCCTTCTTCCCCCCTCCCATCCAGCTCCCCATCCCTCCATCCCAGAGAGCAGGGCCCTGGGTGAAATCAGGTGGGGAAGGCCCTCAGATGAGGTCAGCCACATTGAGAGGTGTGAGGGAAAATAATCCTCTTCTCAATAATTCTCGGGAAATCGGCGGTGATGTGACAAAGGTTCTTTTATTTCCTTCTCATGAGAAGGAGGCACCCTAATGTGCAGCTAGTGGGTGCAAAGAAAGGGGGCTCACAGGCCCCTTTTTAAACCCTAGTCCCTAACGTGAATGGACCCTCCCGTTTTTCATCATTGGTCCAATTACTCAAAGTTTACAATCTACTCAAAAAAACTAGCTAATTGGAACAGTATTCCCATCCCTCTTCCTTATATGAACATAACTCAGGAGTGGATCTTATTCTTCCTTATATGGACACAACTCAGCGGCGACCTTATTGAGACCAGGGCTCCTTCAACCATGTGATTTTGTTAGCCAGAGGGGAAGGAGGGAATCTGAGACCTTTGTCCTAAAAACTGGTTAGGAGGAGTATGAATGTTGTGTTGTGGCCTCCTGGGTCCTGGGCTGGTGCATTGTCCACTGTGCCACCTAACTAACCCATGATGACATCTTTAAAATAAGGTTGAGGTGTAGGAGGAATAGACTGGGGGAGGGGGAAGAGGAGAGATGGCCTGGGGAGAGGTAGTTCACATGAAGGAAACAAGAAAAAAGCTTATGGAGGGGAGGGGATTGGGGGGGAAGGAACTGGGGAGTGAGTGAACCTTAATATCATTATAATTGGCTCAAAGAAGGATTAACATACTGTCAAGGGGCCCAAAGTACCCCAGAAGTTCTCTGGGACACATCAAGGAATCTTCTCCTTGAGAAACTAAACCAGAGGACAGATAAGCCTAGAGAGATAAGCAGAACCAGATCAGACTGAGCTAGCTTGAGGACCTCCACCCTTCATTCTGGTCTCCCTTACCCCAGGGGAGATAAGATTAGGTGTGGCTGCTTCTTTTGTGTTCTGAGGAGATGGCTGGAGAGATTGGCAGTCACCCCTCACCCACCTCCTCCAGCCACCACCAGTGGGGGATGGTCCTCCCTCACTAAAGGAACTTTCCACAGTCAGATGGTCACCCCCCTCCCATCAGTCCACTATAAAAATACCTGCCAGCCTCTTACTCGAGGAGATTGATACCTCAGAGCCACTTGCTTTGTTCCATACCTCTCTCCCCATAAGAAGTCCAAGGATTTCTTTCATGGTTTCCCTTCCCTCCCCCCTCCCTTCCCCTTCCCCTAAATAAACTACCATCTTATTCTAACCATTTTTGTGTGCAAGAGGGTGTAATTCTTTAAAGAGGAATTCCTAAGAACCCCAACCCCTAACCCCAAACCCTGTACCCCATTTTCCCCCATAACATTTCATACTCAAGTAGATATAGTAATATATTTTTTCCCTTAGGGAGGGGAGGGAGATGGGGGGTGGAGAGGAGAAGGAGGGAAGGACAGATTGGGGGAGAGAGCAGTAAAAATCAAAACACTTTTGAGGAAGGTGAAGATGTTCTGCATTACTGCACAAGTATGAGAAGGAAATAAAGAGCCTTCAACACATCATCAATGCTGAGTTCCTGAGAATTATTGAGAAGAGGATTGATTTTCCCTCACAGTCTCCAAGTGACATCACTACCTTTTGGATCTGTTGAGCTAACTCTCTAGTGGGTGCCAAAACCAAGGCCTGTGTGGCCTTTAAGTCCAGTTCAATCTGTTGCTTGAGCAATCACATCATAATCCTTGATACAAGTGTTATGGGGGAAAATGAGGTCCAGGGTTTGGGTTAGGGGTTCTTAGGAATTCCTCTTTAAAGAATTATACCCTCTTGCACACAAAAGCAGTTATTATAAGATGGTAGTTTATTTAGGGGAAAGGGAAGGGAAGGGGCTGGGGGAAGGGAAGGGAAGGGAAGGGAAACCAAGAGAAATCCTTGGACTTCTCTTGGGGAGAAAGGCACAAAGCACGGGGCTCTGAGGTACCAATCTCCTCAAGCGGGAGACTGGCAGGTACTTTTATAGAGAATTGATTGGGGGAGGGGTGACCATTTGACTGTGGAAAGTTCCTTTAGTGAGGGAGGACCATCCCCCACTGGTAGTGACTAGAGGAATTGGGTGAAGGGTGGCTACGGATCTCTCAAGCCATCTCACATAGGCGGAAGCCACACCCAAACTTATCTCCCCAGGGCTAAGGGAGATCAGAATGAAGGGTGGAGGTCCCCAAGCTAGCTAAGTCTGATCTGGTTCTGCTTATTTATCTCTCTAGGCTTATCTGTCCTCCATCCAGTGAATGGGCCAGCTCCATAATGGAAATGGCAGGGAGCATGGGACTCAGAAACCCTTTTATCTCAACTGGCTGGCCCCTCCCTTCTTCCTCAGTTACAATTTTTGAGTCAAGACACTGGCGCCAAATGCTAGCCAATTGGAATGCAGTATAGTTAAAGGGGCAGCCCTCTAAACTCCTCCCCATGTGACCAGCCCTGGGTCTCTCTCATCATGTGATCCTGATTGCTGGGGAGGAGGAAGGAAAGGAGCCATTAGTAAGCACCGTTCTCCCAGCTGAAATTCACTTCCCAGACATTCCCCAGACAACTTCAATCAGCTTTTGAGGGGGGCCCATATTTTCACACACTTGTTTGTCACCCCTTCTGAACTCCATTCTCGTTTCTGTGTATTTTTAGATTTCACTCACTCTTTCCTTGCATTATCACTTATCCCAACTCCCTCTCAACAACTCTCCCCGCGCCCCCCCCAAAAGCCTTCCATTGTAATAAATATAGTCGTTATGCCTGAAAACCTGCCTCATTCTGCACTTCTATGAATGAATGAATGAGTATTAAGTATTTACTATGGGCAAAGCACTATGCTGAAATAGAAAAATAGGACATTCTCTTCTCCCTGGGAGCTTACTGTTCTTATGGGAAACCCCAACCCCTACCCAACCTGTACCCCATTTTCCCCCATATCACATTGAAGGTTTCAGCAGTTGGTTAAATGGAAACGTTCTTTGGCCCTTAGGGTGAAACAGCAAAGCAGATTAGGTAATGCATCTCCAGTTTCTGACACTGAACAATCTGACTGTACCAAGGACTTTTGTGGGGAGAGCTTTCTTTTCTGGGTCTTTGGTAGCTGTGGCTGTACTATCCACAGAAGCAGTTACTAGACTGCATCTTCCTAGCTGGGCTGCTTCTTATGAGGAAATGAGGAATGGTCTCCTCTCAATAAGAATATAATAGTCACCATTCAAATAACATTCCTCCAGACCTGTCTCCTTTTCTCCCCCGTCCCCCCACAAGCAAACAAAATCACATGGTTCAGGGAAGCCCTAAGATGGTCTCAATTAGGTCTGTTCTTGAGCTATGTCCATATAAGGGAGGATTGAAGAATTGTCCCTGTATCACCTCCCTCATTAGCTAAGAAATACTGCCATCTGATTAACTAGTTTTTGTTTTTGTTGTTGTGTGTATGTGTGTGAGGGGTTAAGTGACTTGCCCAGGGTCACACAGTTAGTATTAAGTATCTGAGGTCAGATTTGAACTCAGGTCCTCCTGATTCCAGGGCCGGTGCTCTATCCACTGCCACCTAGCTGCCCCCCATTATCGAGTTTTTGTGTAGATTGTAACCCTTGAGTAATTGGACCAATGATGAAAAAGGAGAGTGTCCATGTGAGGAAATGGGGGTCTTTGTCTCCTCTCAAGGGTTCCCCTGGAAAACAAAAGTGGAGACTCAAATGCTAATATCCACAGGTGAAGGTTAGCCTGAGAAAGTGGATTCAGATTGTATATTCAGCTTGAGAGATCTCCATCTGGGAGAATAGATAGTGACTTTCCTTGGGAAAGAGGGGTAGGAATTTCTAGCAAATTTTGTAACCCTTAAAAGAGGGAGTGGCCATTGTTTTGTGTTCAAGGGGTAGCCCATTCTCAAGAGAATGACAATAAATGAGCCTTTGACACATCACCCCCTGCTGAGTTCCAGAGAATTATTGAGCAGGAGTTATGTTCCTCACACCTCTGGGATGCACAAGTTTAAGGGCTGGGCTGGGAGGACAGGTAGGCTCTTGGACTGCCTGATCATCATTAGTAGTTAGTACTAACAGTGGCAAGGGAAAGTGATCTTACATAGAAAGAGACAACAGTTTATTAAAATGAGCACTGCACTGTACTTAGGTGTTGTTTTATATCTTTCACCAAGTAGCGGATGGAGAGGGGGAAAGAAGAAAAGGGAATGAGCATTTATATAGCATCTACTATGTGCCAGGAACTGTGCTAAGCACAAATATCTCATGTGATCTAAATAAACAGCATTTTTGCTTAAAAAAACAAACAAAAAAACAGTGGCAAGGAAGGTGGCACTGTTCCTCCCAAAGCTGCAGGCCCATGCTAGAAGCAGGCCCAGTGGTCTGGGGGACACAGCTATTCCATGGTTCTTGGATTCAGGACTGGCTCCGTCAGGATAAGAGGGCAGAAGGTGGTGGTGTTTTGACTTGCCTGACTCATGCTGCCTCCTGTCTTTCTCTTAGCCATTACCCAACTGACAGGTCCCCACTGTGTTTCCAGTTCTTTCCTATAACAAAAGGTGCTGCTTCTATATTTACACATATAGTCCTTTCCTTATGTTTTCGTCCTTTTGGGGGTGCATGCCTACTAGTGGTATATTGCTGGGTCACTGAGGCACGGACAGTTTAGTGATTTGGTTCCAAAATTCCTTTCCAGGATGGCTGGTCCAATTCCCAACTGAAACCCACAGAGTACAGCGCCTTCAACAATTGTCTTTTTCCATCTTTGCCAACTGGTGTTTTCTCCTCCTCCATCCACCTACCCTTTCCCCAGCCACTTGTCCTCTCTTCTCCCTTCTCTAGTTCATCTTCTTGTTGTTGTTTGTCCTTCATTCTTGAAGAGGGCCAGGACATCGGGGTGGTGTCATGACTTGCACTGAGGGAGGGCTGTGCAAAGTTATCAGCTTCGCTCTCTCCTCCAAAGCCATCTGGGTCCAGTGGTAAGACACATGTGTGTGTGTGTGTATGATATATATATACACACATATATATGATATATATTATGGCAATTATGTGGCAATTGGGGTTATACGACTTGCCTAGGTTTACACAGCTAGTAAATGTCTAAGGTGAAATTTAAACTCAGGTCCTTCGGACTTTCGGGGCAGTGCTCTATCCATTGACCTCAATATGCATACTCTTTAGAATTTTCCTTGGAGGGTGGAAAACCTCCTTCACAAATAGTGGTCTCAGAGAGGCAGGCATACAGGCCTCAGCCAATCAAAGAGGCAGGTATAAAGGCCTTAGCCAATCAGATGAGGAATCGTGACTAGGCGAATGACGGTAGGAATGAATGAGTGTAAAGTGAGAGCCGAATGAGAACAGGGCGGAAGGATACAGACATGCTGACAATGCTCAAAAAGATCGAGAACATATTAACCAATCCTGGGAGCCTGGGGGTGGGGACCTCTGGAGCGAAGTTGTTTGTCTTTCTCCAAGAGAGGGAGGTGATGTCATGACTAGCACTGAATTGGATTTAAGTGAGGGAGGGCAGTGCGAAGTCACCAGACTCTCTCCTCCAGAGCCATCTGGGTCCAGTGACAAGATATACAGTGGGGGGCAGATAGGTGGCGCAGTGGATAGAGCACCGACCCTGGATTCAGGAGGACCTGAGTTCAAATGCGGCCTCAGACACTTAACAGTTACTAGCTGTGTGACCCTGGGCAAGTCACTTAACCCCAATTGCCCCGCAAAAAAAAAAAAAAAAAGATATTGCAGGATAAATGGAGATGGCCCTGGATGTTTGAAGGCAATCGGGATTAAGTGACGTGCTCACACATCTATTGAGTGTCAAGTGTCTGAAATTGGACCTGAACTCATCATTCTGACTCCAGGGTCAGTGTTCTATCCACTGCGCCACCTAGCGGCCCCCAGGGCAAAGTGCAAAGAAAAGAGAAGCGGGGCGAGGCCAAAGGTCGGAGAGCGAGCCAGCCAATCGGCAACGGCAGAGGGGACCGGAGGGGCCAATCGGAGGGCACGAGAGGCGGGGCGGGCGAGGCGGTTGACGGCGGTTGGCGGCGGTTGGGGCCGGGCCGGGGCTGGGGCGGGCTCTAGCGGGGCTGATGTTCCCGGTCTGAAATAGCAACTGAGAAAAATGGCTGGGGCAGCGGCTGCAGCCGCGGCGGCTGCTGCTGTAGCTGCCGCTACGGCGGCCTCATCAACCAAGATATCGTCGTCGGCCCCGCATCTAACTTCGTCTTCTACGTTTTCGTCCACTACCACCATCCCGCCCCCGATATCGGTGTCGATGCCCCAGTTACCTTGGACACCCGATTCCCCGATGCAGATTGGCTTCGTGGGTGCAGGCCGCATGGCTGAAGCCATCGCGATGGGCATCATCGTGTCAGGTACGTGGCGGCAGGGTTGGGGCGAGGGGAGGGCTAACAACGGAGATTCTCCCAAACCTCCGCCTCCCCCACTTCCCATCCCCATCGCACGCCACAGCCCAGCCTCAGCCTGGAAATCTGGAGCTCAGAGTTGACCACAAACTCGATGTGGACAGTCCCTCAGGCCTCCCCCACCCCCCCGCCACCGGCGCATCTTGTCCTGGGACAACCATAATCACAGAACCTCAGAATTGGAAGAGAAGCCATCCATTTCATTCCGTATCAGAGCAATAATCTCTTTAATAACAGCCGAGGGACCTTTGTTTGAAGACGCGTGTGCAGGTGGGAAGCCTCTACCTCCTGGGGCATCCAGCTGATTTTTAGAAAGTTGATTGAGGCTGGATTTATTACCTCTTCAGTTTCTACCCATTTCTCCCACCCCTACCTTCTGTTAAAATGAGACAATTCTAATCCCTCTTGCTCAAGACAATCCTTTAAATGTTAGGTAGGAGGCAACTATCATGTTCCCCATAAATCTTCTGCAGGGTAAAAAAAGAATCCCCGTTCTCTCTCTCTCTTTTTTTGGTGAGGCAATTGAGGTTAAGTGACTTGCCCAGAGTCACACAGCTAGTAAGTGTTAAGTGTCTGAGGCCGCATTTGAACTCAGGTCCTCCTGAATCCAGGGCCAGTGCTCTATCCACTGTGCCACCTAGCTGACCCCTCCCCGTTCTCTTAACATCAATTTGACCCCAAAATTCCAGCCCACATCACTAGTGATACAATTTGAAGGAACTTCACAGTCTCGATTGCCGCCTTCTGGATAATTTCTATCTTGTTAATTAATGTCCAAAGATTTGCCCACATCTGGAATTCGACCCTTGTGCCAGGACACGGTACAGTGGAACTATTGCTTCCTTAGGCCACTCAGCAGCCCAATATCGTACTAGCCTTTCGTTGTTGTTGAATGTGTTGGGAATACAAAGAACAAAATGAAATAGTCTCAGCCCTCAAGAAAGTTACACGAGATGTTTGCAGATCAGTAAATAAGAGATCATTTAAGGAGGGAAAGCACTAACGAGTCCAGTGGAAGGATGGAAGAAGATCGAAGAAAGGCTTCCCTTGAGACGTTTAATCTGAGTAGATCCTGAAGCAGTCCTCAAGTAAACTAAAGACTCTGAAAGGCTGAAGTGAGGCAAGAGGACAGATAGCTCTGTAAAGACGTGGAACTGTGAATGGGGATGTCAAGTTAGTGGTAGTTGTTTAGCTGGCACTTAAAGTACTTGAAGGGAAACAGTAGGAAATAAGTCTGGAAAAGAGGTTGGAGTTAGATTGTGGAGCCTAAGGAGTTTGTATTTTATCCTAAAAGTAATAGGGAGCCTCTGAAGATTTTTGAATGGGGAAATGATATACCTTTGTTTTAGGTATATTAATCTGTCAGCTCTGGGGAGGATAGATTAGAGGGGAGATCCTGGAAACATACTAATTAAGATGCTATTGTAATAGTTCAGTCCAGAAGAAATGAGGATGTGAACAAAGGTAGTGTTTAAAGAGGTGACACAAGTTAAAGATAGTGTGGAGATAGAATCCATAAGACTTAGAAACTAATCAGAATAAGGGAAATTAATAAAGGTGAGGAAAGAGTTAAAATACTACTCTGAGTTTGGAAACCTGGGTGACTGGAAGCTGGTGGTGCCTTTTACAGAAATAGGGAAAGTTTGGAAGAGGGGACCTAAGTCTTGTAATTGTTGAGTGGCAGATCTTTTTTTTAAATCTTAATAGTATTTTATTATTTTCCAGTTACATGTAAAGATAGTTTTCAACATTTATTTCTATAAGATTTTTAGTTCCAAATTTTTTCCCTCCCCCTCCCCAAGACAGAAAGCAATCTGATATAAGTTATATATATGTACAATCACATCATATTTCCACATTAGTCATGTTGTGAAAGAATAATCAGAACAAAAGGGGGAAACCTCAAAAAAGAAAAAGAAAACAGCACAAAAAGTAAAAATAGTATGGTTTAATCTGCATTCAGATCCCACAGTTCTTTTTCTGGATGTAGAGAACATTTTCTATAACAAGTCCTTTGGAATTGTCTTGGATCATTGTATTGCTGAGAAAAGCTAAGTCTGTCACAGCCAATCATGACACAGTGTTGCTGTTACTATGTACATTGTTCTCCTGGTTCTTCTCATTTCACCCAGCATCAATTCATGTAAGTCTTAACAGGTTTTTCTGTCTTAATAGGGATAAATATCATCCCTATGAAGGTTTTCCTTATATCATGTTGAAACCTACCTTTTGTCTCCTCTTTGGTACCAAGCAGATAAGCCTGGTCCTTCTTGATTCTGATAGACTTTTGGTCCTGACCCTTCTGAGTTTAGGATCATATAAGTTAGAGCTGAAAGACTTTAAAAATCAGTCAATAGGGGGCAGCTAGGTGGTGCAGTGGATAAAGCACTGGCCTTGGATTCAGGAGGACCTGAGTTCAAATCCGGCCTCAGACACTTGACACTTACTAGCTGTGTGTGACCCTGGGCAAGTCACTTAACCCTCATTGCCCCCCCTCCCCCCAAAGGGCAGTCAATAAACATTGTGCCTACTGTGTTCCAGGTACTGTACTGGGGATATGACAGTCCCTGTCCTTGAGGAACTCACAATCTACAGGGGAGACAGCAAGCAAACAAATATGTGCAAACAAGCTATGTGTAAGATTGATTACCAAAAGGAAGGCACTCAAATTAAGAGGGGTTGGGAAAGACTTCATGTAGAAGATGGAATTTTATTTTGATTGTTTGGTTTTTTTTGCGGGGCAATGGGGATTAAGTGACTTGCCCAGGGTCACACAGCTAGTAAGTGTCAAGTGTCTGAGGTCGGATTTGAACTCAGGTTCTCCTGAATCCAGGGCTGGTGTTTTATCCACTGTGCCACCTAGCTGCCTCCTGGACTTTTATTTTGAACTTGAAGCCAGGGAACCTAGTAGGTAGGTGGATATGAAAAGAGAGAGAGCATTCCAGGCATGAGGGCCAGCCAGAGAAAGTGCTCTAAACTGACAGATGGGGTGTCTTATTCATGGAACAACAAGGAGACCATTGTTACTGGATTGAAGAGTACATGTCAAGGAGTAAGGTGTAAGAAGACTGGAAAGGTAGGTAGGAGGAAGCCAGGTTATAAAGGGTTTTGAATGCCAAACAGAAATTTCCAGGCCTTGGCAACTAATAGATGAGAGGGTGGGATGAGAGACAATGAGAAGTTGAAGATGACTTAGGTCATGAACCTGAGGGACTGGAGGGAGGGTGTTACCCTCTACAGTAATAGAGTTGGGGGTAGTGTTTAGAGGGGAAGATAATGAAGTTAAGTTTTAGACATTTGAATTTAAGATGTCTCCTGGATTATCCTGTTTGAGATGTTTTTGAAAGGCAGTTGGCAGTTTAGGCAGATTTGAAATCCTCAGCATAGAGATGGTAATTAAATCCAAGGTGATGAGATTGCCAAGTGAAGTAGTATAGAAAAAGAGAAGATAGCCCAGGACACAATCCTGTAGGACACCTACAGTTAGTGGGTATGTCCTGGCAAAGGAAACTGAGGAGTTGTAGTTAGATAGGTAGGAGGAGAAAAAAAGAGAGAATGGTGTCCTGAAAAGCTAGGGAGAGAGCACCGGCCCTGGATTTAGGAGGACCTGAGTTCAAATCTGGCCTAAGTCACTTGACCCTCATTGTCCCCCTCCCCCCAAAAAGAGAAAACTTAGGGAGAAAGAGTATCAAGGTGAAAATGATCAGTGTCAAAGGCTGCAGAGAGGTTGAGAAGAATGAGGATTGAGAAAAGGCTATTAGATTGCTTTTATGAATAAGGAGACCGAGACTTGGAAGAAACCCAAGATCATTCAGCTAGTATGTAACAGTGCCAGAATTCAAACTTAGTTCTTCTGATTCTAAATCCAGTTTTCTTTCCATAGCACTATATTGACCTGGTGACCCACAGCTCCATCTTAATGGTCCAGTGGCACTTTGAACTCAATCTGTGCAAAATAGAACTCAGGCATTAGGTCAGGGGAGGATAATGACCGTGCCTTATAAGCTTGTTCCTATCAGTGGCACAATCCATTTATCAGTTCTTACATGTTCTAAACCTTTGGACTATCTTTGCCTCTTTCTCTAGATTGCATATCTAATTAGTTATTTTTGAGGCAGCTGGTGATCAGTGGATAGAGTCAAGAAGACTTGACTTCAAATCCAGCTTCACATACTTCCTAGCTTCATGACTCTGAGCAAGTCACTTAACTTCTGTTTGGCTGACAAAAGGATCTACTGGATCCACTGGAGAAGGAAATGGCAAACCACTCCAGTATCTTTGCCAAGAAAACCCCATGCACAGTTGGGGAAGGGGGGGGTCACAAAGAGTTGGACACTACTTAACGACTGAACAACAACAAATATCTTAAGAAGTTACAAAGTCCTATCATTTTTGCCTCTGTGTTTTTTCTTTGATTCTTTCTCTTTTCTGTTTGTACTCTTGCTATTCCACAGTGTAGGCACTCATTTCTATCTTCCAGGACAACTGCAATGGCTACTCAAATAGCTCCTCCAGCAATCCTTCCCCATCAAGTAAAGACTTCCTGCCCCTCAGACCTCACATAATACTCAGCACCTCTGTAACCCGTCAGTCATGTGAAATTAGGTGTTATAATTATGTTTGTGTCTTTTATTCTAACGAAACAGTAAAATCCATAAGGGACTCATGCATTACCTAAGTTTTATAAAGCTCCTATAGCAATAAGTACAGTAGGTATTTAATAAATGTCTATTGAATTGAAATTAATTAAATGGGCCAGGAATATGGCATGAGAATCCTGGGCAGAGAGTCAGGGAAACCTGAGTTCTCTCTTGCCTCATGACTGCTAGGAGGACCTACTCTAGGTGTCTCTCCATGCCCCAACTACCTTTTCTATAAGATGGGACTGCTAGAAAGTGAAAAAAAGCAGAAAAAAATGAATCAATAGATAAATATTTCTTTAGTTCCTCCCATGTATCAGGCATTGTGCTGTGTGCTGGAGATACAAAAAGCAAAAGTTAAACTTGCGGGGCAGCTAGGTGGCACAGTGGATAAAGAACGGGCCTTGGATTCAGGAGTACCTGAGTTCAAATCTGGCCTCAGACACTTGACACTAGCTCTGTGACCCTGGGCAAGTCACTTAACCCCCATTGCCCTGCAAAAAAAAAAAAAGTTAAACTTGAATGCTTGCCCTCAGGAGCTTATATTATACTGGGGGAGACAACAGATACACATGTAAGTATAAACAAATTTTTTTTGTTGCTTTTTTTTTTTTTAGTGAGGCAATTGGGGTTAAGTGACTTGCCCAGGGTCACACAGCTAGTAAGTGTTAAGTGTCTGAGGCCGGATTTGAACTCAGGTAGTCCTGACTCCAGGGCCGGTGCTCTATCCACTGCGCCACCTAGCTGCCCCTGTTGCTTTTTTTTTAACAGGGCAACGAGGGTTAAGTGACTTGCCCAGGTTCACATAGCTAGTAAGTGTCAACTGTCTGAGGTCAGATTTGAACTCAGGTCCTCCTGAATCCAGGGCTGGTGCTTTATCCACTGCACCACCTAGCTGCCCCCTTAAACAAAATATTTTAAAGATAGATACACATATATGTATATCTAATTGCTTGCCACCTCAGGGAGGGGTTAGGGCAGGGAGGGAAGGAAGGCTAAAAATTGGAACTGAAAACTATAAATAAAAATGTTTATTACATTAAAAAAAAAGGATAGATACAAATTCCTTTTGGGAGGGAGACCAAAAAAGACTTCACATAGATCTTATGTTCTTAACCAGGAGAACACTGTACACAGTAACGGCAACACTGTATGATGATCAACTGTGAAAGACTTGGCACTTCTCAGCAATTCTCTTAGCAATTCCAAAGGACTCGTGATGATGATGGAAAATGCTTTTCACATACAGAAAAAGAACTATGGAGTCTGAATGTAGATCAAAGTATACTATTTTCACTTTATTTGTTGTTGGGGTTTTTTTTTTCTTTCTTGTGGTTTTCCGCTTTTGTTCTGATGCTTCCTTACCTGACTAATATGGAAATATAACATGATTTTGTGTGTGTGTATGAAATATATCCGATTGCTTGTCTTCTTGGGGAGGGGAGAGGGAAGGGAAGAAGGGAAAAAAATTTAGAACTCTTACATAAATGAATGTTGAAACCAATCTTTACATATAATTGGAAAATAAAGTAGTACCAAAAAAAAAAAAAGAAAAGAAAAACAAAGAACTTGGGTTCTTAACCTGGAGTCCACAGGACCATCATATTTTAGATAGTCTGGGAGCTTGGATGGGAAAGAAATTTCATCTTTATTTTCACTAACCTCAAACTGTAATTTAGCATTTCCTTCAGTTATATTAAAAGATTCTGAGAAATCCATAGGCTTTACTAGACTTCCAGAGGTGTTTGTGATCCCTCATGTGGAAGATGTTGCCTGAGGTGAGCCTCTAATGGGGGAAGAAAGGAGGAAGTGTCTTCTAAGCACTGGGGGATGGCACATTTCATGTGGAGAAAAGCAAAAAGGTCAGTTTGCTAAACTACAGAAGATAAGGAAAGGAATTTATGAGGAAGCTGGAAAGGCAGTAGGTCAGGGCCAGTTTACTTTAAATGCCAAACAGAGCGGTTTATGGAAGAACCACATACATTAAAGCTATAATAGTATAAGTATGTGCAACTTTAAAGGGCAACAAAATTCAGATCAAAACAGTGAACAATACTGGTACTAACTTAAAGCACACACCTTTCTGTCCCAGGCTTTTATGCTGTTTTGCTTAATAGCTTTTAGGGATTCTACTATTACTACAACTAGCTAACATTGAGAGATCACTATATGTAAAATCACTATATGTAAAATGCTTTACATATAGTATATCATTTGATCCTCACAACAAGTCTATGAGGTAAGTGCTATTATTATCTTCATTTTACAGATCAAGGAAACTGAGGGCCTGAGGAATGTTAAGGTCCCAAAGCTAGGAAGTGTTTGAGGCAAGACCTGAACTCATTTCTTAGTGACTTCAAAACCAGCACTCTCTTCCCCTCTGTGTTGGGAGGCATTAATTGTGAGGTGTTTTGGTGGGGGGTTGGGAAGGACAAAAGCTGAACTGAAAAAACCCAACTCTATCTAAAAAGAGAAATCTTAAATGAAATAAAAGGAGGATGGGGAAGGAGGCAGACTCCATGATTTCATAGTTGCCTTCCAGCTCTCATGAACTCTGGTTTGGTAAAGAAGTGATGGGGGAAACAGAAGATGTGAAGATGTGGGGCCTATAGGGCCCAGAGGGAGAGAAATGGGACATAGAAGTGGCTATTCTGAGCTGCTAAGGCAAATGTACTTCTTACTAACTAGATTCTTGACCTTGGATAAGTTCCTTTTCCATTCTGACTGTCACTTTCATCAGTAGCAAAATAACTCCCTCTTCTTTAGGGATTTATAGTTCCTTACAACTGCTCTAAGAGAGGTATGCCAGTTACTCATTGTTTTGGTCCAAGTTTTGTTGCCCTTTAAAGTTAGCTCCATTTATTTAACTGATTAATAGTCTCTTAATTGGCTTTCTTCTTTCCGACTTTTGCCCCACTTAGCCAATCCTCCACAAAAAAAAGCAGGATTAAAATTTAACCAAGGCACTGGTCTGGCCCTGCTATTTCCTTGCTCACAAATCATTAGTGACACCCCATCCTAGAAGATAAAATGGTAGTTTCTTAGTTTAAGGCCCTCCACAGTCTTATTCCTACTCCCCTTTCAAAGCTATTTAATAATACTCCCCTTCTTAAACTCTGGGGTGTAGCAAAACTGAACTCCTAGCTGTTTCCTCAGCTCAGTGCTTCATTTTCCACATCCACACATTAGCACAAGCTCTTTTCCATGCCTGATATTCCTTCCCTTTTCTCCTCTTCTCAGAATCTTTGTCTTCCCCAATCAGTTCACCTCCATAAAGCCTTCCCCAGACCTCTAGTTGTTAATGCATTTTCTTCAACTTTCTTTGTACCTTACTTATTTTTATAGGGATTGCAACTGGACCTGTGATTTAATTGGTTTGGGGAGCTCCCAGATGAGGAAACTCCCTCTACCAATGTAAGTCAGCAATTTCTCTATAACTTACAGTCTTAGAAAGTTGACTAAAGCACTGAGAAGTTAAGTGACTTACCCAGAGTCCTATGGTTGGGTTGTCAGAGGCAGAGCTTGACCAGGTCTCCTCCATCTGAGGCTAGCTCTCTCCTTGAAAGTGCTGCACCTCTCCATACATTAATTCATTTATTTATTTAGAAGCTTGATCTCAGGTCCTCCTGACTCCAGGGCTGGTGCTTTATCACCATGCCAATTAGCTGCCCTTTTACTTAATTTTATATATCATAATTCTCTCAGTAGAATGTCACATGAGTATTAAGCATCAGTCATCTGCTGTGTGTTAAGCACCATACAAAAATAACAATATCCGATTTCAACCAGTTCACATTGTATTGGAAGTAAACAGCATGTACACAGATAGTATACAGTAAATATATGCAAAGTAAATACAAAGTAATTCAGTGCATCCTGAAAATTTACCAACAACTATATACATATTCAAAACCTAGTAATTTGGCATTTTCCTACCTTCGTAGTCTTTTTATACTTCCATTTATACACTCTTTGAACCAGTCACATTGACTTACTGATTCTTGCACATTCGCACTGTTAGATTTGCTTTCTTTACATACTCGCACTGTCATCACCTTGATCATCACTACCTATTTCATTATCTCTTCATCAGTTGTCTGTGGGTCCGGATAAATACTGGAACTACCCATTTCAACAAAGGACTCTAATTAAACTTTCACTTTTCTGGGATGGGTAGATAGGGTCCCCAAAATGACACAGAAGCATCAGCAACTTTACAGTGGTATCCTCCCCCTCCCCATATTCCCATAAGGCTTCCCTCTCAACCTTTCCAGCAAGCTGACAAGTAGATCCAGGAGTCATCTGCACAAAGATGACCATTGAAACCATGGGAACTGATGAGATCACCAGGTGAAACAATATAGAGGGAGAAAAGAAGATGGCCTAAGTTTTGTGGTTAGCTTAGCTTGGATAAGGATCCAGCAAGAAGATTGAAAAGGAGCAGTGCACTAGGTAGCAGAACCAGGACAGAATATGGTCTGTGAAGTCCATACCTATGGCATCTCCTTTTTACATTTGACAGATAACCTGTCTTGCCCATGACTACAGGGAGTTAGTAGCAGAGCTGGGATTCTAGCCCAAGTCTTGTGACTAAGGTCACTAATTCTCTTTCTTTCCTATGACATCTCTCAGTTTTTAGACTTCTTTAGTGACAGCATTTGCACATACTGTAGAGAAGTAGCAACAGTAATCTGGATTGAATCAAAGTGATAAATAATTATGATAATTTAATATTTCTTTAACAGTTTAAGGTTTCTAAAAGTGCTTTGCTCACAACCACCTTTATTTAACATATGAGGCCACCAAGACCCAAAGAGCAGTGACTGGCTCATGATCACAAAGCTAGTAGGTTTCAGTTAGGCTTCAAACAAGCCTGCTTTCCAAATCCAGGACTTTCCCCACTATTCCAGACTGCTTACCTTAGCTATTGTTATATGGTATGGTTTACAGTCCTAAGCATTAACTGTGCATATGTATGCAAGTGTCTGAGGCTGGATTTGAACTCGGGTACTCCTGAATCCAAGACCAGTGTTTATCCACTGTGCAACCTAGCTGCCCCCCAGTAACCACATTTTTTAAACAAAATAAAGGCAGAGTGGTATAATGGAAAGAGAGCTGGCCTCTGGTTCAGAAAGACTTGAATTCAAGTCTTGACTCTGATACGCTTCAAGCAGATAAGACTTTTAAGTGTAGGAACAAGTTTTGATCTATTTCAGAAGGAGTTAACACACTGGAAGTTTCCTCCCTCAATAAAATTGCAAGGCTGGCCCAAAATGCAAGGAGCCTCTCCTAAACTATTAGGTGTACCTTTCGGTCCTTCTGTCCTTCCTTCCTTGTCATGATTGGCCCCAGTCAGGGCCCTAGGGCGCTTACACTCATCTGTGTTTCATCTCTTTCATCTGTAAAATGGGGATAAAATGGACTTTCAGGCCAAAGGATGTTTTTTTAAAGATAATTTGTACCAGCCAGTGGTACTTTTCTATTTCTGGTTTGGTTTTTTTTTTTTTTAATTATCAACTATTTTTTTTCTCCTAAAAAAACTCAACAAATATGCAAACAAAAACAGATTCCCACATTGACCAGCAGGTGGTATTTTGTGAGTGTTTAGAAGAGGGGTTCTTATTTAACCCTTTTGGTGTCTTGAAGTCCTTTGGCAGTCTGGTGAAGCCCTGTCTATGAACTCCTTTTCAGAATGTTTTTAAATGAATAAAACAAAATACAGAATCACAAAGGAAATCCATTATATTGAGCTGTATTTAAAAAAAAAAAAAACCAAATTCACAGACCTCAGGTGAGGAACCCTTCATTTAGACTATTAACTATGAGTATACTTTGAAATCAGCACCTGGAATAGACTCTTGGAACCTCCTTTGTCAGAAGCCCAAGAGGGCACAGTCACTTCTCTAGAGGCAGTTTTCCTTTAAGAGAATGTGCTATGAATTTATATAACTGGGCCCAGGAACACATGCAGCCACCACCTGTCACTTATCAACACAGGTTTTTTTTGGCTCGGCACAAATCCTAATTAATGTTCCTTTGCCAATAACATCCTTATAGGAATCTGGTCCACAGATTCCTACATTGTTTGAATTATAATAGGTAGGAAATTAGGATCCATTGAATGCACTTCACAAAGTGTTATTATTGAAAGATTTTTGAGCTGAAGAATATAACCAAATTTATACATTTTTTTAAAAGATTCTGGAAACAATATGATGGATGGATTGGAGTGATGAGAGAATGGAAATGGGAAAAGCTGTTGTTGAGACCATTATAAAACCTGGGAAGACTTAATATGAACTGATGCAGAGTGAAGTGAGTGGAACCAGGAATATGATTTATACAATAACAGCATTGTAAAGACAAACAACCTTAAAAGACTTTAAGAACTCTCATCAACCAATATTCCAGAAGACTCACAATGAACCATGTTACCTACCTCCTGACTGATATAGTGGTTTCAGGCTGTAAATATGACATTTGTTGGACACGGCCAGTGTAGGAATTGTTTTGCTTGGTTATGCATATCTGTTTTGTTTTTAATGGGGGGGAGGTAGACAGTAGATTTGTATTAATTGAAAGATCAAAAAGAACTTTGAAAGACTTAAAAACTGACTGGAGGAATGATGAACCATAATTCTAGAGGACTGGTGAAAAAGCATGCTACTGACTTCCTGACAGAGTGGTGATGGTCTCAAAATGAAGAATGATACATACATATTTGGATATGGCCGGTGCAGGAATTTGTTTTATTTTTCTATGTATATTCCTTCCAAGGGTGTTTCTTTTCTTCCTTTTTTTTTTTTTAATAAAGAGAAGGAAGGATGAATAGGGAATAATTATAGGGCTTCTTACCCTTCCCCATGAACAAAAGAGAAGAAAACAAGGAATCACAAACAAGCTGAGGACAGCTCTGAAAGTTACATGTTGATATTGTATATTCAAAAATCGATCTCTACATAATAGAGATGCACAGCTTCATATATAATTCTCTTCTGTTCAACAGTACATATGGAAAGGGGCAGCGAGGTGGCACAGTGGATAAAGCACCAGCCCTGGATTAAGGACGACCTGAATTCAAATGTGGCCTTAGACACTTGGCATTTACTAGCTGTGTGACCCTGAGCAAGTCACTTAACCCTCATTGCCCCGAAAAAACGAAAAGAAAAAAAAATATATGTGGAAATGCGCATTTTATTTAGTGTTGATAAGTTCAGAATACAAATTAAAATTTTTAAAAAGTTTATTTCAGTGCTCCAAGCAGGTGGTAAATGAGCAACTGTATTATGTTGGTATGCAGTAGGAATACAGAAGGTATGAGAGGTGTTGCAGAGAAGGAATTGATAGGATCTGATAGCAGCTGATATGAGGAATGAGGACAAGAAGAACCTTAAGGTGATAGTGGTATTACTGAGATAATGAAGTCAGAAGGAGCAAATTTGGGGGAAAGATAATCTTGGTTTTGGACAGAGCAGTTCTTATATTAGCTTGGCCTATCCATGAGCAATTGATATTTTTCCAGTTGTTTAGATCTGATTTTATTTATGTGAAAAGTGTTTTGTAATTGTGTTCATATAGATCCTAGGTTTGCCTTAGCAGGTAGACTCCCCAATATTTTATATTTCCTATGGTTATTTTAAATGGAATTTTTCTTTTTCTCTTGCTTTGTTGGTCAAATATAGAAAATCTGATGATTTATGTGGGTTTATTTTATATCCTGCAACTTGGGCAGAGCATTTCTTTAAAAAAAAAAAAACTAGTTAAGTTTAAGCAGTCTTTGCCACAAGGACTATATGCTATTATCATAGCATATATTAATTTAAACTCAAAGGCTTATAATTGAGTTCTTCCTCTCTTGGATTGAACTTAAAATGGAAATTGCTACTGACATGAACTTGAACTCAACATCTGTGTACAAATGAAATGGAATGTGACCAAAGTCCCAGCACAATCAATAGGAGAAGTTACTGCTCTAGTGAGTCCATTCATCTCTTTATACTGTTTTTTTCTGCCTTTATATGTCTCTGTGGCAAGGATTTGGGGTTTCATAAGTCTCAGAGAATTTCCTGAGCTTCAGAGAACACTTAGTTCTTGATCAGGATAGAGGTTGAAAGCTAATATGGGGGCAGCTAGGTGGCACAGTGGATAGAGCACTGGCCCTGGAATCAGGAGTACCTGAATTCAAATCCGGCCTCAGACACTTAACACTTACTAGCTGTGTGACCCTGAGCAAGTCACTTAACCCCAATTGCCTCACTTTAAAAAAAAGAAAAAGAAAAAGAAAGGTAATATGGTTGGAGGCGGCTAAGTGGTGCAGTGGATAAAGCACCGGCCCTGGATTCAGGAGTACCTGAGTTAAAATCCAGTCTCAGACACTTGACACTTACTAGCTGTGTGACCCCGGGCAAGTCACTTAAACCCCATTGCCCCAGAAAAAAAAAAAAAGGTAATATGGTTAAGGATGGGCAAGCTGGGAAAAAGAAGTGAGCTACAGAGAAAGTCCTCTTCCTTTCATGTCCCCTCCCAAAATGAGAAGAGAACAAAAGGTGAGAAGAAATCACAACAAGCTTTTTCTGAAAGTTGCATGTTGAATTTTTAACATACTTATAAATAAAAGCAAGCTCTACATAATAGAGATGCAGCTTTATGTGTCATCTCCTGTTCTACAATGTAATATGGAAATGCTTATTTTATTAGGTATTAAGTTCAGGATTTTTAAAAATGAAAAAAAGGGGAAAATATTATTTTTGGCCAGCTCGGGGCTTGTGAGAGGATCAATAAATGTTGATTATTTGGCATTTCCAGAATACTTTACATTTGGTAAAGGTTTTACAGGGCTTAATAATCCCTCCCAACAATCCCAGGAAGTAACTGTATGTTATCCCCATGACCAGAGGAAACATACTGGTACCAGTCATTACCTAGTAAGTTCTCTTGACTCTGAGCTTCTAGCAGGTACATTCCAGGTCCAAATGACAAAATCACACAAGGTTTAGAGCTAGATGGGATGTTAAAGGTAGAGATTTACTCTGTTTCCCTCATTTTAGTATTTTTTTGGTTTTTGGTTTTTTTGCGGGGCAATGAGGGTTAAGTGACTTGCCCAGGGTCACATAGCTAGTAAGCGTCAAGTGTCTGAGGCTGGATTTGACCTCAGGTCCTCCTGAATCCAGGGCTGGTGCTTTATCCACTGTGCCACCTAGCTGCCCCTAGACTCTACTCTTACCACACCATTCAGGCTGCTTTCTCCAACTCCCTTGTTTTGAAGAGAAGAAAACAAGTCAAGTAAAGGAACAAAGCTTGCCCTGAGTTACAGTTAGTTAGCAGACCCTGAACTAAGACCAAGTCTTCTAACTTTGAGTGCAGAGCTCATTTTATCTCACCAGTCTAAAATAGAATCTCAGTAGCACTTCAGAGACTCCCAGCAGAGCCCACCCTACCTCACTCTTTTTTCTCTGTCACTTATTCTTTGTCCAGGAAAAGTGGACGCTCACAACGTAATGGCGAGTGCTCCATCAGACAAGAACCTGTGGCATTTTCAGGTGAGTTAAGAGCCCTGGAGAAAGTTGATAGAGTAGTAGGAGATTAGCTTCATTTGCTTTTGGTAGTCTAGGTCCCCAGACGAGTTCATTGTAGCTCATTTAGGGCCCCCTGGGGATTTTGATTTTCATCTATATTTTGTTGGGTCAGGTCTGTGAGTGGGAGAAATTTGTTACTGATATATCAGGGACATCGGGATACTTGATAATTGAAGGCATTTCCTATCTTACTGGGGGCAGGAGGCAGCTCTCCTACAAAGAAATACCTTCCTGCCACTCTCATTTGGATTTGCTTTATTGTGTCTTGGTTTCTCATAAAGTCACTGGTTTCCATTTGTTCAATCCTAATTCTTAGGCAATTATTTTCATCAGAGAGCTTTTGTACCTCCTTTTCCATTTGGCCAATTTGACTTTTCGAGCCGTTGACTTTTTTCTCATGTTTTTCCTGCATCACCCTCATTTCTCTTTCCATTTTTTCCTCTACCTCTCTAACTGTATCTTCAAAGTCCTTTTTGAGCACCTCTATGGCCTGAGACCAATTCGTATTTTTCTTGGAAGCTTTAGATATAGGGGCCCTGATGTTGACATCTTCCTGGTTTTTTTTTTTTAAGTGAGGCAATTGGGGTTAATTGACCTGCCCAGGGTCACACAGCTAGTAAGTGTTAAGTGTCTGAGGCTAGATTTGAACTCAGGTCCTCCTGACTCCAGGGCCAGTGCTCTATCCACTGCACCATCTAGCTGCCCTGACGTCTTCCTTGTTACTGAAGAAACTTTCTATGGTCCTAACCTTTCTCTGTCGGCTCATCTTGCCTTTCTTTTACTTGACTTTTAGCTCCTTAAAGTGGGGCACTGTTTCCAGGTTGCAGTATCCCAAGCTTAAGAAGTCCCAGGTGGTATGATTTAAAGATAATCAGGTTCTTCACTCGCCCGGCCTGTTTCCTGGTCCTAGATGACCCCAAACCAACTTGCCGATCAACCAGCTTTGTGTGTTGTGGTTGTTAGCTCTGACGAGCCTGTGCCCCTCCCCGACCTGGGCCACTGCTACAAGCCTACTTCCTAGTCCTCAGCAGGGGTGTAAAATCCAAGTTCTGCCTTAGCACCAGCATAGACCCCTGTAGTCTCCCCCCTGCCCAGGGTTCAGCCCACTCACCAGACTGTGAGCTTAGTTCCAGACAACACTGGTGCTTCAGCTGATTCAGAGGCTCTGGGGGTCTCCTTCTCTGGTGAGGCCTTCCTGGGACGGGATCTGTGTCAGGGTGACTGTGGGGTTGGGTTCAACTCCTGTATTAGCACAGCAGCTCCCTCCTTCTGACCTTCCAAGCCTTCTTGGTTAGAAGATGATTTCAGCACATTCTTCTGTGAGTTTTGCTGCTCCGGGCATTTTCCTATGGCGTAATTTGGATGTTTTTTGGAGTGATCGTGTCATGAGTTCGGGAGTTCACTGCCTTTCCTCCGCCATCTTGGGTCCGCCTTGGTTCAGTCCCCCTTCCTGCCACTCTCAACCCACTGGAAAGACCCAAGGCTCTAATCTTACCTCATAATCAGCCAACTGAAATTGACCAGCTCTGCTTTAACTTGACTTGTTTTGAGCATGGCAGTATTGTGTAGTGGATAGAGTTCTGTACTTAGAGTCAGGAAGACCAAGGTTCACTCACCATTAACACTGTGTTAGCATGACCAAATTACCTAACCTCTCTCAGCTTGAGTTTCCTTATCCATAAAATGGGAATAATACCCATGGTACCTATCTGAAAGGATTGTTGCCAAGTTCATATGAGATCAAATAAAGTAAGCACCTACTATATGTAAAGCTCTTTTCAAACCTAAAGGCACTGTATAATTCTCAGCTGGTTTTCATCTTTGGCACAGAATTTGGGCTGTAAGACAACTCATTCAAACACCGAAGTACTTCAGAACTGCTCCATAGTTTTTTTTGCCACCAAGCCCCACATCCTGCCTATTGTATTGGCTGAGGTTTCTCCTGCTGTCACCAGAAAGCATGTCCTTGTCTCAGTGGCTGCTGGTGTCTCTCTGCACACCCTGGAGAAGGTAAGTATTCTGAGCCTTCTTTCCCCAAGATAGTTTCCTTTCTCTCCTTTCTCCCCAGCTTTCTAGCATGAAGAGCACAGCTATATGCTTTGGCTTGCCCTTGACTTCCAGAAATGACTTTAGCTCTGAGATAGGCTCTTCCCCGCTATATTTCCACTGTTCATGTCTGGCTGCTGACAACTGGATCCCAATCTCCACTTACTCCATCTCTATTTCCACTTCTGATTTACTCATTTAGAACACAAAGCTCAAGTTAACTCAGTCTTATTGGACTGTGAGGCATTGAGGCGGGAGGAGAGAGAAGGGAGAATCACATACCACACTATATATCATAGCAAGGCCTTGAGTGACTGACTGCAGTAGAATTTATAGCCTGGAACGATGGAAAGTTAATCAAAATTCATTCCAAAGGTTAGATGGAGTAGGATTATGCCTCAGCTTGGCAGACAGAAAAAGGAAAGTTATATCTGGTTTGGTGCTTAAGGCATGGCACTCCAGATGAAGATGAAGATGAAGAATAGTCCTCTTCTGTGGACACTTCAGTTATGTTGAATTGAAGCCCCTACTCTATGTCTGTCATGAGTCATTTTGAAATACACCAGTTTTCTTCCAAGGCTGTCCAGCACTGGAGCAGGCTGTCTTGGAGAATCTTGCTTGCCTTCTCACAGTAGGTCTTTAGGCAGAGACTAGATGACTGCTTATTAGGAAACAGGGTGGAGCATATTCTTTGTCAAGTATTAGTTGGAGTGTGTGATCTATGTGGTCACTTCTAACTAGATTTTTTTTTTACATCTCAGAGTCTGAAAATTCTTCTAGTGATCCTTATCTTTTCTTTGCAGCTGCTACCCCCTAAGTCAAGGGTGCTCCGGATCATGCCTAATCTACCTTGCAGAGTCCAGGAAGGTGCAGTGGTAATGGCTCGAGGCCGCCATGCTGAGAAGTGTGAAACAGAATACCTACAAAAGCTCTTATCTGTCTGTGGTCTCTGTGAGGAGGTACCAGAGGCCTACATCAACATCCACACAGGCCTCAGTGGCAGTGGTGTAGCCTATGTGAGTGCTATAGAATCACAGGACCCATGAACGGGGTTCTCTGCCTTCCAGTGACAGGATCTAAGATCATTCTAGAGCTGGATGACAGACAGGGCTTTCCTTCTGTATATAATGGGATATAGTCCCTTTCCATCATGTAGGGTCCACTGCTTTGCACAAATTCCCTTTTGAACTATGCCCCATTCTTCCATTTGCCCATGTGACCCAGTTGATTCCTGATTATCTTTGAGGGATTGTTAGCATTATCTGACACTTTGAAGCCAATCTCTTTCCAAAAATTCGAAGCTTCTTACTTAGCTTATGATGAGGATCTGGATCTTATTGGCCAAAGAACTTGGAATGGTGGAAATTAAGGCATTGGTTTGAATCCTGGCTTTAAGAGACTTTTTATTTGTATCCCTAGTACCTGGCACATAATAAGCATTTATTAAGGACATTCTGTGTGCCAAGTACTGTGCTAAGTTCTAAGGATAGAGAGAAAAAGGAAAAAACAAATCACCTCTCTGAGCCTTGGTTTCTTCTTCTTGAAACATGAAGGCCTGATATTAAATGATCCCTAAGGTCCCTTATATTTCTAAATCCCCTTATCTGATGAGTAGGATGGCTTTAGTAATGTGGGGGTCTTGGCAGACAGATGGCTCACTATGCCAGAAGGATCTTAAACTCCTGTGTTGGGTTTTGAAGTCTTTGAAATGTTTGGTTTATATGCCCTTACAGGTCTGCATGTTCTCTGAGGCTCTGGCAGAAGGTGCCATCAAATTGGGAATGCCAAGTGGCCTGGCTCACCAAATTGCTGCCCAAACACTTCTAGTGAGTTTGTTTTGTTGTTGTCTTTTTAGCCAAGAGCCAGGTTGTTCTTGCACCTTGCCCAGGACTTAGCCTATGACCTTTCTCCTTGCACAGACGTCCCCCCTCTAGTTCTAGGTCCCTCCCAAAGGTGGGAAATAAAAAAGGGGGGAAAATAACCTAAAGGGTGATGCTCGTAATCCCAAGAAGAGTGATGCTCCCCTTGTCTCAACTACAGACAGGTGGAGATGGGAGGGATGATGAGAATGGAAAAAGAAAGAGTAGAGAATAAGCTGGGTTTGGACAGAGGAGAAAAAAGGTCTTGGTATATATATAGCATGGTACCTTCCTTACACATTCTAGGAACTCAGTAAATGTATTTAATTAAAATTAGTTGAAAGTGATTAAACAAGGGTATAATTGCAAAAGTTAGCAGAGATTGAAGCCAGTGGCTAGCTCATCACTTGTTGGTGGAGTTGGCAAATCAGAATCTCTCTATCACATTACTCTAACCAAGGTTTCTCCTTATAGGGTGCAGCCAAATTGCTTTTACAAAGTGGACAGCATCCTGCCCAGCTTCGATCTGAAGTGTGTACCCCTGGGGGTACCACTATCTATGGGCTCCATGCCTTGGAGCAGGGTGGATTACGAGCTGCTGCAATGAACGCGGTGGAAGCTGCCACCCGCAGGGCACAGGAGCTGAACAAGCAGTAGGGATCTTGGGCACCAGCCATCTCCTTCCCCAGCCTTGCTCTTGCTCCTTCTCCCCCAGAGGTTGCAAGAGCTAACAGTGTGGGTGAAGGGAGAGACCTCTCAGCTGTGGGCAGAAACCCCCTGCACAAACCAGCTGGCATCTTTCTTCCCTGGGCACAGGACCCTTTCCTTGAATGTGTACCTCAATCACTCCCTGCCTCCCCACACAAAAGGACTCCGGGTTAATCTGCTGTTAGGCACATCCTCTCCACCCTGGGATATGTGTGGATATTCACTGGGAGGACAGCTGCTTCCCTTTTTTCTCTTGCTAGACTTGTCCCACTCTGCTCATAGGTTTTGTAAGGGGCAAAATGAATTCTGTATTGGGATCCTTCCCAAGGGTCTAGTGGAAGAGGATAGTAGTAGCTCTGCCCTTTCCATTCCAGTCCCTGCTTTTCCAAGACCTTTCCAAACAGGCAGGGAACAAAAAAAGATCCCCAAGTTTATGCACCAGTTGATTTTATGTTGGCTCAGCCTGACTACAGCTCCAGCCTCAATTTTCTCATCTCCACGCAGGAAATTTCAAGGCAAAATCACCTTAATAAAGCTCCATGGGTCTTGTTGATTCCGTTTTGTCTGTCTGCTTTGTATAGGAGCTCAACTTGCCTTGGGCAAGGGAAGGAGAGGAGGGTTTCTCAGTTTCTGCTTAGTGGTGGATCTTACAAAAAGGTTGAGCTCCTTTCTAAGTTGTGTCAGTGGTTGGACCAGGTGATTTCTGAGGTCCCTTCCAACTCTACAACTCTACCTATAACAAGAATTTGCCTGATAGTATTTGCTTTAAGTATATATAGCAGTATGGAAAAAGAAACTAACTAAATTTAGGTCAAGGAATTTGGGTTTGGGTCGTGATTCTTTCATTTGACCTCAGACAAGTCACATCAGCTGTGCTTCCTTTTCTGTAAAATAGGACTGGACTAGATGACCTGTAAGCTTTCTTCCAGCTTTAGCTGATTGAAAGCTTCATTATTTTGAGCCAAAATCTGCCTATGCGGTGTCCACTCATTTCTCCTAGTTGTGCTTTCAGAGTAAGCACAGCAAGTCTAACTTCCCACATTACATTCCTTTGGATATGTGGAAGATAGCATCATGCCTCATTATTTCCTCCACTCAAGTTTTTTCCTTGTTCACCATCTTTAGTTCTTTGAACTAATCCTAGTATAGTATCATCTCTAAGCATACTGGTCACCATCTTCTGAACATGCACTACTTTGTTAATAGCCTTCCTGAAATCTGTGGGTCTGAACTGAATTTAATATTCCAGGTAAGGTCTGACCAAGATTTGAGGCAGCTAATCAAGTGGTGGATAGAGTGCTAGGCTTGGAATCAGGAGGACTTGAGTTCAAATCTGGCCTCAGATGCCTGCCACCTCTGTGGGCAAGGCTCTTAACTTCTGCCTGCCTCAGTTTCCCCACCTGTGAAATGGGGTTAACAATAGCACCTAACTCCCAAACTCATTGTGAGGACCAAATGGGATATTTGTAAAGTGCTTAGCACTGTGTTAGCTATTATTTTTTGGCCACTATATTAGGTTTTTTGTTTTGTTTTTAGTGAGGCAATTGGGGTTAAGTGACTTGCCCAGGGTCACACAGCTAGTAAGTATTAAGTGTCTGAAGCCGGATTTGAACTCAAATACTCCTGACTCCAGGGCCTGTGCTCTATCCACTGCGCCACCTAGCTGCCCCCACTATATTAGTTTTAATGTAGCTTAAGTTTGAGTTAGAGTTTTCATTGCTGACTCATATTGAGCTTGCATTCTACTAAAGTCTTCAGATCTTTTTCACACCTACTGCTGTCCAGAAGTTCTCTCCAGTTCTGTTGATCCCAAATATAAGACTTGACATTTATCCCTTTTACATGGGATCTTTGTCCCATTGTTCTAGCTTGTTAAAATCTATTAAGCTTCTGGCACTCTTGTAAATAGTGTATGTCCAGCTTTGTGTCTTCTTTAAATTGGATAACATGCTCTGCTTTTATCCCAGTCATTGAAAAAATAAGTTGAATAACATGGAACTAAACCTATGATCTCAATCAGTAACCACTGGTTGCATTGAAAAAGGCAGCAGGCGAGAACTTCCCCATTTCTCAGATTTGGATTAAGCTCAGTGCATGTTGGGGTTTGGGAAAGGAACCTTTCATTTCTATAATATTTTTAGGTTGGCAAAGAACTTCCCTTATGACACTGTGAGGTTGGCAGTGCAAGTGTTATTACCCCCATTTTACAGTTATTTGCCAAATATCAAATAGCTAATGTGTCAAAACCAGAACTTGAGCTCAGATCTCTTAATCTAAAGTCCAAGGTTCTTTCTACCCATTTTGCTTTAGGACAAAGAGCTCAGTATTGAATCCAGAGACCAACATTCTGATCCAAATTCCTTGGCAAGATCTCCCCTCTTTGACCAGCCAGAGAAACTAATGGAGTCAACTTTGTCTTGCAATAGGATAAAACTTGCCTGAGTAATCTCAGCTCCTCACTTTAACCAACAGCTTGAACATATTGCCCCACCAAATCCATGAATCAAGCTTGTAACAAAGTAGCACAAACTTGAAATGATGCCAATGGTCATCAGTTGGGCACCAAAGGAGCCAATTGATCCACTCTAGTTTTGAGAAACTGAGCCCTAGGGAAGAACTCTAAATTTGTAGCTAGAAGACAAATTGTTCTACTTTCTAGCTTCCAACATTTTGGGGCCAGTCACTTCTCTGGGCCTCAGTTTCCTTATCTGTAAAGTCAAAAGAAATGGACTAGATCAGAGGTTCTTAACCTTTTTTTGTATCATGGATCCCTTTGACAATCTGCTGAAGCCTACTGTCCTCTTCAGAATGTTTTTGAATGCACAAAATACACAACATTACAAAGGAAATCAACTATATCGAAATGCAGTTATCAAAGTTGTTGGTTTGTTTTTTTTAATTCACAGATCCCAGCTTTAAAACCCTTGGATTAGATAATCTCTTCTTCCAGCTCTATCCTCTTAATGATGTTGACCAGTTTTCTTCTCACTACTCACTTCTGGCTAGGTTGAAAACTGAAGTGAAGTGACAGTATATATGTAGTGCTTCATTTGGGGCATCTAGATGGAACAGTGGATAGGGTACTAGGTTTGAGTCAGCAGGACCTGAGTTCAAATCCAGCCTTAGACACTTATTAGCTGGGTGAGTTACTACCTGGGCAAGTCACTTAACCTCTGTTTGCCTCAGTTTCCTCAACTGTAAAATGAAGACCTAGAGAGGGAAATGGCAAACCACTCCAGTATCTTTGCCCCGCAAAAATCATAAAAATAGGGTCACAAAGAGTCAGACATACTATGACAAGTGCATCATGTCTCTTGGAACTGCTGGGAAAATTGTTGGAACTGGATAAAATGAAAATTTTTAAAAAAGATGACAAGGTAAAAGAAGTGAGTGCAAAAAAGGAAATAGGGTAAGTGTAAGAATTTTTTGGTTTGGGGAAGAAAACCCAAAGGAATGTTCAGATATTTATCCTCAATACCAATTGTCTGTTTCCTTTGTGGAAAAGGTTAAGGATAGGGACTAGGTTTGTTATTTCATTGGTATTGGGGAACCCCCAAAGGAGGAAACACTTGCTCCAAATGCAAGTAGGTAGTTTCTCTGCAACCCATAATCTTAGAGTTACCTAGAACAGTGGGGTCAAACTCAAAGCCCACTAACCCTTACAAAAGGATCCCTGTGACTACATATTCACTGTTTTCTGAATAAACATTTCCAATTAGTTTAATACTTGAGGCAGCCTATTCTATTGTTGTGGGATAGTTCCAATGATTAGAAATGTCTTTCTTATTCTGATCTGAAGATTTCCTTCCAATAATTTTCTCCCTTAAATCCTAGCTCCATCTTCAATAGCTACACAAAACAAACTCCCCCTTCCTACAACAACCCCTGCCCCCAACACTTGTTTTTTTGTGGGTTTTTTTGGTGAGGCAATTGGGGTTAAGTGACTTACCCAGGGTCACACAGCTAGTAAGTGTTAAGTGTCTGAGGCCGGATTTGAACTCAGGTACTCCTGACTCCAGGGCTGGTGCTCTATCCACTGCTCCACCTAGCTGCCCCTGCCCCCAACACTTGTAAAGAACTATCCCATCTCCCTTAAGTTCTCTTTGCTCCAGCCCAAATTATTCCTGTTCCTTCAACCAATTCTTACATGTCTTCATTTGGGTTGTCTTTCTCTGGAGACAGTGCAATTTGTCAATATCAGATTTGAAGTATAGCATCTAGGGGTCTAAGTAGAATATAAGATCCTGGAATTATACAGCTAAAAGGGATCTTCCACCCTCTCATTTTACAGATGAGAAATATGGAAGAGTCCTTTGACCTCCTCAACTCACTTTCTGCAGCAGTTTTGCCCTCTGCTGGGCTTTTCCTAGTCTGCCAACTCAATCCTTTTGTGTGGGTTGAGAGATGTATGTTATGCCTGCAAAGGAAGCAGCTAACTCCTAGGCTGGATATCTGAAAAATAACATTCCACAATTTGAAGGGGAGCTCAGAGGCCCATCTAATCCAAGTTCTACCTCTTCATACACATGACAAATGGCTACCTGGTTGGTCTCTGCTTGACCTGTGACCTTTGTTGTCATAATCCCCATGGGTCTCAATTTTCTCAACTGTGAAGTGAAGGGATCAGACTAGATGGTCTGAGGTCTCTTCCAGCTCTCAATCTATGTATGACCCTATCTCCATTAACTGTGGAAGGTCACCATTTACCTCCAGGCAGCCCATTTCACACAGGCCAGCTGAGTACAGGAGAATTGTTCCTCATACTGAGACCAACTTGTCTCTGAAATTGCCTTTGATCATAAGAGTTCCATCCCATAGTGGCCAAACCAGAAAACATTTGGAAAACTGGCACAGTCAAGAAATAGCTCCAATTTCTAGAGCTCATTATTTATTCCCCTCATGGCAATTCTGTGACACAGGCTGGATATTATTTTATACATGAAGAAACAGGCTCATGGAGGTAAAGTCACATAGCTAGTAAGGCCAAGTCTCCTGTGCTCTTTCTACTGAACTACACTATCAGTAGGCAGACTGGAAAGAAACAGGAGTAACAAGAAAAGACACATAAAGGGAGAGTCAAACATTGAGGAATGGGGGAAATAGCAAAAAATAACAATATTTTTATATCATTTTCCTCACAATCTTGTGATGTAAAGAGTTTTTATATTTTTATCCCCATTTTACAGAAGGGGATGTTGAAGCACAAAGAGGTTAAGGTGACTTAACAATGATTGCAGCTAGTAAGCGTGAGATGGCCAAGGAATCAGTTTTACTCTGTATACCCCACTTTCCTTACTCTTGCAAGATGGCAACCTGTGAAATAACGGAATGGTGGAATGGGAAAAAAGTCTGATTTGGGGGAAACAGGACATAGGAATCCTGTCTCTATCAGGACTGGTTAAGTAGATCATGTCTAAAACTAGGTGTGGGACTACAGCAGAGCTGAACTGAGACAGGATGATGATACATCAAAACACCCTGAGAGAGGGTAAGAGATGACATGTCATGTCAAACCACCACCACCTCTCAGACCCCAAGAGCCCCAAGAATAGGAGTCTCCTCCTAGAACACAAAACCATAACCCACAGAATCAAGCTTTGTGGATACATGGTATAATAACACTTCTTTAAGCATTGCAGCTGCTGCCTCCTCAGCATGTGGATCTACTGAAGACCTGGAAAAGAAGGTTCTTGATATCAAGTCCCTTGGCATTACCAAATGCTTCAAGAGCAGGAGATGATGGGTTACCATGGGGCCCTTCTTACTGAAAGCTATGAGTGTTGTCTCCCCTCATTAGAATTGTGAGCAACTTGAGAGCAGAGTTTCTTTTTTTATTTGTATCCCCAGTGCTTTGCATATGGTAAGCACTTAATATTTGAATTTTATTCATTCATGTAGTGGAAAGAACACTCTATTTGGAATCAGAAGACTTGAGTTGAATCCCAACTCTACAACCTGTGTGACCTTAGGCAAGTCATTTCTCTCTGGGCCTGCTGATTTATAAAATGATGGTGTTGGGGGCAGCTAGGTGGCGCAGTGGATAGAGCACCAGCCCTGGAGTCAGGAGTACCTGAGTTCAAATCCGGCCTCAGACACTTAACACTTACTAGCTGTGTGACCCTGGGCAAGTCACTTGGCCCCAGTGGCCTCACTAAAAAAAAAAAAAAAATGAAGGTGTTGCATTATGATCTACTTCTTCCTTGGGCTTGGGCCTGGGCCTGGGGGCAATGGGACAGGTAAGTAACAAGAAAGAATAGTAATAATTTTTTTTTTTTTAAAGAATAGCAGGGGGCAGCTAGGTGGTGCAGTGGATAAAGCCCTGGCCCTGGATTCAGGAGTACCTGAGTTCAAATCCGGCCTCAGACACTTAACACTTACTAGCTGTGTGACCCTGGGCAAGTCACTTAACCCCCATTGCCCCGCAAAAAAAAAAAAAATAGCAAACAAATAAGCAGTTGGTTAAATCTTTATCAAGCATCTCAGGTGTGCCCAACATAGCTTGTAGCTCTGGAAACACATTTTCTCACATGAGCTCTGCACACCTTGAGGAAGAAACACAAAGTTGCATGTGTGCCAGGTGATGTTTCCTAAGGAGACCTAGTCTAATCTCAGTGGCACCTCCCTAGGGATTGAAGCCAATGGTTGTAGTCAGAGTAGCCCAGCAAATAGGATTATACGTTCCAGTCAGATGGTGTTAGAACTGTAAATTAAACTCCATGCACCCTTTCACTGCAATGATCAGGCCTTGTGGCTGAGCTGAACTGTGGAACAGAACTACAAAGTCCTAGCTTGGAGCCTTGAGGACCATCTCGTTCATTTTAGAATAGGGCAAGAGAGAGATTTACTCAACATTTGCTAACCTTGAGGTTTGTGCTTCAGGTAGGGATAAAGCAAGATTACTGAAGTCACTTCCAACTCAAATTCTGTAATTTTATTTCCAATGAGGCAGTGAGATACAGTGGAAAGAGTACTGGACTTGGTATGAGACATGGGTTCAAAGGCCAGATCTTTCATTTGTTAGTAGTGTGAAAGTAGGCAAATCATTTAACCTCTGAGTCTCTTCCTCATCTATAAAATAGGGAGAATTCTTATCCTGCCAACTCACAAAGGAAAGTGCTTTATAACAAAGAGTTACATAAACGAGGTTTAGTTTATTCTTGCCTAGCTTGTTACTTGTCCAAGCCCAAGCAGAGCCTGTATAGAGATAAATACCCTTTCCTCTCCCGATGCTTTCATACACCTCCCTGGGTTTACTCCTTTTTTGTCCCTCCAGTCCATGAGGACTGCAGAGTGGTAGAGGCAGCTTTGATATAGTGGAAAGAGGTACTTTGGGAACCTGCATTTGAATCCTGCCTCTTCCACCTCCAACCATAGACCTTGGGGTGTCCCTCTAGGTTTTAAAGTTGCTATTAGCAAAATGAGATTTAGACCAGATGACCCCCAAGTCATGACTCTGAGTCTTATGGTTTTTTGGCCAGGTTGTGGCTGATCCCTACTCAGAACTGTGTGAGTTCCAGGTGGGCAAGCATTTATTTCTTAACAATTACAAGCTCATCAAAAATGGAATGGGTTGCCTTAGGAGGTGGAGGATTCTCCCTCACAGGAAGATATCAATAGGAAGATGACCATGCATCAAAGGCAGAATCAATGTATTAAAGCTGAGAGCAGCATCAGATGTCATCTAAGTTATTACAGAAAAGGAAACAGAGGAGGTACCAAGTCCAGCTCCTGCAGATAGTAACAGAATCCAAACTTCATGCTGACCATCTTATACATGTCCATTCCACAAGACAAAGCTGCCTCAGCTTGCATCCTACCAAATGACAACACCTCACCCCCTCCAGAAGCAACATCCATTTGGCCTTCTCAATGACAGGAGGAACATGGCATTAGATCAGCCTCATGATCTCTCAGCAGATTTGGATGTAGGAGCCCTGAAGTTGCTATCTTTTTCTGAGAGTGCACCTTGATCTTCCTTGTCACTAAAGGAACTTTCTATGGTCCTCACCTTTCTCTGCTCATCTTGCCTGTCTTTTTACTTGACTTTTAACTCCTTAAAGTGGGGCACTGTTTCTAGGCTGCACTGTCCAAAGCTTTAGGGTGTCCCAGGTGGTATGATTTTTTTTTGTGGTGAGACAATTGGGGTTAAGTGACTTGCCTAAGGTCACACAGCTAGTAAGTGTTAAGTGTCTGAGGCCAGATTTGAACTCAGGTCCTCCTGACTCCAGGGCCAGTGCTCTATCCACTGTGCCATCTAGCTGCCCCCAGGTGGTATGATTTAAGGAGGGGCAGGTTCTTTACTCACCTGGCCTGTTCCCTGGTCCATAGATAACCCCAGGCCAACTTGCTAAGTAGCCAGACAGCAAAACTTTGTGTGCTGTGGTTGTTAGCTCCACTGAGCCTGCACCCTTCCCCTACCACTTCTCAAGATTACTTCCTGGTTCCCAGCAGGGGTAAAAAACCCAAGTTCTGCCTCAGCACCAGCAGAGACCTCTGTAATCTCCCTCCTGCCAACCACTCAGCCCTATCACCAGACTGTGAGCTTAGTTCCAGATGACACTGGCACTGCAGCTGATTCAGAGGCTTTCCCTGGCTTGGCTTGCCTGGCACTGGATCTGTGTCAGCATGACCTTGGAGTTGGGCTCCACTTCTGCCCTGGCACAGCAGCCCCCTCCTGCCGACCTTCTAAGCTGTCTTTGGCTGGAAAATTATCTCAGCCCATTCTTTTGTGGGTTTTGCTGCTCCAGGAATTGTCTTATGGCATTATTTGGAGGTTTTTTGGAGCGATCAAGTTGTGAATTCCAAGAGCTTACTGCCTTTCTTCTGCTATCACTATCTTGGCTCTGTTCCGGAAATCCCTTGAGATCTTTCTGGCCCTGAATTCTTTGCTTAGAAGCACACTGTCTTCATCAGTGCCAGCCCTAAGCAATTAGGGATTCTCACTGGGGATCACAGGTTCAGAAATTTAGAACTGAAAGGGTCCTCAGAGGTCATCTCTGAGTCAACATCCTCATTTTACAGATATGGAAATTTGAGGCTTAGAAAACTTAAATGAAACACCCCAAACGTCAAAAGCTAGAATTTGAATCTAGGGCCTCTGTCTCCAAATCCTTTATTTTACAACTGGGGAAAAAAAATAAGCCCTCGGGAGGTGACATGTCTTGATTACACAGTTAAGTAGCATATTTAAGACTAAAATCCAGGGCCTTCCAAGGCCAATGTTGTTTTCACCACACCTTGTTCCCCTCAATTCCCTGCTTTATTTGCAATTGATTGTTTGGCTAATGCTCTCTATACCCTGTCCTAGGCTTCTATGGAAAGGCAGGGAAGTAGACCATGATGCTGCTGAGGGCCCATTACCTGGGCACAGATTTCCAAGTACATCAAAAACTATGTCACTGAGGTAGCTGTGTTATAGTGGAGAGTAGGGGGAGAAAGAGAACAGATTTGGAGTTAGATCCCAGTTCTGCCATTTATTGCTGTGCAATTTGGGGACAAACCACAACCTGCCTCAATTTCTTCATTGGTAGATTGAAGATAGTTGTGCTATCCACCTTATGGAACTATTGAGAGGATCAAATAAGATGATGGAAATGGGAGCTGTGTAAAGATTTATACAGATGTCAGGTGTTTTTTTTTAATTAATGTAGCAATGCAGGTCAGGGCTTGATGCAAAAGATTTCATTTCATTTCACCTGTAAAGGTGAAGCCCCTGAGCTGCTGGGAAAAAAAGAATAAATCAGTCTATAGGTCATAAGGATTTTAGAGCTGTAAGACATAGTTTGTTAATGCCCTTGTTTTACATATGGGAAAACTGAGGATTCAAAAGATTAATGAATTGCTCCTTATGTTTAGGCAAACAGCTGTTAGCAAATGGCCATGTCTTCTGATTCCAAGTATAGTGGAATCTTTGCTACCTACCATACTCTGCTAGGATCCCCTCTTAGGGAAAGATGGTCACAGTACTTGGCTCATAGAACTGTAAAACTGTAGGACTGTCAGGGTTCCCCCTGCCAGTCAAACTCCTCCACAGCATCCTTGGCCTGTGTTCATCCAGCTTTTGTATTAACACCTCCGGTGATAAGAAACACCACCTAAGAAAGAAACCTATTCCTTGGCTGTTCAGTTCTCATTAGAAAGTTTGTTTGTTTTTCACAAAGCTGAAATCTGTCTCCTTATAATGTTCTTCTCCCACTGATCCTAGCCCAAAGGATTTGGAAGTCAAAGTAACATCATTTAGTCTAACCCCAAGTTGCCTTCTCTTGACTGGTCTCTGAAACAGGCTGTTTTCACCTGAAGAAAGCAGAAGTTTACCATGTAAACTCTCCAGGAAAATGCTGTGTTCATTTCTTCTGGTTAGGATGCTCCCTGAGGAAAGGCAGAATTGGGTACATGAAAGTCTTATGCACCACAGGTTTAGCAAGCTAAACTCTCACTGAAGTGGTTAAGAATGCTTCTAGATGAAATAGTAGCTGGGCTGAGTAGCTGTACAGTGATTTTGACAGCTACAACAGTAAGTTTGTGCTTTGATGCTTCCCCTCTCTGCAAGAAAAACTCAGTAATATGGGGTGGGGGTGGGGGGAATCACTGGGCTCTGGGAGTCAGGAAACCAGAGTTGTCTAGTCCTGGCTCCACCACTAAATTGCTGGGTGGTCCCAAGTATATAGCTTTCCTTTCAATTGCACAATTTCAGAATTAGAAAGAACTAATTCTGTCTGGAATGTGTTCCCTTCTCCTCTTTGCCTCCTAGAACCTTAGCCTCCTTTGCAGTTTAACTAAGGTGACCTTCTGGATCTCCCTGGCTTTTTAGTGCCTTTTCTGATCTCAAATGCTTATTCTCCCCAAACCCCTTCCCAACTCTCCTCCCAGATTCACCTAATATTTTAGTGAGTACTTCTTGAAGACAGAATCAGGAATCAGGAGACCTGAATTCAAATCCTAGCTCTGCCAACCTGCCCTCCAAGGTCACAGTCTCTAAGCCTTAGCTTCTCTAACTTCCTATAAAAGTGCTGGATGAATTGTCTGAACTATATTCCAATATTGCTATTTCCCACTCCTGCCCCTTAAAACATGGCATCTCTGAATTCTGTCTCTGTTAGGGTAGAAAGATGAGGCCCCACTTCTGCCACAGGGAAGCAATGACATGTACATTCTGTCTGTTGTTTTTAGCAATGTATGGGGCTAAACGTGGCAAGTCTTTACCTGAAAGGAACAAGGGCTGGAAGGCTCTTTAGAGAGTATGTGAGGTAACCCTATTATTTTACAGAGGGAAAAGGTGGCCCCAGAGGGGGAGATGACTCACCAAGTAGTGAGTAGCAGAGTAGCAGAGTAGCAGAGTCAGGATTCGAGCCCAGGTGCTCTTACCCTCAAATATAGATTTTCTTTTTTTGCAAGGCAATGAGGGTTAAGTGACTTGCCCAGGGTCACACAGCTAGTATCAAGTATCTGAGGCCAGATTTGAACTCGGGTCTTCCTGAATCCAGGGCCAGTGCTTTATCCACTGTGCCACCTAGGAGCCCCTCAAATATAGATTTTCCCCAAAGCTGACATTGGTTCTGTCTTTCTAGCCTTGGCTTCTTTTTTGTTGTTGTTGTTTTGGGTTTTTTTGAGGGGCAATTGGGGTTAAGTGACTTGCCCAGGGTCACACAGCTAGTAAGTGTTAAGTGTCTGAGGCCAGATTTGAACTCAGGTACTCCTGAATCCAGGGCCGGTGCTCTATCCACTGCCCCTAGCCTTAGCTTCTTAAAAGAGAGATCTACTGATATTCTAAAGTAGTATTTATCTTAGCTAATGCTTTCTGGGAGAGTTCCAGGGAGGGATTTGAGCCTCAGGAAAGCCCCACACAGATGCTTAAGTACATGGCCTAAATCCTAGTTGTTCTCTCATTTCTACAATGCACTGGAGTTTGCTTGGATCCTTTCTGCTAATGCTGTCACTCCCCTCTCCAGGATTTTCTGAGTGTCAGGGTGGAGACAGAAGGTAAGCCTGCAGAGGAACCTCACCTCCATACCTTAGGGTCTCCACCAACAGGATCTGAACTTTCAGGAATCTGACATGCTCCTTTTCAATAAAAAATCTGAGGCATCCCAGGCTAGTTCATCCTCCTATTTTTAATAGTTGGAGAAACTAAAGCTCAGAGAGGTGAAGTAATTTGTCTATGCAGCTGGCTTTTCTACAGCATTTTATAGCTTATAAAAGCACTCCACATAAAAGATCTCATTTGAACCATAACTATCCCATGAAGTAGTTAGTGCAAATAGTATTATTCCCATTTTACAGAAAAGGAAACTGAAGTTAAGGTGTAGGGACTTGTCCTCCATTATCCATAATAAAGAACAGAGCCAACACTCCAACCTGGGTCTCACAATTCCTGGCTCAGGGATTTGTCAGTTACTTTTTTTCTTTTCATTATAGCAAAGTCTCAGAGAATTGGGTGAATGCTTAAACCTGAGTTCAAATCCAACCCCACTTATTGGTTTCATGACCCTAAGCATGTCACTTAACCCTATTTGCCTCAATTTCCTCATCTGTAGAACGAGGTGAAGGAAATCACAAACCACTCCAATCTGGGCAGCTAGGTGGGACAGTAAATAAGAGCACCAGGCCTGGAGTCAGGAAGACTTGAATTCAAATCCAGCTTCAGATAACTTACTGGCTAGGGTCACAAAGAATAGGACACCAGTGAATAACAATAAATAATTCCTAAGATTAAGGGATTTATTATTGTTCAGTTGTGTCCAAACCTTTGTGACTCCATTTCGGGTTTTCTTGGCAAAAACACTGGAGTGGTTTGCCATTACCTTCTCCAGCTCATTTTACAGATGAGGAAACTGAGGCAAACAGAAGTAACTTGTCCAGGGTCACACAGTCAATAGGTGTCTGTGGCTGGATTTGAACTCAGGTCTTCCTGACTCCAGGTCTTGATTTATCATTAGGAGGAACCTTAAAGCTTATCCCATCTCAACCCTTCTTTGCACAGCTCCCCAGAAGTCACAGAAATAGCCGAACTAGGATTCAGAACTCTGGTATCCTGACTCCAAACCCAAAATACTTTCCATTAGCCTATGCTACCCCTGCTTATATTGGGTAAAAGTTTGTTTAATCAGTGAATGCTACCCACAGTCTATGCCTGCTTAGGTACAAGATTGAGGATACCAGAAGGGCCCAGTGAATGGCAAAGAACTGTATAACCTACCTCAGGTGACAGGCTATTAACCTGAGGCCTGGCACACACGTTGATTAAAGTGCTAACAACCTCTTCCACCCACTGGGTGGGGGATTTGAATGTGCAAATAGATTTCACTATAGTGAAAATCTATAATGAAAAAGGGTCTTTGCACTTCATAGAGCAAAAGGGCACTACAGACAAATCAATCAAAGTTGTCTGACCCAGAAGTCCTAGCACAGAGTAAGCTCCTGCCAAGTCCCATTTAATTTAAGCCTCAGGTCAGGTTTTGTAGCTACATCACAAAGTCATGTCCCATCACGTCCCAGAACCTCTTCATAGCAAGTCCTAATCTCTTACAGATAGCCAATGCTTCTCTGCCTAGTCAGATTCTGAGTTTCTGAATTGAGTGGAAGGAGGGCTGGATTTGGATCAGAACACTTTGGGTTCCATTTCTAGCTCTTCTATTTATTACCTGGGTGACTTTAGGCCCCTTCTGTGGGATTTAGTCTCATCTGTGAGGAGATTGTTTCTTCCAGTTCCAAACTTAAAATCATATCCTGTGGCTGCTCAGAGTGCTGGGAGTACTTCTGTAGCAGGCCTGCAACACTGACCAGTTTCTTAATCAGCTCCCCGAAATAGAAAAAACAAAATAGTCTGTCATGTTTGAAACCTTAGTGCTTAGCTCCATGGTGCCTCTTCAAGGCCTCTCACATCTTGGCTCCTCTTCTGTCCCCACTGCCACTCCCCCCACTGCCATTCCAAGCTACTCATGGATTATTAAGATAACCTAACACGTATTTCCACCTTCTCTTTCTCTTCCAATCCATTCCTCATCCTATTGCTAGAATAATCTCTCCTTTGCACAGACCAGGTCCCATCATTCCTCTGTCCAAACATTTTCTGGTGGTTTCCAACTGTACACCAAAGTTCAAATTCCTTTCTCTGGCATTCAAGGCCAAACAATTGGGCACCAGTTTACGTTTCCAGACTCCCCTATTACTCCACTCTATATTTCATCCCAAGTACACAACTCTATCACCTGAACAATTTTCCCGCCTCTATGCTCATGCACCCTTGTGCCTGGAACATCTTCCCTCTTCCCCCTTTGTCTGTTTACATTGCTATCCATTCTTTAAAGACCCAGAGTCAGCAGGCCTAAGATCAAATCCTGATTTAGACAATTACTGTGTGATCCCTCACAAATCACTTACCTTCAATTTCCTCATCTGTAAAATGGGGATAATAATAGCACCAATCTCTCAGGATTGTTGTGAAGACCAAATGAGATCTCTACTTTACAAATCCTGCTTAGTACTACCTGAATGTTAGTTATAGCTAAAGAACATCCAAATGTCATTTTTTTTTTCAGGAAAACTCTCATGATCCACCTAGCTTGTAAGGCTCTTTTCTTACCTGGACCTCAAAATACACTTTGTACCTTTCAAATTATTATAACTTTTCATTAGAGGTAATTATGCTTGTGTCTGATCTCCCTAGCAGCCTGTAAACTCAAAGAGGGCAAGGTCTCTGCATTTTCTCTAGCACCCAAAAAGATTCTTCACCCAGTAAGTGTTTAATACATTTTTGTTGAATGAAGACCAGATATATTGACCCCCAACCTGATGACACCTTCATTCAAAATACAATTTTTCCTGCAAACCGATTTCCATGTGTTTTATGCTAGCCTGCTGATTTCTTAAACAGTTAAGAGGGAGGATTCAGACTCTTAGTCTTAAAGGAAAATAGCTTTTCAAGAATCACATGAAAACTGACTTGTAACTAATTTAAGAGAATCTGTGAGGCATAATTTTTTTTTTATTTCCCTCCAAATTCCCATCTGTTTCTAACAGATCCTTCTCCATATGGACTCCTTGTTTTCAGAGTTCTCATTTGTAGTCAAATAAGGCTGGGGGGGGGGGGGGTGAGGGGAAATTAGGAATTGGGGAGAGAGGAGGACTAGAGTCAGAAAATTAGCTGCCAATTAATTGATTACAGTTGCTGTCTACTGCCTGAAAGGATTCACAGTCATTCACCAAGTAGTTGTGAGTAGCAGACAGATTTCTTTCAATTCCTCTTTAAATCCTACCCCCAATCCCAATAAAGTAACAATGAACTCTGAACTACTAGGTTAGGCCTCAGGACCAGACAGTGCCAATGTCACAGACACAAGAGGCACCAGGGCTATTTTTCCCCTCTTCCAGATTGTTCTATCCAGTCTATTTTGCTCAGAAGATGAACAAAAGTTGCCAAGATTTCCCCAAACTCACACCAAGTCCTATCTGAACACCAGTCCTTTGTGAATTTTGTGTCCTTTTTGATCTGGTCATGTCCCAAATTAGCAAACAGACTTACTACCTACAAGAAAGTCCACCCACAAAGAATGATTCTTACCAAAGGATCTTTCCCCACCAGGAATCCAAGTGAAGAAGACCAATTTGGTGTCAGGAAGGGCAAGGTTAATAAGGCAATAGTGATTTTTCCATTGGACCCACTCTCCTCACCTCCAGATACTGACACTATAAAAACTGGGGGATTGATTCCTAGAAGGATGCCCTAGCTTTGATCACAGAGAAACTGAGTAATTTCCCAAAATCCATAGTGGGCACAAAGTGTGTGCACACACTCAGTGTGCCATTGTTGACAACCACAAACATACTGGACTAAAAATAGGTTATTTTCAAGTTATCTGGAGGGAGACCCACAGAGGCCCCATATTCAGACACTCCAATAATCTATAGTAAAACTGTTGAAAATGTTATTTTTCTTTAAAAACAAAAACAAAATCCCAAACCACACACAAAACCCCTTTCACAAAAACCAGAGACCAAGAAAAGTTGAACAAATCTACAACCCAAGTTGGTTACAGAAACTAGGGATGTATCCTGGGGTCTATGCTTATCCCCTAGGATAGCCCAAATGCTACAGAATTCTCCCCATTCAGAGCCAGACCGAAAACCCTTCTTCAAACCCATGAATGATCTCAGACATTCTAAATTGACTTTTTCATATGAATGATCTTTCTTGGCTCAACTCCCAAGGGCAACTTAGCTAATACCTCAGGGCTGATACCTTCCAACCCAGTCCCAGGATGGCAGTCATAATCCCTCCCTTAAGGAGCATCCTTCCCATTCCCCAGATCAGTCTAGAGCCAGCCCCTCACCAGCTTCTGGCCATGGTGCCCCCTTACGGTCTGGGTTATAAAACTGGCTCTAGGTTGTTGGGGGGGGTTTTAATATATATAAGAAGTGGTCAGTTTTTTTCCCCCATTTTGAAGATTAAAAAGCTACGGCAAGCCCTAGCTAACTCCAGCACCAGGGCTCACAGGCTCCTCCCAGCAAGAGGAGAAACAAGCAGGCCCCTATCCAGTGCATGTGACTGGGAAGAAGGAGGAGAAAAGGAGAGGAGGGTAAGGATATAGTGGGAACCATATCAGAAGAGGACAGGAAAGAGGTAAAGAGGAGACATGGGTGAAAGGCCTTCTGTGTGAGGGGGTGGATATATCACACCTGGCATTAAAAAGGACATACTCTCAAAGAGGACCACCACAGCTCTAGGCTTGGGGAACCTCAGAAGGGTTAAGGTTTTGAACACAGTGAAAGCTGCTCCCTGATAGAGCCTCCAGGGCTCCTGTGTATATAGACACATGTGAGTGTGGAAGGTACTGGCTAAGATGGCTCTTTGCTGCCCCATGCTAAGCAACTGTCCTCTCAGGTTGCCTCCCCATGACATTCCTAACCATGTGCTTCTTTGCTGATGACTAAGAGTTGCATCTCGGCCCATTACTGGTAGTGACCCCAGTGTCACCAGTCCAGTTCCCTTTGGTGACTTTAGGAGTAGGGCATCATTCCCCCATTGCTATCTCTGAGGCTCTTGGTCCCCTCCTGGTTGTTGCAGGGGTTAGCCCACGATACTGGAGGGGGAAAGGGATAGGAGCCAATTAACTTTCCTCTATAAAGGTGCAGAAGTAAAAAGGGGTCAGTTGAGTCCTAGGCCCCTAACTCTCTAAGTCTTGCCCCTCCAACAGCCATCAGAAGATACACAATCAGGGCCCTGTCTCCCCGAGCCGCTGAGCCATGCTGATTAAGGATCGAAGCTGCACCAGCTTTAAGGGTCCCACCTCCCTGGGATCACGGCTCTCCAGCCACCGTAGAGCTGTCTCAAGACCCCTAATGGCCTCCCCAGCTGTAGGCACTGGTGATGGCCCTCCTGTTCCAGCTTCTTCCTCTCCATGGGGTGGACCAGCCAGTGGTGGGAAGGCCCCACAGGAGGGCTGCTCCCGACCTCCCCCATCCTCCTCCTCCTCCTCTCCCCCACCCTCTGGGGGCTCCCCCAAGCCTGGGGCCCCATCGTCCAGATGCAGCCATTCTGCCACATCCTCAGGTGCTAGGCGCTTGTAAGTGAGGGCAGCCAAGTGTGTTAGGTCACTGAGGACTTTGCTGTGTTCCTCTGCCTCCTCATCCTCCCCAGAGGCCCCTGGGTGGGGCTGGACCAGTTGTTCCTCATCCTCCGGACGGGGCTCAAAGGCGGCTCTAAGACCCAGCAGCCAGCATCGCTCAATGCTGCCTGCCTGGACCAGGTCCCAAGACAGGCCAGCCAGGTAGAGCATGTCCTTCAGCATGAAGCTACGAACAAAGTCCAGAGGGGAGCCACCTGCACATGACACAGCCAGTCGCAGAAGTTCCCGTTTGTATAGCTGTTTGAAAGCAGATACCACCCCTTGCTCCAGGGGTGCTGGAATCTTACCCCGGGCACTGCTCTTGGACAGGAAAAGCACCCGCACTGCACCATCAGGGGTCTGAAGCTCCTCAGGGTGGCACAAGGCTGGCCCTAGGCCCAGGCCACCAGCTGCCCTTTGCCGTTTGCCAGCCTCCTCACCCTCCTCTGGGGAGGGTGGCAGAGGGCCGGGTGGCCTGGACCCAGGGTGATGATTCACTAACAAGACAGCTTTCTGCTGCAGGCAGCTGCGCCGCAGGTAGCGCCTGACACCTGGCACAAACTCCTCAAAGAACCAGCCACGGAGCAGTGTGGCACTGAGCCAAGCATCAGGGCTATATCGGTAGGAGGCAGGAAACTTGTCTTGATTGTGGTGTCGCAAGCTAGGTGGGTCAGGAAGCTGCCCAATCACCAGGGGCTTCAGCTTGTGGCTGCCAGTCAAGTTGGCTGCTAGCAGCACCGTAACCCTGTCACCTCGACACCTCTGTCCTCCACTTCCAGGGTCCCCTTCCCCAGGAGGGGCTGCCTGCTCAGGCAACAACTTCCAGTAGAGTCCAGTGACATTGGCATTGTAGATCTGTTCATCCCCATAGCCTCCATCTGTGGGGGTCGGGGGTGGCATAGGTGAGGGATGGTCCCCAATGCCTACAAGGTCTGGTTCAGCCTTAACGGTGGGCAGTGATGGAGCTGAAGCAGGGGTGGGGGGAGGTGGCTCTGCTTCACCATAGATTCGTTGACTGGAGATGCCATGGCGCTTCTGCCACCTCCAGAACCAGCCATGGCTGGCCTTAAAAGTGCACTCAGGCCCATAGATCTGGCGGGCAAAGGCCTCTGCCTGGGCCTGGATGATAGGACCAGAGAGAGGGATGCCATGCTGGCGCAGGGTGAGGAACCAGGTATAGACAGCGCGATCGATCTCCTCCTCGTTGGCCAGTCGCATCTTCTTCCGTTGGGTGCCCACCTCTCCGCCCAGCTGGTCCAGGAACCAACGAAGCTTGGGCTCATCCTTGAGCCAGCCGCGCAGGGTGCCCCCAGGGACCCCGAAGTCCCTGCACACGCTGGCCTGCCGCTCCCCGCCCTTCACACGTTCGATGGCCTGGAGCTTGTCCTTGATGGAGTAGGCCTTTCGGAAGGCCATCTTCACGGCCAGGCCCGACGCCCCAGGGCTGACCCCTGCCCCCGGAGGGGCTGCGGACACGGCAGGCAAGGGGCCCCGGCCCGGGCCTGGAGGCGGCTGCTCTTCTTCCCCCACCTCCTGGGGCAGGAGCGGAGGTCCCGGCTGGGCAGGTGCCGGGGGCCGCCGGCGGCGAGGGTGCGGGGCCGGGCCCGGGTGCCCCGTGGAGTACATGGAGGCGGAGGCAGCGACGGAGGCAGCTGGAAGCCATATACACTGGGCCGCCCCGTTCGCCCACCCGCCTCCGGCCGGGGCAGGCGCGTTATAGGCGGGGCACGAGCGCAAAGGGCGGGGAGTCGAGGGGGAGGGGGCGGGGGAAGGGGAGGAGGAGGGAGGAGGGAGAGGAGGGGAAGGGGAGCCACCCGCCTGCGCGTCTCTTCCCTTTTGTCTCCCCCTAGCTCCGGAGAGCGCCCCTGACGGAGAAAAGGGACGGGCCAGGCGGCCTCAGGCCACCCCTGCGCAGGCGCATCAGCCTCATCCTCACCCTCCAAGTTCTTCAAACTCGCCCCCCTTTCTTCCCCGCGCCCAGACGCAGGCGCACAGGCTTATCTCTAGCCCCACCGCCTTCTTTCCATCCGCAATTGCGCAGGCGCATATGTTTAGCCACGCCCTCTCCTAGACCGACTAGCCTCTTTCCAAGGTTCTTGGGTTTGGCCCCACCTACCTTTGCTCTTCTTCCTGAGTCTAGAACTCGAGTCCTTCTCCTTCTCTGGCACGCGCAGCCACGCACGCGGCATAGAGACTCCGCCCCTTGGACGTCCCCTCCTGTCCCCCTCCCTTGCCATCGGAGTTATACGACAGACGATTCCATTCAGTTGGAGGGGAGGGGTAGGGAGTTATCTCTCTCTATCAATCTGCCTCGAGCTGGAGAGAAGACTCGGTGCACTCTCCTGCTCACACTCTACGCTCGCGATTCCGGGGTCGGGGTTGTAGCATCCTCGGGCCTAGGCAGAGGGCGGGGGGCGGGAAGGCAGAATTTCCCAGTTTCCCCCCCTTCATCTTGTGGAGTGGCGGTTGGTAGGGTCCAGCTCCTCATTTCCCGTGCGCTGCCGCCCTGGTCTCCCTTTCCCTGCCGCTTCCCGCCGGATTGGCTTTGAGACTAATCTCTCGCTGCTGCTTTCCCTTCTCACGGAGTGTGAGTACTGGGGGCCCGGGCCCGAGCCTCTGCAGGCTGGTTTGAGGGTAAAGCTCCACCCCCTTCCTCCCCTGCCTGTGCCCCCCACCCCCCCGGCCTCTTCTAAGGTGCCGCCTGAGCTTCTGTTGAGAGTGTAGGGCAAGTGACCTCCCCAGGAGGGGCCTCCACGGCGAAGGGAGCGCGTTAGGGGCTGTAGGTCAAAGTGCTGCTCGCCGTTTAGGCTGTGGAAAGGGGAACGTCTTTAGAGGGAAAGGGCAGGCTGTGTCGCCTTCCGGGCAGATTGATCACTGCCCCGACGTACCCCCACGTGGCTCCCCTGGGAGCCTTTCAGCGCCGGCCAGCTGCTTGGTACCCGAGGTTTTCTCTGCAGGACTGGGGCTTGGGCTCCAGATATCCACAGGCCGGAGACCGAGGGCCCCAGACGCAGGCAGCTAGTTCATTTCGGTAAACTAATAGGAGAAACCGGGCGCGGCTGCCCTCTCCACAAGGGAAGGGTGTCTTGTTTCTCTGACTCCGTTTGACTCCCTGCCCTCTTGGCATTTGGAACCTGGACTGTGAGCGCCGGAAAGGGGACCTTAGAGATCGTCTGATTCAGGCTCTTCCTCTTATGCTGGGGCAAACTGAGGCCAAGGAATGGGCTTTGCTCTGGCCATACAGGGAATTACAAGAATAGGAAGAAACTAAGGTTCTAGAAGAGTGAGGAGGAAGGAGATGGGATAGTCTGGACCAGTATTCTCCCAGGATGATAGTGATACTCTTTTTCCTTTGAGGATTGCTCCCTTAGGATATGATAGGATTGGCATGTAAACATTAAAACACTGTATATTAAACTCAACAAGCATTAAATGCCTGCTAAGTTCCCAGCATGCTAGGGGCCAAAGGTACAAAGATAAAAATGAAAGTCTTTGCCTCGGGGAGCTTGTGGCCTGTAGTAAAGCATCCACACCACTATAGCAGGAGAAAAACTGAGGAAGAAAACAAAGTTTAATGGAGGGAGGTGGTAATTGAACTGAACTGAACTGTGAAGTGTGTGACCCGACTGAGAAGCAGAATGAGAAGGAAATTCATTCCAGGAATGGAGAACAATCTGCAAATTCCGTGGAAATAGGGAGTATTCAGGAACAGCAGAAGGCAAATTTTACTTGAATGTAGAGTTTGTGAAGGCAGCAGTGGTAGTCCGTAGCCAAATTATGGACAGCCTTACACTAAGGACTTTGTATTTTTCCTATAGACAGTGGGGAGCTGCTGGAGGTTTCTGAGCCAGGGAGAATCCTGGCCAGATTTATGCTTTAGGAAGATTGTTTGGGCTATTGCTATTTGGAGGAGGGACTGGGGAGCTACTAAGATTGGGATCTGAAGACCTATTAATTTATGACAATAATCCTGATAAGAGATAAGAAAAATATACTGATTGGAGAGAAGCTGTGTGGGAGAAAAATGAAGTTAGGGGCCTGGTTTCTGAAAAAATGGAGAAGTTTAGAAGTAGAGATAATTGGGGTGAAGAAAATGAGTTTGGTTTTGGACATGCTGTGTGTGAAATGTTCATGAAATAGCTAGGTGAAGATGTCCAGTATTCAGGACTAGTTAGTAGAGAAATTAGGGCTGAATATGGGTTTCTGGTTCCTCTTGGATTGACAGAATGCTTAAAACCCATGAGAGCTGATAAGATCTAAGAAGAGGGTATACAAACAGCCTTGGAATACCTACACTAGGGGATCAGGAGATGAGGGGGAGACAGAGCAAAGGATGGAGAAGGGAAGAAGAAACAGCAATGTTACAAGAACCAAGGGAGCAGAGGATCCAGGAAGTGGCAGGTGCTCAGTGGCAATGTTTGAGAAAGCACTGAAGTGCTATAGAAAGAATTCTGGTCTTTGTCTCATCTAGGCTTCTAACTTCCTTTATATCCATGAACAAGTCCTTTCCTGGGTTAAGATTTCCTCTGTAGACAGAAGGGGATGAGTTAAATGATCTAAGAGTGGAAATCATGTTCTATGAAGATAAGAACTGAGAAGATATTTAGCCTGAAGAAAAGACCATAGCTTCAAAGATTGGATTGAACTTGAGCCAGACTATAAAGGATAGATAGAAATTGTATGCCAGAGGAGAGGAAGGAGAAGTGGGCAGTCTCATACAGGAGAGTTTAAATGTAGACCAAGGGTGGAAATGAGTTTGATGTATGTAAAAGGGCTGAGTAGACAGGTTGGCTCAGCTAGAACGGACAGGAATTTTAGGAATAGTGGAGAATTAGTTGGTAAAGTGGAAACATCATGAGTAGCAGTGGGGAAGGATGGGTAGAGTTCTAGATTTGGAGTCAAGAAAAGACTTGAATTCAAATCCTTCCTCCCATACTTAACTAGGTGCATTATTATGGGCATTTTCACTATTTCCTGTGCCTGGACTGCTCTCCCTCATCTCTGCCTCCTGGCTTTGCTGTCCAAGTCTTAGCTAAAATCCTACTTGGTTAAAAAAGCCTTTTCCAGATTCCCTTAATGCCAGTGGCTTCATCTATTGATTACTTGCAATTTATTCTGTATGTCTTTTTTGTATATTGTAGCCTACATATTGTCTCTACCATTGGACTGTGAACTCCTTGAGACAAAGATCTATCTTTTGCCTTTCATTAGATCCCCAGCACTTAGCACATGCATGGCACATAGTAGGTGCTTAAATGTTTACTGATGACTTAATCTCCTGAACTTTAGTTTCCTCATCTTTTAAAAAAAATATATAATAATATTACCCGTAAAATCTCAAGGTTGTTGAGACCCCCATATGAGACAATGTGCTTTGCAAACCTCAATGCTGTATTAGTGTCTGCTGTTGCTATTACAAGATCCTGAAAGCCAGGCAGAGGCAGTGTACCAGCAGTCCTGCTTTAGCATGATGCAGCAGTTTTCTTTCCCTTACTTCATGTTCTTCCTGCTGTCTGATCCTTTAGTAGTCATATCAAGATATGAACAAGACTCAGCTCAAATGCCACCTTCTACAGGAGACCTTTCCTAGTTTCCCCAGCTGTGATAGCTTTCCATCTAACTCAGTATGTATTTATACTTAGCATTTCTTCTAAGGCTAATTCCCCAACTCTTCCTGTCCCTGGCAGGCTGTACCAGCTGACTATTTTGAGGGTTCAGGTTTCTAGTTGTTTCTCTCATCTAGAATGCTCCCTGTTGATTATCAACTAGAGTTAATTAGCTTTTAGAAAGGATATTTACTAAGCAACTAGGTATAGTGGGTAGAGTGCTAGGCCCGGAGTCAGGAATATTACAGTTCAAATCCAGCCTCAGATACTTACTAACATTTGTCTGCCTCTGTTTCCTCAACTGTAAGATAGATAGATAATTGTACCTAATTCACTGGGTTGTTGTGAGGATCAAATGAGATAATATAAAGTACTTAGTACAGTGCCTGACACATGGTAGTTACTTAGTAAATGCTTGTTCCGGGCAGGTAGGTGTCTGTTGAAGTAGATAAAGCAACAGCCCTGGATTCCTGAGGGACCTGAGTTCAAATATGACCACAAACACTTGACACCTACTAGCTGTGTGACCCTGGGCAAATCACTTAAATCTCCATTGCCCCACCAAAAAAAAAAAAAAAAGGCATTTTGGGGACAACTAGGTGGCACAGTGGATAAAACACCGGCCCTGGATTCAGGAGGACCTGAGTTCAAATCTGGCCTCAAGATACTTGACACTAGCTGTGTGACCCTGGGAAAGTCACTTAACCCTCATTGCCCTGCCAAAAAAAAATTTTTTTTAAGTAAATGCTTGTTCCTATGCCCCTCTCCAAGCAGCTATACAAAAATAGCTAATTTCAGAAATTTCCCCCCAAAAAAACTAGCAGCACATTCTCCCCTTGCACAGACAAGGTGCTTAGGGAGAATGGGCTCAAACTTAAAGAAGACATGTAGCTAAAGGGTAAATTCAGCTCTTTTTCTCCTGGATTCCTCATGAAGTTCCCTTTAACACTGTAGCCCTGTAGTGGGTTTCCAGGCTTAGTACCCTCACAGAATCCTGACACTAACTTTCCTCTCTATATAGTTTGTCCTTGGTATATTTTTGTTTCTGACATGGCTATTATTTCTATGCTTCTGTCAGCCACTGATGTTCCAGGGATACTACTATTTCCTCCTGGTTATTGATGGTACCTCTGTTGGATCTCTCAAACTCAGAGAATTCTGTGGTGGGAGACAGAAGAGGGGAATAAATTTTCTCTCTTTCCTAAAGGGATTGGCTGGAGCTACTTAACCACTATACTGGCCTGCAGCTGGAATGTGGATTTCCAAACTGGCTTTCTGTGTTACACATAGGCCCAGAGGTGTGTTGTGCTTTCAGTCAATCATAAAATTTTACCCTGTGGCATCCTCTTTTTCCAATGATCCAGGCCCTTTACTCCTCCCAAAATCACTAAGGCCTTGTTCACACCTAGTTTTTATCTTTGATTGATTGAATCTATCTATCCCTCCAGGCCATAGGCTTCCGGTGTTACATACAGCCAGAGTTCTTGGCATTGTCAAATAGTGCAGTGTCAGAAACTGATAGGATTTTGTCTGTGAAAATATTAAAGATTATTTCTGTTTTACTGCTGTGCCCCGAGAACCATGGGACATCTCTATCTGACTTGGCAGTGGGTTGTACTGTCTCCTATTTGAATGTGAGCTTCTTGAGAGCAAGAGTACTTTGACTTTGCTCTTTGTATCCCAGGGTTTTACATGTAGTGAGCAGCTCAGTGGCATAGCACTGGGCCTGGGGTTCGGAAGACCTGAGTTCCAGTCTGGTTTCAGACACTTGCTAGCTGTGGGACTTGTTACTTTTGGGATCAGGATCAAATATAAACACCTCTGTAAAAGCTGTTCACAACCTGGTCTTTTCCTGTTTTTCTAATATTTTAAAACATTTTTCCTTTCCGAGCCATATGGGCCAGCCCTACTGGCCTACTTATGGTCTTCCCACAGGATGCTCCATCTCTCAAGCTTTGAATTCTCTCTGTTGAGACTTAACTCTTAAAATTTAGTTTCTGTAGTAGGTGCTCTATTCTGTATTTCTCTTGTGTGAATATAAATATGTTGTCTCTGCCACTAGAATGTAAGCTCTAAGACAGGGACCAGTGGGTTTTCCTTTTTTTGGGGGGGAGGCATAGGGCAATGAGGGTTAAGTGACTTGCTTAGGGTCAAACAGCTAGTAAGTGTCCTTTTTTTTTTTTTTATCCCTGGAATTTAGCAAAATTTCTGGCCATTAAAAAGGCCGCATAAATTCTTGTTACTTTTGATTCCCTTCCGAGTATTTTGTACTTTAGCCAAGTTGTCTCCTGTACATAGTATGAATGGGGTATGTTGGAAGGTCAAGTTGTAAAGGGCTAGGAGCAACATGGTTAGTTCCATGGTTTAGGAAATTCACTTTTCACTTATATGGAAGGTAAATTAGAGAGATGAGGAATTTAAGGCAGAGAGATTTAAGTGCTTTTTTGAAGCTTTATAAGGTAGTCTGGATTTCAGCTCAAGTTCTGACTCAAAATCCAGTGAGCTAGCTACTATACCACACTGCCTTGATATTTGGCAGTCTGGTGTCTTTCTTTGTTAAAACCAAACAGAACAAATCTGATCTCTCTGCCTTCCCCATGGCATTCCATCAGACATTTGAAGATAGCTTGTGTCATGTCAAAGCACTTTGAGCCTCAGTTTCCTTCTGGCAAACAATGATTAATCCCCCATCTGCTTTTTTTACTTGTAAACCTCAAATGGGAAAATATTTATAGAAGCTCTTTAAAAATAGTTAAGCACTATACAAATATAGGGTGTAATTATTAATAATCCATTATTTCCTCGAAAGAGTCTTTGGCTCCCTTTGGGAGCAGATGGTACTAGACTTGTTCCTGCTTCAGGAAAAGGTGGAGGCAGATTTGCAATTGACACTAACAGTTGCTCACTAAAATGACCATGTGGGCAGTTCCCAGGGTGTTTCCATAGTAAACATACTGCCAGAAGGGAAGTCTGAGGCCTGATGATGTCCTAGGATGCTCAGGGCAGCATTGCTGAACTCTATTGTGTGGAGAAGGCCTTCAGCATTGCTTGGGTTTTTTGAGAAACAGGTGGCATTGCACTGTAACATGAGACCATGTCAAGGTCAGTCTGCTTGGTACCCAGGCTCCCTATTAGGGCCTGATACTTACCTGCCAAGTGGCCTTAGGCAAGTTATTTGCCCCCTTTGGATAACACCTGCATTGTTTGCAAAATGGGAATCATAATCTCTGGCCTGATTTCCTCACCTAGTTGTCTAGAGTCTCAGACAAAATAAATGTAAAGCTTTCTGTGAGTTTTATGGTTTTTTTCTTGCTAAACTACACCCATTTTAGTTCTGATTAATTCTGGGAATAGGTGATGAGACTATGCCCTCAGCAGTCATGAAGTTTAATTTACACCTTGTGTCCTATGGCCAGGGCTGTCTGGTGGTGATGCCACTTTCCTTCTACAAGGAAGCATGCATATATATATATATATATAAATTTTTTTTTTTTTTGCGGGGCAGTGAGGATTAAGTGACTTGCCCATAGTCACACAGCTAATAAGTGTCAAGTGTCTAAGGTCACATTTGAACTCAGGTCCTCCTGAATATAGGGCTAGTGCTTTATCCACTACATCACCTAGCTGCCCCTATATAATTTCTTTTAAGACTTCTGAAAACATTTACTTCTCTATACTGAGAATGTGGGTCTTGTGGGTCATGGACAATTTGTGATTGTGCTGTGTGGAATGTCCTACCTCATGGCCAGTCTGGGGAATTTAACCTTTCTTACTGTATCTAATCTCACTGCTTTCTCTTCATGCTGCCCTAGGAGTATAACTTAAAAGTAAGTATTTGCCTTACCTGTTGTCTCCTAGATGTTGGCTCATGGTATCTATACTTGGTAGAATCCCTTTATAAACTTCTGCTTTTTGTGACATAGTAAACTTGGAAACGAGAGCAACCCCAACTCAGATTTCTTTAAATTTCCCTTCTCATCTCCAAATTAAGATTTAAAAAAAGGTAAAAGACTATTTACTAAGAGCTTACCATCATTTTAAACATCAAATGAAGCATCATTTGGATTGGACTTTGCCTGGATGTTTGGAAGGAGCATTTTCTAGAAGGTGGCACAGTTTAATGGGAAAGAGCCCTGGACTAGAGTCAGGAAACCTGGGTTCTTGTCCTTATTCTGCCACTAACTTGCTGTGGAACCTTGGACAAAGCACTTCCCTTCCCTGTGCATCTATTCCTTCCTGGAAGATGAGGGGGTTGAATCTCTCCCAGTTACAACATTCTATGATTCCTGGTGTTTCATAGTGGAAGCAGCCTAATTGGGAGAGCAGCAGTAAGGTCCCAATGGGTACCAAGTAGAAGTGGCATTAATCACAGTTCATTCAGTCTAACTTTTCGCTCTGTGTTTGTGTGTGGTTATCACCTCATTTCTAGTAGTCATTCTCCCAATAAAATAAGCTCCAGGAGGTGTATATCATGGATGACTACTATAGATGGAATGAAGACTAGATTTGGCTCATTAAAGTAACACTTTTTTGGACAGTAGAAGTTAACTTTGAACTTCTGTGTTCAAGCGGTTTCTGCTGAATCTGGCATAGAATGCTTATGCCCTAAAAAGGGGGGGTGGCACAGCAGCCTTGAATCTGGGCTGGCTATCCTAAGTTAGTTTTTCTCCACCTAAAAAAAAGTAAGACCACTGCTTAACAAGGAGGGACAACTTAAGCACAATATTCTGTTTGCTGGCAAGGAGAAAATTGAACAGTTGAATCGAAAAGTCTCTGGATGTAAAACTGCAAATAGCATTTTTAGTAGGCAGGGATGGAAAAAGAGCCATGCTGCTTTTATACTTCACCCCCTTATAATAAGAATTGTGTTCAGCTCTAAACACCCTTTACTTGCTGAATCTCTTCTCCCTCAACCCTTCCTTTCCTGTCTTTGAGGTTTGCTTCCTCTGGTCTAGTGTGAAACTGCCCGCCTTTTTTGTCTTGATCTGTGAGGGGGGTGGTAGGAGGGAAGGTTGAAAACAATCAAGAACCAAAAATTTACCTCTTTGACTGATCTACCTATACAATATAATACAACCCTTGAGCCACGTTATCTGGGCCTAACCCTCTATTTCCTTATCCTGTGGCTCTTACCAGACTAACTTGCTGTATGGTGCAGCCACACCAGTAGAGATGGGCACATGCTAGTCCTCAGCCAGAAATGCAATTAATTACCTCCCCCTCTTAGCATCATAAATCCTTTGTTCTCCTGGTGCATACCAGGTGAAAGGGGGTGGAGTACATCTTGATTGAAAACATGTTGTTACTATAATTAAAAAATAAGAATTCATGGGTATATAAAAGTACCAACATTTTCCTCTTGTGGTTTAACAAACCACCGGAAATCAAACAGCCCCTTTAGCATAGGTCAGGAAATCCCAACAGCACCTAAATAGGAAAAAAGAGTGACTGAAGAACTATTGAGCTATAGTTCAGGGATCTCATTGAACTTCCAGTTTCTGGTAGAATCTTAGTGCAATTTAAGTTAATTGGTTTTAATCAAATTATTCTAAAAGCAGAAGAAGGCACAGGTTTGGAATAGATTCTACCCAGCCCCAGGCCTTACCTGGCTTACAAACAGCTCTGTTCTCAAGCCTTTGGATTGGACTGTGGCTCTAGGCTTATAATGCCCTCTGATTCCCTGTGATGTTGACCTTGGGTTCTTTTTTTGTTGTTGTTTTTTTTTTTTTCCTTAGTGAGGCAATTGGGGTTAAGTGACTTGCCCAGGGTCACACAGCTAATAAGTGTTAAGTGTCTGAGGCCTGATTTGAACTCAGGTACTTCTGACTCCAGGGTCGGTGCTCTATCCACTGCGCCACCTAGCTGCCCCGACCTTGGGTTCTTAAAGGCTTTGCCATGAGAGAAAACAGTTTGGCTGGCCCTGTCAAGGTGAGTAGGTCTTCAGAATAAGGCTCCTTTTTCATGATGGTCATTGTTGTAATTATCACCAGTCTGGAGAGGCTTATCACCAGAAAGTTGGCCACTACTAACTAGTGTTGAATTTTTTAACCACTCTGATCTATGAAACTGTCTGCCAACAACCCAAAGAAGTTATGATTTGCATCATTGGTTTGAGGACACATACTGACAATCATAAATTCTTAAAATAATCTGTATGTGTGTGTGAATATATCATTTTATATTCCTTCATTGTAGTGGCTATTAGATTGCAGACCTATATCCTCCTCACATTGGTCGTTAAGATGCTCCATTGTTTTGCATTCTCTCCTGCATGCCTATGCCTTGCCCTGATCCCATAGAGCATCTAGGAACTTTTACCATCCTTATCCCCCAAATATTCCAGAGCCAGCAATGAAGCAGAGGTAGAAAAAGTGAAATGGAGAATACAAGCGCAGAGACCTTAGGATTTCTACGGATTTGGGGGCTCCTTAGAAAGGAGTACAAATGAACAGTGAAAAGTATTAGAGATCACGTTGCCATAAGGGCCCCAAATAGATAAATTTCCGGGAGTCTGCCTTGGCCAGCCACAGTGAGCTAGACTTTTGGCTTTATGACTGTGAGTGGATGATGTCACTGCCTTCTTGGGGTCACAATGCTCTAGGCTTGTTGTGGAGTAGGGAGCCTTCTAAGGTCAACATTCCCTCTGCCGCTTGCTGCTGCCTCCTCTGCCCTTGTCATCCTTACATTGGTGAGTGCCAGGATCTCCAGGGATCAGTGAGAGATGGGGGACTTTGAGCTTGATTAGAACCAATCATTCCTTTTGGGGGAATTTTTTGTTTTTTGAGTGGGCGTTTTTTGTTTTGTTTTTAGTTTTAGTTCTTGGTTGCCTTGAGTTCATCCTTGCTATTGTTAAGAAGCTATTCCTTCTCAGTGAGCATTTGTTACTTTCTTCTGTTCTCCTTCTGTCTGTGTTTTTCCCCCCATTTCTCCTCTCTCATTCTTTCATTCTCTCTTTGACTCATTTGCCCTTCATTTTTTCTTTTTCCCCCTGTTCCCTTCCTTGCACATATTCAGGAGCAAGTTTTGTTTTTTTTTTTAGTGAGGCAATTGGGGTTAAGTGACTTGCTCAGGGTCACACAGCTAGTAAGTGTTAAGTGTCTGAGGCCAGATTTGAACTCAGGTACTCCTGACTTCAGGGCCGGTGCTCTATCCACTGTACCACCTAGCTGCCCTGCAAGTTTTTTTTAAAACATAGGAATGGCCACCCTTCATAAAAATTGATCTGAAGTTTAGAGAAGCATTCTGGATTTGGACAAGAGTTCTTTCCAGAACTCAAAAAGTGCCCCTCCTTCCAAAGGAAATGGAGGCACTGATAACATTGCTCTTTATTGGGAACAAATGGGAAAAGGAAAAGATAGATACATTCTAAGTAGCAGTGGGCATTTAGGGTTAAATTTATACCAGCCTAGCAACTTGGATGGCTTTTTGGGAGCTATCTGTGTCTTCTCAATGCTGAATTCTTCATCTTTGATCAGTAGGACCCAGTTTAAAGTTTTAGGAAAATCTGTATATTACACCAGCTCTTCAGTGGAGCCCCAGAATGTCAACAGGCAATCACAACATCATGAGCCTTGTGTGAAACAAAAGCCTTTAACAAGAGATCTCATATGCCAGGCATTTCTTCCAAAAAGAAGGCCCAGGAAAGATTGTGCAGATGGGCACACAGTTGGCAGGTGATGGCTAAATTCAGGAATGGCTTCTGTCTGCTTTGTGAAGTTACCCCAAGCATAAGTTATTTTTAAACTAACCTTAAGCCTCTTGGCATTAAAAAGCAGTCCCTAGCAAAGAAAGATAGCTCAAAAATAAACTCCAGGAGTCAATTCAAATTGGTTTCCCAAAGCATTTTACTGCTACATTCTCTCAAAGCAGACCAGCTGCTTCTTTGAAGGCACATGCTACTTAAAAATTTTAGTCAGTTATTTACTCCAGCTTTGCCCCTTACAGTTGCAGAAACTTGGTCATTTAATATATATTAATATTAATATATTAATAATATTAATATATTTCAATCTAACCTTTTACCAAAGTGCCTCTCTTTCCCCTCATAACATCTCTGAGGGCCTGATAATTGGGTAAAACCCACGACCTGGATTCAGCCACAGCTATAGAGATTTCAGCAACTTGTAAGGTCAGCATTCTGGGAAAAAGTGTATTTATGTGAGTAATTGCCTGTCCCAGCAGCATCTTTTGTTGTAGAGGCTTATTGAAGTAGAACTATCCAATGTCAGAGCCAAAAGCGAATGACCTCAAAAAGAATCTAGTCCAGAATGCTTGTTTGTTAAAGAACCTGAGGCCCAGAGAGGGAAACTGACTTCAAGTTGTTAAGGGAGACAGTGGTTAAAAGTCAGGACTGTGACCTGGGGCCCACAAAATCCATCTTGACACTCATTCTGCACCAACTGTGTGGGCCCTTGATTATTGTTATTACTCTTTATTTAGAACACAGTCTGACCATACAGAAAGCAGCTAATCCAATCCCGACTGGCTCAACAGTAGAGAGAGCTTCCTTTAATCAAATTATTAAGCTCCCTTTGCTTATATTGCAGTTACAAAGCCTCATGCTTGGAAAGATGTGTCCCTTAAGGTAGTGCTAATTCTCAAGCAGATCTTTGAGCCTGTACCTAAAGGTCAGCCTCTCTGTGCATGTATATACATACACATCTATATGCAGAAACCCAGCTAGACAGTGTTGAATTTGGTGCCTACCTTCACCACTCTGGGCTTCCCTCCTGTTGTTAGTGTAATAAGGGTCATCCTTTCCTATTTGTGTGTTGTTTGCAAAGCCCCTGGGCTTCATTTCTTAAGGCAAGAACTGCATTTCTGTTTCTCAAGGGGTTTACTAATTCAGACCTCTCTTCTCCCCCCCCTTGTCACTCTGAATTAGTTAGGTCTCAATGTACTGGGTAATCAATGTGTGTGAGATCTGTAAGCATGCTACCAGCTGCCCACTCAGGATCCTTTAGAAAGCTGACCCCTTGACAGGAATGCCTTGCCCATTAAGCAAGGACTTCTTTTTTGTGTTTTGCTTGTTTTTTAATCTACTCTTACCAGAACCTTGTAACAGGGTCGTAATAACTTGTCAAAAGAAACGTCTTAACGTGTATCCTTGGTTTGTTCAGCTATGTTGCAACTACCTTCTTGTGCTTACCTTTTAATGCTGCCTCCTTGGGAAGATGAGGACAAGGAAGCCCTCCTGCCCGCTGGAGACGGTCTGGGAGGATAAGCATAAATACGATGAAGCAGAGCGGCTATTCTACGAACGGGAAGCCACACAGGCCGCCGCAGCCCAGGCCCAGCAGCAACCAGAGGAGGTGGTAAACGGCCTCAGCCAGGATGATTCAGGGGACAGCAGCGGGCGGGACACCAAGAAAGCCAACAACGGGAAGAAGCAGAAGAAGAGGAAACGTTCACCCAAGAACCACCCATGTCAGACCAACCTAGCCCTAGTGGGCCTATCAGCTGACCCAATTTGGTTTGAAAAACCACTTTTTGACCAGGCAGAGACATCCTACCGCAAGAAGCTTGCAGATGCAGTAGTAGTTCCACGTGGCATGGTCCCCATAGAGGCAGCCCCAGCCACCCAGTTGTACTCAACACTCTGGCCAGAGAAGGCAAGTCCTCGGGCAGTGGTACCCAAGCCAGGGAAGGCCCTGACGGCCCCCTGCACCCATGGGAGCCGTGTGGCCTGCCATCATATGGCTTGTGGCATCTGGGTTAATAAGTTCTACTTTGACCGAGCTGAGATGGCATTTGTGGAGTGGACGCAGGCGTCCACCCCACCGCACTCCCTGGATATCTCATCCCCACAGCTGCCACAGGACACAAGTGTGGCAAGTGGGAGGGGCACCCCAGATGAAGGGTATATGACAGCTGTAACTACTCCTGCCACCCCAGGGCCACCCATTAGAGGCTCATCCTTCACTGCCTGCTGGCCCAGCCCACCAGCCAATGGTAAACCCCAGCTTTTTAGTCTTCAGGCAATGATGCAGGAGGTGTGGTTGGAGAAACCCCAGTATGATGATGCTGAGAGATGTTTCTATGAGGCCATGTTTGATGGCCATCCCCCAGGAAAGGTGAGGCTGCAGGAACGGGGTGGACCATCTGATGTAGCACGGCGGGGAAGAAAAGATAGACGAAACAGAAATAACATAAGCAAACGTATTGGTCCAAAGCGGACAGACCCTGTACCCTCCAAAGAAGTGGACCCTGCCTTGCCCTACTGGTATTTCTTGCACAAGGATGGTGAACCCCCATGGCTCAGCAAATCAATTTATGACAGTGCCGAATCCCGCCACCATGCTACTGAAGCCCTCCGAATGTCATGGCGAGCAGAAGCACCTCCAGTCTCGCCAGTCCCTGCCCATCGGCCTGCTTCTCGTGCTGTCCCCTCAGCAACTACACCAAGACCAAAGTAGGAAAAGCTTACTGTATGGTAACCATTTCTCCCCTTCCTCTCTTATGTGTCCCTAGGTCCCACTTGTATTGAATGAAATTTAGTCACAGAATAAGGGGTAGGGAATAGTTAACAGCTCCTGGTTTTCTTTCCTCATCCTTCTCTCAAGGAACCTTATTTCTAAGGAACTTTAACCCAAGTTGGTTTGAAAGAGGGAGAGGAGTAGAGGGGAGAATGAGGAATTACTAAGATATATGGGACCTGTGTCTCTGTAGTTTGTTTCAGAGTTTTGGGTTTCCCCCCAAAAAAGTTGCTTTGGTTTAAATGCCTCACAATATATTAGCAAAAGAAATAAACAAAAACAAACACCAAAACAAAGTGGGGTGTCCTGGGAGATTGGAAGTCCTTTCCCTTAGTAGTACTTTCTTAGTAGACACTGTTGGCGAAGCTCAGGACTACGTGGTCCTTGTCCTATGCCAACTTAAATCCCAGCTGGCCCAGAAGGGCTCTGGTAGGGCCAGCAATCCCAGGTAAGTTAAGTAGGTGCATGCCCCGGATGCAGACTACTGTGGGGATGCCAGACCTCATCCGGAGGAGAAAGTGAAGACCAACCATGCCTACTGCCTCTTAAGGTCCTGTTGGGGGAAAACCTAGAACTTCCTGATGTTCAGTGGAGAAGCTCTGAGATCCCTTTTCCCTAGTCAGACACTTGTAATCCTTTTGTTTTCTTTACCCACAGAGATAGTAACGTTTTCTATGTGCCTGTGCCTTCTCAGCTGAGCAACTTCATGAATTTCCTCTCTGTTCTTTTGAGTGTTGGTGACATTTGTTGAGCTGTCTTTTCCAGCCCAAATTTTACTGCAAACTAGTAAAACAGCCACATTCTATACTATTGGGTGGCAGCTCTCTAACCTCAGGGATAGGGGAGTAAAAATACCAGAGGAAAGGGGCAGCTAGAGAGTGGATTATATATAGGAAGAAGGAAGAATCTGTTTTGTTTTTAATACAACACTGGGGGATCAGTAACAATGTGCCAAGGCCTGGAGCTGCCCACCGTCACCCAATGCAGACTGCTTCCCTTAAGTTCACAAAAAAGGGGTGGAGAAAGGCTGGCTAAGATTTCTCACTGCTTTGAATAACAAGAATCTAAAATTTTCATTATCCAGGGTGAGACTGGTTATGCGCTGGGAAGGGGTGGGGCATCAGTCATCTGGATTTCCTAAGAGACTTCTGTATTCTTAATCCCATTTACATAGGTGTGGTCTTAAGAGAAGTCCTCCCCTTGGGGAACTCTTGAGTCTACTCTGAGGAAGTAATCATTAAAAATTGTTTGTCTTAAATTGTGCTTGTAGGTATTGAGCATGAACAGTAATGAAGGTTGAAGTAGTCAGTCAAGTGGCCCAGCTGTTCTGTTTTGAAGTAGTTGAGTTGGGCTTTGCAGTTGTAAATGGATTGGGAATGAATCTAAGAGAGGGGTAGCTACATAGAAAGTGGGAGGGGGATAGTAGGACTGTCTAGTGCTAGCGTGGTGAACCAATTTTCTGGAGCCTGGCAGGTACTTAAAATAAAGTTCAGGAAGTGTGTGGGAAACTTAGAAAACCAGGTAGAAGCACTTAAACTATATGTGGAAGAAAATAGGGAGACACTGAGGGGTTTTGAGCCAGGAGTATGACATGAGTTTTCTGCCTGGGGAGGGGCGGGGCGGGGCGGGGAGAGGAGAGGGCTAAAGGTATAGTGTAATAAATATCCTGTGTTACAGATAGCATTTTTGTTTTGAGCAGGGTTTGGAGCTGATGACCTGTGTGTGGACCCTTCCAAACTCTGATTTTTTGATTCTGTGATGAGAGCAATGGTAAACTTAGTACTGATGGAGGAATCAGGGACGTAGTTGAGAGTTATACTAATTAAGGCCTAGGGTCAAGAGGGCCTAGGTTAGGGAGCTGGTTGTAAGTATGGTACAGTGAAAAGAAAATTCATAGGATTTGGTGATAGCATATTGGAGAAGAAGAATCAAAGATAATACTGTGATATTGTTTTCTTTGTAAACTTAATAGAGTACTTGGGGAAGGGTGTGTGTGTGTATAGGTAAGTAGAGATGGGGCAAATCAATAGCAGTGATATAGCAAGAGGAAGAGGGGTCAGTATGACTGGGCACTGAGAAGGGAATGGCAGATGTCACTGGGGCCATTCCATCCACCTCAGGGCATTCCAATTGTGGTTGCTTGTAGTTTTTCTTCTAGATTTAGTAGGCCTGGCTGACAAGAATAAATCTCTCTAAAGATTAGATATATTCGGGTGGGAAGGGGTTCTGGTATCTTCTCTCCTCACCCATATTGAGGGTGAAACTAACTGAAGCCCAGAGAAGGAAAGAAATCTGCTCACATTTTAGCATCTGGTTAGTGGCAGGATTGGGACATTATATCTGCTTGGCAGGTAAGCAGAAAGGGTATGACAGTATTAGAAGAAAAGGTTCCTTCTCTTCTAGGGCTCCTGTTTGTCTTCCCCACTCCCTACCAGAGCAACAAGTGGCATCCACCAGTGGGAAGGGAAGGAAAACACCTCTCAGCAGGCAAGTTGGCTTGTGGGGAGCACATTTGACTCTACTTACCCCGGGATAGGGAATTTAGGGAAGGGGTTTAAAGAATGAGCACAGCCTGACTAGACTGTCCTCGCCACAGGAAGAGAATCTTAAATACCACTGAGGGCTTTCTGATGCAGTTAGTTAGGCATGACTTTCCTTCCCAGAGATGGTTGGGTTAAGGGGAGACTTGGAAGATGAAAGAATGAGAGAAAATGTGTCTATTAAGAGCAGGGTTCTTCTTTCCCTTCACAAATCTAACCCCATACCAACACATCTTCTGGCAGCCCTGAGGCTGAGGAAGAAGGAGCCTTGGGAGGTTTGGTGGACTCTGTGAGCCCTGACACATAATAGCATGTACTTAAAGCACAGCATCCAGGAGGAGGGTGGTGGTAGTCTGCTGGCTTTCACCCCAGTCAGATCTAGAGCGTTGGGTTCAGTTAAGAGGGACACTTTTTAAGAAGGATGTTGACAGGCTGGAGTTCATCTAGGAAAGGGCAACCAGAGAAGGGGGAGAGGGGACTAGACCCCAAGCCAAATGATGTGGGGCCATTGACACACGGGAATGTTTACCTTGGAAAAGAGAAGGCTGTCACATTGCAGCTTCTGGAGGAGCATGAGATGAGAGCAGTGGGGTGGAAGTTGGGGAGAGAAAGACTTGGTTGTCCTGCCGTAGCCTTCTGAAGACAGGATGGGCTCCCAGAGAGGGTGGATTTCCAAATCATTGGAGGTATTCAGGCCAAGACTGAGTGGCTTCTTGTCAGAGATCTTGTAGAGGGGTCCTGTTCCAGTGTGGATTGGCCTAGATAATCTCTGAGAGCCTCTCCAGCTCCAAGAGTCTGTGAGAAAAGAGACCCTGCTTTGAGAAGCCTTACCTTCCAAATAACCTGTGACAGCACTTTCTTGGCACTTTTTCTTGGCAGGGGCCATAATACCAGCAGAAGTGGAGTAGAATGGAGAGGGGGTACAGTTTGATAGGTCCAGTTTGGCTAGAAATGGAGGAGCTTGTTCTGATCTGAGCAGCAGGTGGTTCGTATCAGAAGATTTGTGTTAATCAGTGTGACATTCTTCCCATTGTTTTCCTCTGCAGGAAGATGGCAACCAGCTTCCTGGTGCATGAGAAGATCTGGTTCGACAAATTCAAGTATGATGATGCAGAGAGAAAGTTCTATGAGCAGATGAATGGTCCTGTGCCAGTCTCTTCCAGACAGGTAATAATAGCTAAGGGCCAGAAGTTTGCGGGGGGGGGGGGGGTGTAGGTAGATATAAAAAGGAGAGAGGAGGCTTAGCATTGGGAGCCTCCAGTGCCCTTTGGTACTATTAACCAATCTCCCATCTGATTTATGGGAGGAGAGGGCAGGAAGCCCTTGGAGTGCTCCTTGATCCTCATCCTACCAGATGATTTTGGCACTATTGGACTGGGAGGTTTGTAATGGGAAGACTTTAGATGCGGTCCCTGCCACTTAATGCTCCTGTGACTTTGGGTAAGTTGCTTTCCCTCTCAAGCCTAGTTTTATCATCCGTGAAATGATTTGGGCTAGGTGATCTTATGGCTGTAAATCAGATTTCTGAGGCAGCAATGGATTGGGTAAGCAGGCTTGAACGTTGGGGGTGGGGGGTGAGTTATCCATGGGCCAGCTGGAAAAAAGTGTTGATGCCAGATGCAGGAAGCATCAGGTTGGCCCAGGAGTTTGTATAATCTAGCAGTGCTTCTCAGATCCAGCACTTAACAGATACGCAGTAGGAGTTTAATGAATGCATTCTGTTCTTACCCAAAGCAAATCTCACTTGTGAATGTGGGACCCTGGGGAGCAGCAGTAGACAAGGATCTAACTAACTGCAGCCACATCCCAAATGTATTGGAGTCTTCTCTAGCCCTTTAGACAAGTCTACTGCATAAATGACTCCTGAACAGGAGGGTCCCTGTCCCTTGCTTTGCTTCAGCATACTATTGCATTTCTACCATCTCCCTGGCCCTCTTAGGTGGTCCTGGACTATTGTGAACTTTACCTGGCCTGGGAGTTATTTGTGCAGGTCCCCAGACTTCACAAGGTGTTGGGCCTCAAGCCTAAATCTCATAAGTCAAGCCTGGATGCTTGTTCTTCCTTACTGCTTTGGTAAGAGAATGAGGTGTAGGCTGGTGCTGGCTGGGTTAAATGGGACCCATGGCTGGTTGGCACTTGCAGAAGGGGCTTTGGAAGTGGGTGAGTAAATGCAGGCCCTTGGCCCATAGCCCAGCCATTGAATAGACCCCTCTAGTGTAAGGAGCTGAGTTGTGGCCTCAAGCCACATGAGCCAGAGACACCTTGCTTGACTTCTACCTGCTGTACTGGGTTGTTTTATTAATGTTGGGGAAATCACTCAGCCTCCCCACCACCACTACTTTGGGAATTTCTATCTCTGTGGTGTTCAAGAGTGGGAAGAATGTGGCAATAAGGGACCAGGAAGAACAGGATGAAAAACCACCGTCCAGCAATTGCTGTCACCCTTTCCTCCAGACATCAGGGCCAGTGTGTGGTCTAGCATTGAATGCTTGCAAAGGGCCTTGAAACTAACCAGAAAAAGAGAACTCATCTGGCTCCTGCTTCTCCCCACCAATCAATTTCTATCTATAACACTTCTTGTGCCCTGTCTTAGATCTATAATTTTTCCCCCCAAATAAAAACACCTGTTGGTTCTTTCTGCACTGTTTGCAGGAGAACGGCGCCAGCGTGATCCTCCGTGACATTGCCAGAGCCAGGGAGAATATCCAGAAATCACTGGCCGGAGTGAGTACCCTATGCTCGCACCAGCTGGCTGCCTGTGGCGTCCTCTTGTGCGCCTGTTGCCCACCTGGATGGCCTCTGCCACCATCTGTTAGATCTCGATTTCAAACATTTTTATCATTATTCCTTTTTTTTTTTAAGTAAAGGGAAGGACATGGTGCAATATTAATCTATTTTCTTTTTAGAGAGGAGGCTTATTTATAAGACTAGGAGAGGCTCCTCCCCCCCAGGCAGCAAACTGGATTTGAAACACTGAATTTTCACATGCACACACAGATCCCCCTGTGTGTGCCCTGCCCCACCCCACCCCCTGAATCTTTTAAATATTTTTCTCCTCAAATTCTGAGTCTTCTCTCCAGGCCATCCTTTGTTTCCCTAATGACCTTAGGCCTTAGGCTGAGTGTGCTGGGGCTCTTTCTGCTGCTTCCCTGTGCAAGGCTGGGCTTCCCTTCTCTACCCTTCCCCAAGGGCACTACAGAACACTGCTATACCTTTTCTCTCCTGCCTCCTCCCTGCATAGGAAGGATGTATACAAAAAAGACAAAAAGATGGCATCTTTTCTTGGCTGATAATTGCTGCTTGCCTTTCTATGGTTTTCTCTTCTACCTTCAGAAAGAGGAAGAAATTGGATTTCTTGAGTTGGTCATGGGATCAAGCTGGTTAAAGACTGGCCAACTGGTGATCACTGGTTCTGTTTTTAATTTGAGGCCTAGAAAAGGAGCCTTGTCCTCCTTTCTTTCCTCTCCTGATGTGTGGCTCATTGGCTGATGTGCTGCTTTCCTGATATCCCTTGGCTGTTGTCATTTATTGCTTCAATGAGTCTTTGTGGTTATGGTTGGGGCGGAAAGGCATAAAGTTTCAAGGAAGAGCTGGTACAGGTACACAGGGTGCCTCAGCCTGTCTCCTGTTGTTCAGGATGAGCAGAGGACTAAATGTGAGAGAAGGAGTTGCATGTAGGTCTGTCTTCCATGTACTGCATACAGTTCCTCAGTTATACTGCTCCCTGAATACGTAGAAGAAACCCTCACTGGCCGACCGTTAGTATCCTCTGCTTTCTTCATCTGACAGAGGCATCTTCCCCAACTTGAATAATGTCTCCCTGATGTTAATTAGTTGTTGTAAAAGTCATGCCTGTGCTCAGGTTTGATTGAAACAATGATTACTTGAGTTTGAGAAGAGCTGAGCTTGAAGCACCAGCAGGATATCCTGGTAGAGATGTCCAGCAGAGAAAACCACTAAACGGTCTTTCATTGGGGAGACTTAGCAGCGAGAAATTGGAAATTCTCTCCTTTCTCATGCGGTTGCCTCTGGAGTAGTTCTGGAGGCCTGAGAGCACTCTCTGCCTCACCCAGAGCTACAGGCTCCTCTGACCATCTGAAGTGAATCATTAGATATTTCTCCTCACTATCTTCTCCCAACCAACAGGAGTGGGCCAAGAGAAAGAGCACTGAATTTGGGAGGACCTGGGTTCAAATCCCAGCTCTAGTTATTATTTCCAAAGTGGTATACTTTGGGCAGCTGATTTTGTTCCCTCATCTGTAATCTGTGGGGTTGGGGTGGCACAGATGATCACTCTCCCCAAGGCCTGCCCCAGCTCAATCTTGTGGTCCTTAAATGTTAGAAGACAGGTTTTCTGAGTCAAGCCCTGAAAAATGCAGAGTAGTTGGATAAAGTGGGAATGCTGTAGGTGCTGGGAACTGGTCAAGAAACAATCCTATTGGGATAGAGGATGGATAATTTAACAATGGTGATAAGGAGCCCCCTTGTGGTGGTGCAAGGCTCTGTCCTTTCAAATCTTTGCCCTCCCTTTTCTCCCTTCTTAGTGCCCAGCAGTGATAGATGTCTAAGTCTGATTGTCCAGAGGTTTCAGAAGGTCCTTACCAATGTCCTGGATCTTCTCTATCCTTATTTTAATTAATTCTTCATTCTCTGCTGTTCAATTTCTTTGAAGGAGACCTAAATATAGCCGTCCTGGGGCATGGTGGAGGGGGCTGTCCTTTCTTCAGATACCTGAATGTGTCTTGTGTTTTGTTTTTTAAGTGGGGAGTAGAGAGTTCAAATGTAGCCTCTTATACAGATCCAGAAAGGACCCTTGGTGGTCATCTAGTCTACCAGTGTCAAACTCAAATAGAAAGGATCCCTGCAGGCTATGTACTGATTTTAAAACCCCACAAATTAACATCTGTGTTGTATTTTTATTCCTTTTGTTAAACATATCCCAATTACATTGTAATCTAGTTCTGACTGTACTTGGGAGTTTGACCCCTCTGAACTAGACCACCACCACCCACCTCATTTTTTTGTTTGTTTGGTTTTTGCGGGACAACGAGGGTTAAGTGACTTGCCCAGGGTCACAGAGCTAATAAGTGTCAAGTGTCTGAGGCTGGATTTGAACTCAGGTCCTCCTGAATCCAAGGCCAGTGCATTATCCACTGCTCCACCTAGCTGCCCCTACCCACCTCATTTTACAGATGGTGAAACAAGTTCTCTGGGTCAAGTCATCCCTCATTCCACTATCCCTCAGAAATGTGCAGTTTTTAATGAGGTCTCTTTCTAGTCAAACATGAACTGTGTTGGGAGCAAAAGCAAAAGACCTTTGCTACTTCTGCCAAGAAAGTGTCCCATTGGAATCTTGGGTTTTCCTCTCCCTCCGCCCCCATTTTATCTTGGTGTTGCTCCCAATCTTTACCCTTAGCCTGGTAGAGCCTGATGGGGTCTGCCCAGGGAGGGAGCTAGCTCACTTCTGATACCCTTTCAGGGCATAATCTCTGATTCTGTGATACCCTGGCACTAGAGATAGAAAGATAGATCAAACATTTCCTGCCCAAAAGAAGTTACAAAATATATACAAAGGGCTTTGCCAGGGGCTCTCACAGGTATTGGAAATTAAAGTAGGCTTCCTGTAGGAGGCAGAATTTGAGCTGAGCTTTGAAGGAAGCTCTTTGAGAGAGAAGTCAGGTATCCCATGCAAAGGGGATGCCTGGGCAAGGCACAGAAATGAGATGTCATGGACGGGGAGCAGCACAGGTAGCCCAGATTGGCTGGAAAGTAGAATGTGTGAAAGAGAGTAATGTGTAACAAGCCTAGAAAAAGATAATAGGATTGAGTGAAGGTTATTGAAGCTTGGGGGAGATCTGGGAATTTGTAAGCAGAAAGGAAGGAGCCTTAGATAGGAAGGGGGGATGAAAATTAGGGAGAGAGAGGAAACGATCAAAGGTGAAGACAGTAGGGGATGGGATTAGACTACAAGTAGATGTTTGTCATTGGCAGGAGCAAATGGGAGAGAAGTGGGGGATGGTGAGGAGATTATTTGTATTCTAGAATTGAGGAGGAGAGATTTCACCAGGGCTGAGAGGGCAGAGAATAGTGTAGGTAGCCTGAGAAGAGGCTGTGGGCAGTGAGAGAGAGAGAGAGAGAGAGAGTAAATCAGGGAAGAGTTAAAGGGTTGGTTTGCAGTAGTGAGAGACCATGGAGATTTGTAGCCTCATTTTGTAGTGAACCAGGTCAGAACAGCTGTGTTCAGTGGAACAGAGTTAGGAGTTAAGAGAAAGTGGTATGGGCTAGTGGGGTAATTCAGGATTGGGGTTTGGAAAGGAATGCAACAGAAAAGGGAGCAGAGGAACTCAAGGATATAAGGTGGTGTGAAGTTGAACGGGTTAATGTCAAATCAAGATTTTCAAGGGAGAAGAATAAGGTCAGAGCATGGGTGAGAAATAGGAAAAAGAGAGACTGAGGCTCAGGAAGTTTGAGTAAGGACAGAGAATATGTATAAAAAAGGAGTGAGGGGCAGCTAGGTGGCACAGTGGATAAAGCACCGGCCCTGGATTCAGGAGTACCTGAGTTCAAATCCGGCCTCAGACACTTGTCACTAGCTGTGTGACCCTGGGCAAGTCACTTAACCCCCATTGCCCGGCCAAAAAAGAGTTTAAAAAAAAAAAGGAGTGAGGCCAAGGGACAGCTGAAAGGGTAGGGAGGCATTAGGATCACAGGAGTTTCAGGGTTAGGGATTGTGGAAGGGAAGGGAATAGAAGGAACATGCATTAAGTACCTACTATGTGCTAGGCACTGTTTTAAGCACTATACAAGCATTATCTCATTTGATCCTCACAGCAACTCTGCAAAGGTAGGCAGATGGCAGACAGAATCTAAGAGACTAGCCCATGGGTCACCCAGGTAGTATATGAGAACTCATTGAATTTTCCTGGCTCTGCCACCTAACTACTTCAATCCTTGTGTGTATTGACAATCCCTGTCTGTGGTTGAAGTGAATAAAGGGGTAAGATGTGAGGTCTGAGGAACTGGGAGACAAAATTTCACAGCATGTAAATTGAAATATATAAGGGCAGTGGAGAAGAAGATGATAAGCCAGGTCCTGGGCTTCTTTGAGAAAGAAGAAAGCATTAAAAAGAGAATGTTGGGGAGGTGGGGAAGGAGAATGCCTGGGGGCTAAAGTAGAGAATGGTGGTCAGAATCTGACCAGTTCTATAAACTCACTGTGGATTATGGAGCATTCCCCTCACATTCCAACCTAATCACTGACTATCTAATTTCTTCCCTCCCCCAACTAAAGGAACAATAAAAAATTGTAAACAGGTGCAAATAGCATTCCAATAACCTCAAATAAGATTAACTCAATTCAGCACACAGTCCACTCCCAGTCAGCAAAAAAATTTTCTTTAGCCACCCATGCTGGGGTGCTGGTTCTCCTCTGGTGCCTCAAGTCCCTTTCTTGCCCATTTACTGTGGGTGTTCTTCAAGACATTGCCCAACAAACACTGAAATGTACCTTCTATGAAAAATCAACAAATATTGCAAAAGGGAAAAAAAGCATTAAGTGCTTAGTGTGTCTCCATCCACAGCACTAAATCCACTGTGCCTTGTAGCTGCCTCTTAGTAAAAATCAAATTTCTTCTAGTCTCCCAGACATGTAACTTCTGAGTCACCTCTATCTTCCCCTTCCTCACTCTCACATTCAAATAGTTGCCAAGCCCATCAACTCTTGGCTATGTCCCCTTTTTATCCCCCCCCCCTTAGTTCAAGTAATTTGTCACCTCTCCCCTGAAATGCAGTAACCCCATATTTTCCTCTTCTATCAGAAGCTTTCAGCAGTTCCCCACTGGCTGTAGAGTTAAATCCTCACTTTTTGTGTGTGTGTGTGTGAGGCAACTGGGGTTAAGTGACTTGCCCAGAGTCACACAGCTAGTAAGTGTTAAGTGTCTGAGGCCAGATTTGAACTGAGGTCCTTCTGAATCCAGGGCCGGTGCTCTATCCACTGTGCCACCTAGCTGCCCCGAAATCCTCACTCTTAAGTCTGTCATTCAGCAGCCCTCCTCAGTGTGGCCCTTGCCACAGTCATTGAATCCTGTAATTTCAGAATAATTCTCTAGTTGACCTGAGCAGGAACCCACTGTCCAGCATTCACTTTTAAATTAGAATTCTTAACAAGTATCCATCTAGTCGCTGCTTAACAACTTTAAGACCTCCACCCTGAGTCAGTCCATTCCACTTTTGGAAAGCCCTGATTTTCTCTTAATTTTTTCCCCTAAATTTGTTAACATTTTCCTGAACCTGGTTCTTCCATTTGGAACCTAACAGAATAATTCTGATTGATGTAGAATTTACCTGTCAGGGCTCTGTTTCCTACTCCTCCCTTTCTATGCTCCAGTCAGACAAGCCAGCTTTTGGTTCGTCTTACTTTGCTGCCTCCTCACTGTCATTTGTGTCCTTCCCTTTGGGTGGAACACTCTCCCTGTCTGCACCTCAGAAAGGGCCTGGAGAGGCAGCATGGCTGAGCGGATGATATATATATATATATACACACACACACACACACACACACACACACACAGGACTTTGGACAGAGGAGGTTCAGGTCACTGAGCCTCCCCCAGCCTTGGCTTCCTCATCTGCAAAATAGCAATACTTAGAACACCTGCCTTCCCAGGATTACTGTGAGACTCAAAAGGAAATAATCTGTATAAAAGTAAGACTCAAATCCTACCTCTCCTTTTGAGCTTGTTGTTCTATATAAATGTGATGGTAATGCTATAAAAATATCTAACTACATATATGTGTATATACAGGTAGTAATTTCAGGCCTGCATAGAAATGATACACAGGTTACAGTAACCAGAGAAGAAACACAAAATAATAAAAGAACGCAAACACATTCTCACATATGCATGGCCACAGCAACAGAGCATCTGCTCCAGAGTTAGCCTAGGAGTCAGGATGATATGGGTTCAGACTTTGCCTCTGTCACATTCCAGATCACTGGCTGTGAATCAGTCATTTAACCTCTCAGTGCCTAAGGTGGCTCTTTAAGAGCACCGGCCCTGGATTCAGGAGTACCTGAGTTCAAATCCAGCCTCAGACACTTGACACTTAATAGCTGTGTGACCTTGGTCAAGTCACTTAACCCCAATTGCCTCACCAAAAAACCCAAAAAACAAAACCAAAAAAGAATAGGTTACAGATGTAGTTGCTGATCTGCACCAGTGAAATTGCACTCAAGTGAAGGTACTGTGACAGAGTGCTATGCCATCCTTGGAGTTAGAAGATCTTTTTAATTACATCCTTTGGGTGTGGTTTTCATAGTAAAAAAAAAAAAAAACCTTAGTGTTGTGTTCTATCACAGCTGTCCCTGTGATTCAGCCATATTTGCAGTGTTTGGCCAGTCTCACTCATCATCCATCGCCAATGATGGCAGCCTATATTTAGGGAGAAATTGCTCTTAGAGATGGTAATTTATGAATAGAACTGAATTCATACATTAAAGGTTTTTTGGGGGGGTTTTGGTGAGGCAATTGGGGTTAAGTGACTTGCCCAGGGTCACACAGCTAGTAAGTGTTAAGTGTCTGAGGCCGGATTTGAACTCAGATCCTCCTGAATCCAGGGCCAGTGCTCTATCTACTGTGCCACCTAGCTGCCCCCATTGAAGGTATTTCTGAGGCCGTCAGATGGTGGGGACAGTTTAAATGTAATTAGCTATAACTAAGTTTTATTTGCTCTCCATATATATTCAAAAATTATTTCCTTTTTAAGAGTGCTTAATAAGAGTTTCAGGAGAAAGATCATTGTAGGCTTTGGGGTTATGGAGGGATTCATGGAGGACTTTTAGAGCCCAGCTTTTTAAACTGTCGCATAACTGAATGTGGGGATCACAAAAAATTTGGCAACAGTAAAAACTATGTATGCCGATTTTTTTATACACATACCCAGGGTTGCATAAAAATTTGGGGCACAAAGGGGTCACGAGTGGAAAAAGTTTAAGAAGCCCTGCTCTAGAGCAGATGGAAGGCATTTCTAGTGAACTTGAACGTGGTGTCCAGAGAGGAACAGGAGCCCAGTCTGTCTGCAGCAGAGGAGGGAGTATGTTGGAAGGAAGGGGAGATGAGGCTGGCTTCCATCAGTGGGCCTACCTCCCCTTCCCTGGACACAGTCACAGCAGTGTTGGTTGGGTTGAAGCAAAAGAGTTTAAACTTTACCCTAGAGGCAATGGAAAACCATTGAAGATTTCCGAGTAATGATGTGGGCCAGTGTAAGGGGGAGACTAGTAAGGTTGCTCCTTGAGGCTTTCCTTACAGAGGAGAGGGGAGTGATCTCCATGAATAAAAGGGACAGAGCAGATATTAGGTATTCTCTGGTGTCCAATCATGGATTCCTTTGTCATACACTGCCCAACCCTCATTCTTCACTTGCTGTATATATCTTAGAAGAATGGCCAAGGAAGAGCCAGACTCCCATGGTCTCATGTAGTTAGCTACCAGAGAAGAGAAAGCAGCCAAACAGACAGGAGAAGAAAGGAATGTTTGGGGACGGGGAGGCAAGGTTGGATGGGATTCCCAGGACACTGGAGCCCCTGCCTCTGAATTCGGCATGTGTATGTGTGCATTGACTCCCCTAGGGAGTCAAAAGCCTGATGTGGCTGCTCTAAGCAGCTGTAGGCCTGTGGCTCCAAGGATGTGTGATTGGGCAGGCTTGTCTGAGTCTCTTCCCCCACCCTTCCCTTGCTTTTCTTGATATTCCTCTGTGTGAGCTTGTCTCAGCAACCTCTGCTTTGCTTTCTTCCCTGCACCTCTCATCCTTGAATCTTTTTCCCCTCCCACTTTCCAGCTCAAGATGGTGCTGCAAAGTCCCCCTGAGGCCCTGAGCCAGGCCGACCCTGGTCCTGTAAGTCATTTCTGGGGAGGGAAGGGAAAGGGCTGCTCACCCTCAAGGTTCGTAGCTCTGGGAGAACCCAAGCCAAGGCTACTGTGGCCCCAGAATTCCCCTGGATGGTTGCGTAACCTGGTACCCATACCCCTTAAGGGGCAGGTGCTTTCCTGATCATGTGCCTCCCAAGTTGGTCAGAGTTCAAATCCTCAAATTCTTTGCTTCATATTCTGTGACTTTTGTATCTGTCAGCTTGCTTTAAAAAGAAAAGGGAAGCCAGGTTCCCTAACTTTCTCTGATCTGGGGCTTGGTACAAAGCATCACGGTGCAAAGCAAGGTTCCCTTTTGTGTTTTTCTTCCTCCTATATCTGTCTTATCACCCAGATGGAGCTTATATTTTCTGTTCTGGGCCAAGGACTGACTAGTCGCATCACTAAAACTTTGTATGAGGAGACCATAGTTGTGAGGTGGTTTCCTGACACTCTTCAGCCAGGTCACATGCCATGAGCTATGGGAAGAAGCCAGAGATCTGTGTGATTAATTCCATTGCTGGAAAACTCAGGTCCCCTTTGCTCCCAGCCCCAGATCATAGATGGTCCTGTCTCTACCTGTCCATTTTGTTAAAAGATGGGCCAGCAATAGCGGACTCCCTCCTGAGGCTGGAGTTTCTATTCCTTCCTTCCTGTCCTCCACTTCCCCAATTCCTGCAGCCTTCCTCCTTTGGCAGTTAACTGCATGCTGGGCCTGGAGTAGAGCTTGTTTGTATTGTGCTGGGCTGACGCTTCTGCTGTGCCAGGGGCCTGGACTGGCCAGGCAGTGCATGTCCCTTTCATTTTAAGGCAGAGATGGCAGACAAGTTGTGGGCGGCTAGAGGAACAGAACCTGGTGTTCACCCTCCCACTCCCCTTTCATATCCCCTTTTATATATTGGAGAGAAAAGACCTACCTGTAGAGGATTGGGTTGGGGTTGGGGTTGGGTTTTTGTTTGGGGTTTTTGCAGGGAGGGAGTGGCAGGGTGGGAAAAGGAAAGGGGTTTGTGGAAGAGAATATGTGAGCTAAGTTCTCAGTGAACGAGCAAAAGACTAAAATGAATGACTACCCCTGTCATGATCCTCTGCCCCATAGAATCATCATCTCCTTTCATCACATCGTTCCTTTCTCCCCTTTATGGATTGGGGTCCCTATACTGACTCAGTCTCTTTCCCACTCCCCCTGCTTCTCTGTGGCTCCAGAAGACTTTCAGCCCAACAACTTAGGGCCCCCTCCCTGTTTCTCGTTACAGAGCACAAACACCAGCTCTTCCAGTGGCCCCAGTGGGGACCATAGTGAGCTGGTCACCAGAATTTCCAACCTAGAGGCAGAGAACCGGAGCCTTCGGAGTGGTGAGTGAACACTGCCCAGGAGCTGTGGGTAAAGCCTGGGTCATGCCCTCTGCTCCTGTCCTGCTGGAGCAGCATTGCCTGGGGATGCCCTCACCCAGTAACTCCCTCTTCTTCTTTCTACAGTGATTCAGGACCTACAGGCCACCATCTCCAGGCTTGAAACCCGGCTGTGCACCCTGGAGAAATGCTCTCCCTCCTACCGCCCTCTGGCTCCTCAGACTCAGGTGAAGGTTTACCTCTTATAACTGGAAGCTAGGCTTGATGTGACCTACATTGGCCTCTTGTGCATGTAGTACGGGTATAATATGCAAGTGCACATACACACTCCCTCTTCTCCCAGGTCTTAGAATAGTGCCTCTTAGCCATGTACATAGGAGTATGGACATTGGGTTTGCCAGCCAGCCACACTTTTTAGCCATGTTTTACATAAGTACACATGACACAGGTAGACACAAATAAATATAAAGACACAAGCACATGTTAAGATAGAAAATTTTTCTCTCCAAACCAGAATCAGAACCTAATATAAATAGGCATGGTCTAGTGTGTAAATCTACATCCATAGTGTCTGAACACATTCTTGTCTCCTCTCTACCCCATTTCCTCCACCCACCCCCCGAAGATCATAAGAGCCTTATTATTGCCCCCAGTCTCCTCTTCCTCACATCTGTCCTTTACACAGCTGCACAGGTGATGTGCCCATATCATCCCCTCCCTCAGCCTGGCATTCAAGACCCCTCGAACCACTAGTTTTGTGTCCCACTTCTTCCTTTCATACTTTTCAGCAGTTGGCTCTGTGTATTTTCCTGGGACTTTTCCTTTCTGCCCCAAGCGTACTGCCTCCATTTTCACCTTCACCTTCTCTCTCTCTCCATGTGAGACTTGGCTCAAATGCTTTCTGAAGCACTTCTTGACATCCTCTATGTTGTTAAGTGTTCTTTGAAGCAACTCTTATCACCTTGAATATATGTTGCATTGAATTGAATTGTGCAAAGATAGCAGGTGACTGAGAAGGGGAAGTAAGATCAGGTGCAAGAAGGAGCCACCAGCTGAAAAAATAGACTTAGATGATCCTTGTAGGTCATTAACAGCCCAGGAATGTTTGGGTTTGTCCCTCAGGGCTCAGCCACATTTCTGACCTTCTGTCTGGTTCCCCCTTTCCCTGGGCAGTATGTGTCCCCTATGCAGATGAGGGAGCCATTCACAGCCACAGCCACTAAGAAGGCGGCCACCCCAGCAGAGGACGATGAGGAAGATGACGATATTGACCTGTTTGGTAGTGATGATGAGGAAGAAGACAAGGAAGCAGCCCGGCTTCGGGAGGAACGCCTTCGGCAATATGCAGAGAAGAAGGCAAAGAAGCCAGGACTGATTGCAAAGTCTTCTATCCTCCTAGATGTCAAGCCTGTGAGTGGGGGCTGGGACTGGGTTAAAGAAGGGGTTGGAACAAAAGTACTTGCTTGGACTCTGGCACTTTCACATTATGTTCTGTAAATCGTTCCCTCGGTGGGAAGGGAAAGAGCTAGGATGCAATTCTTGCACCAGAAAATCTGATTCTCAGCCCTAGCTCCACCACAAAATGGCTGCATGTCCCTGGGCAAGTCACATCTGTTCTTTGGACCTTGTTTTTCACTGTAAATTGTAGAAAAATGACAGTTCTCCTCAGTTGGTGTGAGGCTAAAATGAGAGCGTGGATTCAAAGTGTAAAGGAAAAAGATTATTTTGTGGGAGTTGGTGTGGGTGGAGCTATGGGGAGTCTGCTTTTATAAGGATGCATTGAAACCCACCTACTTTGGCAAAACCAGTTTTTTGGACAATATCCTTTTTGTCTCTAAAGTTTTGGTCTTACAATTTGGCACATCTGTGACATGAATACTAATTTAGAGGTAGGGGTATAACATAAAGGTCTGGTACCCTAGCCAGGCCTATAGGGGCCCAGCTAACCCTTTCCCTGATTTCTCCCAAGTGGGATGACGAAACAGACATGGCAAAGTTGGAGGAGTGTGTCCGCTCTATACAGCTGGATGGACTGGTCTGGGGAGGCTCCAAGCTGGTGCCTGTGGGTTATGGCATTCGGAAGCTGCAGATCCAGTGTGTGGTAGAAGATGACAAGGTGGGCACAGACATCCTAGAGGAGGAGATCACCAAGTTCGAAGATTATGTAAGTTCCTAGGGGACTGCCTATGGCCTCTGGGCATATGGTGTGTGTGTGTGTGTGTCCATGGAAAAGGCACTGGACTTGGAGGGCTGTATTTGGAGACATGGTAACTTAAGTTCAAATCCCAGCTCTGCCATTTACTCCCTGTATGACACTGGGTCTTTTAACCTCTTTGGGCCTCACTCTCCTCATCTGTAAAATGAGGGGTTTGGACTATATGTCTGTCCTCTTAGGTACTCTCCAACTTTAGATTCATGAGCCTGCATCCAGTAGTCTTATTTAGAGGCAGGCTTGGGCAGGAAGAGTTTCCTCTTGTTAGTCTTGTCTTATGGACCTGCCTTGGGAATCAGGGGCCCCTGTCCTAGTGCCAGTTCTCCCACATACTTTGAGCAACTCATTTCCATGAATTTTGCCTCAGTTTCCCAATGTATAATATGAAGTGATTGGACTTAAAAGCCAACTAAGGATTGATTTATAAGACCTTGCTCTGAATTGGCTTGGTAATTGGGTGGATTTCCCTAAGTGTGAAGGATAAAAGGATGGTGGATAAGGAGGATGAATGGGAGTACAAGATTGCAAGCAGTTCATTGGTCATCATTCTAATCTGCTCCATCTATCCTCCCATTTGCAGGTGCAGAGTGTTGACATCGCTGCTTTCAACAAGATCTAAAAGGCCCCTGAATGTGTGTGAATCTGTAACCAAAATAAAGGCTGAGATTTGAGGTGCTTGGGCCTGTTCTGGACTGGGCTCTGTAGGGTGTTAGGGGTGGGAAGGGCAACCTCTGAGAAAGATAGAACAGGCAGGGAAAATAGTTGAAGAGATGCTTCAACTGGATTTGGGATGGTAGTGTGGGGCCTCTATTGCGGCTAGTCGTCTGAGCCATTGAGCAGACACCAGGCTTCTCCACCCCATTGGGGCCCAGCAATCCTGGAAGGTCAGGGGCTGTAGGATATGGATCCTTAAAAGTGAATAAATGTAGAAAAATAGCCAAAGGAACTGCTGCCTCCTTCACTTCAAATATGGTGAGTTTCCCAAGGGCTCAGGAATTGAGGAGCCTGGAAGCTAGTGGGGAACCTGGGCCCCTGAACACTTGGGACCTGGCAGCAGGGAGCCCTTCTGGGAGGCTGATCGAATGAAGAAATGGCCCAGTTGGAGGGTGCAGTCAGTCTAACCTACATTTCAATGTAATAGGTTTTCCTTTTGATTTTATATATTTTATTATGTATTTAAAAATATTATTTTGAGAAGAGGTGGGGGCAGGTCCATGACACAAAGAAGATCCCCTGGTCTAGTAGAATAATAAGAGTCTGAGTTGGAAGGTTCCCTTCCCTTTCCCTTCTTCCTCCCGTAGACTCGTTTCCACTCTTGAGTATTCCTGATGCTTATCCCTGACCATACCCCTTCCTTTGATACTCTTTTTCTCATCACACTCTCCTGGCTCTCCTCATACCTATCAAACTGCTCCTTTCCTGGATCCTCCTCCAGATCATCCCCTTTAACTACAGATACCCCACAGGATTCTGTCTTGGGCCCTCATTTCTTCTTCTATATGACTTCACTTTGTGATTTCATCAGCTCCCATGGATTTCATTACCCATCTCTGCTAATGATTCTCAAGTCTATCTCTCCTGCCCCAGTCTCCATGCTGACCTACAATCCCACATTCAACCTGCCTTCCACATGTCTCAGACTGGATGTCCAGTAGACATCTTTTTTTTTTTTTTAATGAGGCAATTGGGGTTAAGTGACTTGCCCAGGGTCACACAGCTAGTAAGTGTTAAGTGTCTGAGGCCGGATTTGAACCCAGGTCCTCCTGACTCCAGGGCCGGTGCTCTATCCACTGCGCCATCTAGCTATCTGCCCCTCCAGTAGACACCTTAAACTCAGTATATCCAAAACAGAATCATCTTTCCCTTAGACCCTCTTCACCCTCACCTCCTGCCCCACCGCCACCTTCCTATTGCTGTCCAGGGCATCAGTATCCTTTCAGTCTCTCAGACTCAGAACCTAAGATTCATCCTGGACTCCTTTCCGTCTCTCACCACCCCCAGCCCCCCACGAGCCAAGGCTTGTTGATTTCACTCTGGCAAGATCTCTTGAATATGCCCCCTTCCTTCCTGGCACTGCCACCCTCCCTGGTGCAGGCCCTCCTCATCCACCTACCTGGACTGTCACAGGAGGCCCTGTTTGGAGTCCTGTAAGGGCCCACAATGACTTGTGAGTTTTCTGCTGCTTTTAATGTAAGAGGCGCAGGTGTGAAAACACAACCCTGCCAGCTGATCAGCAGGGCTTCACCTGATCTCCCTGCTCCTCACCATATTCTGCTTTACTTGACACCTCATCCCCCATCCCCCTCTCTTGCAATAGATTGGGGGGCACATGGAGAAGAGATGAGGTATAAGTGCTGATCTTTGATCTTTCTGGGGAGCAGAAGTGAGGTCATTGTTTTTCCTCTCAGTGGAGATGCTGGATTCTTTGTCTCCAATTGCTCCCTGCTTCACCAAGGAGAAGAACCCTCAGGTTTTTCCCTGAGGAGTGAAAAGTACATTGGGACCAGAGGAAACAGAAGAAAACAAAGGGCTGGAGGAAGACGAGTTCCTGAGCTTAATTCTACCCTCCAGGAGTTTTGACCTGGGCTGGTCATGGATGGCATCGAGAGCCTGCCACCTCTGGCCCTAGGCAATGAGAGTCTACATGAATGCAGTAGAAATCATAGATTCAGACACCAGCTTTTCCCTGTGATCTCTGCCTGTCAGATGCACAATCTTCACATGTATGGAAGAGAGGGGATGGGCCAGAGAGACCCTTTAAATACTAGCTAGCATGCACATAGTGCTTTAAGTTTTGCAAAACATTTTACAGATGCCTTGTTTTATGCTTGTATTAACCCTAACCCATTTTACCTATGAAGAAACAGGCCAAAATTAAAATACTTGTACAGATTCACATAGCTTGTAAGTACTGGGGTGGGTCTTAACTCAGGTTTTCCTCACTCTAGCTGCAGAATTTTATCCCTGTGTACAGTGGTACCTGCTTCTGGAAACAGCAGGAGCCTGGGGTTCACTCTCCCCACAACCTGAAGGAGGCAACAAGGGGAACTGTCCATTCTATATTTAGGAGTCTAGAACAGGGCTGCTTCTTTTTTTCTTTTTTGTTTTTAATTCTTTTGTGAGGCAATTGGGGTTAAATGACTTGCCCGGGGTCACACAGCTAGTAAGTTTCAAGTGTCTGAGGACAGATTTGAACTCAGGTCCTCCTGACTCTAGGGCTGGTGCTCTATCAACTGTGCCACCTAGCAGCTCCATAAAACAGGGCTTCATAAGCTTTCTCCCTTTTTGCCTGAGAAATTTTTACGCAACCCTGCATATTATAGCTAGGTATACATAATTTTTTACTGTTGCCAAATTTGTTTTGACCCACAGTTTAAGAAGCTTTGGTCTAGAACATACCCTGAGCCTGGGTGTCCTGTTCTAAGGTCCCTTCTCTCAGACTTTGAGGAAAAGTTGAAGAGTTCAACCTCTAGCAGTTCAGCAGTTCCCTATTCCCTCAACAATCCAGTCCCTTCCTGCTGTGTTAAGTCCAGTCATCACTGAGGGGAAGGGTCCCTGTGCAGGGCACAGGGCACCCTCTGCTAGCCCTTTCCACTAGGTCTTCAGCATAAGGGCCCTAGGAAAGAACACTTTTAGTCACTTTTGCCTATTCTTGTCCGGGATCTGATAGCCAGTCCATGGTAGAACCAGTACTTTAACCCATTGTACCACCCCTTGAGTAGCTATCCTTCCTTAAATGCCTGCTATATGTACAAAGTCAAGAAATCTCTTCGTTAAAGGCTGGAATTTTGGGGTCCCTTCTAGCCACAACCACACCGATTAAGTCAGGAGACCTGAGGTCTAATTCCCCTTTTTTTGCCAACCACTTAATATCTGTGTGACCTAGGACAAGACTATCTGGGCATCTGTGTTTGCATAGGTAAAAGGAGAGGGTTCAATTGATCCTCTGGTGGTGAGCCCCCTCTTAGCTCTAAAGGAAATCACTGGCGGTTGCATGGACTATTTGGGGAGGTTTTGTTTTATATCCCAAGAGCCTTGAACCTGGTAGACATTTAATAAATGTTGGTTGAATTTAATGTTAAGATTAAAGTAGTTAGTTATTCATTGTTAATACAGCCACAGTTAAACAGTAAAGGATCAAACTCAGGATCAGGAAGAACTGGTAGGTTCAAGGCCTGCCTCTGACATAAATGAGCCAAACAATCACGAACAAGTCTTGGTGTCCCAAATCCTCTCCCCCCACCCCCACCCCCTGGCAACTTCTAGAACCAAGTTTGAGAAGAGTTACTGTTCTTCATTGTTGAGACAATATCGGGCAAGAACAAAACCAAAAGCGCGTATGACCTCCCCTTCCCCATCGAACTCTAGGAGCTGTTGGGGAAGGATGGGTGGAAGGGGGTGGCACTGCACCCATATGAGCATTTAAGGGTTGTGGAGGTGGTTTTGAGAAAAATGAGTCAGCCCCAATTAACATCCAGGAGTCTTGTAATTTTCTCCTATTGGAGAAACTGAGCCAGGAAGAGAGGGATTTTCAGGGGATTTTGAACCTTAGAGGTCATCTTGTGTAACTTCTGTTTACAGGGAAGGAAGCAAGAGGCCTACAGATGGGCCTGCTTGCCACCTCACTGTCAGATGATCATGGACTGGCACTCCAGCCTGTTGCCAGCACGCCATCCACTGTCCCAGAGATGCCTATGGGCAGTAGGACAGAAAAGGATGATTTGGGGGCTTTTCTAGCTATTTGTCCCTATGTCTGGAAGGCTCTCCCCAAGTCAGTACAACACACATTTGTTTAGTGCCTACTGTATACAAAGCACCTGGGATAAAAAGACAAGTCCCAGATCTCAAGGAGCTTACAAATTCATTGGGGGTTGAGGGGGAGGGATGGGATACAACATGAAAATAAGTCTCCACACATGATCTGAGCAGTGAGAAAGGCCTAACAACTATGGGAATCCAAAAAGGTTTCCAGTATGTGTGACACATGAATAGCCTTCAAGGGACCTAGGGATTCTAAGAGCCAGAAGTGAGGGAGGTGGGCATTGCAGGCATGAGGGATACACAAGAAATGGAGCATTGACTTGGAACAAACTAGACCTTTGTTGCGATGGCAGTACAGAATGCAATGGAAAAGGAGCCTGGAGTCAAGATTGTGAAGAGCTTTCAGTGCCAATCCAAGGAGTTTGCTTCTTGGGTTCCTTGGGCAGTTAGGTGGTGTAGTGGATAAAGCACCAGCCCTGGATTCAGGAGGACCTGAGTTCAAAACTGGCTTCAGACATGACATTTAACTAGCTGTGTGACCCTGGGCAAGTCATTTAACCTTCATTACCCTCCCCCCCCCAAAAAAATAAGGGGTTCCTCACCTGGGGTCTATCAGCTTTTAAAATGCATCTTGATAACTCGACCTAATTGGCTTCCTTTGTAATCATGTATTTTATGTATTTAAAAACCTGATTGTGAGGATTCCAGAGGCTTCACCACACTTGGAAAAGTATCTGTGATCCCCAAAAGGTTAAGATCTCTATCTTAGGGTCAAGAAGCTAAATATGAAAAGGTCAGACGTGCTTTAGGAGAATCATTTTGGCAGCTATGTCTAGGATGGATTAGAGACACACTGGAAGCTCAAACCAATTCGGAGATTGAAGTGAGCTAGGTTGGTGCCATGTGAGTGAAGAGAAGGGGACAAATATGAGATATTAGGGTGGGCTTGAAAAGATCTGAGAGGATGGACTGAGCTTTTGAACCTGGCTTACTGGAAGGATGCGGTTCCTTCAACAAAAAGGGAAGTTTGGAGGAATGATGGGCTGAAAGGGCATGGAGAGATGACTAGTTTTGGACATGGTAAGTTTGGTATTGTGGTGGAGCTGGAACTCAGTAGAGAGATAAACTATATGTTGTCTTGTTAGTCCTCTTTACAGACATGATCATGAGCCCCTTAGGTCTTGATTTGATTGTGTGAAGAGAATGGAGAGAAAGAAGAGCCCAAGACAGAACCTCGGGAAAACCAACCATAACAACCAGTTTGCATGGAAGAGACAGATAACCTGGTAAAAGGCTGAGTGGGAGCAGATAAGAGGTGACGTAGGAGATAGCAATGTCCAAAAACCCAGAGATTATGCAGAAAGAGGCAGTAGTAACCGTGTCAGATGTTGCAAGGAGGTTAAGGATGAAGAAAAAAAAAACGATAAACGTTAGTAGTTAAGAAAGCTCTGTAAACTTGCTGAGAGCGGTGTTAGCTGAGTGATGAGGTGGGAAGTGAAAGGGAGGTGGGAGGAAGTTGAAGTAATGAGTATAGACAACTTTTTTCTAGGAGTCTGGCTGTGAAAGGAAGAAAGGACAATTGCTTGAGGGGATGATAGGTTTAAAGGGTTTTTTAAAAAATTATTATTATTTATTTGGTTTTTTTGCTTTGTTTGGTTTGGTTTTTTTGGTGAGGCAATTGGGGTTAACTGACTTGCCCAGGGTCACACAGCCAGTGTTACGTGTCTGAGGTCAGATTTGAACTCAGGTCCTCCTGAATCCAGGGCCGGTGCTTTATCCACTGCGCCACCTAGCTGCCCCTAAAGGGGTTTTTTAAGGATGTAGGCATCAGGGAGAGAACTAGTAGATAGAGGCTGAAAATTAAGGATGGAGGAGGAGAGATTCCTTCAAAGAGATAAGCTTCAGGAGAGGGAGCAGAAGTAGAATGGTTTGCTTTGGCATCGAGTCACGTCTAAGTCACAAACTGGAGCAAAGGAGAGAACGGGATGATTTTGAGGGGTTTTGAAACAGACTCGAAAACAATTGAAGCTCGTGAATGATACCTTATATTTTCTCAATAAAATTGGAGGTGAGAACTCTGGTCGATCTTGGTAGAGTAGTAATGAAACGTGTAGCCTACCTCTGCTAAAAGATGGAAAAAGTGGAGAGGGAAGGAGGCCGTCATCTAGAATGCTGCATGTAAGGTCCAGTTGGGACACTACCTGCTGGTTTTACTCAACCGTTTGTTTTGCTTTGTTCTATGCAACAAGCTTTTTACTGAATGCCTACTTGGCAGCTAGGTGTCAAAGTGGGTAGATCAATGGGCCTGGAGTCAGGAAGACCTGAGTTCAAATTCAGCCTCAGACACCGTACCAGCTGTGTGACCCTGGGCAAGTTACTTAACCTCAGTTTGTAAAACGGTGATAATAATGGTTTCGAGGACCAGATGAGACAATAATTGTAAAGCTTTTAGCACAGTTACTGGCCCATAGTAAGCATCTATAAATTATTATTACTAGGTGCCAGTTAGTGCTAGACTCTGGGGAAACAGTCCCGTGTGCTGTTACAAAAGTATGGGATTAAATGCAGAGGAAGAGGGAACTACATCCAAAAATGACCCTGTTGTAGGTAAATAAAAGGCATCAAAACTTGTCTTTAGAGAGAAAAATTTGGAACTCGAAATCTTATGAAAACAAATGTGGAAAACTATCTTTACATGTAATTGGAAAATAATAAAATACTTTTATGTTAAAAAAAACTTCTTTAAAACAAAATTAGGAATTCACGTCTCCTGCAGACAACGAGTTTAAGAGAAGTGCTGCAGGACTAGCTCCTCTGGGGGACGGAGAGAACTCCCAGCATCTTGCCCCAAAGGGACTTGTACTAAGTGGTGGGGCCGGGGCTTTCGGACTCGGCCTTGGACTCCGTTCCCAGCGTTGGTTGGCACGAGTGGGCAAAGGAGCTCAGCCGCCCCAGACGGGGAAACCGAGAGGCCTGGCTGTCATGCCGGGCTGCCCTGGCCCAGAGCCTTCCCGGCTCACGCAGGATGTGGGCCAGCCTCGAACCCGAGGCCGGGGCGTCAGGGAACTTCCCGAAAGGCGTCGTGGCGTTGCTGGGGGCGCGGATTCCTGACTGTCACGGCCATTGGTCGGGGCGTGTCTCCACGTGACGCGGCTCTATGCCCAAGCGTTCCTAGGAGCGGGGACATTGCAGACTGTGGGCTGGAGAATGGAGAAGCGGTCGGCGGAGCTGGAGCCGGAGCAGGACCCGGAGGCGGAGGCAGCGGCCCGGGCGCTGCTCACCGACCTCTACCAGATCACCATGGCTCTGGCCTACTGGCGGGCGGGCCGGGCCCGGGAGCCCGCCGAGTTCGAGCTGTTCTTTCGCCGCTGCCCCTTCGGGTCCTCCTTCGCCCTGGCCGCGGGGCTGCGGGATTGCATGCGCTTCTTGCGCACCTTCCGCCTTCGTCCAGCAGGTACCGCGGCTGCGGGCGCGACCCCGAGCCCGACCCTGCCCCCGAGCCGGACCCTACCCCCGAGCCCGATCCTAACCCAGACCCCGACCCCGACCCTAATTCCGGCCCACCCCTGCCCCCGACCCTAACCCCGGCCCTGCTCCACCCCAGTCCCACCACTGACCCCGCAGTCCCAAATTCAGACCCTTTGTGCGTCCCTACCCCAGTCCCCTCAGACCCTCCATACACTCCAGCCCGAGCACCCCGGGACTCAGACCGCTGCCCTAGGCGCACCATCGGACCCTGCATGTGTCACTGCCCCAGTCCCAGATTCGGAGCCCACCCCAGTACCCTGAGGCCCCTGGGATCCTAGATCCCAGATCCTGGGTTCAACTGCCCCCTTGCCAGAGCTGCAGCTCCTGTTCCTAGTAGCCTGAGAATGGCGTGGATGGTCTGAGGGACAGAAGGACGGACTATATGGAATTAGGAGCGGGGTGTGGGCGGCGGACTTCGTGGGACCACCCGCGCGTGGGAGAGGGGAAAGGGGGGAATTGTTCTAAAATCTTGAGGACATGAGGGAAAGCTCAAATACTTCCGCTCTGTTGTGGGTCTCACTTTCCCCTCCCGTAAAAGTGAGGTGTTGAATTTAATGATCTCTAGAGATTAAATCTCTTTAATTGCCTCGTGGGTCCTAGGTCCTAACCTCTTTGTGGGGAATGAGGAGCTGAAAGTTCGCTCAGTCTTGGGCAAGTCTGAATGGGGTGGGGCTACGTGGGAGGGGAGGAGGAGGAGGAAGAATCACAACTCGATTCTTGATTGGCTAGGAGTGATCCTGGGATTTGGAGGAGGGACCTAAACTCTGGGTCCAAAGAGCGCCAGGGCTGTGAGGCTCCAGGTAGTCTGAGTTGAAAGTCACGTTGAAAGCCCGACACCAAGCTCAGCCGTGAGATACCAAGAAAGGGAAAACAAACCAAAAAGCCAACCAATCAACCAACAACAACAACAACAAAAAACAGTCCCTGCCCTCAAGAAGCTCATAGTCTAATGGGAGAGACAACAGGCTAAAAGCTAGTACGAACAAAATAGAGATGGAATGGATTAGCAGAGGGAAGGTACTAACATTAGGGAGATCAGGAAAGACTTCTCGCAGAAGATGGGATTTTAGCTGGTCAGCCAGGCCAGGAGATGGAGATGAAGAGTGAGAGAATTCCAGGCATGGGGGACAGCCAGTGAAAATGAGAGCTGGATTGTCTTGTTGGCAGAACAGAAAGGAGACAAGCTGGATAAGAGAGTATGGTGCAAGAGAACTGGAAAGGTAGGAGGGAACCAGGTTACCAAGGGCCTTGACCGCCAAACTGGATTTATCCCATCCTGGAGGTAATAGGGAACCATTGCACTTTACTGAATGGGGAGGCGAGGGGAAGAAGTGGATTGTCAGACCTGGGCTTCAGAGAGGTTAATTTGTCAGCTGAGTAAACTGGAGTGGAGTGGAGTGGTGAGAGACAAGGCAGGGAGACCAACAAGAAAGCTATTGCAGTAGTCCTGGTATGTAAGGCATCGAGGGAAAGTAAGGAGTAATGGATGATACCTAGTTTGTGAGCCTAGGTGACTAGGAGTTTAAGCTAGGAAGATGTGGGTGGGTTTAGGGAGAAGATGATGAATTCATTGTCAGACATGTTGAGTAGAGGAAGATGTCTTTGGGACGTTGAGGTTGAGATGCCCAGTAGTCAGTTAGAATGAGAAATTGGAAGTCTGTTGCAAGGAAATCACTTTATAAATTTAAAAGTTTCCTAAGAATAAGATTGTAGGCAATTATTATCCTATAAGGGAAGTAATTGTCAAGACCAAGATGCCAAGGTTAATGGGGGGGAGTGGTGGGTGGGAGGATTCTGTCTCTGAATCTGAGGAGCAATGAAAGATCAAGCCCTTAGGTCCTCAGGTTAGAGCTGAAAAAGAATGAGAAAGTATGGAAAGAGCCAGTCTTTGACCAAAGAGCAAAGGTCTTTTTGATCAATCAAACAAGCATTTATTAAGCACCTACATATATTCAATCCATGCAGAATGAAAGAGAATCAGTCCCAGGTAGATAAAATGCTGTGGGGTTCAGGGTGGGGGGCCCTAGTGGCAGGGATGGGAATAGGAATCAGGAAAGGCTTCTTGTAGGTAATGCTTGAGCTGTGTCTTAAAGGAAAGAAAAATCCTAGCTGGCATATTGAGGGGGCCGGGGGGAGGACCCGGGGGCGGAGAGGGAGCATATCCCAGACAGGAGAACTTGACACAATCACAGGAAGAGTAGATGGAGCTCTGTGTGGGAGGAACAACAAAAAAAGGCCAGCTTGGGGCATTAGGTGGCACAGTGGATAAAGCGCTGGCCCTGGATTCAGGAGTACCTGAGTTCAAATCCGGCCTCAGACACTTGGCACTTACTAGCTGTGTGACCCTGGGCAAGTCACTTAACCCCCATTGCCCCACAAAAAAAAAAAAAAGAAAAAAAAAAGGCCAGCTTGGGCAAGGGAGTAATGGCTGAGGAAGCTGGAAAGATAATAATAGTGATTATTTCTCTATCACTATGTGCCAGGCCCTGTGCAAAACACATTACATTTGATCCTCATAATAACCCTGGAGGTAGGTGTTATTATCAGCCCCATTTTCCAGTTGAGGAAAATGAAGGCAGACAGAGGATAAGTGACTTGACCTGGGGTCATGAAGCTAGGAAGTATCTAGGCTGGATTTGAACCCCTGTCTTTCTGACTCCAGGCCCAGCTTTCTTTCCACTTCACCACCTAGGTGCCTTTGGTCATTTGGGGCCAGGTCATGAAGGACTTTAATGCCAAACAAAGGAGTTTATCTTTTTTTTTTTTTTAGTGAGGCAATTGGGGTTAAGTGACTTGCCCAGGGTCACACAGCTAATAAGTGTTAAGTGTCTGAGGCCGGATTTGAACTCAGGTACTCCTGACTCCAGGGCCAGTGCTCTATCCGCTGCACCATCTAGCTGCCCCAGCAGTTTATCTTTTATTCCTAGAGGCAATAGGGAGCCCTTGGGGATGATTGGGAAGGGGGATGACATGGTCAGATCTGTTCTTGAAGACAATTCTTTTGGCCACTGTGCAGAGAATGGATTGGAGAGGGGAGATATTTAAGGCTAGGAGACCAATTAAGAGGATCCCTCTGGGAAGCCACAAGGGACTCAGTGAGACCGAAGGCCCAGGACTAGGTTCTTCATTGGGGATCTAGAGAAGAGATGGAAGCTAGGTAACACAGTGGATAGAGGGCTGGGCCTGGAGACAGGAAGACTCAAATTCAAATCCAGCTTCAGACTAGCTGTGTGACCCTGGGCAAATCTGCCTCAGTTTCTTCATTTGTAATATGGAAGTAGTAATAGGTCCTACCTCCCAGGGTTGTGAGCATAAAATGAGATAATATGATGAGATGCTTTGCAGCTATATAAAATGCTACTATTTATCATCATCATTTTGAAATTCTAATGTGGGGGAGAAGGCAGGACCAGGAGCTAGGCCTTGACAAGAGGCTCCTGGCCCTGCCATGGGAAGGTTTCTATTCTGGACATCCATGCATGTAGTCACACACACACACACACACACACACACACACACACACACACACACACACACACACACCTGTGAGCCACCTTACCCTCTGCTCCCCACAGATATAAAGTACTTGGCCTCTGTGCTTCCACCGGACACGGACCCTGCATTCTTTGAACACCTGCAGGGACTAGACTGCTCTGGGGTGACTGTTCGGGCACAACCTGAAGGCTCCCTCGCCTTTGCCCATGTGAGTGTGCCCAACCCTGGGTTGGGGGGCGGGGAGGAGAAAGTGAATTAGAACTCACAGTCTCAGCTCAAGGGAGGTTCTGACGCACCTCATCCTCCTCTTGCTCCAGGTACCGCTACTCTGCGTGTCTGGGCCTCTCCTCCTAGTGCAGCTCCTGGAGACACCCCTGCTCTGCCTCATCAACTATGCCAGGTGGGGACTGAGGAGACAGACCCAGCCCCCTCCCCCCACCTTTGGGGGCAGGAGGGTCCAAGGGAGAGGTGGGAGCCCCTTCCTCACACATGCTTTATTGCCTCCTCCAGCCTCGTGGCCACGAACGCAGCTCGGCTGCGCCTGATTGCAGGGCCAGAGAAGCGGCTGCTGGAGATGGGGCTGCGGCGGGCACAGGGCCCTGATGGGGGCCTCACAGCCTCCACCTACAGCTATCTGGGCGGTGAGGACCCATCTCCCCAGCCTCCCCCAGTAGTGCCCTAGAACCCCTGGCTGTATCCCCACCCCACCCCACTTCCCTCTGCCCCCTGTAACTTGCTAGGCCCTGAAAGCCCTGCACTGCTAACCTGGAGTCCTAGCCCAGGGCTTCTTAAACTTGTTCCACTCATGACCCCTTTTTGCCCAAGAAATTTCTATGAGACCCCAAGAATATAGGTGTAGAAAATAGGTATATATAGCTTTTTACTGTAGTCAAACTTTTCACAACCCCCACATTCAGTTCCCCACAGTTTAAGGAGCTTTGATCTAGAACCTAAAACCCCAGCTGGAAGGAACCTTAAAGTTTGCCTAGTCCAACCTGCTTATTTTACTAGCGCTCTCTCTCTCTCTCTCTCTCTCGTTTTTGGCCAGGCAACGAGGGTTAAGTGACTTGCCCAGGGTCACACAGCTAGTAAGTGTCAAGTGTCTGAGGCTGGATTTGAACTCAGGTCCTCCTGACTCCAGGGCCGGTGCTTTATCCACTGCGCCACCTAGCTGCCCCCAAACCTGCTTATTTTACAAATGAGAAATTGGTGCCCTAGAGCCTCTTACTGTATCACAGCCCTCCTCCCCCAGACCCACCTCCCTTAGTACTTGAGAGGCAGCACCGTACAAAGGAAAGAACTCTGGCTCTGGAGTCAGGAGAGCCGGGTTCAAATGATGCCTCTGAGACATTACTGGTGTGAGCTTGGAGAAGTCATTGAGCTTCATTAGGTCTCTGGTCAGCCACTAAGTAGGAAGACCCCGGCCCTGTAGTGCGCTCTGCTCTGGATGTGCCTTTGGTAGCCTCCAAGTCCCTTATTTCCCTCCTTCACTGCCTGGCATGGCTTTTCTCTGATCCTCTCTCCTGCCCTGCCCCGGTTTAGGCTTTGACAGCAGCAGTAACGTGTTGGCTGGGCAGCTGCGAGGGGTGCCCGTAGCCGGCACCCTGGCTCACTCCTTTGTCACCTCCTTCTCTGGCTCTGAGCAGCCCCAGGTCCCGGTCAGTGTAGTCCTCAGGAGGCTGGGGTGAGGTGGGGAGCCCGGAGCCCTCGGCCCCTAGGCCCTTTCCCTTATTCCCAGGTTTTCCCTTGGAGCTCAGCCTCACCCCCTATTCTCCTCCCAAACCCCTACCCTGAGGCCCCATCTCCTTTCCGGTCCCCATCTACATCTCTTGTCCCAATCCCAGTTCCTCTGCCCTTCCCCAGCCCCTTTTACTAATGAGGAGACTGAGGACCAAAGAGAGGAAGGATTTTTCAAAGGTACAGTGTGGAAGAATCCCAGCCTCCCAAAACATATAGGCCCAGACTGTTCCCTTGCCACCATGGATTGCCCATCTTCCCAGCTCAGTTCCCGATCCTCCAGTCTCCCCTGTCTGTCTCCCCCAGATGCTGGCTCCAGCATCTGGGCAAGGTCCTCCCAGGGACCTCTCCAGCCTTGCTGAGTCTTGGCTAAGCAGAGTGTGTGAGTGCCTAGGCCTTCCGGCAGAAGAGCCACACGCTGGAGAAAGGTCTGCCTTTGTGGCCTATGCTCTCGCCTTCCCCCAAGCCTTCCAGGGGCTGCTGGACTCCTATTGTGTCATGCGGTGAGCCGGCAGGGTGGGAGCTGGAGGAGGAAAGGGCCTTCTTCAGCAGCAGGGGCTGGGGACTGCCCTCCAGGACACAGAGGGAACAACCTCCTCCCTTTCTCTCCCCCCCCAAACCCCACCCCCCTAGGAGTGGCCTGCCCAATTTCCTGGCCGTGACCTTGGCACTGGCAGAGCTGGGCTACCAGGCAGTGGGTGTGCGTCTGGACAGCGGAGATCTCCTGCAGCAGGCCCAGGAAATCCGAAGCGTTTTCCGCAACTGTGCCTCACAGTGAGCGCTAAGCTTTGAAGGGGATCTTGGTGCAATTGCAGGGAGGGGAGTTGGGGAAAGAACTGACTCCTGTGAAGAAGCCTGAGGCAGGAAATGTGACTTATACAGTAGGGGTGGTGGGGGATATGACTAATGGGGAGTGTCATGGCTGGGGAGGTTGCAGGGTGCTTTTAATGGGGAGAGAGAGATTGGGGCCAGGGAGGGAGATGACTCTTGTAGGGACTCATCCCAGGAAGGTAAGAGGTCTCTGTAGTTTGGTAATCAGGCAACAGTTAAGCTATATTAGGAGACCAGTGCCCGGGAGGTCAGAGAATTGGGGCAAGGAGGAGCAGACCTGACCCTAGGCAGTGAAGGATGGGTCTGAGGAATGATAAAGGGGCCCATGAGTGTGAGAGCCTTCTTTCCATCAACCAGCCTGTCAGTGACATAAAAATGGCGAAAAAAAGCATTTACTAAGTACTCACTCTGTCCTTAATAAGCCTTAATTAAGCACCTTCTATGTGTCAAGCACTGTGGTAAGCGTTGGGGGTATGTCTGCAAGATCTGAAAGAGTCCCTGCCTCAAGGAGATTACCCCTAGGCAGCTAGGTGGCACAGTGGATAGAGTGCAGGGCCTACAGTCAGGAAGACCTGACTTCAAAACCATCTTCAGACACTTCCTGCTGTGTGACCCTGGGCAAGTCATTTAACCTCTGTCAGTCTCAGTTTCTTCCACTGTCAAAAAGGAATAGTAGCACCTATAAGGGTGGTTATGAGGGTCCCGTACTTAGCACCATGACTTAAGCAATAGATGCTTCTTCTTCTTCCCCCATTCTAATGGGGGCAACAGCACATATGTGGGGGAGTGGTTGCCCAGAAAGATTGTTTGGGTTTGAAAAATTACAGGGATGAGTGGATCTGTAGAATAGATGGCCACGGCTTTTTCAGTAACAATAGTAGTCATGATTTGTATCCCCCCTTTTACAATTGAGGAAACTTGAACCAACAGGTTAAGTGACTTGCCCAGGGTAACCCAGCTAGTAAGTATCCAAAACCAGATTTGAACTCGAGTCTTCCTGCCTCTAGGCCTAGCCCTCTATCCACTGTATCCACCGCAAAACTGAGAGTTGGCTAGGAAGAAGTAAACCTGGCTGGTGTAGGGTGATAGGGAGAGGCTGGGCCTAGGCCTGCCTGTTGATTTGTTCTGGGGGAGGAGAACTGGAAGACATTTGAGAGATCATCTATTCAAGCCTCCTTATTTCACCGATGAGGAAGTGAAGGTTTTGAGGGGAAAGGAGTGAATGGCCCAAGGCCACACAGAGAGGGGCAAGGGCCAGAGCTCAACTCTAGGATCCTTGTCTCAGTAACTCTGGGGCACTATGAGGGTCTATTCTACAAAGGAGGGGCTTATGGTCTTGTGTCTTCTCCCCTAAAGTTTCCAAGTGCCCTGGCTGGAGGCCCTGCCCATCGCTGTGAGCAACAACATAGATGAGGAGGTGTTGACCCGGCTGGCTCAGAAGGTCTGAGTGGGAATGGGAGTGGTGGGAGGTGGGGGCGGGTATGAGACTGTCAGGACCCTGGACTGGAGGTGGCACAGGGCCTACATCCAGTCAGGGAGTAGGGTTGGTTGCAGGGAGGGGGACGCAGGAGGTGGCTGCCTCAGGTCCTGGGGGGCTCCAGGCCTCCCATTCCCTCTCATCCTTCCCCTGCAGGACAGTGAGGTGAATCTCATTGGCATCGGCACCAGTGTAGTCACGTGTCCCCTGCAGCCTTCCCTTGGCTGTGTCTACAAGGTCAGTGAAGGAGGGCAGACAGTGTGGGAGGGGGGCACAGATGGATGGAGATGGGACACGGGGGTCAGTGTTGCCCTTGTTCTCGCAGCTGGTGTCTGTGAGAGGGCAGCCAAGGAGGAAGCTGACTGAGGACTCTGAGAAGCAGACTCTGCCTGGGAGCAAAGCAGCCTATCGGCTGTACAGCCCAGAAGGTGAGGGCTGCCCTAGCTGCCCACCCTCCTTCCTCTCCCCCGACCCTGAACGACCTTCCCTGCCCAAGGAGGCAGCACATACCTCCTCTGCAGAGGTTGCTGGGCTATATACTGCCCTGGTAACTCTGGGTAAGTCAATCAGCCATTCCTCAAACTCACAGACCACAGGATATCTAACTTGCCTTCTAAGTCACTCAGAGTCCTGTGAGCCGTGTCCCCGAGCTTTGCCTCTGCCTCCCCGTGCTGGCCAGGGAGGGAGGGAATTGGCAGCCAGTTTCCCCATTCTGATGTCTCCCAGGAGCCCCAATTCTGGACCTGCTGCAGCTGGAAGAGGAGCAGGCCCCCCAGGCTGGGCAGGAGCTGAGGGCGTGGCGCCTGGATGTATGGGGAGGTGACTGCAGAAGCCTGACCCTCACTCCTGCCTCCGTGGAGCCTCTGCTCAGAGTCTACTTCCGCCTGGGCCAGGTGACCTCCAAACAGGAGCCCCATCCCTGCCCTACCAGCCCATGGGTCAAAGGTCATGGGGTATAGGGCACTGTTGTTTCTTGACCCTCCGCTTTCATGCGTCCATCCCTTTTCTTGTCTTTTAGGGTCAGACTTTCCAACTGCCAAAACCCTCCAGCTTTTGCTCCTGGGGTTTCCTCTCTGCTTTCTTCAAACGATTTCTAATTTATCATTCTTCTCTTGCCCCCAAATCTGAAGACTTCCCTTCTTCCCTTCTCCCTATTTCCAGATTTGTGAACCCATTCCCTCCCTGGCAGAGTCTCGAGCCTTGGCACAGAAGTCCCTGAGCTGCCTCAGCTCATCTCACAAGCGACTGGAGAATCCTGAGCCCTACCAGGTATGTGACACCCTCTCCAAAATCTCCCCTTCTGGGGAAGATCTCACCAAGTGAGAGATTTTCCCCATTTCCTCTTCCCCTCCAGTCTGTGGCTTAGATAGGAGATTCCCCTGTTTCCACCCTCCCATTCCCTTCTAATCCCCTAGGTTTGGGGGCATGGGGGAGGGAGGTGAAGGGGGTTGGCCCGCTCCTGCCTGGGGCCCATTTGGTCTGGGATCTTGAGCACCACCTATCTCCTCATCCCTCCCTTAGGTGGCACTTTCTGAGAAGTTGCATGCCCTGCTGGAGAACCTGGCCCAGAGCAGCCAGGAGGGCCCCTGAGGTTGGAAGGGAGCCTTGCATCCAAGAAACCTAATTGCTCTGTCTGAGTTCCAAGGCCCCAGTTTGGGGGATGGGGGTTGGGGTGGGAATCTCCCCTTGGACCCCCCTCTGTAAAGCCACACTAAAGTATTGGTTCTTTTTGATGGATGGATCCTTAAAGTTCATTGCTAGAGGGGAAGGGCAGGGTGGCTGGGCCACCCCTCCATGATCTCCAAGGTCATCTAAGCCAAACCCATAGCCCGGCCCATATCTCCTCTTCAATTTCCCTGAAAAAGGGTCATCCAGCCTCCTGTTGAACCTCTCCCCAACCTCACTAGCTGCAGATCTGACATTAACAAGACTAACATCCTCAAGGCAGGATGGGGTGGGGCAGGCAAGGGGACAGGCATTGTCAATAGGAACCCCTTTACCTGGATATATCATGAAAGTACTGGCGGTAACCTGGCTTAGAACTTAGCATTTTAGAGGGGAATAGAGGAAGGAAAGAGAAAGAGGAAAACAAATTGGTGCTAGGAAAAGAGAGGAAAGAAAGTAGGTGTTGAGCAGAGAGCAGGAAAGACATGAGCAGCGCAGTGACAGAAATGGGCAAGGCCGGTCCAGAGATGGTTTGCCTGGGGTGTGATTTGAGTTGGAGTTAGGTTGTAGACAGCCTCAGATGTCAGGATGAGCACTTAAGAATTGATTCAGTGGGCAACAGGGAACCCTCTGGGGATGGAGAGCAAGAGGGAGGGATGAGGAGATAGGTGGAGCTCAAGACCCCAGACCAAATATTAAGAATATTAGGGAGCATGAGACATTTATCTGGGAGAGCGAGGGGAACAGTAAGTACATCGCTGGATTTAATGTCAGAAAATCTGCATTCAAAACCGGGTTCCTTCACTTATTGTGCATGTAATTTTGAGCAAGACAACTTTTCCACACCTTAGTTTCTTCATCTGTAATAAACAAACAAAAAAAAAGGAGTTGGATTAGGTGACCTCCAAAGGAGCTTCTAGCTTGAAATTCATGATCCTCCAATGTATCCTTTGTCCTGAATTAGGATAAGCCAAATCAACAAGCATTTCAGTGCCTACTTTGTGCCAGGCACCGTGCTAAGCTCTGAGAACAAAAGACAAAAGACAGTCTTTGCCCTTAAGAAAGTCACAGTCTAATGGAGGGGATGGGGGCATGTGGGTAGCACAATGGATAGAGTGGCAGACCTAGGGTCAGGAACTCATCTTCCTCCATTCAGATCTGGTCGCAGACGCTTACTAGGTGTGTGAACTCCGTTTGCCTCAGTTTCCTCCTCTGTAAAATGATCATTCTTTTGTGGATTCTCTCCAACTTGTCAATGTCTTTCCCAAAATGGGACCCTCAGAACTAAACACAGTAACCTAGACATCTGATCTGGGCCTGGGCCTGTGGGACTCTCATTCCCCTCATTTTGGAAGCTCTGCTTCTCCTGGTGCATTTTGAGATCACTTCTTTTTTTTTTTTTTTTGGCTGCCAAACCAGCTTTTGATTCAGGGAGCTTGAAGAACACGAAATCCCCCAGGGCTGTCTCATAGTCACTGTGTTCTTAGCCAATTTCTGAGTTCAATCAAAGAAAGCCAAATACACATTCAAGAAACCTTTCATCTCTAAACGAGTTGGACACACATTTCAGTGGGACCGGGTTAAGGAGCTGATACCCCTGAGTATCACAAGTGGGAGGACAGTTTCAGACCTGGAAGAGATGTTAGGATTCTTTCTAGTCCAAACCAGTCCTACAGAGGAGGAAACTGCTCCCACCCCTCCTCACAGTCATGGCCCTGGGGGTGCAGAGTAAGGGGAACAGAGGGAACAGAGTATGACTTAAGTATTTGGTTACAGCTTGACTCACACTTCATTGTGTAGCCCAAGGAGGGAGTAACCCAACACTCTCCAAACCCAGTCGATCTTTGTGCTTCCTTGGTGGTATTCAGACATTTTCAGTTGGATTTGAATCTTCTTGACCCCATTCGGGATTTTTTTTGGCAAAGATACTGAAGTGGCTGCCATTTCCTTCTCCAGCTCATAATCCTAACCCTCATTCTGTCCTCTTTGCCTCAGTCAGTCCCTGCCTGGATTCACTTTTTTTTTTTTTTAGGCAATTGGGGTTAAGTGACTTGCCCAGGGTCACACAGCTAGTAAGTATTAAGTGTCTGAGGCCAGATTTGAACTCAGGTCCTCCTGACTCCAGGGCCGGTGCTCTATCCACTGCGCCACCTACTGCCCCCCGGATTCACTTTTGATTACAGAGGACTTGGGAACAAACTTCTTTGTATAAGTGAAGTTACTAGCCTGTTCATTGGATAAATGGGGTCCTCTGGGTGTCCCGGCGATTGCTTCCCTGAAAACACTGTTTCTGGCTAGTTAGCTGACACAGTTTATTTGTTGTCTTGCTATTTCCCCTTGAAAATTCCTCTGGGGCTCGGTCTCCTTGCAAAAGAACCTGAGGCCCAGAGAGCAAAAGTAACTCACCCTTGGAGGGCCTCCTTGAGGTCTCCAGTACTGATTGCATCACTGAGGGGGAGACTCTACGGGAAGAAATAAGTCAGGAAGTCTCCCTGGAGAGGTGAATCAAGAAAGAAGCTGAACAAGGAAAGAGATTAGGTGGTTCCTGAAGGTTGGGAGTGGGCCAGCTCCCAGAAGGAGCCACATGCCCCACTCCACTGAACAGTGAAAAATATAAAGGCTATACTTGGATTTAAAAAGTCAACAGTATAATGGGGGTGGGGGTGGGGACAGCAGGTGTGGTTAGCCATGGAGAAAAGCCACCTCATGGGGAGCCGGCCTGGGATTTTTAGTGGACAGCAAATCATCTGGAGTCAGCTGTGTGAAACCGCAGTTATCAAAAGCCCAATTCAATTGCAGACGGTGTTATAGGAGGCAGAGTGCCCTCAACTATGCCTCCGTGGTTACAGATGAAGTAGTAAACTGCATCTATAGAGGACAGTTCCACTCTGGGAATTCCACCAGTGAAATCACAGGTCCAGCCCAACAAAATACTGTCCGAGGCTAAGGGGGGTGGGGAGTGGGATGGTAACTCCTGCTGTGTAGTATTCTGCTGGAGAATTCCGGGTGCCACAATTTAGAACAGAGAGGGTGACCCAGGTGGGGAGAAAAATGGCTACGAGCATATAAGAGGTTGAAGGAAACACTTCAGGTGCTGGAGGGAGTGCACTTGAGAGTTCTCTTCAAGTACCCAAAGACAGGATTAGGCTTGTTCTGCTTGGCCCAGGGAGCAACACAGGGAAGTTACAGAGGCAGGATTCAGTTCAGTGTGAGAAAACACTTGAATAATTGTTGTTCATTCATTCATTTCAGTCGGATCCCACTGTTTGTGACCCCATCTGGGGTTTTCTTGGTAGAGATACTGGAGTGGTTTGCCATTTCCTTCTCCAGCTCATTTTACAGATAAGGAGGGAAGCTAGGTGGCTCAGTGGCTAGAGCACTGACCCTGAAGTTGGGTGGACCTGAATTCAAATTTGGCCTCAGACACTTACTAGCTGTGTGACTCTAGGCAAGTCACTTAACTCCAATTGCCTTAAACATCTGGGGCCGTCTCCAGTTGACCTGATCTATATCTTGCCACGGACCCAGATGGCTCTGGAGGGGAGAGTGAGGCTGATGACTGCACAGCCTTGTCTCACTTAAATCCAATTCACTGCAAGTCATGACATAACTTCCCTATGTCATGGGACTCTCCAAGAACGAGGACCACCAACAACAAACAACAGATGAGGAAACTGAGGCAAACGGGTTTAAGTGACTTGCCCAGGGTCACACAGCTAGTAAGTGTTTGAGGCTGGATTTGAACTCAAGAAGATGAGCCTTCCTGATTCCAGGCCTGGAGCTCTATCCATTGTGCCACCTAGCTGGATAATTAGTGTTGTCCGAAAGTGAAATAGCTTACCTTCCCTTCTACCCCCAGCCCATCTGCCAGGGCTTTAGGAAGAGAAACCCTTACCTGAATCCCCTCTTTTACGATTCTGACAAGTGATCATTGGTTCTCAGTAGAAGACTCCACCACTTCCCAAGGGTCTTTTCTACTTCTGGACAGCAAAGTTAACTTCCACCCATTGCTCCTAGTTCCGACCTTTAGAGCTAAACAGAGCAAGTCTCCCTCTTCTGTGGTCGAAGTACTTAAAAACTCAGACACCTATTGTGCCCTCCCTGAGTCTTCCCTTTTCCAGGTTCTCCAATAAATCCTCTTTTGGCCTGACCTCAAGGGCCCTCAACATCTTGGTTGCCCTACTCTGGATGGTCTATACTTTCATCATGTCCTTTCTAAAATATCACAACCAGTACTGACTATGAGGTTCCACATATGGTCTGATCAGGATAGAGCATACCAGAATTATCACCTCCTTTGTTCTTCATAGTGCAACTTAAAAGTACACTAGCTTTCTATGACCATCATTACACTTTGAATCATATTCAGCTTATAGTCCACTAAAACCAACAGATCTTTTTTTTTTTCTTTCTGAAAAACTGCTGTCTTCAGAAGAAATGTCTTCTCCATTTCATTTATGAAGTTGATTTTTTTTTTTTTTAGTGAGGCAATTGGGGTTAAGTGACTTGCCCAGGGTCACACAGCTAGTAAGTATTAAGTGTCTGAGGCCGGATTTGAACTCAGGTACTCCTGACTCCAGGGCCAGTGCTCTATCCACTGTGCCACCTAGCTGCCCCTGAAGTTGATTTTTTGTGGGGGTTTTTTTGTTGTTTTTTCCTTTGGTGAGGCAATTGGGGTTAAGTGACTTGCCCAGGGTCACACAGCTAGTAAGTAAGTGTCTGAAGACAGATTTGAACTCAGGTCCTCCTGTACCCAGGGCCAATGCTCTATCTACTACACTACCTAGCTGCCCCTGAAGTTGATTTTTTGAACCCAAGCAAAGGACTTTGCATTTATAATATATTTCTCCTGTCATTTTATTCAGCACAATGTCCTCACCTATCACAATCTCTCTGGATCCTGACTTTCTCAATTTATTAACTAGACCTACCTTCATGCCATCTACACATTTGATATCTGTACCTTTATTCAACTTATTGATAAAAATGTTTATATAGCAAAGCACCATGAATAGACCCCTGGGGAATTTCACTAGAAATCTGCTTCCAAGTTCACATTGAACTATCTTTGGATCCAGCCATTCAAATAGTTCCCAAGTCTACCAGCAATGTCATCTAAGTACCTATCTCTCCATCTTGTCAACCAGAATATCATGAGAAATGTTGTCAAGTACTTTGCTGAAATCTAGGTATACTGTGTCTTGATCTAGGAGCCTAATAATCCCATCCAAAAAAAAAAAAAGTTTGACTTGACCTGTTCTGGATGAAAACATGTTAGATCTGTGATCGTCACTTTTCTAAATGTCCACTAACTATTCCTTTAGTAATATCTTATAGAATTTTGCTGAGAATTAAAGTCAACCTTCTGTTGACTGTTGCTTTTGGCCTTGCAGACTATGTTCTTTTCACTTTTTTAAAAAAAATTTTTAGTAAGGCAATTGGGGTTAAGTGACTTTCCCAGGGTCACACAGCTAGTAAGTGTTAAGTGTCTGAGGCCGGATTTGAACTCAGGTACTCCAGATTCCAGGGCTGGTGCTCTATCCACTGTGCCATCTAGCTGCCCCTCTCTTCACTTTTAAAAAAATTAGAATATTTGCCCTTCTCCAGTCCCTGATCACCACCTCTGTTCTCCTTTAAAGATTACTGACTCAATAATGACTACTAATGAGTTGTGAGTGGCTCAATAATCATAGCAGAACCCTAGAGGATATTTGTTTGGCACTGAATTCATCAGGGACAGTTAGGTGCAATGTTATGATCTCTTTACTTATTTTGAGTTTCAACAACTCCCTTTATTCACTTTCTTTTTAAAAAAATGTATTTGTTTTAAATCAGCCAAAACTTATTTTTTCTTCCACTCCAACTCCCCCTGCCATTAAGAACATGAGAAAAGCAAAAATTTTCACATTGACCATGTTTTATCATTTTTTCTTTTTAATATTATTTTTCCAGTTACATGTAAAGATAGTTTTCAACATTCATTTTTGTCAGATTTTGAGTTTCAATTTTTTTCTTCCTCCCTCCCTTCCCTTTCCCCTCCCCAAGACAGTAAACAATCTGATGTAGGTTATATAGTACAATCATGTTAAACGTATTTACACATTTGGAGGGGGGGAAGTGGGGCAATAAGAATTAAGTGACTTGCCCAGGGTCACACAGCTAGTAAGTGTCAAATGTCTGAGGTCACATTTGAACTCAGGTCCTCCTGAATTCAGGGCCTATGCTTTATCCACTGTGCCACCTAGCTGCCCCTGGTCATGTCGTTAAAGAAGAATCAGAACAAAAGGGAAAAACCACAAGGAAGAAGAAACAAACAAAAAAAAAACCACAAAAAGTGAACATAGTATGCTTCAATCTGCATTCAGATTCCATGGTTCTTTTTCTGGATGTGGAAAACATTTTCCATCATGAGTCTTTTGGAATTGTCTTGAATCATTGTATTGCTGAGAAGAGCTAAGTCTGTCACAGTTGATCATCACACAATGTTACTGTTACTGTGTACAACGTTCTCCCAGTTCTGCTCATTTCACTCAGCATCAGTTCATGCAAGTCTTTCCAGGTTTTACTGAAATCTACCTGCTCATCATTTCTTATAGCACAATAGTATTCCATTACATTCTTATACCACAACTTGTTTAGCCATTCCCCACTTGATGGGCATCCCCTCAATTTCAGTTCTTTACCACCATAAAAAGAGCTGCTATAAATATTTTTGTATATGTGGGTCCTTTTCCCTTTTTTATGAGCTCTTTGGGCTACAGATCTAGAAGTGGTATTGCTGGGTCAAAGGGTAGACCACTTATTTTTTAAAAAATGTGTTTCATAGGGCAGCTAGGTGGCACAGTGGATAAACATCAGCCTCGGATTCAGGAGGACCTGAATTCAAATTCAGTCTTAGACACTTGACACTTACTAGCTGTGTGACCCTGGGCAAGTCACTTAACCTTCATTGCCCCGCAAAACCAAAAAAAATGTGTTTCATTCTACACTCTGAGTCATTTCTCTCTGGTGGGTAGTATGTTTCATCATTAGTCTTCAAATCCTGGTTGGTCATTATACTGCTAAGAGTTCAGCACAACTGCACTCCATCACATTATATACCACAAATTATCATCCATTCCCCAACTTATGGGCACTTCCTTATATTTCCAGTCTTTGCCACCTCAAAAAGAGTTATAAATATTTTTGTATATTCTTAGAGTTTGTTTTGCTTAGGACTAATCACTCCCTTAATCTTTCCTCCCTTGTATTCTCCCTCCCTGACTTTTCCCCTTTCTCTCCTATTTTCCTATTGGATGAAAAGGATTTTTATACCCAACTCTGGTTGTATTTTCCTTCTATTGACCAGTTCAGATGAAAGCGAGGTTCAAATATCAGCTGCTCCTCCCACCCCTTCCACCTCCTCTTCCTTATTTGTATAAATATCTAACTTGCATACCCTGATTATGTAAGATGATTTCCCCTAACCGTCCTTTCCATTTTCCTTCCCTGACCTGCCCCAATATATTCTTTTTTGCCTCTTTTTTCATTCTTTTCTTAAAATCATCATAACAGAACCACTTCCAGGCCTTGTCTAATTGGATTCCCTCAATGAACCCTGATGATGATAGGGTTCAGAGGGGACACTTGTGTCATCTCCTCATATTTGAATGCAAGAAGTTTACCCTTTTTTAGTCCTTTGTTATTGTCTGTTTACATTGATCATTTTATGCTTTTGTTCACTCTTGTGCTTGAATTTCAAAGTTTCTTTGCAGGTGTGGCTTTTTCATCAATGCTTGAAAGTCCTCTATTTCATTAAAGATCCATTTTTCCCCTTGTAGCATTATAATCAGTTTTTCTGAATAAGTGATTCTTGCCTTTAAGCTTATATCCTTTACCTTCAAGCCTACATCTTTTGCCTTCTGGAATACTGGATTTCAAGCTCTCCACTCCTTTACAGTGGCAGCTGTTAAATCATATGCATTTCTGACTGTGGCTTCTTAGTACTTGAATTCTTCCTTTTTGGCTGCTTACAGTATTTTTCTTTGACTTTGAAGCTCTTTATTTTGGTTATAATGTTCCTGGGGGTTTTCATTTCGGGACTTCTTTCAGGAGGTAACTGGTAGATTCTTTCTATTTCCCTATTTCTTTCTATATCTAAGAGACATGAGCCGTATTCTTTGGAATCGTTTTGGATCATTGTATTGCTGAGAAGAGTTATCACAATTGCTGTTACAGTAATGTTCTCTTGGTTCTGTTCACTTCACTCAGCTGTTTGAAGACTTCTTGAAATATGATCTCTAGGCTCTTTCTTTGGTTATGAAGTTCAGATAGTCCAATGATTCTTTTTTTATGATTATAGAAAACATTACCATATTTAGTCATTTTGTACGAGAAAATGTGAATTTAAACAATGAAATAAAGTGAAAAATAGCATGTTTCAGTCTGTATTCCACCAATATCAATTCTTTCTTTGGAGGTGGATAGTATGTTTCATCAGTAGTCCTTTGGTATTGTCTTAGATAATTTTATTGTTGAAAATAGTTAAGTCATTCACAGTTCTTCATCAAACAGTATTGCTATCTCTGTGCACAATATTCTCTTGGTTCTGCTCACTTCACTATACATCACTTTTCAGGCCTTTCTGAAATAGTCCAGTGATTCTTAATCTTTTTCCCCCTATTTTCCAGGTCGTTTGTTTCTGCTGAGATACTTTACATTTTCTTCCATTTTTCAGCCTTTTGCCTATTTTAATATTTAATAAATATTTAATAAAAGTAATTGGCTTCTATTTGGTTGTCAGAAATACCATTAAAAAATTTTCTGGGACCCCAGGATTGGAGACGTCTCAAAAAAACCCTTTATTTACATTTTCGAGAGAATGGGCCGCCCCCTAGTGGGGCAAACCAATGTGAAGGTTTGTTTTTTTAATGGCAATTTGGCCCTCCTGCCACCAGAGTTACAATCTATGAGCAAGAGCTAGCTAGTCAATCAAAGCAGCATCCCCCCTCTGCTTCCTGTGGAAACCTTCTTTGAGAGGCCCTATATTTGAATTAACCCCCACTTGTGGATATCACTATTTGAGTACCTCTTTCTGTTCTTCCAGCTGAATCTAAAATCACTCCCCAGACATTTAAGTCACCTGTAATTGTTCCCCAGACAGTTCCAATTATCCTGGGGTGGGGGCACATTCCTCACATTGGTCCACTTTAATTTTCAGGGAGTTCATTGCTTGGGCAAAGTTTTATGCCTTTGGGGCCAAGCTGTTAATTCTCTTTCCAATTCTTTCTTCCATAGCTCTCATTTCCTTTCCAATTTTTTCCCTCAAGTGCTCTTCTTCTATTTATAAAAACATGTTTAATTCTTTTGTTACGGTTGCTTTATTTTTTCCAGGAATTCTATTCAGGTTTGTGCCGATACTGTGTTTTTCATAAAGGCATTGCTTATAGATGTTTTGGAGTCATTCTCTTCTGTGTTTGTGCCTTGAGTGTCCTTGTCATCACAATAGCACTTTATTGTGAGGTCCTTTTTTTTTTTTCCCACTCTTACAGCCTTTTTCTCAATTTCACACTTGATATTAAGGCTGGATTCTGCTATGCTTCTGGAGAAGAGGCCTGGGTTTGTACTGTTGCTACTTTCTTAGGGTTATGTTATTCCAAGATCTCAGGGACAAGCTGGAGTCTTGCAAGCTTTCAGTGCTCCCAAAGGGGTCTGTCTGGTCCAGAGCAAAGTCTAATGGCTACTTCCCTTGTCTGAACTCTGCAAATTCCTGACCTGTGTTTGGCTCTGTGTGAGCACAGAATTCTGCTAGACTCCACCCTATTGGTGAGCTGGAAAACTCTTAGTTCAAAGGGGCAGAATTGTAGGTCCCCCTTTGTTCTAGGTTTTCTGCATTGGTTGTTATTCAGCAGGCTGAACTAGATGCTAGAAGTGGGACCCTGCTTTGTGTCTGAGATCTAAGCCACACCACCACTGCTACTGCTGCTGCTGGCTTCAGAACTTTCTTCTTTCTTGGTATACCACCCAGGGCCTCTGTACAGGGAATGACATTCCTGTGTAGAGCTCCCTTTCTTCTTTCCCCTTGGATCTTTAACCTGGGATTGTGTAGTGGGCAACAAAGTTGCCAGGTGGCACTTAGTCCTGTTTCACTGCCCTGGTGTAGGTCTGGGGCTACCCTAGTATGAGTCTAGGAGCTTCTTTTGTGCCAGCATGTAGCTTCTACCTGGGTGCTGGAGTGCTCTGCAAGGTTGGAATATTGTCTCTGCTTCCAATGTCTGCAGACCTCTGTGTTTGTCTCCGTATGCTAACCTGGGTCAGACAAAGGATTCCCTGTGACTTTTTCTGGATTTCTCCATCAGGACTGGGACTGATGCATTTTTATAGATCTGTCCGGAAGAGTTGTGGACAAGAGTACAGCTACATTGCTTCCTTCTTCCCAGCCATCTTGGCTCACCTAGAGGTCACTGAGCTGATGGCCTTTCATCACTCCCAACAGGGGCTTTTGTTTTGGCCTCTAAGGATGAGGCCCCAAGGGAAGGGAGTAGGAGGAGACAACTAAGGGGATTACTTTAAGCATGGGAAACAAGGGCAGTTTCAAAAAGTCTACTCTGGGCTGGGAGCCCAGAGGCCTGGGTTCTAGCCTTGGGTTTACCAACATCACACATCATGACCTTAGGTAAGTTCCTCTGTAACATGAGAGATTTGGACTCAATGGTCATAGAATTTAGAGCTGGAAGAGACCAACTGAGCTCCATTGAACCCCAGAGAGGTTTTGTGTTCCTATGAGAGCTAAGACCTGCATCAATATCAGTTGCCCCTTCTCCACACCATCCTCCTTTCATAGCGGGAGAAACAAAGATACATATAGATGCTAATCCTAGCCCTTTGGGAAGACCAACATTAGAGTTATCGGACTTGGGGTTACTAAGACCTGAGTTCAAGTACATCCTCAGATACTAACTATGTAACGTGGGGCAAGTCACTTCACCTCACTTATCCTCATTTGTAAAATAGGCATAATAATACCTACTTCTTAGAACTGTTATGGGGAGACATCTCCCCAGTATTCCCATGTTCTTTGCAAAGGTGGGGAACCAAACCAAAGGAGTGGAATACTGCATATAATGTCAGATTTTTTTAAAGACATTGGTTAGTTTTGTGGAACTTTTTTCTTCTTTATTATAATAGTTCTCTAGGAGGAGATGTAAAAAACAAAAGATATTAACAATTACTTAAAAAAATTTTTTTAATTCTGAATAGAATTTTATTTTTCAAAATATATGTAAAAACAAAATTTTAACATCAATTTTAAAAAAACTTTGTGTTCCAACTTCTCTTCCCCCCTCCATCGGTCCCACCCCCCACCCACAAGAACTCAAGCAATTCAAAATAAGTTATACATGAGTAGTCATGGAAAAATTCCCATATTAACTAGTTGTGAGAGAAAACAGTCAAAAAACCCAAAACTTCAGATTAAAGAATTGTCAAAGAGGAAATGAAAAAAAAATTTTAATGTGTTTCCATCTGTTTTCAGATACTATCAGTTCTTTCTATGCAGATGGGCTGCAATCTTCATAAGTCTTTCAGGGTTATATTGGATCATTGCCTTGCTGAAAATAACCACATGCTTCCCAGCAGATCATCCCCCACTATTGCTGTTATTTTGTATACAGTACATTTCACTCTGCTTCAGTTCATGTAGGTCTTTCCAGAAGGACTAATATACATACTCAAGTAGGTATAGTAACAATTACTTTTTAAAATTAGATATATAAAATGCTTTGTAAAACATTAGAATAGTATATAGATGTTAGATATTATTATCATTATTGCTACAGATGTGGTATTGAATTCTGTGCCTTTCTTATTGTGGTCTAAGAATACATTAGCTTGGGGGCAGCTAGGTGATACAATGGATAAAGCACTGGCCTTGGATTCAGGAGGACCTCAAATCCCATCTCAGACACTTGACACTTACTAGCTGTGTAACTCACTTAACCCTCATTGCCCTGCAAAAAAAAACCATTAGCTTCTCAACGTGAGGAGGAGGTAGAAGGAAAAAAAGGGAGGATCTTCATGAAAATAAAATAACATTTCCTTTTAAAAAAAAGATTGCAATCATTTCCTGGCTGCCATATCACAATGTTGACTTATAATGAATTAACAGCCTGATAAAATTCTCAGATCTGCTCATCTAGTCATACCTTCCCAAACTTGTATTTATGAAATTAACTTTTCTACCCACATATACACCTCTACATTTATTCTGATTAAGTTGTTTTAATTGATTTGGACCAACATTCTATCCTGTCAAGGCCCTTTTGGGTGCAGCTGGTGGCTCAGTGGGCAGAATGTTAGATTGGAGTCAGAAGTACTAGAGTTCGAATCTGGCCTCAGACACTCATTAGTGCTGCAATCTATAGTCCTAGAAAGGTGCCTGGCAGCATTGAGAATTGAAATGATTTACCCAGGATCACACAGTCAGTGTGCATCAGAAGCTAGGCTACAAATTGGGTCTTCCTGGCTCTGAGGCCAGCCCTCTACTTTCAGCAGGGTAAATGACAAAGAAAATCCCCTATATGCACTCCTCCACAGATGTACAGGCTACTAATGGGAAAAGGAACATGTGTAACATGAACTTTTTTTTTTGGTGAGGCAATTGGGGTTAAGTGACTTCCCCGGGGTCACATCTAGTAAGTGTCAAGTATCTGAGGGCAACTTTGAACTCAGGTCCTCCTGACTCCACAGCCAATCACTGTGCCACCTAGCTGCCCTTATGAACAACTCCCATGGGCTAACCAGAGCATCTCTCTTCCTTGCTGCTTCCCTAAAGAACTACCCTTAACTGTATGACTTTCTACACTGTTCAGGGTTGTGCCATTCTCTGGACTGCTGCCATCTGCTGGTTTTCTGATTAATTTTCACCTGGTAAATAGACTTTCTAATGTTGAAAGCTGTGTGTGTGTGTGTGTGTGTGTGTGCATGAGACAAACAGACTGACAGACAAAGACAGAGGGACAGAGAGAGACACACACAGAGACAGAGAGACACAGAGACATAGTCGGGGAAGGGAAATAGAGCCAGACAGAAAAGAGTTTGAGTGCATAGACTCCGGACTACATCAGGGTTTGTTTGGGGGGGGTTTGAGGCCAACTCACACCTGTACCTTGTTGTTGTTTGTCATTAGTTCTCAAAAAGGACCATGATATCAGAAGGTGCTGTCATGACTTTCAGTGAATTGGATTTATGAGGGAGGGCTGTGCAAGGTCACCAACCTCACTCTGTCCTTCAGAGCCATCTGGGTGGGTCCATTGGCAAGATATACATCAGGATGACTGGAGATGGCCTTGGATGTTTGAGGCAATCAAAGTTAAGTGACTTACCCAGGATCACACAGCTAGTAAGTGTCAGAGGTCAAATTTGAACTCAGGTCCTCCCAACTACAGTGTCACTGCTCTATCCACTGTGCCACCTATACCTAGTCAGCACAGCAAGAATTCCTTAAGTCCAACTGATCTATTGAGATGCTTTGCTTCTCTTTCCGTACCCCAGGGCACCTATGTGGTGGGTGAAAGATGAAATGTCAGGAAACAAAAATTCAAGCTTCTGAGCATATTGATTTATTAAGCAATGCAGTTGGGACCAGGTCCCCTCAGGTTTGGCAATGGACATCAAATACAAGGGGAGACATTTTTATGCATTAAAAAATCAAGGGGCAGCTAGGTGGCTCAGTGGATAAAGCACTGGCCCTGGATTCAGGAGGACCTGAGTTCAAATTTGACCTCAGACACTTGACACTTACTAGCTGTGTGACCCTGGGCAAGTCACCTAAACCTCATTGTCCTACAAAAAAAAAATAAAATAAGACCAATTAATTAAAAGAAAACAATTAACCAGGATACAAACCTAAGTGATCTGATTTCTAATTGGAAGAAAGATTAGAGACTTTCCAAGTTTGGGTGGGGGGAGAGAACATGTGGAATTCCCTGAAATAAAAAAAAAGACTGTGTCCTATTCCCCCCAAGTGTCTGTATTCAATTAAAGGAACATGGAAACAATAACTGATTGACCAGTACAGGGCCAGTCTCAAGGGTTGCTTGAGATCTTTAATTGTGAGAAAACTTGCATGAGTCTGGATTTGACTGGGTTTCTGGTCAGCATAAGCTACATCCTTAGTTAAGGGTCTCTAAGCAGTAGGTAGAGGTGGCCCAGCTTCCCAGCCACGAAGTGCTAGGTTCAAACAATGCAATAAAATTTTCTGGCAGTTCCCACAATTGAACAAAGCTTTCTCACTAGACAGAAATTGGACTAGACCCATCATCGAACAGAAAGGGAACTGAGCTAGACCCAGATTAAGTCACCAGAGAGAGTCAGTGTGGTTCATTCAATTCCCTCACCTGGGTGAATAAATTCTTTTCCACTCTCATCATGTTCCAGGCATGTAAAACTAGGGTCATGTTGATGACCTTAATCTCACTTAGTACGACTTGATGAAGCTGGTGCATGATGAAGCTGGCAAACTTTGTCCTGCATTCCTACAGTTGTACTCAATTTATAACTCTCCCCACAGAAGCTCACTATCTCTTCCTTTAAACCTATTGCTCCTTCTGACCTTATGTTTTCTGTCTGTGTGCCTCATATCCATGCCTTTAGGTTTTGAAAATTTTTTTTCTCCCTCATTTCTCATGCTTAATCAAGTAACAAATCCTAGAGATTCCTTGTATATGTCTGTCCCATTCATCCCCATCTTATCTGTATTGTCACTGTGCATATAGTAAGTGCTTAATTAATGTTTTTATTAATTCATTAATCAGTCACTAAACATTTATTGGGGTAGCTAGGTGGCACAGTGGATAGAGCACCAGCCCTGGAGTCAGGAGTACCTGAGTTCAAATCCGACCTCAGACACTTATCACTTACTAGCTGTGTGACCCTGGGCAAGTCACTTAATCCCAATTGCCTAAAACCAAAAACAAAACAAACATTTATTAAGTCCCTACTATGTTCCAAGCATAGTGGTAAGCACTGGGAATAAAAAAAGAGGCAAAAGATACACCCTGCCTTCAAGGAGCTCACAGTCTAATGAATTCATTAATTTATTCACCAACCCAGTATTCACCACCCTCATTACCATTTATTTACCAGGATTATTGCAATAACCAACCTTACACTCTCCACCTTTCAGTCCATCCTTTACACCTCTCCCAGATTAATGCATAGATCTATGTCATTCCTCTGCCCAAAAAATCTTCAGTGGCTTCCTGTTGTCTTCTGAGTCATGTTTGAAATCTTCTGGTTGCCATTCAAAGTCTTTCAAAATCTGACACTGCCCTTTCTTTCAAGTCTCATTTAATTTTACTACCTTCCACACATTGTGAACTCTGACTCTCAAAGACACCATATATACTCTGTTGCCTCTTCAACTGCTGCTCCCTAGGAGCCTGAATATCTACCCTCTCCATCTCTTCAGGTTTGTTTTTCTTTTTGAGAGGCAGAGTGGTATGATGGTAAGAGTTCTGGACATGGAGTCAGAAATGACCTGGGTTCAAATACTGAGCCAGCCTGCCTCAGTTACCTATCTGTCAAATGAGGATAATAATACCTCTAATATCTTACAGCATCATTGTGAGGATCAAAGGAGTTATGCATTTTGCAAGTCTAAAGTCTGATATGTCCTTTAAAATAATTATTTACCTGTTGAATTTCTATATGTTCTTTCTTTTTCTTTTCTTTTTTTTTTTTCAGGGCAATGAGGGTTAAGTGACTTGCCCAGGGTCACACAGCTAGTAAGTGTCAAGTGTCTGAGGCCGAATTTTAACTCAGGTCCTCCTGAATCCAGGGCCAGTGCTTTATCCACTATGTTCTTTCTTTAAAGATCAATTCAAATGCTACTTCCCCCAGCATGACTTCTCATATCTCTAGGATCCATTAGTAGTGACCTTACCCCTCAGGTTTTAGCTAACACTTCCCTTCTGTCCCTATCTAATGCATTTATCACATAATATCATGTATTAGCCTTATCTGTATGTTTCTCATTTCTCTGTCTAGACTGTGAGTTCCGTGAGTCCTGGGACTGTGTCTATCTCAACTTTGTATCTGTACATTGTATGCACTTAGTAAGTGTTTATTGCTGCTTTTGTTGACCTAGACAACTGAAATTAATGTCTCCTTCCCTAGATTTTCCTAGAACATTTTGTTTCTCCTTTGCCCCCACCACACTCCCTATCATACCTGTCTCTATACATATCATCTGATTAAACTGTAGACTCCCTGAGAACAGGGACCAGATATTTTCTTTGTATCTCCCCCATAGCCACAAATGCTTGTTGAACTTGTTGAATTTAATGAATGAAACAATAAATGGCTACTACTCTAAGGCTAGAATAAATAAAATGATTGATGACTGATAACAAATGAATGATAGCTCATATAATAACCAGCTCTCATTTTAGCTTACAAAGCATCATCCTCCCAAGAACTCTACGAGGTGGATAGCACAAGTATCATGATATCCCTTTTACAAGAAGGATCACCAAAAGAATTAGTGCATGGATAGATGACCAGGGAAAGGAAATGAAGGGAAGCAGAACAGTTTTGAAACTGTCTTCCAAGACTTGGTTGTTGTTCCCAGCCCAGGGATGTTTAATTCAAGAGGGGTGACTTTCGTTTCTTCAGATCTTGCTCCTCTATTCACCATGGAGTGGTAAGAGTGGATTGTAGAGGAATATACACTTTAGAAACTTTCAGAATGGGAAGAGGTTTGTTTTTGTTGTTTTTGTTTTTGTTTTGTATTGGTTTTTTGAGGAACAGCAAAGAAAGGAAGGATAGCACAGCTCTCCTAGCCAAAAGGAAGGGAAGAGATGGAATTACCTCTGAAACTCAGAAATAATAACGATATAACCCTTGTGTCAGAGGCTCCCTATTGACACAAAAAACCCAGATGTATTTTGGAGATCTCTAAACTCTGACTTGTTTGCTGTGAAAGCTGGAAATTTCAGTGTATGAAGTGCCCTATCCCCCCAACTCCCCTTATAAGCATTCAGGCTCACCAGGCATCAAACACCGAACTGGTTTTATTTACACAGTAAAGGACACAGACAGGACTTGCATCTGAGCCTGTAAAAATAAGGATCACCCTTCTTCTCACCCCCCTCATTTCCTTGTAGGTCTTTGCCTCCTGGCCCCAGGGGAGACTCTTAGAATCCCTATGACTCATAGTACTGCCCTCAGTCCAGGGGAAAAGCCAGGCCAGGGTTTGAACCTTCAATTGTTCATCATTGTAGCTTCACCTCCCCTACATCTTTGCTCCCCAGCATGTATCCCTGGCTATGTATTGCTATGACCTCTAAGCTTCTAATCCTGGCAGAAGTCATTCACTACCCCATTCTGTCCTCAGCTTCACTTGAATTCTCCGGCTATTGCACGTTCTTCCCAGAAGATGGTGCCACCTTTCCAACAGTTGAGCAATAGTAAAATTAGGGGGAATCTCAAATCCAGGGCCAGGAGAGCTCTTGGATTACTTACTCCTTGTATTTTACATAGCACCCCCCAACCTCCCAACAAAGGATAGCTTTAGGCATAGTTCCAAGCACCCTCTTATTACCTCCTCCCCCATATCTTGCCCAGGCAAGGTGACTCTTCCATTGGTCAGAGGTTCCTATTGAGTCTTGAGGGATGTGGGGGTCGGGAGCAGTTCAGCTACTTTTCTGTTTATATTTCCACTCTTGTTCAGGGCGGCTAGGCTGAGATATACACATAGACCTAGAGCTCTTTCCAGAAATCTTTAGAAAAGGGAGGGGAACTGGAGAACTTTCCTTCAGAAGCCTGTGAATATTCATGCCCTAACAACATTAATAACAGATATAGATATAGCTTTAAGGTTACAAAGCACAAAGTTTACATACATTATCTCATTTGATCTTTACTATAACCCAGTGAGAAAAGTAGTATGGGTAGGTACTAATATCCTCATTTTAGAGATATGACAACAGACATTTAGAAATTAAGTGACTTACCCAAGGTCATACAACTAGTGAGAGCTGGAGACCAGATTTGAATGCATTTTTCTCCTAACAGCAAATCCAGCATTCTTTTCACTATACTATGCTGCCTCCCTTTTGACTTTAGTCTTCTGAGATGTAAAGTGGGTATAATATTTTTACTACCTCCCTCATGGGGCTGTTTTTATTTTTATTTATTTTTTAAATCATAAAATTATTTTGTTATTTTCCAGTTACATGTAAAGATAGTTTTCAATATTTCTTTTCTTTTTTTTTGGGGGGGGGGCTGTGCAATGGGGGTTAAGTGACTTGCCCAGGGTCACACAGCTAGTAAGTGTCAAGTGTCTGAGGCCAGATTTGAACTCAGGTACTCCTGAATCCAGGGCAGGTGCTTTATCCAGTGTGCCACCTAGCCACCCCCTCAACATTTCTTTTCATAAGATTTTTAGTTCTAAATTTTTCTCCCTCCCTCCCTCCCCTCCCTCCTCCCTCCCCAAGACAGAAAGCAATCTGATATAGATTATATATGTACAATCACATTAAACATTAGTCATGTTGTGAAAGAAGAGTCAAAATGGAAAAACCTCAAAAAAGAAAAAAACAAAAACAAAAGTAGAAAAAAACATGGTTCAATCTGCATTCAGAATTCACAATTCTTTTTTCTGGATGTGGAGAACATTTTCCATGATGAGTTCTTTGGAATTGTCTTGGATCATTGTATTGCTGAGAAGAGCTAAGTCTATTGCAAGGGCTGTTTTTAAAAAAAGAACTTTAATAAAACTTAAAGCTAGAAATGAACATTATTATTATTCCCAAACTTGATTTAGCCCCTGACTGATGGGATAACTGGGTATGAGTGGCACAAGGTGACTCGATGCCTGGGGTGTGCCACCTTGGTTGGGTGACTCAAGGTTGATTAGGGAGGACTCTTCTGGGGAGTGCTTCTAGCTGCCTACAGCCTAAGTATTCAGTAGGACTGGCTCTACAAGACAGAGTAAGGTCTTGATCCCTGCCCAAGCCTGACTTTTTTCTTCTCTCTTCCTTCTCCAGTCCCTTCCTCTAGCTATGAAGCCCAGAGGATCTGAAACAGAACAGAGGGTCATAGGACGTTAGATCAGAAGGGAACCTAGGGAGGTTATCAAAGAGGAAGCTTAGAGTTTGATTACCAAGTCCAAACCTTTCTTTTTCAGATAGGTTGAAGCTGGAGCCTAGAGAGGGAAAGATACTTGGAGGTAGAAGTGGGCCTAGAACCCAGGTGTTCTGACTTCCAATCAAGGACCAGTGGCTTTTTTCCCCCACTGTCCTTTCCAATTCCCAGTTTAGGGCTGGGCACAGAGGAAGGGAGGAACAAATTTCTTATTGATTGATTTTAATTTTAGATTGTCCTCACTATCCCTGGTCAAGGAACTGAGGGTTTGAGTCAATCAATCAAAGAGGATTTATTAAGTGTCTGCTATGTCAGGCTCTCTGTTAAGCACCTGAAAATGAAATAGTCACATGATTGAAATGCTGCCTGTCTGCCACTGCCCTTCCCTTCCCCAGGGTGATGAGACTAGGAAGCCCTGAGACATCCCAGGAAGCTTCCTATGAACTCCAGGAATTCCTTAAAGTGCCCAGTTCTGAGCCCAGACATTGTTACTCATGCTCCCTGCTGCCCCCCCACCCCCGTTTTATTTTTATTCTTCTAATTGTTTCTCCCCTTATTATTTCTCCCAGTTTTTTGTCACTCTCCCCATTGTTCTTGCTGATTGTTTCTGTCCATCATTACTCCTTATTTTTCAGTCTCTATGATTGTTACTTCCTCCTAGGTGATTACTCATAAAGAAGAGCATAGACTAAGCAGCCTAGGTAAGATGGTAGGGAACCACAGAGATTGTCGCCTCCAATCCCCTCATTTTTTTTTATCATAAAAGTATTTTATTTTTTTCCAGTTACAGGTAAAGATAGTTTTCTTTTTTCTTTCTTTCTTTCTTTCTTTCTTTCTTTCTTTCTTTCTTTCTTTCTTTCTTTCTTTCTTTCTTTCTTTCTTTCTTTCTTTCTTTCTTTCTTTCTTCCTTCCTTCCTTCCTTCCTTCCTTCCTTCCTTCCTTCCTTCTTTCTTTTTTTTTTTTTGGTGAGGCAGTTGGGGTTAAGTGACTTGCCCAGGGTCACACAGCTAGTGTCAAGTGTCTGTGGACAGATTTGAACTCAGGTCCTCCTGACTCCAGGGCCGGTGCTCTATACACTGCCCCACCTAACTGCCCCAAAGATAGTTTTCAACATTTCTTTTCATATAATTTTTAGTTCCAAATTGTCTGCCTCCCTTCCTTCCCTCCCCCCTCCCCAAGACAGAAAGCAATCTGATATAGGTTATATATGTACAATAACATTAAACATATTTCTGCATTAGTCATATTGTGAAAGAAGAATTAGAACACAAGGGGAGAACTTCAAAAAAAAAAAAACAACCAAAAAGAAGAAACAGTATGGTTCAATCTGCATTCAGAAACCACAGGTTTTTTTTCTGAAGATGTGGAGAACATTTTCTATCATGAGTTCTTTGGAATTGTCTTGGATCATATTGCACTGCTGAGAAGAGCCAAGTCTATCACAGTTTATCATTGCACAATGTTGCTGTTACTGTGTACAATGCTCTCCCAGTTCTGCTCACTTCACTCAGCATCAGTCCACTTAAGTCTTTCCAGGTTTTTCTGAAATCTGCCTGTTCATCATTTCTTACAGCACAATAGTATTCCATTACATTCATATACAACTTGTTCAGCCATTCCCCAATTGATGGGCATTCCCCTGGTTTCCAATTCTTTGCCACCACAAAAAGAGCTGCTATAAATATTTTTGTACATGTGGGTCCTTTTCCGTTTTCTATGATCTCTTTGGGATACAGAACTAGTAGTGGTATTACTGGGTCAAAGCATATGCACAGTCCCATAACCCTTTGGACATAGTTCCAAATTGCTTTCCAGAATTCCAACCCCTTCATTTTGCAGAGAGGGAAACTGAAGCCCAGAGTGGAAATTTCTCTCCCAAGGTCAATTCTGTGACCTTGTTTGGTTCTAAAACCAAACAACCCAGACAGCTCACATTTATGCAATACCTTCTGAAGGTTTAATAAGAACTTTCATCATAACAAGCCAGTGAAGTTCAGAGAACAAGTATTCTTAGTCTGTTTTAAATAGATGAAGAGAGTCCTAGAAGGTTAAGGGACTTAGCTAAGGTCACAGGTAATAAGTAGTCATGGTGGGATCAGAACCCAGATCCTCTGGCTGACTCAGGTTCTTTCTATACCATAGTGGGGAAGAAGATAGAGCACTGGGCCTGGAATCAGGAAAACTCATCTTCATGAGTTCAAAATCTGGCCTTAGATACATACTGTATGACCTTAGGCAAGTCACTTTGCCCTGTTTGCCTCAGTTTCCTAATTTGTAAAATGAGCTGGAGAAAGAAATGGCAAATCATTCCAGTATCTCTGCCAAGAAACCCCAAAAGGGGTCACAAAGAATCAGACATGACTGAACAACAAAACACAGTAGGAATTCCTTGATCATCCTCTTATTCCCCTACCCCCATATATCATGCCATACACCCTCATCCAAGGTGGGAGGGAGACAGTGAAGGCTAATGCGAGGACACTGTGGTTAAGTGGGGGGAGATCAGTGGCAGATGTCCAGAAGAAACATCCCTAAGACTCCCAGTCCTGGTCTAATTCCCCATCTCCTCTACTTATACAATTACAGAGTGTGCATGTGAGAGGAGGAGAAGGAAGAGGACAAAAAGTATCTATCTTTAAGCATTTGAAAGACTGTTACAAAGAAGGATTATACTTGCTTTGCTTGGTCCCAGGGGGAAGGACTAGGAGGGAGCAGAATCTGCTCTATGGTTCTGTTCCTGAATAACCTGAGCTCTCTTGAAGCAGAAAGTCTTGCCCTGGTAATGCAGTGAGTTCTATAATCCCTGGAGGTCTTCACTCAGAGGTTTTAGATGACATCCCCTTGTCAGGGGATGCTGAAGAGGGGATTCCTGCTGTCTTCCCCCACTCCAGTGTAAGCTCCGTGAGGTGAGGGTTAGCTTTCTTGTTTGTATTTGTGTGCTACATGCTCAGCATAGTATCTGGTGCCTAGGGAGAGTTTCCCACTTTTCCCTTTCATTTCTTTCTGTTTTGCTCTGCTTAACACTAGAAGTTCTTTAAGATTCTTTCCTATTCTGAAATTCTGTGGTTTGATTTCTCTCTAGGGAAAGCCAGTGGGTGGGGAATATCACTGTGACAGCTCCCCATTCCCAAAGGGCCAAGGCCTACAGACACAAGACACAGCTACATGGATACACATGGCACCACATTCCCGGAGGGGCCCTGGATTTTGAGTCCAAGGACCTGGCTTTGAACTCTGGCTCTGTGACCCTGGACAGAGTCCTAGCCATCCCTGCCTTTTTTGGGGAAAGCAATGCTTTTTTTTTTTTTTGGACAGCCTCTTGTCCCACACCATCTTCCCCTTCGAAAGCAACCTCTTTCATTTTGAGAGCCAGAGGGTACATCTTTATGATGCTACTTCCCAGACTCCAATTGTTTCCTGCTAACACCAACTCTGGAGGGATGGTGCCAAACTGGGAAGAGGGAAGGTACTTAAATAGAAAATAAATGGCAATCTCTTGCTCTATTGTTCATTTCCATGGGCTACAGTGGCTAGAACTCTGGGCCTGGAGTCAGGAAGACCCGAGTTCAAATCTGACTTGAGACACTTAGCAGCTTTGTGACTCTTGGGAAGTCACTTAACCCTGTTTGCCTCAGTTTCCTCATCTGTAAAATGAGCTAGAAGAGGAAATGGCAAACCCCTCCAGTATCTTTGCCAAGAAAACCCCAAATGGGGTCATAAAGTATCAGACATGACTGAAAATGACTGAACAACAAAAATGTTTTCTTCACAGAACAGTTTGAAATAAGGTCGGTGAGCCAACACATTTGTATTTGTGCCCCACAACTATCTCAAAAGCATGCCAGGTTCCCTGGACTCAGCCTGGCCAGCCAATAGAAAATTCCTACCCTGTCCCTTATAACAACCATGATAAATAACAACCAGTCTTTAGGCAGCCTTAGAGACTGTCCTTCCCATCCTCCCTCCAAGGCTACCTTCCAGGGCTGGCCCAGCTTCAGGATGGTTAAACAAGCACTTTTCCTGCCCCCCCCCCACTTCCCCATTTCACCCCCTGAATTCTGTGAACTATCATGCTGTTCTCTATTACCCAGACTGGCTAAACTGTAACTTTTGTGTTCTGCAGCTGTCCAGTGAGAAGCAGACCTCATGCTGCTTTTCAGCATCTCCTCCAGGATGGCGAACTAGCTCATCTCCGGGAGACCATCCCCAACTCAAAAGCAACCCAGAGAGAACCACATTGTTCATCCCAGGCTTGAGCTCCTTGGCCATTGATCCCCTGTGATGGGAAAGGTAACCGTGGGCCCCAGAATTTCCACCACTCCTCCTGACTTCACCTCACTGATCAGGGCCTCAGTTCCCCATCTATAAAAGGTTCAGGATGGATCCCTAAGGTCCCTTTGTGCTAAATCTTAGGCTTCTGGGATCCCTAAATTGCTTGGGTAGGGGACCCTCAACAGGTAGGTCAAATGTAAGGAATCCCCAATGAATATCATCTCCTGAAAGTTAAGAGGGAGGGGGAAAAAATCACTGCCTATTTCTGGAGCTCGGAAGCCCGTACACTAACTCCTCCCCAGCACAGCTTAGACACGCCCGCACCTGTTGCCACACCTGGCCTTGGTAGGAGTCAGGGTGAATCTCAGCAGGTGCAGGCCCTGAGGTGGACAGATTTCACACACCTGTGAGTTCCTGTCAGTGTTTGTCTTAGGGGGTGGGGAAGGAGGGCAGCACACCAAGACTGCTGCCTCAGGGCTTGATATGGCTAGAGGGAGGCGGAGATGGCCTGGGGGAGCCCAAAGGGGTCCCGCGGGGCCCTTGGGAGCCCTTACTCTGGCTGCATTGGCTGAGGGGATCCAGATCAGCCGAGAAGGAAATGGACCCAGTCAAGGGCAGCGCCCCCAGGAGTCTGAGAGCCCTACTGAACCAGTCACTGCACCAAGGACGGAGAGTGTGGAACCTGATGCTGCCAATGGGGCATTGAGGAATGAGCCCCATTCTCCAAAGGCTTTTAGCTCAGACCCTGAACCCCAGCCCTCGCAGCCTGAACAGGTACTGGGGGAATTGGGGAAGAGGATAAACAGCTCCCAGTCCAGGGTACAAAGGGCCAGTGAACAATCGGAAGGAGGGAGAGATGGAGGTATGTGGAAGAAGGTGGAGGCTTTGGGAGGTTGGTGGTAGTGAGAAGAGGCTTCAAGGTTAGAGGCCCTGAAGGGTTAGAGGGAGGTTGGGATGGGAGGAAGAAGGGCAGGGGTTGGAGAGAAGGCTTATGGGGGTGTGTTGAGGGGGATGGCAGGTAAGGGACACTGAAAACCTCGGAGTTTAGAAGGAGGCTAAGGAAAGGATAAATTGGAGGAAGAGAATATTAGATGAAGAAAGCCTTTGTTTTCCCCCCTTCCCCCATCCAGTATCTCCAGTGCCTTCCGGTCCTTGGTTCCTTGTCAGATTTTGCTGTTCAAACTGTGGTCTGCCTCGAGGATGCTGGTATCTCAGGGACCCAAGCCTTGGCCTTCAGTCTCTCTTCAGCCTTGGAGGCTCAGGGTGGACAGCTCCCAGAAAAGGTCAGGGCCCCTTTGTAAATCCAGCCCATTCGGCCTCACACAGCTCTTTCTTCCAGTCCCATCTCTCCCCTGGCTCCTTTTTCTTTGATCCCTTCCAGAGCCCTGCCCCTGATTTTCTCCATCCCCTCCCTCCTGCCCTCAGTCAGCTCTTAGGATCCAAAACTTGTCTTTTAGAACCCCAGGATCCAAGAGCCCTGGAACATCGAATCATAGAATGTCATCTAGTCTAGCCCCCTTGGTCTAAAAAAGCATGGCCACAAAGCCAGGCAGTTACCCCTTTAAATGTCTCCAGGACTGTCCTGTGGAAGAGGAATTCCATTTATTCTACTTTGTTCCACTCAGAGGACAGAATAAGGAGTAATGGGAAGTCCAAGAAGGCAGATTTGAGCCCAATATGAACCAAACCTGCACAGCAACGGACATTCCCGAAGTGGAGTGGGCAGCTCAGGAGCTCGCTGTGCCTGGGGATGCTGGGGAGAGGTTGCAGGGATCAGATCTCAGTGAGCTCACGCCTCCTTTCCCAGGTACGGGAGGTGGTCCAGGGACTACACGGACAGATGGCTCAGCTCTTGGAAGGCAGGGCAAGGAGGGTGGCCCTGAGGGCACTTTGCTCATTGGCTGCAGAACACACACATGAAGTGGTCCAGACCCTACTGTCTCACTCTCTGCCTTGTGACAGGTATTGGGCACCCCCACCCCCTGGGCCTCCTGGACAGGAAAGGAGCCGGATATCCTGGCATCCCCAGCTACCCTCCCCTTCCTCCTCCTGAGGTCTGTTGTGTCTGCTCTGCTGAGGTCAATTGGCACCCACACCCCAGCTCCTAATTAGTACCCAGCCCTAATTAGTGCCTGCTCTGCATTCCAACTCCCACAAGCCAGGCTAGGCCAGGAGCCAAGATTCTGGACTTCTTGCCTGCTTGGTCATAGACACCTGGGTCATGAACCCATTTATCAGACTGGACAGAGAAAGGCTGGTATTAGAACCAGGGGAGAATATCCTCTCAGTGTTCTTCTTTTGTTCCATGGTTTCCCACATTCCTCCCTATCCTCAGTCCCTCGGTCTTTGACTTCCAAGGTCTCCTTTCCCCCTAGACTTCCCACAGTCTGGGTACCCCCTTAATCACTGAGTCCCTTCAACCCTAGGGTCTTTCCTCTAAGATCTAGGCCCCATCAGTTCATGTCTTTCTTTTCAGTTCCAGGGTCCCCTCTGTTCCAGGGGCTCCCTCATTCCCAGTCTCCCCTAAATTCGAAGATCTACCTCAGTCCTCTGGGCTCCTATCAGGCCCAAGTTTTCCTTCACTTTTTCCCCAGACTCTCCTACACTCTGGCTCTCATCTCAGTCCCCAAATCCCCTTACCTCCAGAGGTCTCCCCCAAGTCCGGGGGCTCTTCTTCCCAAGGTCGTTCAATAAGCATTTGTTAAGTACTTACTTAGCACTGTGCTATGGTACACAAAAGTATACAAAGGGAGGTGGCTCCCCTAAATCCAATGATCCCTTCAGTCCCAGAATCTCCTCTGAGATCCCATGGCTTCCCACAAGGGACCTCCCAGGCTGGGTTTTCCCTCAGCCCTACAGTCCCCATCCCAGAGGTACTGGATTCCTCTCCCCAGTTCTCACCCTGGGACCTTCATCCACCCAGACTCTGCCTCCTTTATCCGCAGTGCAGCTGCTGAGTTGTGGCGAGGCCTGAGCCGGAACCAGAGGGTGAACGGGCTGGTTCTGGTGCACCTGCTGCAGGAGGTGAAGGGCCCACCCCGGCCCCAGGGCCCCAGTCCCAGCTCCAGTCCAGGCCTGAGTCCCCAGGTGGCCAAGCCCCAAGCCCAGGCTTTGGCTGTGAGTCAAGTCCTCGTTTGGGGTAGCTTGGAGGAGGGAAGGAAGGCAAGACCAAGGTGGGAAGGGAGAGGGGGCAATTTGAATACCCATGTGAGGTCCAGAGGGTCAAGGACTGATTCAAGGGTGTAGGTATTTCAGTACTTGTGAGGTGTGTGCCCCAGACCTATCTGAAGTGTTGTCTGTGGTATATCTCACACATGTCAGAAGTGTCTTACGTGGGATCAAAAAGTATGTCCCAGGAATGTGAGGAGAGTCACAGGTGCATGCCCAGGAATGTCTCGTGTGTCTCTGTAGGCCACAAGAGCGCTAGGAGAGATGTTGGCAGTGTCAGGATGTGTGGCTGCCACGAGGGGCTTCTACCCACAAGTGCTCATTGCATTGGTTACACAGCTGCACCAGCTGGCCTGGTGTGCCCACTCCCCCCAGGTTCAAGTGAAGGTCCGGGGCCCTCCCCCTAACCATGCTAGGTGAGATCCATATGGGATGTGGGGGCTAAAGGTGGGGCAATTGGTGACCCCACCTCACTGCTGAACCTTTCCCCTGCCCCCCAGCTGTGCTGTGGAAGCTTTGAAGGCCCTGCTCAATGGGGATGGAGGCCGAATGGTGGTGACCTGTATGGAGCAGAGTGGGGGCTGGAGGCGCCTGATTGGAACTGGGACCCATCTGGAGGGTGTCCTCCTGCTGGCCAGGTCTGAGCATGGGGGATGGATACACAGGGAGACTGGACATTATGGGGCCCCAGGGTGGGGGGACATGAAACAGAGATGAAGGGAGTCCCAGGAGGATGGTCTCAGAATCTTCCTTAGTTCTTCAGGCTGACCAGAACTAAGTATTGCTTGGGGGCTGGTTGATGGAAGAGAGTGTATTAGAGCACGGGATAATAGTGCTGGGGCATTTGGAGGATGGGGAACAGATCGTCAGGGTTCCTTCCTCACTCTCCTTCATCCTCTCCCCTTCCTGTGTCCTCCCAAGTGCCTTGGTGGCTCATGCTGACCACCACCTGCGTGGGCTCTTTGCAGACCTACTCCCACGGCTACAAAGCTCGGATAAAGCTCGGCGCCTGACAGCTATGGCCTTCTTCACCGGGGTGAGCACTCCTGGGTTGAGTGAGGGCCACAGGGACAGCTAGGTGGCACAGTGGATAAAACCCTGGCCCTGGATTCAGGAGGACCCAAGTTCAAATCTGGTCTCAGACACTAGCTGTGTGACCCTGGGCAAGTTACTTAACCCTCATTGCCCCGCAAAAATAAACAAACAAAAAAAGAGTGAGGGCCACAGGGACCCAGGGGCCTTTCACCTGTGCCCTTGCCTTGTTCCTCCAGGATTGTGTGGTGGACAGAGTGGGTTAGGTGTCAGAAGAGCTGGGTTCTAGTCCTGGCTACGTGACCTTGAGCAAATAACTTTCCTTCTCAGTGCCTCAGTTTCCTCCTATGTAAAATAGTGATAATAGTCTCTGGCTCCTGAGATCTTTTCTGGAATGCAGAGGTAGGGATAACAGTGCTGAGGAGGGGCTTGACCCACGATGACAGTGAGGTGGGAGGAAAGCTAGGCCTTCCTCAGGAATTCCCAGGATCCCCCCACCCCATCCAGAAGTGCCCATTTCCTGAGTCACCCCTATCCCAACTCCTCAGCTTCTTCAGAGTCAGCCCACAGCAAAGCTACTGAGAGATGAAGTCATTGTGCAGCGTCTGATGGCCTGGCAGGCAGACCCGGAGCCCACTGTGCGCTGGCTTGGCCTCCTCGGCCTGGGCCACCTGGCCCTGAACCACAGAAAGGTGAGGCCTGGCCTGTGCAGAATGCCCCTGCCTAGTGAGGGGGGCTGGCAGGCCGGTGGGGTGCTCCACTGTGGGGGTGGCTCGCTGGGTGTGCTACAGGTGGGAAAGAGACTAGATTCCACTTCCAGGGAATCCCTAGTACTGGAGGGGGTGGGAAGAGCAATGGAGCAGTGTCAGCTCTGTTATCCAAAGGTGGCCAAATCTTCGGGTTTACCTGAGGTCAGTACCTCATCCCATTTTAATACCAGCCTGAGCTAAACAACACAGGGGCTGTGGTAGAAGGCGGGAACCACAGGTTTCAAAATGAATGATGAAAGGCCAGCATCCAATAGGAAAACAGAATTTGAATTAGCCGCAGTTTGGGTTTAGGTCTCTGTGGATTACCCGCGGTTGTAGACTGCCCGCGGGTGGCAGCGGGTCAGGATTTTCCGGAGAAGTCTGGGCTGGGAAGTGGGGGGCAAGGTGCCAAGGCGGGAGGGGGAAGGGGGGGCGGGGGCGGGGCAGCATTCCTGACGCCGCGGGTTCCGCGCAGGCGCGGCACGTTGGGACGCTGCTCCGGGCTCTGCTGGGCGCGCTGGGCGAGGCGGACACGCGTCTGGTGGGGGCGGCCCTGGGCGCGCTCCGGAGGCTCCTGCTGAGGCCGAGGGCACGGGGGCGCGTGAGCGCGCAATGCACCAGCCTGGGCTCGCGCCTGAGGCCACTGCTGGACCACGTGAGCGGGGCTGGGCGAAGGGGGAGGGATCAGTGGACAGGCTCCGCCCCCTCCCCTTATTAGGCCTCTCGTTTGCCCGGGTTTCTTTTTGGCTCCTCTGCCCTGTCCACTCTTAAGTACCGCCCACTCAAACGCGAGCACCGCCCCCTACCAATCTTAGTCCCGCCCCCTATTCCCGCTCCTCCCACTGACCGCCCCTTCCCTCCAGCTCACTCTTCTCTGCCCTTTTCCAGGACCAGGATTCAGTCCGTGCCTCTGCTATTGGGCTCCTGGGCACCTTGGTGGGTCGTTGCTCCCCGCGGCGCACTAGGGCGGTGCGCGAGCTGGTGCTGGGCAGCCTGGTGACCTTGTTGCTGCGCCTGCAAGACCCGAGCCTGGATGCTGCTGAGGTCCGGGGTGCCCCAATCCCCCTCACCCCGTCCTTCTCTCCCCAACCAGGAGCCTGGAGTCCGGGCCTCTCCCCACCCCCAACTTCCAGTTCAGTTCCCTGCCTCCCTGTCCCCAATCCAGGACCCCCTTGTTCCCCTGGGGCCCCGAGTTTTCCCATCCTCTGTTGATGGTCCCCAAATCCAGACGCCCTCTCCTATTCTTCAAAGTTCATAGTCAACACTTTATCCTTAGTCTGTTATGGTCTGGGGAATACAAACACCAAAACAAACCAGGGAGATAACTTTTTAGTACCCAATACATTGGCTTGAACTGAATTGAATTACTTGGGAGAACACACATTTACACAGATACACAAATACAGAATATTTGTGTTATTACTAAACAATGCCAAGTGATTTCAAGAGGGAGAGAGCTTGAACTAGGGGGCATCAGAAAAGACCTCTTTTAGGAGATAGTAGCAAGACTGTCTTTGAGGGAAGCTAGAGCTTGTAAGAGGGAGAGGGGAGAAGGGAATATATTCCACATGGGGGGGGCCACTGGTGCAAAGATGGGGAGGCCATCATCCCTCTCAGTTGAGCCACAGTTCTAGGAAGGTCACACCCTTCCCCCAGATCTGCAATCTTTCCCTCAGAAGCCCCAGATCCCTAGACCTCCCTCTTTCTTGCTCTCCCAAACTTCAGGAGGTCAAGACAGTCTCCATCCCTGTTCCTTTTGCTTTTCCTAAGGTGACGACTAGTGTTAGAGCCTCCTTCCTTCAACCCTTTCCTTGATGCCCCCCTACCCTCCAATCTTATTCCTTCCCCTGGCTCTCTCTAGAGGGTGGGGGTCAGGATGCTCTGGAGGAGTCAGGAGCAGAGGGCTGTTATGTAAGATGGCCCTAGGAAACAGGTCCTGCCTGCCAATACAGGGAGGGTTGGGACCTTGGGTTTGGTACTTCTGTCCCTTTTCTCACCTCAAACATCTTCTCCCACGGCTTCTCGGTAATGGGGAAGGAAGTGCATGTTCCCCGGCCTGACTATACCCTAACCCCCCCCCATTTGGCCCTTTTCACCCAGAGTGCAGAGTGGACATTAGCACGTTGTGACCGATTCCTGCACTGGAGGCTCTTGGAGGAGATCTCAGCCATGGTTCACTATGACAGCCCAGAGGCTCTAAGCCGCACCTGCAGACGCCTGGTCAGTGGGGACTCCAGCAGGGATAGTATAGAAAACCAGAGCCTTAACCGAAAGGCTCCCCCCAAAACTAGCTCCTACTTCCCTCCCTTATCACCTCCACACTTGTACTTACTGTTCTTCCCAGCTTCAAATACAAACTAGAAGAAACAACAGGTAAGCCACCTGATGTTCCCCTTTGGATCTCTTTACTATCCCTTTACGCCAATGACAATCCCTCTCCTTAAAGCTCACCATCCTTAGGGACTCACAGAGATGGAGCCATTATGTCTTAGTGCATAGAGACCCAGTCTCAGAGTTAGGATGACCTGAGTTGAAGTCCTACCTCCAGCATATAGTGACTGTGTGGCTGTGGGCAAAGTCACTTAACCAGTTAAGGCTCTGGGCATCTCTAAGACCATAAATTGCAGAGAAGGTTGCTAACTTGCATCAGTAGAGTGAGTTCTTTCATTCAGGAAATTCTGTATACCAATGAAATCACAGGTTCACTATTCCTATCCTCTATTGGGCTGGGGGGAGAGGGGGCGGGTCTCTTTCAGCAAAGATAATACTTAGTTTACCCACAGAGGAGAAATTTAGTGTCTCTGGTGAATTTCCTTTTTCACCTTTTTCACCCTTAAAAACTGCATGCAGGAAGCTGGACACAGACCTCTTCTGTGGTCACTTGTGTTCTTCCCAGGGCAGGATTTGCCTGGAATTAATAAAGTCTTGGGCTTCTCAGGCATTTTCCTCAGGGGTGTGAGAAAATAATTATTAATAATGAATTTCTAGGAGAAATCCAGAAACTGCTCTCTCCCCCTCCCCAGAGCCCGCAGCTTCACAAAAGGAATGCAGACTGATCTTTCTGACTACGTAGGGGAAGGAAACTCACCTTGACTTCCCCCAAGTCATCTCAATCAATGGAATTGAATGATGTTAACCAGTTATCTTAGATCAATGTGTGGTGACCCGCCTCTACCTGAAAAAGGATAAAAATCCCTGAGGACACGGGTCGACTTTTACTCTCTTACCCTGGGCTCACTCTCTCTCCCCAGCCCTCCATAGTGGGGAAGTTATTCAGACATGTGTTCAAATTAATAATAAATGTTTGCTGCCCAAACTGATGCAATAGCCTGTAATTTATAAGTAGCAATATCTTAGAAACCCCAGCCTGGTTCTCCAATGATTTAGAACAGAAACAGGCATAGCCCCCCAATATTCTATTTATTTATTTTTGCAGGGCAATGAGAGTTAAGTGACTTGCCCAGGGTCACACAGCTAGTGTCAAGTGCCTGAGGTCAAATTTTAACTCAGATCCTCCTGAATCCAGGGCTGATGCTTTATCTACTGCGCCACCTAGATGCCCCTAGCCCCCCAATATTTCAAACAACATAGTGGGGACCATGAGCTTTTCCCCATGTTGACCTGAGATGTCTATCCTCATGCAGACCATGTCTCCCTTTGTCCTCAGGTGCAGTGGTACCCTGGCCGAGCCTCTGACTTCTTGAACCAGGCCCAGGGCTACCTGAGGAGTCCCCAGATTCCCATTCGTCGGGTAGCAGCCATGTTCATAGGTAAGCTCTAGCTAGTCATAGTCATTCCTCCAGGTGGCCAACCCCAGGAGTACTCATTCAACTATTCCCTGTAGCTGGGGCTCGATTGAATGAGAATCCCTTTTAGCAGAGCCATCTGTTCTTAAACCCCCACGTGTTTTTTCCTTTTCTTTTTTAAAAAAAATTCCATTATATTCCTTGTTCTTCCTCCCCTCCTAGAGTGCCTCACCTTATAATAAAGTAAGGGAAAAAGAAAGGAAAAAAATTCCACAAAACTAAGTAACATATTTTAAAAATCTACCATATGGTCCCTCATTTCTGCAAAAGAATGAGGGGAGTTATCTTCTCATATCTCTTCTTTGGGGCCAAGTTTGGTCATTATAATTTGTCAGCTTTTGATTGTTATAATTCTTTCCACTTACATTTTTGTAATCACTGTATATTGTTTTCCTGGTTCTGCTTACTTTAATTTGCATCAATTCATATAAGTCTTTTCCTACTTCACTGTAATCATGCTCTTCATTTCTTACAGCACAGTAAAATTCTATTACATTCATGTTTCACAATTTATTTATTCATTCTCCAATCTATAAGTATCTACTTTATTTCCAGTTTTTTGCTACCATAGAAAGTGCCGCTATAAATATCTTGGTGTATATGGGGCCTTTCTGTTTGCCATTGATCTCTTTGGGGTATATTCCTAACAGTAAAAGCTCTGGATTGAAGGGTATGGTTATTTTAGTAATTTTCTTAGCATAATTCTCACTTGTTTTTCAGAATGGCATTACAAATTCATAACTATCACTCATACATCAGTGGCTCACGTAATGTCTCAAAGATCTGCAAACACCAGTCCAATAATCATATCTGACCTTTCTTGCAATACTTTAGAATATAATTCAGTAAGGCCCAGAGACTTGACCTCATCAAAAGCTGCTAGGTGCTCTCTATCTCTTCATTTAGGTTTCATTTCCCAATTAACTAGTTTTTTTCTTTAGTCCTTCCTAGTCTGCCAATTATTTCCTTGGTAGAGAATTTCTGAAGCAGAATAAGAGTTGGGTAGTTCTTCCCTCTCTTCCCATTCACCTTAAGCAGTTGTTCTATCTCTTCTTTAATCTTTTTTGCCCTAACATCGCTTTTAAAAAAAAGCCCTTTTGCTGTCCTTGGTATTTTTTATCAGCTTTCTTTCCCCTGGCACTAACCATGCCATCTTCATATATTTATCCTTGATTATCTGCCTTCTTTCCTATCTTCTACACATTCTCTAATTGATTCAAAATCTCATCAGCATCCATTCTTCTTGCACCATTCCTGTAGCAAACCTTCTCTTTTGGAGTGATTCTTTTAAAAATATGTTTGTTGGAGGCAGCTAGGTGGTGTGGTAGATAGAGCACTGGCCTTGGAATCAGGAGTACCTGAGTTCAAATCCAGCCTCAGACACTTGACACTTACTAGCCGTGTGACCTTGGGCAAGTCACTTAACCCCAATTGCCTCAAAAAACAAACAAAAATATGTTTGTCAGCAGGTTTGCTGCATGTAGATAACCCTCTTTCCTTTCTTCCTCAGTGGAATTATATTTCATTCTTGAGAGTTTCTCTTCCTTCTTGATGAAAGGCATAGCCCTAGAGACCTTTATGAGAAGTTGGCCGCATTCAGAGCTGTGGGGTCTGATGATCCAAACTCTTTGGTTTCAGGGTTTCTGATCCATCACATGGACCCTGACTGTGTCAACCCTGGCTTGGTGGACTCACTGCTGCATGGTAGGAAAGAGACACTAAACATGTTGAGTACTTGGGGCTCATGGGGTGGACGGACAATCACCAAGGCAATGAGAATGTGTCAGGGTGATTGTTGGGTGTAAAAAGAGAGTGAGGAGCAGAATGGTCTGCCTTTACTATGGTGCATGTATGACAGTATAAGCACTGGTTTCTTTCTTTCTTTTTTTTTTGGCCAGGCAACGAGGGTTAAGTGACTTGCCCAGGGTCACACAGCTAGTAAGTGTCAAGTGTCTGAGGTCAGATTTGAACTCGGGTCCTCCTGAATCCAGGGCCGGTACTTTATCCACTGTGCCACCTAGCTGCCCCCTAAGTACTGGTTTCTGAGAGTATCTTCTCTGATGGCTCTTGTCCTCTGGGAGCCCCCCTGCTGAGGGGGAGATGGAGAACACACACACACACACACACACACACACACACACACACACTACCTAAAGAAGGAAGTTATGGAGAAAGCAGGTCAGGTTAGAGTGGCAGGGAGATTGATGGGGAGGGAGGAAAGCTGAGGACCTGGACCTTCCAAGGATCTAACATCTCACCTTTCTCCTAATTTCCCACTGCAGACCTTGGGGAAATGCAGTGGGACGCTGAGCCTTGCATTCGGGATGTCTCCCACATCACCATGCACCAAGTGCGGCTAGTGTGCCGGGACCAGGACTCTCCCCGGCGTGGCAGCTTCTCCCCTTGGCAGCTGTTATGCTGCTGGGGCCACCGCCAAGATCGGGAGAGACCGGTCTATGAGGACAGCCCCTTCAAGCCTAGGAGCCGGGCTGGCCTTTGGGGGTGTGGGGCCCCCTCCTGAGCTGCTTCCTAGCTCTGTTTTGAAGAGTACTTGCTCAGCCAAAGAAGCAAGGTCCCTTGCTCTTGCCCAGACCTCACTTGGGTATTCACAACCCAGGCATGGAGATGGATTCCTTAAACCCTTCCTAGGGGAGAACCTTCCTATCTACCTGGGAGCCTGTTCCTAGGTGAAAGGTGGAGCCCCTGGACACTTCTCTTTGGTGTGACATCTTTAGGATGGTCACAGCCAGTTTAGGGATCTCTCAGATTTTCTCATTTTTACTTCCTGGCCCCATAAGATCATGTAAGCCAGGAACCCATCACCCCTTAATGCATCCAGCCTGTGGACCAAACTGTATATGTCAAACACTCTCCAGGGGAAGTGGATATTCCCTCTCTCTACCTCCCTCATTCCCCAAATGGAAAGGTTTCTCCTACCTGTTACTGATGGGTCATCCCACCTGGCTCTGAGATGTGGGTGGGGATCCCAAAGAGAAGGCATAAGGGTATCCCCTCCCTCTTTAGTGAAGAGAAGGCTGGAGACAAGGGTGTGTAGATACAGGGAAGCCAAATGCTACCTCATCTCCCAACCCCTCAATACCTCCCGTACCCTAACCCTTGTCTTCTGTCCTACTCCTTTCAAAAGTGGTCTGTAGGACATGGCAGTAAGACTGAGAAGAAAGAGAAAGACCTGGGCTCTGCCATAACTAGCAGCATGACCTTTGTCACTTGTCCCCTTGGATCCCTCCTTTGTTAAATGGAGAGAAGCAATAGAAAAAATGAGCTCCCCTCCCTCCTCAGTAACAGGCTCTCTCAGCCTGGGGCATCAGTGACCCAGACCAGAGAGGGCTCCCAGCATGAGCCAAGCACAGGGGCACAATCAGGAGGGCAAGCTAGCTTTCCCTCTGGTCTCCAGCACTTTATAATAGATAGAGTCTTTTTATGCACTGATTGATAGGATTTAGATATGTTTTATTTCTCTGCTGATGTGTCCTAGCTATTAAAAGTGTAAGCTCTTTGAAGGCAGGGGCTCCCTCTTATTCATTTGTGCCCCCACCCCTCCACTTCAGTGCTAAGCATGGTTTTTCCCCTTCCTCAGTAAAATAAGAATACTTCCATTCCTTTTCTCATGGGGTTGTTGGGAGGAAAGCACCCTGTAAGTCCTAAATGGATAGCAATGGGAGTTGCAGCTGATTTTATTATTATATGATAAATAGATGTCTGTTGAATGAATGAAGAATAGAAGAGTACATAAAACAAGTAAGAGACAGGGGGCTCAGGGCCAGGCAGCATCAGGACCTGAATGTGCCTTCTCACCATGGCCGTTTTCCACCCTCCTATCTTACAAGTACCTCCCTGCAGCTTTCTCCCCAACCCTCCTACCCCCATTTCCCCCAACTTTACACCTCTTGGAGGAACCTATTGCTCTGGGAACCGAATGTCAGATCTATAGCTACTACTTCTGAAAAGGGTGTCAGTTAACTGCCCTACTGTTCCCCTTAGCAACCTTGTGCCTTCCCAGACCAAAACATCCTTCTGTGGCCACCACTTCCTTGCTTATGATATCTCTCCCTATAAAATATAAACTCCTGGAGGGCAGGTCCTGTTTCACTTTTGTATTTGTATGTCCAGTAAGGCACTTAGTGCCTTACACATCATGCATAATAAATACTTTTTCATTCATTCATTCAATGTAGTAAAGATCTGAGTGGGTGGACCAAAGGGAGCTGGGAGATTCTATAAAGAGATTACAAAGTTCAGGAAATCGAGGGCAATTATTTTTCAGTTACAGATTAAATGAGAGTTTTGATCCTGTGTATAAAAGTAGGGAGGGAAGTAGAAAGTACACTGGACCTGTCAGGTAAGGATTAGGCATAAGGCTAGGCATCCTCCACAGTTAAAAGGACTGTTGTGAAGATCAAATGAGATATTTGTAAATCTCTTAGCACAGTGTCTGACATATAACAGCTGCTATAAAAATGCTTATTCCTCCCCCACCTGAAATTTGCTTCAGTAAAATAGCTTAGGTAGCCTTCCTGTCTCATTTCCCATTAGGATTCTCAGCTTCATCTCCACTCCTTGGGACCTGCAAAGAAACACTCACATAGTTTAAAATACATTTGCTATGGAGGAGCTACACTGTTGCATCGCAGCCTTCCTGCCACTAGGCTGTTCAACAATGGAGTTACGATCAGGAGCTGTCTAGACTTTCTCCTTGGATTCTCTACCCAGCAGTGGAGCAATATCTCTACTTCTCTGCCTTGACTCTGAAAGGTTTCCTCTAGTGTCATTTCTAGCATCTAATCTATTCATCCTCTTCCCAATCCCTCCATGATAGTTTTTCTCAAGTTCCCTTGTCTTTATGCTTTATTTAACATAGTTGGGGCTAGAGAAATAAGTTTAAAATAAACAGTAGGTGTTAAATTGGATTTATTGGCTTCTAGATGGGCAAGTAACTTCCCTATTCCAAGGGGAAATAGTTTGCTTAAAAACCTTTGAATGGAAATGAGTAACCTCTTGCCAAAGGTTCAATGCTGATGACATATGGATACAGATGCCATATATCTGGGAGGATCTAAGCAAATGCATACTTCTTCCTCCACATTACTGATTTTTAAAAACCGTCTTTTGTCTTCTCATTGCTCTGTCACTCTAGTCTAAAGAGCAGAAAGGGTAGCTAGACCTTTTAAGGGTTGGCTGTTGGGTTCTAGAGATCGGTGCAACTTGATACTCAAATGGATCTATGATTTCATGAATTTGGGAATTCTCCCCAAAGAGGCAGATTGAACTTATTGACACCTGCTTATCCTGTGTGAGATGTCCATGTCATTCCAAAAGTTCACCCCAAGGGTCTGCCCAATGTGCTGGAGGCCTTTCTCAATTTCTTATTACATTGCAAAGGGACCAGCAATTGTCCACTTGCTGTTCCTTGTTCTTTCCACGTGACCAGCCTAGCTTCTCTCTCTCTCTCTCTCTCTCTCTCTCTCTCTCTCTCTCTCTCTCTCTCTCTCTCGGCAATAAGGGTTAAGTGACTTGCCCAGGGTCACACAGCTAGTAAGTGTCAAGTGTCTGAGGCCGAATTTGAACTCGGGTCCTCCTGAATCCAGGGCCAGTGCTTTATCCACTGCACCACCTAGCTTCCCTCCATCATACAGTTCTTGCCCACATCCTTTTCTGCCATTCTTGAAAGTTCCTTGTATGTTGCAGCATGCTCATACCCATCATGTACTTCTTCATTATTGCCCTCTGTGTGACACTAATTTTTAATTCTTTGGAGACAAGTGCATTCCATGTCTCACTGCCATTTAGTAATACTAGTAGAATGTTAGCATTGAAAGACAAGCCTTTGTTTTTCTGGGAAGCTTATGGTCAGCAAAGGAGCATTCCAGAGAAGCTATCAAATTCTCTCTCTTCCTCCTCCTCCTCCTATTTATTGTCCATATGTACTGTGTAGCCTAGATTTATATATTGTTGGACAAGCCAAAATGGCGTTTAGCTAAATGCAGATTGAAATCCAAACAATAGCTATTCTTCATCCACTTGGTCTTCCTTATGTGAATGGATGGACTGAACTCTTTTGAATGATCATAGATTTCTTCCAGTGAGCTTGATGAAATAAGCACCATTATCTCTGCAAATGGGAGCATCCAAAGGACCTAGACATATACAGGAAATCCCTCTTTGAATTAGACTCTGGCAGAGCTCCTTCATTACAGTGGTGAATACCTTTAAGGAACATACATCTTTCCTGTTCTGTGATTCACCTGATGTTTATTATCAGAAGGTGGTTGAATAAGGTTATTTCTGTTGTTATATCTTCAAGGAATCTTGAATATTTTTTTTTGGGGGGGTGAGACAATTGGGGTTAAGTGACTTGCCCAGGGTCACACAGCTAGTAAGTGTCAAGTGTCTGAAGTCAGTTGAAGTAACTTAATTCTGAACTATTTAAATGATTGAAAATAAAAATGATAAAATTAGTAGACAAAATTAATAACATCTATACCAACTATAATAATTTCTTCTAATTTTAAACAATGTATTTTTTTCTTTTCTTTTTAAAAATACATTTTGATGTCTTTTATTTTTATGTCATTTCAGTTTTTCCCTCTACCTCTTGCCCTCTCCATTCCATATTGACAAAAGACCTTTTTTAGAATACAAAAGAAAAAGAAGAGGGCCAAACAGTCAAACCAATCAATACATTGAGAAATTCTGACAATATAAGCAATATTCCACATCTCCCACCTCTGCAAAGGAGTAGGGGAGGTATCTTCTCATATCTCTTCTTTGGGGCCAAGCTTGTTCTTTGTACATTTTGTAATACTCTTTTTTTTTTGGTAATATTCATTTTTGATTGTCTTGTGCTAGTTGTTCTTTCCATTTACTAATCAATGTAAGTTAATTCCCATTAGAAGGAGACAAAAAACAAACAAACAAACCAGAAAGTGTCTTAATCATTAAACATACAACTCATTTGGCAGAGAGACATAGCTACCAAATATCACACCAGGTTAGAATAGAAACCCATTTGTGAAATCTTACAAAGAAGGCAGATAGATAATTATAAGCATTATTGTCTCACAAAGCAGAGGGAATCAGTGTAGACTAAAACAAGTTTAAGGAAAGGGTGGCAAGATAGCCAACTTAGCAATCATTCCAAAGACATTTAAGGATGAAAATAAAAGAACTATAAACAGAAGAAAAATGAAAAAGATACGCGAATGGAATTTTACATAGTAAGCTTTATAGTCTCAGCTTCTAAGTTAAGGGAGTCAGGAGATAGGAATATGAGAGAAATCTTAGAAACCTGTTGTCTGTCCTTAGCGTGAGCGGACATATGGAAAAAAGTTCCTGGGAGAAGTGGTCTTGAGCCAAATAAGAAGGAAATTGTGTAGGTGAATTATAGACTACTGGACTAATGAACTTAGAGAATGAATTTGAAGAAGCAACTACCCCCAATATGTTCTGTATACAATCATTTGTACATAGTTGTTTGTATGCCATTGCCCCACTTAAGTGCGAGCTCTTTGCTGCAGTGTTAGTCATAAAATGTCAAAAAGCCCCAGTCACTCAGCCATTCAGTTAAAACTTATCATGCCAGGCCATGCTAAGTGGTTAGGGATATTAAAAAAGGCCCCCTTCCCCCACCAAAAAAAGTCCCTGCTTGCCTCTGAAGCTGAGATGCAAAAAAGTACGGATCAATTCTCTGCTACTTGTGCTAATTTGGGCCTAACAATTAACACCAAGAAAACACAAGTACTCCCTTAGCCAGTACCACACCATCCATATGTGGAACCATTAATTACAGCAAATGGAGAAGTTTTGAATACTGTGGATAAATTCACTTACATTGGCAATATACTCTCCAGGGATGTACATGTTGATAATGAGGTTGATGCACACATTGCCAGAGCTAGTACAGTGTCTGGGAGGCTCCAAAGGAAAAGTGTGGGAGAGAAGAGGTGTTAGATTGAAGACCAAACTGAAGGTCTACAGAGACATTGGGCTAATGTCATTGTTGTATGCCTGTGAAACCTGGACAATATTCTAGAGCCATGTCAGGAAACTGAATCACTTCCACTGGAATTGTCTTAGGAAGATTCTGAAGATCACTTGGTACTGGACACTGAGGTCCTTTCTTGAACTAAACTGCCAAGCATTCAAACTCTACTGCAGAGAGCCCTACTCCAATGGGCTGGCCATGTTCGAATGCCAAATGTATGCTGGGCAACACACACACACACACACACACACACACACACACACACACAAATGGACTAACTCAGTGATTTATAATCCTTCATCCACTAGGTTTCTTGTTCATGTTCTTTTGTTTGTCTTCCTTAGTGGATCCATTCCATGTGCTAAAGGTGCTTCTTCTTTGGCTCTTTTTGGAGGCTGCCACTGTAATGCTAGAGCTCATATTCTGTCCTGGTCCTATGGGATTTGCCTACCTCATTTTCTTGTCATGTATGTTCTTGGTGATGTTGTAGTATTCTATGAAATGCAGAATTTTCTGGCCTAACTCATCCTTTTGTATTTGAAAAACAAACCAGAAATCCTTGCAGCTATTTCATCTCAATAGTATTTCCTTCAAGTCCTCTTTGCTGCTGAGAAAACAAAAATTATGCCAGTTGACACATAAGGATCCTGGTTGTAGATCCGAAAGGGAACTTAGCAGTCATCTGGTCCACACCTTCATTTTACAGATGAGGAAATTGAGGCCACAGAGGTTAACAGTCAATCAACAGCATTTATTATTTACTTATTATATTCCAGGCCCTATGCTAAGCATTGGGGTACAAAGATAAAAGTGAAACCATGCCTGCTCTAGGAGTTTGCATTCCAAGCAGATAAACAATATGCAAATATTATCCATGCAAAGCTGATACAAGCTAATCTTGGAATTAAAAGAGGTGGAAGTCACTAGTGAAGTCAAATCATCTAGCATTTATTAAATGAACAACATTTATCACGTACCTAGTATGTGCCAGGCACTGTGCTAAGCAATGGGGATTAAAAAAAGAGACAGGTCTTGCCCTCAGGGAGTTTACAGTCTAATGGAATGGGCAAACTAAAAAAAGAATCCCACAATAAAGAGCTATTATGAAGACAGGGAAGCTCTACACAAATGTAGAAGTGAATGACTTGAAATTATCTACTAGAAATCTTTTTAAAAAATGTAACTTGAATATGTCTGACAAGAATTCCTAGATGTGTTAAAGAGTTGTTTTTTTTAAGAGCTAAAAAGTTTTAAAACCAAATGAGAAGGGGCAGCTAGGTGGTGCAGTGGGTAAAGCACTGGCCTTGGACCCAGGAGTACCTGAGTTCAAATCCAGCCTCAGACACTTGACACTAGCTGTGTGACCCTGGGCAAGTCACTTAACCCTCATTGCCCCTCCCCCCAAAAAAAAACCCAAATGAGAGGGGGCAGCTTGGTGGTGCAGTGGATGAAGCACTGGCTCTGTATGCAGGAGGACCCGAGTTCAAATCTGGACTCAGGCACTTGACACTTACTAGCTGTGTGACCCTGGACAAGTCACTTAACCCTCATTGCCCCTCAAAAAGAAACAAACAAAAACCGCCCAGAAACCAAATGAGAGCAGTAGAGGGAAAAAAATGGGAAAAGAATCAAGAGCAACGGAAAGAAAGATACAAAAAGAGAATTATTAGCTTAGAAAAAAGAGGCATAAAACCATACTGGAGAAAAGAATTTAAATATTAGAGTTGACCAAATGGAAGTTGACTCCATGAGATATCAAGACATGGTTATACAATAGTGTCTAAAAACTGATCTGGAAGGTTTAACTGACTGCAAGCTCAATGAGTCAGTAATGTGATGTGACAACTCAAAAGCTAAGGCCATCTTGGGCTGTATTAAGAGAGGTATGGATTCCAGGAAGACGGAGGTAATAGTTTCACCTCTGCCTTAGTTACATTTCATCTGCTCTGAGCACCACAGTTTAAGAGCACTGATAAACTGGACAATGTCCAGAGGAGAACAACCACAAGGGTAAAGGCTCGAGTCCATGTCACTTGAGGACCAGTTGAAGAAACTGGATATGAAAAGACACAAGGCTGTGCAAGTATTTAAAGGGCTGCAAAGAAGGAATTGAATTTGTTCTGTTGACTACAGAGGGCAGAACTAGGAGCAGTGGACAGAGGTTGCAAACAGGTAAATTAAGGCTCGATGATAGAAAAAACTTCCTAATAACAAAGGCTGTCAAAAAGGGGAATGAGTTGCCTTGAGAGGTGGTAGATTGCCCTGCAATGGAGTCTTTAAGTAGAGCCTGGGTGATCACTTATCCAGTACATTACAATGTGGATGCGTTTTGGATGTGGATGGACTGGTTGGTCAGAGGAAGATCCAATGCTCAAATGTCATGATCCTGTGATGTGAAATATGGCTGTCCCCTAATCTACTGGGCCTGGGGATGACATAGGGGGAGGGGGTACCAAATGGGTTGGGGAAAAGGGGGCTAGGTCATCAGGCCTTAAGGAGAGCTTGCAGCATCACCAGACTTCCATACAGTGCACAAAGTGAGTGGCGAACACTGGGGTTCCAGGTAAATTGGAGTGCATCTCCTGAGAGCCATAGTCCACACTCTCCCAACAGGCCATATGTGAGAGTCAGCTCCTTATCCTGGTCTTGGACAAAGGACAGCAGCTCTGAAGGAAGGGAGAAAGTCCTCTCCTTGGTCTGATTGAAGTTCTCCTTTAGAATTCCCTTCACCTATGGGAAATAGGAACAGACAGAATTCAGGGTCTCTGAGGAAGAGCATGGATAATTTCTAGTTGTTCCGAGAAAGTCCCCTGAGAAACCAGGGTCCTGAGAGAACTTCTATACTGTACCTTTGAGGTCAGAACCCATCCCATGGAGTTCTGGGAAGCAGGGCAGAGGAGGGGGCAGGTCGTCCCCAGAACCGAAATTATCCCTTTCTAGATTGCTCTCCTTTCCCCATTTCTTATTCATTACTCTAGACTGACCATTCCAAGGTTTCTGGGAAGGAGCAGCTTGGCTTACTTTGGGAAAGTAAACAGCTTTTCTTACCAATTCTACCTCCTGGGAGAGGATCTTTCCCTTCTTCTCCAGCAACTGGATCAGGAGCTGATGTTGGATGTCACTCAGGGCTGGGGACAAAGCAACCAACCAACAAATCAATCAATCAAATATTTCTTAAATGCCTTCCTAAGGGCTAGACTCTGCTAGGTTCTAGAGATAGAAAGACAAAAACGTAATGCTATAGCTCTCAAGTAGCTATAGTACTTGAGGGACATAGTACATACATAAGTAAGTTTATAAACAAAAGATATAGAAGGTAAATGCAAAGCCATTTGCAGAGAGACAAACAGTTCTGGGGAATCAGGGAAGGCCTCATGTAGGAGGCAGTCCTGGAACGAAGCTCTGAAGGAAATTAGGGATTCTAAGAAGAGGAGCTGAGGAGGTAGGTGCTTTCTAGGTTCTGCAAAGTCACGGAGACAGGAAAAGAAATGCTATATACAAGGAACCGTAAGAATGTAGAGTGGGGGCACAGCTAGGTGGCACAGTGGATAAAGCACTGGCCCCGGATTCTGGAGGACCTGAGTTCAAATCCAGTCCCAGACACGTGAAACTTACTAGCTGTGTGACCCTGGGCAAGTCACTTAACTCTCATTGCCCCACCCCCCAAAAACAACAACAACAACAACCCCAACAACAAACAAAAAAAGAATGTAGAGTGTGGGAAAGAGAGCAATAATGTATAGTAAGCCTGGAAAAAATCAGCTGAAGGCAGGTGTCAAAGGGCTTTAAAATGTTTAAAAGAGGAGTTTAAAGGGCAATGGAGGCCAGGGTCAGGAAGAACTGAGTTAAAATTCAGCCTCAGTCACTTGCCTTTTGGCCTCAGTTTCCTCAACTGTAAAATGGGGATAGCAATAGCACCTACCTCCCAGGGTTGTTGTGAGGATCAAATGAGATCATATTTGTAAAGTACCTGGCACATAGTAGGTACTATTAAAATGCTAATTGATGATGAGGCTCCGGAGAGTGGAGCCACTGGAACTCCTTTTTGCAGGGGAATGCATGGTTAGACCTATGTTTTAGGAAACTTATTTTGGCATTCATGAGGAGGATGTATTAGGGGAGAGACTGCATTGTAAAATGTGTAAAGGGGGGTACTGTGTAATAAGACTTGAAAGATAAGTTGGAGCTAGGCTGTGAAGAACTTTGAATATCATCAAACAGAAGACTTTATATTTGATCTTAGAAGTCATAGGGAGGGATAGCTAGGTGGCTCAGTGGATAAAGCACGGCCCTGGATTCAGGAGTACCTGAGTTCAAACAAATCCAGCCTCAGACACTTGACACTTACTAGCTGTGTGACTCTGGGCAAGTCACTTAACCCCCATTGCCCCGCCAAAAACCAAAAACCAAACAAAAAAAAGAAGTCATAGGGAGATGAGGTAAAAATGGCTACATGATATACACAGAAAGGGAGATACCATAGGCAAATTAGGAGAGCAAGGAATAGTTTACCTGTCAGATCTATGGAAAAGGGAAGAATTTATGACTGAACATGAGATAGAGAACATTATGAAATACAAAATGGATAGTTTTGATTACATTAAATATAAAAGGTTTTGCACAAACAAAACCAAGATTAGAAGGAAAGCAGAAAGTTGAGAAACAATTTTTATGTCAGTGTTTCTGATAAAAGCCTCATTTCTCAAATACATAGAAAACTGAGTCAAATTTACAAGAATACAAGTTATTCCCTGAATTGATTATGGTCAAAGGATATGAATAGGCAGTTTTCAGATGAAGAAATTAATTTTATCTATAGTTATATGAAAAAATGCTCTAAATCACTATTGGTTAGAGAAATGCAAATCAAAACAACTCTGAGGTACCACCTCACACCTATCAGATTGGCTAATATGACAGAAAAGGAAAATTATAAATGTTGGAGATGTGGAAAAATTGAAACATTCATTGTTGGTGGAGTTGTGAACTGATCCAAACATTCTGGAGAGTAATTTGGAACTATGCCCAAAGGCTATAAAACTGTGCATACCCTTTGACCCAGCAATACCACTACTAGGTCTATATCCCAAAGAGATCATAAAAAAGGAAAAAGGAACCACATGTACAAAAATACTTATAGCAGCTTTTTTGTGTGTGGTAGCAAAGAATTAGAAATTGAGATGCTCATCAATTGGGGAATGGCTGAACAAGTTATGGTATATAAATGTGATAGAATATTATTGTGGTATAAGAAACAATGAGCAGGCAGATTTCAGAAAAATATGGACTTACATGAAGGGATGCTGAGCAAAGTGAGCAGAACCAGAACATTGTACACAGTAATAGCAACGTAGTGCAATGATCAATTATGATAGACTTAGTTCTTCTCAGCAATACAATGATCAAAACCAGTTCCAAAAGGCTCATGATGGAAAATGCTCTCCACATCCAGAGAAAGAACTATGGAGTCTGAATGCATATCAAAGCATACTATCTTCACTATTTTTTGTTTGTTTTTTTCTTTCTCATGGTTTTTCCCTTTTGTTCTGATTCTTCTTTCACAACATGATTAATGTGGAAATATGTTTAATATGACTGTTAAATGTATTAGATTACTTGCTGTCTTGGGGAGGAAGAAAGGGAGAAAAATTTGGAACTCAAAATCTTATAAAAATGAATGTTGAAGAGGCAGCTAGATGGCGCAGTGGATAAAGCACTGGCCCTGGATTCAGGAGAACCTGAGTTCAAATCCAGTCTCAGACACTTGACACTTACTAGCTGTGTGACCCTGGGCAAGTCACTTAACCCCTATTGCCCCACAAAAAAAAAAAAGAAAAAAATGTTGAAAGCTATCTTTACATGTAATTAGAAAACATAAAATACTATTAAGTGGGGAAAAAAGAAGTTGTAGGGAGCCAATGGAATTTATCGCATAGGAAATTACATGGTTAGACTCATGCTTTAGGAAGATCACTTTGGAAGCTGTGTGTAGGATGGAACAGAAAGAGGGGACATCTGAGCAATTAGATTACTATTCAGGTGGTTCAGGTGAGAGGTGATGAGGACTTGAACTAAGATAGTGACTGAGTGGTGAGAAAGGAATGGATGTGAGATGTGAGATATGAGAAAGGAACAGATGCAAGATGTGGAGGTAGTTACTAAGTGACTTAATATGGAGGAAGGAGAGAGAATACTCAAGGGTAACTCTACAGTTACAAACTCAGATTACTAGAAAGATATTGGCATCATTGACAGAAATAGGGAAATTATAAAGAATGCAATGGGTTTTGGGGTGAAAGAGGAGTTGACTTTGACTTATTGAGTTTGAGATATCTATGGTATATCCAGTTCTAGACGTCCAATAGGAAGTTGGTGATGGGGGATTGGAGCTCAGGGGAGAGACTAGAACTAGATATACAGATCTGATAGTTATCTTTATAGAGGTGTTAATTAAATCTATGGGAGCTGAAAAGGAACCATGTAAGATCAATGAGGAAGGGCTGAGAACTATAGGGGAATGCTGTGGCCCATCCCCAGTCAGGATGTTTCCTAGCCCTGGGGAGTATAGGAAAGCAGAATTTAAGAGAAGAGTGCAACTTTCTTCTCATTGATGATGGGCTTTTGTAGGGGAGTCAGAACCATATGAAGGAGAGATGGCTGGCTGGGAATCACAGGAATGGGCTATGCCAATGCAGTGTGTGGGTATATGTCTTTGGGTAAGTAACTTCCTCTTCTGGGCCTTTGTTTCTCCATCAATGAAAAAGGGAGGTGATTACCTATCTTCCTTCCATTTTATAAGGATAATATGCAGATAAAAATGCACAAAAGATTTGAGGGTGTTTTTTTTTTAAAGAAAAGCTTAATCTAGAATCCCAAGCATCTCTTATATAGGAGCTGAAAGGCTATTGTTTTCTGAGTGTTAGTGTCCACTTCCCACCCCCCATGCTCTGATCCTACAATCTTTCTTACCATTCAGAGCTCCAAGGAGATAGAGGAATGCCCCTGTTGGTTCCTTTGCAAGTTGTCCATTCTTCTCTTGCAAGTTACTTAGGATGTCACCTGTCAGGCCTTCCACCTTCTGTGGGGCTACCTTGGTGTACAAACTCTGCTCTAGCTGTAGAGGAGAAATGAGGAGGAAGCTGAATGGAGAGAGTGACATCTTCCTTCCCAAACCAGCCCCTTGGGCTGGTAGCCAGTCTTGCCCTACAATCAAATGACACTTGCCTGGGGAAACCCAGGTTCAGAACATATGGATTCATTTATAGCCAGTTTGGAGAAAATAAAGAGACTGCCCCAAGGAATATTCATGGTGATAAGTAGAGCAGGTTAGTGGGAGACCGAAGAGAGCAAAGAAGGGGAAGGGCCTATAGGAAAATAGTGGTATAAACCATGGGAGAAGAACTCTCTAGGATTGTTTTTTTTTGCCTTCCTTTTATACTAAAGAGGAAGGCATCCAAAGATTGAAAAACTCTAGAGACTTGCCCTGGCTTGACCTGCATTCTTTTTTTTGTTTTGTTTTGTTTTTTGTGGGGCAATGAGGGTTAAGTGACTTGCCCAGGGTCACACAGCTGGTAAGTAAGTGTCAAGTGTCTGAGGCCGGATTTGAACTCAGGTTCTCCTGAATCCAGGGCTGGTGCTTTATCCACTATGCCACCTAGCTGCCCTGACCTGCATTCTTTATTCTTTATTCTTTATTTTTATTTTTAAATTTTTATTTATTTTTATTTATTTTTGCAGGGCAATGATGGTTAAGTGACTTGCCCAGGATCATACAGCTGGTAAGTGTCAAGTGTCTGAGGCCAATTTGAACTCAGGTCCTCCTGACTCCAGGGCCAGTGCTCTATCCACTGCGCCACCCAGCTGCCCCCTGACCTGCATTCTTAAACAAACATACAAACAAAAAAACAAAACTTAAAAAATATTGTGGAGTCGACCTTGGAAGTACAAGAATATGAAGGTTCCAGTCACTGAATGAGGAGCCAAGGTAGTTGGATGTCTTCCTAAGAATGACAAAAATAGCTGGACTAGAAGAGTGTTTTGAAAATGTGGGGGGGCAGCTAGGTGGCACCAGCCCTGGAGTCAGGAGTACCTGGGTTCAAATCCGGCCTCAGACACTTAACACTTACTAGCTGTGTGACCCTGGGCAAGTCACTTAACCCCAATTGCCTCACTAAAAAAAATTAAAAATTAAAAAAAAAAAAGAAAATGTGGGGATACTGTTTCTATCTTCATCCCTATTCTTTAGTCCACAGGAGACCCTAAGTAAGGGATCTGCATCCATCCAATTTAAAAACAAAGGACAATTAGACAAACCTACAGTTTCTTAATCATCTCCTAGAAGTAGACAGGAAAACCAGGGAAGTTTCCAGAGGTAAGGAAAAACCAGCCCATATCTACTCTTATCACAAATCTCTGTGTTGTTAAAGAAGGAATTAGAAATAAATGAGGAAAGTAGTAGAAACAGATAACAAGGAATAAAATATGGCATTTGGATCAGTGGATATTTAAGTGCTGTTATTCATATTTACTCCACTGATACCCTCTGAGGTTTCATTGTAATAATAATGATAGCTAGCACTTAAAGTTTTGCAAAGTGCTTTACAAATATTATCTTATTTGTACCTCACAATAACCCTATGAGATAGGTGCTATTATTTTTTAATTTTTTTTGGTGAGGCAATTGGGGTTAAGTGACTTGCCCAGGGTCACACAGCTAGTAAGTGTCAAGTGTCTGAGGCCAGATTTGAACTCAGGTCCTCCTGACTCTAGGGCCAGTGCTCTATCCACCGTGCCACCTAGCTGCCCCAATAGGTGCTATTATTATTATCTCGATTTTACAGATGAGGAAACTTAGGCTTAGAAGAGGTAAATTACTCGTCCAAGGTCACACAGGAGTGTCTAAGGCAAGATCTGAACTCAGGTCTTCCTGACTCCAAGTCCATCTCTCTATCTACTGTGCCATCTTGCTGGGTTACAGAGAAGGACTTCAGAGGCTTAGCTAGCAGAGAATCAGGTCTATAGTTCCTACCAGGTTGGAAAAGCTTAAAGTATAGGCCTAGTGACCAGCTGGTACCTTTTGCCCAAGGACAAGCCTAGCTAAGTTCAGAGAGCATCATAATTAGTTTGGCAACAGTTGAAGAAATTTTTTGGCCCCAACAATGCATGAAACTGTGTACTAGGGAGTGAAGCAGAGAGTCAGGAGAGAGAATCCACGTATGTCCCTTTGTCATGGATCCTTTTTCTTAAACTATTCAAGTTTTGTCAATCACGGTATCTGTGTGTCACCAGATGGTGAACTCCATGAGGAGCTTTTCTTATTTAATTATTAATCACTCATTAATTCATTCTTATTTTTTATATCTCTTCTACCACTGAGTACAATACTCTGCACACAGCAGTTGCTCAAAAAATGTTTGCTCAATTGAACTAGATGTAAGAAATCGTAAGATAAAGGATAGCATTCCAGGGCTCAGACATGATAATGCAGATTTCCGAAGGCCACCCTCTAAGAAAAAGAGGAAACAAGTACAACAGTGTTAACAGTAGTGAACACTGTGTTCAGGAAGCACCTGAAGAAATCAGAGCTAGGAAAGAGCATTATAGGTGATTCCTGGCACTAAGATAAATCTGAAAGACCTAAAGTCAAATACAGCTTCAGATACAGATTAGGTGTGTGACTGCACAAATCACTTAACCTCTGTCGGCCTAAGTTTTTCCATCTGTAAAATGGAGACTGTAATAGTGCCTCCCTCCATGGATGTTGTAAGGATCAAAAGAGATCAAAATATTTGTAAAGTGCTTTGCAAATCTTAAAGGGCTACATAAATGGGAGCTATGGTTTTTATAAATGGCAACGCGTGTTTCCTATATGTGTGCCTATTATTGGCCTCTAAACTCCTTCCCTCTCCTCCCACAGACACTGTGCCTGTGTTTGTAACTACTGTTTTTATGATGTTATCTTAATTCCTTTACTTTGAGCTAATTGTATCTTCTGGCCAACTATTAAGGGTCAGCTGGAGGGGAGATATTTTAGGAGTGTGGACTCACAGGGTAACCCCTAGAACCTGGTAGTGGCAGCTACTCTCTGGTGAGATAGCTCAGAGGGGGTTATATTCTGAAATCTAACTTGTCTCAAGTCATATAAAGAAGACTTTCTTAAAAAGAAAAGCATGGGGCAGCTAGGTGGCGCAGTGGATAAAGCACTGGCCCTGGATTCAGGAGGACCTGAGTTCAAACCCAGCCTCAGACACTTGACACTTACTAGCTGTGTGACCCTGGGCAAGTCACTTAACCCTCATTGCCCTACAAAAATAAAATAAAAACATTAAAAAGAAAAGCACAAGGTCTAACAAATACTTTACTGGTGACAGTCCTATAAGGTTGGTAGTTCAAGTATTATCATCCCTTTCATTATTATTATTACTACCAAATAATAATAGTAATTAATATCACCACCAACAATTAATGGGAGGCTACAAGATATAGTAGCTAGACAGCCAGCCTCAGAAAGAAGACCTGGGTACAAGTCAATATTAATAATGCCGGCTGTGTGACCCTGGATAAGTCACTTGCCCCCTTGGCATCCCATGCAGTATTCTAAGACTCTAAGTGGACGACTGGTTTGCAATGAAAGAGGGAGTTCCCCTGCCAAAAGATCCTTCTATTGATGATATTCCAGGACCAAAATTAAAGTAATAATAGCTGACATTTTATACAGGGCTCTAAGATCTTCAGAGAGCTTCATAAAATCATAAAATGATTACATTTTGAGTGTCAAAACATCTCTGTGAAGTAGGTACTATTATTATTTCCATTTCATTATGTGAGGAAATTGAGGATCGGAGAACTGAAATGACTTCTCTGGGGGGATCACATAGCTCCTTTGTGTCAGAGCTGGGATTATAAACCCACTTTCCCCAATCTAGGATCTTTCCCTTTATGCCATGCAGAATATCCTTTTTAAAATCTTTTTTTTAAATTTGGGTTTTTTTGCAAGGCAATGAGGGTTAAGTGACTTGCCCAGGGTCACATAGCTAGTAAGTGTCAAGTGTCTGAGACCAGATTTGAACTCAGGTCTTTCTGAATCCAGGGCCAGTGCTTTATCCACTGTGCCACCTAGCTGTCCCCCTCTCTTTCCTCAAGCCTTTCTTAGTTTCTTTTTTTCTTTCCTTCTCTCCCTCCCTCCCTTCTTCCTTTCCTTTCCTTCCCTTCCCTTCCTTTCCTTTCCTTTCCTTTCCATTTCTCCTTTCTTTCTTCTTTCTGTTCTTTCTCTTTTGTAGGAATAGGGAGATGAAAGGGAAAAAGAAATGAATGCTTAATAACTGAAAAACATAAGTTTAAAAAAGAAACCTACTGATAAAGTTGCAATGTGATTAAATTAAATTAATAATTTGAACCAGATAACCTCTGATGCCACTTCCAACTTTGAAATTCTGTGACTCAAGCCATTTTGATAGGGATAAATTGAACAAGGGTACTGAAGATATTGTAACAATTGGAGTGACGCCACCTGCTGGAGAGTTACTGTAGGAAAGCTCCGCCATGAGGAGAAGACATCTGAGGGCAAGCCATGTGTCTTGGGAGGTCAGTTCCTTGGCGTCAGTAAGTGACGTTTGCTCTTGGGTACTGAGTGGGATGGGAAGTACACCCACTGACCCCTGTAATAGAGACTCGAGGAGAAAGGAGGCCGAAGCATTGATTTTATTTCTTTTGAAAGAAAGGTGTACCACACTCACTGGGACAACCAGGAGGTGTGACACACCGGGATTAGAAATCAAGCAGTTTTTATACTTTTTACAGACATCTAATTTGAGCAAAATGCGGTAATTGGGTTCAGCAATAAATCTTTCTCCTGGGATGTTCAGCGATAAGTCTCTCTCCTGGGTCAGAGTGCCCCAACCTCAGGGGTTCAGCCATAGGTTATTTTGCAAAATTTCATGTTTCAGCAACAATTTATCATTTCTACATAATGTCTCGGTGCAGACCCTATGAAGCAATTTTTAAGTTGATATGCCTATATTTAGAAAGGGGGATAGTAGCTTCCCGTTATTGCCTCTCTCTAGAGAAAAAACAGAGAGAGAGAGAAATAGGGGGCTTTAAGACTTTGAGATCAGATCACTAGGCCGAAGGGGGGGGCACTTTCCATCTCAGTGGAGGGTCATATCCATATGTCCCTCTCAGTACTGTCTATCAAAACTATCAGCCAATTAGCTTGGAGCTGTGTGTGGGGGGACAGGACGTTTCCAGTTTTCACTGGAGGCTTGTGGGAGGAAGAAGGGGTGGTTCGATCTCTTTTGTCAGGACTCTCCTGGAGAGGGAAGCTAGAAATGTTGGCTCCCTGAGATATATAGATGTAGGCATCTAGGCCTCTTTCTCTCTCTTCACCAAATTCTTATTCTCCTTAATAAATACTTAAAAGTCTAAACTCTTGTTAAATCTTATAATTTATTGGTGACCACTCAATAAATATTTTAGACAGTATAGCTAGATAGCAACTTTCCTGATATGGGGATATGGGGCGAGGAGGGGGGGTGGATTTCCCCAGGACACAGAGAGTCCTATCAGCTCTGACAATGTCTTTTTGCCTGGTGACCAAGCAGACTCTTAGGGAAAGAAGTTGATAATATCATAGCAGAACTGGAAACCTCTCAGAAGACAGAAGTCCTATAAGGCTAAGGTAGACTATCTCCCAGAGGGGCTTGTTAGAAACTTACTTGGTGTAGTATTTGTGGTTCACCAATACTGTCTTTAGTGGAATTATTTCAAACAAGTGAAGAAAATTCTGAGTTTTGGGGTTTTACAATCTATTCAGAAAACCATGGTTAATGTGATTATGTTAGAGGTTTGGGAAAATAAAATGGGAATAGTTTGTTTTCCATGTGTGTCTCTTCCCCTTCTTCAACTTCCACATTTACTAGGTTTTAGAGGAGTTTTTTGTTTTTGTTTTTAATTTGTATTTTTCCCAAATAGCGAGGATTATATTTCTTTATTATGTATATGTGAAAATTCTTGTTTTATTATTTGTGTCAACTGTACATTTTAATTGTTGTTTAATCATTTAAGTCATGATCGACTCTGTGACCCCATTTGGGGTTTTCTTGGCAAAGATACTGGAGTGGTTTGCCATTTCTTTCTCCATCTCATTTTACAGATGAAGAAACTGAGGCAAACAGGATTAAGTAACTTGCCCAAGGTCACACCGCTACTAAGTGTCAGAAACCAGATTTGAACTCAGGAAGATGAGGTTTCCTGACTCTAGGCTGGGCGCTCTATCCATTATGCCACTGAGCTGCCCTGTATACTTTAATAACCAAATGTAAATATTAAAAATTTTAAAAATGATTATTAGTATTTTTTAAATCTACCTGGGGAATAGGTTCCAGAGAATTCTGTTTGCACAACTTGCTCTACTCAGAAAGTACTCAGTTCTTTTTGCCCACGTTACAAGCCTTGACCTATTTGATTAACTGTATCGACTTGGTTCACTGACCAATCGTCTAAAACAGCCCAGCAATCACCAGCTACTAGCACACCTGCTTCCTGATCCCTACATCTCATCCATCCTTCTGAACTACAGTCTCTAGATCATGCTTCCTCCTCCAACTCCTTTGCTTCTCAGGGAGTTCCTCAACTTGTAGGATCATAGTATCTAGAACTAGAAGGGTCCTTGGTACTCATCTAGTCCAGTCCCCTCATTTTATATATGAAGTCAGGTGCTCTGACTCAAAATTCAGTGTTGTCCCCACCCTGCTCTTCCTTTCTGTCCTCCCCTACCCCAGCACTCCAGCCCCCCATCCTGTGCTTCTCCATTGCCCTGCCTTCCAGATTGTCTCACCATGTCTTCTAAGTCCAGCAGGCCCTGCTCACTCTGCAGGAGCCCCAGGAGAGCCTGAAGCAGAAACTTCTTTAACTTCGGGCCCAGCGTGGTCAGTGAGTTTTGTTCATCATTCACTTCAGTTTGCAGTTGTTCAAAGTCTGTGACTGGGTTGTCTGTCTTTGGTTTGCAGAAATCTAGAGAGAAATAAGACTGATAAGGTTGGGATCACACCCCCTCTCAGGCCCTTCATTCCTGGTCCCTGCCTGGGCAGCCTTTACTCTCAGCAGGCTGCTGGCATAGGTCTCTGCTTTACACCCTCTTCAACCCAGGTGGATATCTATATTCCCTGCCCTTAAGAATTTTACCCATTTTATGGGGACCCATGTAGGGGTTAGGGACATCACTCTATCCCACTAAGGAAGACTAGCTAGCCAGATGCCCTATTCCCAAGCTCAACCACAGGTAAGTTAAGTTATGTTCTCGTCCTTCCTTCCTATAGAAAAGCACTTCCCAAAGAAAGGACATTTAGTTTAGCATCTTTATCAATGATATGGATAAAGGAATCAGTGGCTTCTCTGATACTTCAGTATATCTGTAGCCACATTTCACTGTTTAATAAAATAATAATAGCTAACATCTGTATAATAATATTAAAATTTATATAAGAATATAATTATTATTAATAATAATAGCTAGCACTTTGCAGGTACTTAACAAATATCTCATTTGATCCTCACAGCAACCGTGGGAAGCAGGAACTATTATCATCTCTATTTTATAGATGGGAAAACTGAGGCAGACTGCAGTTAAGTCACCTGCCCAGGGTCACATAGCTAGTAAGTAAGTGCCTTAGACCAGAGGGAACTTAGGTCTTCTCACTTCAGGTCCACTGTGCCATCTAGTTGCCTGATGTGAATATCTATGCCATTGGGACATCTGATGACTGACATTTCCTTACTCTATGCAGCTGTTGCCCCTATCCTCCCAAACATCTTCCATACTTCCACCTGAGGTCCTGGAAGCCTTTTAAATCTTATTAGGGTACAGCCCCCAAGCTGTCCATCTGTGGTTGCTCCCATTACCCAGTAGAGCCTAGTCCTTTTCCAATTCGACATTTCCTGAAGTCTTTTGTGAAACTTCTTAAACACAGCTCTTACCTGGGCTTAAATCTCCTTGAGAATATCCAGACATCTTGCCTTCATATGACAACTTGTAGCCAGAGCCGCTAAATGTGCTTGATTTGCCTTTAATGAAAAATTCAATGGGATGGAAGGGCTTTGCAAAGAAAGGCTCTACCTTTTTCTGACTTCTACCCCAAGGTAGGGTCCAACAAAAGAAGATTAAACCCTCCGGCTTATACAGACCTTCAAATACTTGAAGATTGCCCTTAAGTCTTTTCTCCTGTAAGCTGACCATCTCTAGTTCCTTCAACCTATCCTTCAGTGGCAGGGTCTTCAGGATCTTCATCTGTTCTGCTTACCCTCCGCCTCTGGGTGTGCTCCCTCTAGGGCTGAGGTGTGAGGTGTTGTGGACAGCTGGGGAACCCTGACCTCCTCCTCCCCATGATCTCTCATCTTCCCTCTCACAGACTGAAGCCGGACAGTAGAGAGAACGCCAGGCCTGGAGACAGGAATCCTGAGTTCTACTAGCTATGTGACTTAACCTGTTTGCCTCAGTTTCCTCATGTCAAATGGGAATAATAATAGCACCTACCTCCCAGAGTTATTGTGTGGATCAAATGAGATAATAATTGGTTTTTGTTTTTTTTTCAGTATCAATAAGTCTTTATTCATTATTGTATTTTCCCAGGGGAGAGGGAGAAGGGGGAGGGGGTTAGCATGTGTCACAAAACAAGATGGGGGAAGGAGGGGAAAGGAAAGGAAGAAGCCCTAACTGCAAAGCATCAAACACAACTGCCCCAAGATCAGGGCACTGCCCAAGGGGGGGGCTCAAAAATGAGATAATAATTGTAAAGCACAGTGCCTGGCACATAGTCAACACTAGATAATGTTAGCTACTATCATACAGAGCTTCCCATAGCACTTTTAGGCCAGTCTTCTTGAGTGCAAAGGTCTGCCTTGAGGGTCTCAGGCAGGTACAAATAATAAAGACTGGCATTTGCCCATGCATAGAGTAGCTGCCTAGTGCAATTCTGTGCAGACTCTACCCATTTCAGGCCTTGGATCACAGACACCTGAAGACATAGGATACTTCCTAGATCCTGGGGAAGCCCCCGGGGGGGGGGGGATGTTGGTTTGTGCCTTGCCTCCACTCTCAGAGGAAGAGAAAGGGAAAGGAATAGGTATTTATAAAGCATTTACTATGTGCTGGGTTCTATACTAAGTATTTTACAAATATTATCTCATTTGACATGTAGGACATGTAGGGTGAGAGAAACACTGCCCTTGGCAGAGCCTGGGACCCCACTGAGATGTTTCCTTGAAACCTGAGGCTGGTTACCTGTGCCAGGGTCACACCCAGCCTGCTGGTGCCCTGCCCCCACCCCATACATAAATAACCACAGTCCCTAGGAAGGGGCCAGGACACAGCTCACTGGTGCTGCTGTGAGAGAGCTATAAGCAGTGTGGCCTTGGCCCTTTCATTTCCTCTTGGACCCTCCCTGGCCTGCCCATGGATCCTTCCTCAGAATACTTCAGACTGCTTTTATCTGTGTTTTAGTTGGGAGAGGTGAAGGAGGTGGGAACATAGGGAACTGCCCTCCCCCCCCCCCACACAAACCTGATGAAAAGTGGATTCCAGATGCTCCTGAAAAGAGAGAACATCTGTTTTACTCTTCAGAGGACATCTATCCCCAGAATTCATTAGGAACCACAGCCCAGAACAAAACCGCCCCACTTCAAATCAAAGAAGCACATCTACCCTGCACAGGTCCCTCACTCAGGTTCTCTTCTCATACCTGTGGTTCTTACCATCCAGTCTGGTAGGTGATTGGTTTATTGGTACAGAGAATGGCCAATAAAGAAACGCCCTCTACCAGTGTAGATCTACAAGTCCTTAGCAAGTCACAGAGATCTGCCTGGGGGCAGTGTCTTGTCCAGGGTCACACAACCAGTATAGGTCAGAGGCCAGACTTGAAGCCCCTTCTTCTAGATTTGAAGGTCAGCTCTCTGGCCACTCCATTTCCTTGCTGGTTCTCATTATCTCCCCGTGTTCCATCTGCTCCATCCTCCATAGAGGGAAAGGATACTTGGTTCTTTCTTCGGTTCACCTAACCCTAACCCTAGGCTAAATCGAAACTGGAAAAAGGCTAGTTTCTCAGTTCTAGGAAATTAAGGGTCCCCTTGAGGAGCTTCCTGGACAATGGTCCCATGGATGGGCTGTCAAGGGCTCACTGGGCCTTGGGGGCTAGAAAGACAACCACACTTGTCACTTACCTTTGGATATGAAGGTTTTATGTTTCTTGTCTGGAAGTAGAAGAACACCTAGAAAAAGAAAAAAAAGTGATTAAAAATGATCAAATTTAATGCAGTTGCAGTTATGGGGGAAAAGGTGCAGGGTTCCATTATGGGAGGGGCTATAAATCAGCATAGCCTTTTCAAAAAGCTGTCTGGCTCTATTCCATAAAAGCTGCAAAACCAATCATATCCTTTGACCTAGTGATTTCACTCCTGGGACCATTAGTGAAGAGAAATTTAGAAATCAACTAGTTCAACCCCAAGGCTGAGAGCTTTTATCTTAAGGCTAATATCACTTTAGTGCTTGAAGGACCCATGATTTCATTGGGGTGGGCATTCCTTCCACAGTCATGGACCACAACCTGGGTGGCCAACCTGCTGGTGATGAGGAGCCTTGAAATTTAATTAAGATTGGTTCTTAAGTGACAGACATATCTGGGGCCCACACTCAGAACTTCTCTGGGTCACAATGATCTGTCAGAGCAATCACTGAGAACCCAGGGATGCTTCAACACACTGATGACACAGCAGAGTAAGATTTAAAGGGAGGAAGGCTATAATTAAAATGGGGACGAAAAGGCCAGTCTATACAAAAATAGAGCTGCTTCATAAACAAATGAAAACAATGTAAATGTCCAACAACTGAATTAAAGAAAAATGTTGGACTTCAAAGGGATTTCAGAGGGCATCTAGCCCAAATTGTGTCTGAGTAGGAATCTATGGTCTCCTTGACCAATGGTCATTCAGTCTTTGCTTGAATACCTTGAGTGATGGGGAGCTCACCACTTCATGAGTCAGTCCGAGACAGATAAGATTGCCCTTCCCTTATATGATACTCATCACCTATTCCTATGTTATTTCTACCTATTGCCTCAAGAGAGAGATTGTGAAGTGACAGAATAGATTGTGATGTGTCAATGTCATAGAATATTTTTGAGCAGTTAAAAAATGTCAGATTTGAAAAATACAAACAAATATGGAAAAGAGGGAAGAAAACAAAGAAGGGGAGGGGATAAGCATTGATTAAGCTCCTACTCTATTCCAGGCACTGTGCTAAGCATTTTACAAATATTTTCTGATTTATTCCTCACAAGAGCCCTATGAGGTAAGTGCTATTATCCCTAATTTACAGTTGAGGAAACAGAGGAAGACAGGGGTTAAATGACTTGCCTAAGGTTACTCGTAAGTGGTTACTTATAAGGTCACAACTTGTATCTGAGGCTGATACAGAGCAAAAAGAGCAGAATCACAGACACAAAATTCGAGAGCTGGAAGATATCACAGCGACCAACTATCTAGCCCAACCCATAGCTGAAAGGATTGGAACACACTAAACACTTTACAATACTCTGTTAATTATTTCCCATTTATCCTTTATATGTCTGCTTGTTTTATGCCCCATTAGACTGTAAGCTCCTTGAGGGCAGGAACTATCTTGTGCTTCTTTTTGGATCCTCAGCACTAAGCACAATACTTGGCACATAGAAGGTGCTTAATAAATGTCTATTGATTGACTGAATGAGAGTCTATGAAAACTGACACCATCAAAAGCTTATGAGTAGGGGGCAGCTAGGTGGTGCAGTGGATAAAGCACTGGCCCTGGATTCAGGAGGACCTAAGTTCAAATCTGGCTTCAGACCCTTGACACTTACTAACTAGCTCTGTGACCCTGGGCAAGTCACTTAACCCTGCATTGCCCCACAAAAAAAAAAAGCAAGCTTATGAGTAAATGAACAGGAAAGAGACTAGGGGGAGTGGTTGCAGGAAACAAATTACTGCTAAGATTTTGTACATGTTTCTACCTTTTATAAAAATGTATATAATTTGGATTTCACAGTTTTATTTAGAATTTTTTCCCTCACATGTCATCTCCTGAAGTTATAACTCAGGGATGCCTCATTGGGAAATAGGGATCTGGAAGTGATGCTGGTAGAACGGATGTTTGGTCCTACTGGTTTGACTATCGATCGATCAATAAACATTTATCAAGTACCTACTATGTACCAGACCCTGTGCTTAGGCTGGAGTAAGCTAGACAGGCTTCAAGTAGAAGCCTGGATCTGTTGTCTAAGGACCAGCTTAGCTCCATACAGAGATTCACCACCAGACTTGTCACAGGGGAGATGAATTTTTGGCCAAGACAAGTCTTGGAGACCGCGTACTAAGATGCTGTGACCAGCATCTGTGGAAGGAACAACCACATCAAGGAGATGGGAGACCCCTGAATTTTACATATCATGGTCTCTATTGTCTGTAATTGGTATGAAGTTTATGGTAATCTAGAAAAAGAAGAATGACTAGAAGGGGAAGAAGGATAGCTATTCTCTGGTGCCCCTTTTTCTGGGTATTTGGAGAAGACTAGCCTCCTTTTTCATCCTTCTGCTTGAGCCCAGAAGTGAGCCCTCACACTTGTGTATATGTGTGGGGCATAGAGGGACGGGGACAGTCTCTGCATGTCATCTGACTAGCCAGCTGGGCAGCTGAGTTCCCCAAACACCAGAAATTACGACAGTAATGCTCCCTTCTCTTCCCCACTTCTCTCAGCCCTTTGTTGGAGGAGGGTGATTCATGGTGAATTTCCTCCAACCTCTCCATTCTCCTCACCCCAGTCCTTCTGATCCGGCTTACTCAGGTGGTCCCGGAAAATCAACTTGGCAACTTGGAAGGCAAGTATGCTGCCCTCAGGGACAGTCACTGTCTTCACTGTGTTTAAATGACCCTCACCCTCACCCTGGGGAGAGAAGGAAAAAGGGAAGAAATCACAGATCTAGAACTGGAAGGGTCCTCAAAGGTAGATTCATCCAGGAAATCCCAGAGATGAAGGGACTTGTCCAAGGTCACACAATTGGAATCTGGACTCAGGTCCTTTGGCTCCAAATTTAGTGCTCAGAGACTGCTAGATTTACAGCAGGGATCTCAAGATTTGGGGGTGGACCACAGGGAAGAGCGGAAGTTGGGATGGGGTCTGGGTAGGCAGTCAGCTCCCAGTTCTCTGCCACGGGAAGGGAGGGAATGAGAAGAAATAGCAGGCAGGCACAGGGGCTATGAGGTACAACCTGGGTTGGGCCCTGTCATATGCAGATGTGACTTAGGACAATAATCAACTCTCTGTTATTTGCCATTGTCCCCTAAGCCCCACAGTTTTTCAACCCCAGGCTGGCTCCCCTCTAATCACTCCCTGTGTGTGTGTGTGTGTGTGTGTGTTTGGGTTTCCTCATCAGACAGCCCTGAGAAATCTCATTAAATTTAAAGGAGTTTTTGGGGCAGCTAGGTGGCACAGTGGATGGAGCACCAGCCCTGGAGTCAGGAGTACCTGAGTTCAAATCTGGCCTCAGACACTTAACACTTACTAGCTGTGTGACCCTGGGCAAGTCACTTGGCCCCAATTGCTTCACTAAAAAAAAAAAAAATTAAAGGAGTTTCTTAGAGTCATGAGGAAGGGAATGCAACAGTTCCCCAACTTGCCATACTGCATTCCAAACCCTAATCTGTGTACTTTTGGATTATCTGCTGTATAGTGATTATCCACACCCTGGAGAATGGCTGAGAGTGAAGTACCCCGGCTGGGACTGGCTATTTTGTTTGTTTGTTTGTTTTTGTAGGGCAGTGAGGGTTAAGTGACTTGCCCAGGATCACACAGCTAGTTAAGTGTCAAGTGTCTGAGGCTGGATTTGAACTCAGGTCCTCCTGAATCCAAAGCCAGTACTTTATCCACTGCGCCACCTAGCTGCCCCTGGGACTTGCTATTTTTAATGGAAATGCCCCAAACAGGATGCAGGAAAAGGACACAGACCTTCAGAGTCTCCAGGCAGAGTCAAATTCTCTAGCTGCCTGCTGGGAGTCTCTGGGCTAATGGGATTAAGGCTGGAAGGTCAAGGGATGCTGTGGCAATCGGACCTTTCCCCTTTCCCCCACCCCAATCTATCCAAAGGATGAGTTCTAACCTGGAAACATGTGGCCCCAGGAATGGTGATCTTCCCAAAGCCTGCCCTATTTCTGGACCTCTTCAGAATGGCCTCTTTTTGGGTCTTCACGGCTTCTGTCACAACATACAGGTTCTCTCCTTGTGCCCGAAGCTCCTGGAAGACAGAGGGCTCTGGTGTCTTCAATTTCCTGTAGGAAAAGAGGAGGGAATGTGGCAGGCAAGGGAGTTGGGATTCCATCTCCCATGCCTTTGCTCAAGGCTATCTCCTGGGCACACTATATTTGGATTTCACCATGCTAGTGCCTTGTGGGAGTTAATATGGTGTTAAGTGGTTTGTGCAAATGTTTGGAAGGCCTAAAACTGTGACCGGAGTCAAAAGGAGCCCTGTCTCCTATAAAGTCAAAGACATTTTAGGAGGGATATCAATGGAAGAGAGCCAGCCAATGAAGGGCCACCAAGATGATGGTGAGTTAAAAAAAAATTAAGTGGGATAGAAACAGCTAAAGGAACTGGTCTTGTTTATCCTGGAAAAGAGTTTATAGGGGACATGGTGATCCCTGTGTTAAAATACATGAAGGATCGTCATGGGGGCAGGGGGGACGAACTCATTTTCTTCTAGCCCCAGAGGGAAGCAATGGGACCAGTTTAAGGAAATCACTAGAGAATATATTTTGACTCAGGGTAAAGGAGCTAGCTCCGTCTTGCTGGAGGTATTCATGCACAGACTAGGGATGCTCTAAAGAGGATTCCTAACTCAGACAGAGCACATGACTAAACTCCCCTCTCCAATCCCACACCCCCCACAAAGCTGGCTCTGACCTGTGCCGATATTATCTCACACTGTTCCCTTTTGGGTCCTCTATATCTGAACTAGCTATAACCCCGTTTCTCTTTGCACCCTCTCCTGCCTCCTGCCTTTGCTTGTGTTGTCCCAGGTACTTGGGATATCTTACCCTGCTTCTCCCATCTAAGACCTAAACCTCAAGGATGAACACTTCTCTGTCTGATCAGAATATTATGTTTTCCTTCTCAAATTCCTCATAACACTTTACCACAGAATCATAGATTTAGAACTGGAAGGGACCTTAGAGGCCCTTGAGTTAGTTCAACCTCCTCATTTTACGGATAAGGAAACTGAGACCTGGAAAAGTTAAGTGACTCACCCAACCTCATATAGGTAATAAGCAATAGAGACAAAATTTGAATTTAGGTACTCTGATTTCAGAGCCAGTGCCTTTTTTACATGCACATGAATAAGAATAAGAGGGACAATGTGATAGGTACAAGTGAGAAAAAATACTCAGAGAAGTTTTGTTGTCTTTGCAGGGTGGGGGGTGACTGGGGGCAATGAGGATTAAGTGACTTGACCAGAGTCACACAGCTAGTAAGTGTCAAGTGTCTGAGACTGGATTTGAACTCAGGTCCTCCTGAATCCAGGGCTGGTGCTTTATCCACTGTGCCACCTAGCTTCCCTTGAGTTTTGTTTTTTTTTTTTAAGATTTTTCATTCATATCTTTTGCTTTTACATCGCCTAGATTTCCTCCCTGTATCCTTCCATAAAATCATCCATTATAACAAAGATTTTTTTAAAAAGAGGAAGAAAAGAAAAAATTCAGCAAAATCAATCAACAATCAACATCTTGAAGAAAATTCGACATTATATGCAATGGTCCACATCTCTGGTACCCAACCTTTGCAAAGAACCAGGGGAGGTACCTTCTGATATCTTTCTCACATCTTTTCTTTGGAACCAAGTTTATTTTTTATAATTTTGCAATATTCAGTTACAATTATTTTGTGGTTGTTCTTTCTATTTACAGGGTTATAGTCACTGTTTATGAGGCAGCTAGGTGGTACAATGGGTAGGGTGCCACGCCTGGAGTCAGGATGATGTAAATTCAGTCTAGCTTCAGACACTTTCTAGTTGTGTGACCCTGGGCTAATCACTCAACCCTCTTTGCCTCAGTTTCTTCATCTATAAAATGAACTGGAGAAGGAAATGGCAAACCACTCCAGTATCTTTGCCAAGAAAACCCTAAATGGTATTATGAAGAGCTGAACACAAATGTTATTTATATTGTTTTCCTGTCTCTGCTTGCTGTACTTTGACCAGTTTGTGTTCATCTTTCCATGCTTCATTGAATTCGTCATGTTGGCCTTTTTATTTTTATTTTTTAGTAATATTCCATTGATATGCCATAATTTGTTTAGCTATTTCCTTTATCAATGGGTATCTACTTTGTTTGCAGTTCTCTGCTACCACAACAGGTGTTGCTATAAATGTTTTGGCATGCACAGAGCTTTTCTTTATGAAAATAACGTCCATGAGTGAATATTCCTACTAGTGAATCTCTGAGTCAAAGGGTGTGGACATCTGAGTCACTTTCTTTGCATAATTCCAAATTGCTTTCCAAAAAGGTTGTATTTAATTCCCAGATCCACCAACAATGCAATAGAGTACCTGTCTTTCCACAGCCCTTCCAACACTGATCATTCCTAGCTTTGGTGATCTTTGCTACTTTACTGGATGTGAGCCTCAGGGTTGTTTTGATATGATTTTTTTCTTATTACTAGTGATTTGGAGCATTCTTTCACATGGTTGTTAATAGTTTTGCATTTTTTTTTGAGAACCAGTTGTTCAAATTCTTTATTCTCTACTGGGGAGAATGGTTTTTTTTATTCTTTGGTCTTACATATTTTTGTAAGTTGTCTACAGAGCTTGGATATATGCCCTTGTCAGAGATAGTTGATACAAAGATTTCCCCCCCCTCAGTCAACTGCTTCCTTTCTTATCTTAGATGTGTTAATTTTGCTTGTGTAAAAACCTAAAATTCATGTATTCAAAATTGCCTATTTTATCTTTCAGAATTACATATATCCCTTGTTTGGTTAAGAATTCATCCTCTACCCACAGTTATGAAGAGTCTGATCTGTTTCTGTTTCCATGTTCCTACAGTATGATCTTTAATATTTGGATCATGGGGCAGCTAGGTGGCGCAGTGGACAGAGTACCGGCCCTGGAGTCAGGAGTACCTGGGTTCAAATCTGGCCTCAGACACTTAACACTTGCTAGCTGTGTGACCCTGGGCAAGTCACTTAACCCCAATTGCCACACTAAAAAAAAAATACTTGGATCATGTATCTATTTTGAATTTATTGTGTCATATGGTATAAGATGTTAGTCTAGTCCTAATTTTTGGCATACTGCTTTCTTATTCTCCTAACAATTCTTAAGAGATATGGAATTCGCATGCTCTTTGATCCAGCAATACCACTACTAGGTCTGTATCCCAAAGAAATCATAAAAAAGGAAAGAGGACCTAGATGGACAAAAACATTTATAGTAACTCTTTTTGTGGCAGCAAAAATCAGAAACTGAAGGCATGAATGGCTGAACAAGTTGTGGTATATGAATGTAATGGAATATTACTGTGCTATAAGAAATAATGAGCAGGATACTTTCAGAAAAATCTGGACTCACATGAACTGATGCAAAGTGAAGTGAGTAGAACCAGGAGAATATCATACACAGAAATAGCAATACTATACAATGATTGACTGTGAATGACTGAGCTCTTTTCATCAATACAATGATCCAAGACAATTCCAAAGGACTCATGATGGAAAATGGTTTTTATATCCAGAAAAAGAACTGATGGAGTCTGAATGCAGATTGAAGCATACTATTTTCACTTTCTTTATTTTTTTTCATGTTTTTTTTCTTTTTGGTCTGTTTCTTCTTTCACAACATGACTAATATGGAAATGTTTTATATGACTGCACTGATATAACCTATATCATATTGCTTATCATTTTAGGGAGGGGGATGGAGAAAAATTTGGAACTCAACAGTTTTTTAAATGAATTTTAAAATTATCTTTACATATAATTGGAAAAAATAAAATACTATTATTTTTAAAAAGCAATATGGAATTATTTCCTAGGTAATTTATGTTTGGGGGATTATCAAAGACTGGGTTATTGAGTCCTCAGTCATCCTTGTCTAGTCTGTTCCATTGCTCTATATTTCTATTTTTTTAACCAATGTCAAATGATTTTGTTTATTACTGTTTTATAATATAGTTGAAGTCTGGAAGTGTTATTCTCCCTTAAATTCTGCCTTTTAAAATTATACCCATTTTTATTCTAGATCTTTGTTCTTCCAAATTTTCTTATTATTTTATCTGGCTCTGTAAAAATCCCTTTGTATTTTTTTGGTAGGGCAATGAGGGTTAAGTGACTTGCCCAGGGTCACACAGCTAGTAAGTGTCAAGTGTCTGAGGTCAGATTTGAACTCAGGTCCTCCTGAATCCAGAGCCAGTGCTCTATCCACTGCGCCACCTAGCTGCCCCTGGGTGCATGTATTAAGTACTTACTATATGCCAAGATCATGCTAAGCACTGGGAATATAAATGTTATTTTCCTTTGTTCTTTTTTTTTAACTTTTTAAAAGTATTTTATTATCTTCCAGTTACATGTAAAAACAGTTTTCACCATTTGTTTTCATAGGATTTTTAGTTCCAAATTTTTCTCCCACCCTCCTTTCCCTCCCCTCTCCCCAAGACGAAAAGCAATCTAATATAGGTTATATATGTACAATCACATTAAACACATTTTTGCATTAGTAAATCATGTAGATGTTTATGAAAAAAGAGTGGGGGTTTTTTTTTTTGGTTTGGTTTTTTTTAGTGGGGCAATGAGGGTTAAGTGACTTGCCCAGGGTCACACAGCTTCAAGAATCTGAGGTCAGATTTGAATTCAGGTCCTCCTGAATCCAGGGCCTGTAATTCATCCACTGCACTGCCTAGCTGCCACTTTCCTTTGTTCTTGAAGAGGACCATAACATCAGTGATATCACGACTAGCAGTGAATTGGATTTAAGTGGGGGGAGGGCTATGCATGGTCACCAACCTCACTCTCTCCTCCAGAGATATTTGGGTCCAGTAGCAAGATATATGTTTAAGGCAATTGGGGTTAAGTAACTTGCCCAGGATCACACAGCTAGTAAATGTCTAAGGTAAGATTTGAACTCAGGTCCTCCCAACTTCAGGGCCAGTTCTCTACCCACTGTGCCACCTAGATGCCCCTGGGAATACAAATATAAGCATAATGAAAGAGAGTCCCTGCTCTATGGAGGAAGACAAAAGCCAAAACAGAGATGTAAAGGATCCACACAGGGGCATGGTGTTGAAGTCTGAGGAGTGGTTGGAAGGTACCCCTTCAAAACATCTGAGGGGACCGTGACATGAGCTATAGACAATCCAGAGGCTCCCAGTCTTCAGGAATTTTGTCAGTTCTAATTATTGCTGACCCCATGACAACCCCAACTGGTTTGTACTGCAGGTTCCATGGAGGAAGGAAACTTATCTAAATTCCAGGATAGTGCAGGCTCTGAATACAGAATAAATCTTTGTTCATTCATTCATTCATCTGTTTATTTATTTGATTATTTATTTATTTTTGGTGAGGCAATTGGGGTTAAGTGACTTGCCCAGGGTCACCCAGCTAGTAGGTGTCAAATGTCTGAGGCCGGATTTGAACTCAGGTCCCCCTGAATCCAGGGCTGGTGCTCTATCCACTATGCCACCTAGCTTCCCCCAGAGTAAATTCTTAATAAATATTTGTGGAAGTTAGTTGCTCGGGGATAACAGCTGACTCTGCACTCCATATTTATTTCTTGTGATTCCCTTTGGGTTTGATGACTTGGAATCCTATTCCTTTGACCTTGGACTTCTTGGGCCTCAGTCAGAATTCTTCCTGTTTGGGTGTCTTTTTGCTGCCTTCTACTGGTTCTGGGAACTGAAGAATCTATCCACTCAATGGTCCTGAAAACCCCCACGAGAGGAGGTTTCAGACTCCTTGACAAAAATGGGGGGATCCTTAGGCAGGATGGCATTATCGGATAAAGAAGGGAAGAATATCTTCCAAGTCAAAGGTATCAACAGCACTACGAAAAAATGTTTCAAATCACAAATAACTAGAGAAATGCAATTTAAATGAATTCTGAGATCCCATTTCATACCCATCAGATTGGTAAATTTGACCAAAAAAAAAAAAAAAGAAAACTGACAAATATTAGAAGAACTGCAGGAAAATAGGCACATTAATGCACAGTTGGTGGAGCTGTAAATTGGTACAGTTCTTCTAGAAAGCGTTTGGAACTATGCCCCAAAAGTCATTAATCTGTGTATATTCTTTCACCCACCATTACTATTTCTTGATCTACAATACCCTAAAGATAGGGACAGCTAGGTGGCACAGTGGATAAAGCACCAGCCCTGGATTCAGGAGGACCAGAGTTCAAATCTGGCTTTGGACACTTGACACTAGCTGTGTGACCTTGGGCAAGTCACTTAACTCTCATTGCTGCCCCCCCATACCCTAAAGAGTGTTTTAAAAGATGAAAATAACCTATTTATACAAAATCATTTAGTTCTTTTTTTTATAGTGGCAAAGAACTGGAAACTAAGGGGAAGGGGGTGCTCATCACTTGAGAAATGGCTGAACAAATGATGGTACATGAATGTAATTGTGCCACAAGAAATTATGTAAGGGACAGTTTTAATGAAACCTGGAAAGACTTGTATGAACGGATATAGAGCAAGAAGAAGGAGGACAATTTATACAATAACAGTGATTCTATACAATTCTAGACAATTTATACAATAACAGTGATTCTATAAAAACAAGCAACTTTTGAGAGATTTAAGAACCCTGATCGACACGACTGATTTGAGAGGACTGATCATGAAGAACACTATACGTTCACTGACAGAAGGACGATGCACTCAAGGTACACAATAAGATGGGGTTTTTGGACATGGCCAATTTGGTCATTTCTTCTTCTTGACTGCATATGTGATATAATGGCTTTTTCTTTTTCTATGGTTGTAAGGGAATGGGGTTGGAGAAAGAGAAAATAAAATTTTAATTAAAAAAAGATGTTTTAAAAAATAGACAAAAAAGCCCATCTTCCTAGCAAAATATTTAACCTAGTGAAGTTGAGGCCAGAGGATCACTTTTTTCTCTGATGTCTTTTTTTTTTTTTAAGTTTTTTTTTTTTTTAAGTGAGGCAATGGGGGTTAAGCGACTTGCCCAGGGTCACACAGCTAGTAAATGTTAAGTGTCTGAGGCTGGATTTGAACTCAGGTACTCCTGAATCCAGGGCCAACGCTTTAACCACTACGCCATCTAGCTGCCCCCTCTGATGTCTTTTTGACCAAGATTTGAGTGACTCCCCGCTTCTTAAACATTGCCTTGATGTCATGGGCCTCTTCAAGAATGAAGAACAAACAACAATAGGCACATGAAAGGTTTTCCTCCTCCAAAGCCCTTCTCTAATCCTTTATAATGACATGAAAACTCTGGTAGATCCAGCCAAACTGAAAAAGTTTTATAGGACCAATGAGAGAATATACATCAATTGTAGTAAGTGTGAGAAATGATTATTAATAACCAATATCTTGGGGGAGATTCAGAGCTTTCCTCCTTCTTCCAAAGCCCTGATCTTTAGAAGTCTAGTTTCTCCTTGAAATAAGATTGAAGTGAATGTCTTCATATCGTCACACCCACCCCAAGCTTTCAAGGAATCTTGGGGGGAGACGGATACATTTATCTAGCTAGTCAAAGGCTTCTCTGATTTATGGGGCGTACTCAGAACCTCCACTGAAGAGAAATTGATATTGATAGGCCAAGGCTGGAGAGAATCTTTCTGTGCAGGGGTCAATTCTTGGCCCCACTGACCACCTATTGTTTCAAGGGTATAAAAGCTCTGTGCCCTACCACCATGATTGTCTTGGTCAGACAAAAACCAACAGTGACCATCCTTTTATTAATACCCTGCTGGCCTTATTAACAAAATCATGAAATTACCCAGAAACTATGCCTTTCAAATTTTTAATCATCACATAAGAGATGTAAACGAGAGTAAATGGAAGAGAGCAGGAGACAGGGAATGTGGCTGTGAGGACATGGAAATATTGTGATACACTACTAAGGGAGTCTATGGTCCTAAAGCAAATACAGCCTGGGACACATCATCCCCTTCATCATCATCAAAACATTTACTAAGCACTGCGTACAGGGAATCTCAGAGGTGGCTCTTGGATATTTCTGACTCTGGTTCCAGAGATATGATCACATAGAATGAGTCCTTTGGTGGACTTCTTGCCTCCCCAATCGGCCCCATTTTCACCCACTAACCACCCTTCCCAGGACTCATACCTGCTTTCAGTTGGCTGTTGCTGGTAGTCCTTCCAAATCATTCACATTAGTCAGCAATAATCAGAGCCACCATTTCTCTAACACTTAAGGATTTTAAAAGGCTTTCCTCAAAAAAAAACCCAAAACCATTTTATGAAGAAACTGAGGCTCAGCTAGTGATATTTGACCTTGGGCAAGTCCCTTCAGTTCCATGAGTGTCAGTTTCCTCATCTGTCAAATGAAGATTGGGACAGACACCCGTTTCAAGGCAGCTAGGTGGCACAGTGGATAGACTGTTGGGCCTGGTATCAGGGAGACCCAAGTTCAAATTTGGCCTCAGATACCTACCAGCTGTTAAACACACACAAGCTGTCAGACACACATGAGCTGTGTGACCCTGGGCAAGTCACAACCCTATTTGCCTCAATTTCCTCATCTGTAAAATGAGCTGGAGAAGTAAATGGCAAACCATTCCAATATCTCTGCCAAGAAAACCCCAAATGGGGTCTTGAAGAGCTGGACATGACTAAAACAACTGAACAACAACAAAGGAAACTTTCAGCTTTAAATCTTTTGCTATGCTAGATGCTGTGTTGAAAGATTAACCCCGGGGCAGCTAGGTGGCGCAGTGGATAGAGCATTGGCCCTGGATTCAGGAGGACCTGAGTTCAAATCCAGCCTCAGACCCTTGACACTTACTAGCTGTGTGACCCTGGGCAAGTCACTTAACCCCAATTGCGTCACCAAAAAAAGAAAAAAAAAAAGAAAGATTTACCCCTACCTAGTAAGTGATGGGGCTTCTACCCTATGCTGTACTTCGGAGGAAGGAAGTATAGACACAGCCTATTAGCTAAGTAGTTTAACCTGTTAGATCACCAGGAACCCATGAGTAATAATCAGGAAATTTCCTGATTGGCAGAGAATAGGTTTGGAATTGCAAAACAGATGAATAAGACCAGGTCAGAATACGTGGGGAACAAACACAGCAACTATATGACCAGAACTATAAAACATTTTTTCATAGAAATAAAGTCAGATCTAAACAATTAGAAAAATATTAATTGCTCATGGGTAGGCAGAGCCAATATAATAAAAATGACAATCCTACCTAAGTTAATTTATTTATTTAGTGCTATATCAATCAAACTATCAAAAATTATAGAGCTAGAAAAAAAGAATAACAATTCATCTGGAAAAACAAAAGTTCAAGGATATCATGGGAATCAATGAAAAAAATACAAAAGAAGATGGTCTAGCCATACCAGATTGCAAACTGTATTATAAAGTGGTAATTATCAAAACAATCTGGTACTAAGAAATAGAGAGGTGGATCAGTGGGATGGAATAGGTACAAATTACATTATAGTAAATGAATATATTAATCTAGTATATGATAAACCCAAAGATCCAAGCTTTTGGAACAAAAACTCATTATTTGACAAAAACTACTGGGAAAACTGGAAAACAGTATGGCAGAAACTAGGTATAGACCAAGCAAATTAAGGGAGTATGGAATCATTTATCTGTCAGATTTATGGGCAGGGGAAGAATTTAGGACCAAAGAAAATATAGAGAATAAAATTAAATGTAAAATAGATAATTTCCATTATATAAAATTAAAAAGCTTTTGCACAAACAAAATTAATGTAACCAAGATTACAAGGGAAGTAGAAAACTGGGAAAGAATTTCTGAAACAAATATCTCTGGGGGCAGCTAGGTGGCACAGTGGATAAAGCACTGGCCTTGAATTCAGGAGGACCTGAGTTCAAATCCAGCCTCAGACACTTGACACTCACTAGCTGTGTGACCTTGGGCAAGTCACTTAACCCCCATTGCCCTACAAAAAAAAGAAAAGAAAAAGAAAGAGACAATTTGTTTAGGGACAGCTAGGTGGCACAGTGGATAGAGCACGGGCCCTGGAGTCAGGAGTACCTGAGTTCAAATCCAGCCTCAGACACTTGACACTTACTAGCTGTGTGACCCTGGGCAAGTCACTTAACCCCAATTGCCTCACTTTAAAAAAAAAAAGGGGGCAGCTAGGTGGCGCAGTGGATAAAGCACTGGCCCTGGATTCAGAAGGACCTGAGTTCAAAGCCAGCCTCAGACACTTGACACTTACTAGCTGTGTGACCCTGGGCAAGTCACTTAACCCCAATTGCCCTGCCAAACCCCGCCGCCAAAAACCAAACAAACAAATATCTCTGATAAAGGTCTCATTTCTCAAATATATAGAGAACTGAGTCAAATTTATAAAAATACAAGTCATTCCCCAGTTGATAAATGGTCAAAAGATATGAACAGTCAGTTTTCAGACAAAGAAATCAAAGCTATCTATAATCATATGAAAAAATGCTCTAGATCATTATTGATCAGAGAAACACAAATTAAAACAACTCTAAGGTATCACCTCACACCTATCAGAGTGGCAAATATAAAAATATAAAAATATAAAAAGTGGCAGATATAAAAATATAAAAAAAGGAAAATATTGGATGTTGGAGGGAATGTGGGAAAACTGGGACGCTAATCCACTGTTGGTGAAGTTGGGAAAAGATCCAACCATTCTGGAGAGCAATTTTGAACTATGCCCAAAGGGCTATAGAACTGAGCATACTCTTTGGTTCAGCAATACCACTGCTAGGTTTATATCCCAAAGACATCTCCCAAAAGAGAAAAAGACCTATTTGTACAAAAATATTTACATCAGCTCTTTTTGTGGTCTCTAAGGAAATCAAAGGAATGTCTATCAATTGAGGATGGCTAAACAAACTGTGGTATATGATGGTGATGGAATATTATTGTGCTATAAGAAATGATAAGCAGGGTAGTGAGCACACTGTGGCCCAGACCGGAGACTGACTGGCTTGCCAGGTGAAGAATATGGAGTATACAATCTAAGCTGAGAGCATGAGCAACAGGGATCTGGGAACCCAGGAATCCAGGTCAGATATTGCCCAGGACCAACGCCTTGAGGAACAAGGGCCTGGGACTACAGCCCCACAGAAGGAGCAGTGATGCTTGCTTTTGATGTGAATTTATTGGGAAATTAAACTTCAGTTGTGAGCCCGGTTCTCTTCCTGCCCCCTTATCATAACTCCAACCTGTTGTGAAAAATGTTTGTACTTTGTTCTGGCTATATCTTTGAATTAAATATTCCTTTGTAAAAGCAAAAAGAAAAAAAAAAAAAGAAACAACAAGCAGGATGACTTCAGAAAGGCCTGGAAAGACCTGTATGAACTTATGTATAGTGAAGTGAGCAGAACCAAGAGAACATTGTGCACAGAGACAGAAGTATTGTTTGATGAAGAACTGTGAATGACTTAACTATTCTCAACAATACAATGACCCAAGACAACCCCAAAGGACTATTAATGAAACATACTATCCACCTCCAAAGAAAGAACTGATATCCATGGAACAGACTGGAGCATGCTATTTTTCACTTTCTTTCACTTTTTTCTTTTAATCAAGTTTTCTTGTACAAAATGACAAATACAGTAATATTTTACACAATCATACATTTATAACCCATATATGATTGCTGCCTCAGAGAGGAGGGAGGGGAGGACGGAAAAGAGGGATAAAAATTGGAACCCAAAAGTATAAATAAAAATGTTTATTATTAAAAAAAATAACACCTGCCAAGCACAAATCAGCATAATAAGGATGTTACAGTGGTGAAGCTGCATTTCTGCCATTGCAGGATCACTTTCTGTCCATAAAGGTAAGTCCTGATTATTGGCTAGATTTTGAAATCATTCCCTTTCCTACAGAATCCTATAGAATTAGCTAATGAGATAGTTTTTGCCCCCTCTTTCATGCACGGGGAGAGGAGATCAAAAGTATGAACAAAAGTTTTCCCCTCATACACTCAAAACAGAGTAAATCTATCTAGCATTTGTGGCAGAGGACAATGTGCTAGATTAAGAGGCAATTTCTCTGAGCCTCAATTTACTTATCTGTATAATGAAGGATGAGACTCAATTCCCTTCCAATTCTAAATCTTTGGTCCTATAATCAACCCCAAAGGTCACAAGAAAGAGAATACTTTTCTCCACAGCATGCTCCTGATGGAAAACATTGCCCACTCCTCTTAAACATTAAAGTGCCTAAATGGGGATATACTTTTTAAATGCATCTATACTGGACTGTCAAGAGAGGGCAGCAGCTTCTAGGTTTTTCAGCTCCTTTGCTAGCTTTAAAGAAACCTAGGCTCAAAAATAAGCTGCTTACCTATAGTCTAAATCCAGTGCCCTTTCCCCTGGACCGTATCTCCAATGCTTATAGGACTTCTCCACCCAGATGTTCTGTTGACACCTCCATCTCAACCAGCTGCAAACAGCTCATTCAACTGTAAACCAAATCCTTTTTCTGATTATTTCTGTCTGTAGAAACACTTCTTTCTTTTTTTTTTAGTGAGGCAATTGGGGTCAAGTGACTTGCCCAGGGTGACACAGCTAGTAAGTGTTAAGTGTCTGAGGCCAGATTTGAACCCAGGTACTCCTGAATCCAGGGCCAGTGCTCCATTCACTGCACCACCTAGCTGTCCCAGAAACACTGTTCTTACAGTCTTCTGTGTTGATAACCTTGGCACTATTGCTGGCTCTTCAGTCTCTCATCTTTCACATCTACTAACTCTTCATTACTAACTGATGTTAGTAGGTCCCATTGATTCCATCATCTTTTTAAATCTATCCCCTCCTCCCACTGCTACCACCCTATTACCACCTACTTGAACTAACTCAATTGCCTTCAAACAGACTGTATGGACTCCTTCATTCTCTTCCTCCTTTAATCTGTTCTTCGTATTGCTGCCAGACTGATCTTCCTTATCTGTTGATCTGGTCATGTCAGTCCTCTGCTCAAAAATCTTCAATAACTCCCTATCTCACACTAAATAAAGTTCAAATTCCTCTGTCTGACATTGAAGACCTTCCTTCAATCTGGTGCCTGTCTACCTTTCCTACCTAACTTCACATGACTCCACTCCATGATCTTTACATTCCATTCAAATAAGACCATTCGAAACTGACCTCAAAAAGGTAAATCAAAAAACTGCTCTGAGGTTTTACCTTACAACCAGAAAACTGGCAAAGATTACAAAAAATAGACAGAAGCAATATCAGAGTGGCCATGGAAAGACAGTAACACTAATACACTGGAGACAGAGCCATGCATTGGTTCAATCATTCTGGAAAACCATTTGTAACAACGCTAAAATGTTCACATCTTTGACCTGGAGGTCCCACTGTAGGCGTGTGTACTCCAAGGAGGTTAAAGACAGAAGGTCATATTCATACTAGTGCCTTTAAATGGTCATCTAGAACTGGAAACAAAGTAGATACCTAAACAAATTGTGGTACTGAATGTATGAATATGAGAAATAAAGAATTTGAAGAATTCAGAGAATATGGGAAGGTTTATATGGACTATGCAAAATAAAGTAAGCACAATCAGGAAAAGGATATAGACAATGGTATAAATGGAAAGAGCAAAAGCTAAACTTAATACTAAGTAATTATAATGACAGAGCTTGTCCCTGAAGAATAAAAGGTGAGAAAATGAACCTTCCTCCCTTTCTTGCAGAGGTGGCGGTGGTGGGGCTATGGATATGGAACATTATTCCTACTCATCAATTAAACCTAAAGTCCAATGCCCCTTCTTCCTGCAAATCTTTCCAGCTGTCGTCCCCTTGGGAATAACCCTCTTCCTCAGACCTTACCTTCCTAGTACACTTGTGAATTGTTTAAATGCATTGTTCTCATCCTCCACTAGACTGTGAGCTCCATGAAGTTAGGGATAGGATCTTATCCACGCGTCAGACAATACAAGACATTTGTGAATGTTGATATAAAGTAAATTCAACCCCTACACAAAGAAAATTCTGACTCTCTATTTCCTTCTGGTTGCCCCTGGAACACTTTCCCTTGCTCCCACTCCCTCCCTCCCCCTTCCCCCATCCCCCAAAAAGAAGTCACTAGAGCTCTCAGCTTTTGTCTTTTTTATTCTTCTCACCTTTCCTTTTGTAAGTGGTCCCAGGTGTTAGGGGACACGGTGAGAGTCTTGACCTCAAGGATGGTTCTAGTTGACACCGAGGTCTGTCCTGAAATCTTCCCCTGCACAGAAGTGGACACCTCCATGCTGCCAGACACATGCCCATCCACCTCATCATTAAAGTGGAATGGTCCCTTCTGGATCACTTCTGTGGGGGGAGAGAGGCCAATCCTTAGTCAAACTGAGCATTAAACCCAGGTGTGCAGCAAGAGCCAAGATGGGACAAGGTAAAGGCATCTGGGACTCCAACCTTATGTACACTTCCCTAATCACAATAACTCACAGTTCTATAGAACTTTAGGATGTACAAAGTGCTTTCTGCACAACCAGCACGTGAAGTAGGAAGTGCAAATATTATCATTTCCATTTTCCAGATGAGGAAACAGAGTGTCAGAGCAGGTAAGTGACTTATCCCCAATCACACATCTAGTAAATGGAAGAACCAGGGCTCAGACCCAGGTCTCTGGCTTGTTCTCAGCAGTGCCTCCCAAGTCACCATGACCTCTGCTTAGGAACACTGTGGACATCTCTACAGGACCACATGCAGTGCCCGTGCAGCCAGTCCTAGGAAAGCTGTGTATTCTGGCCAAGCCTGCTGAACCCATTTCCCCTTCAGTTGTCTCATCCAGCTTCTTGTCTCACCCGCTAGCCCTGGCCACCCCCTTGCTCCCCCAGGGGATGGTACCTGGTTCTGGAGAGCTCGGATCCAGAATGTCCTTGAGAGTTAAATTGAGCCAAATATACCGCGACCTCCAAAACAAGGAACTCTTGGTCTTCTTCCGGACCAGGTAGTAGGGACTGAAGTGGGTGGAGCTCTTGAGGCTGTCCACAGGGATCAGCTCCCCATTCTTGCTCAACTCTCGGACCACGTTCCTGGCAGCCAACTCAAATGCAGAGACCATGGTTCTTGGGAAGGGAAAGAGAGACGAGAGGGGACAGAAGCTCCTTAGTCTCTCTGACTCCTCTCTCATAGTGACAGGGGAGTCAGTTTAATGCTTTGCATGTATGCCATCAGATGGCCAGTCAAAAAACATTATTTGGGGACAGCTAGGTGGCGCAGTGAATAAAGCACTGGCCCTGGATTCAGGAGTACCTGAGTTCAAATCTGGCCTCAAACACTTGACACTAGCTGTGTGACCCTGGGCAAGTCACTTAACCCTCATTGCCCCACAAAAACAAAAAACAAAAGTATTATTCACCTACTATGTGCCAGGCACTGTACTAAGCACTAGGAATACAAAAAAAAGACAAAAGACAGCCCCCTGTGCATGAAGAGTTCACAACAATTTTCACACACGACATAATCAACAGAGGGAAGGCACTAAAATGAAGAGATATTGGGAACATCTTCCTGGAGGAAGTGGAATTTTAGCTGGGACTTGAAGCCTGAGAAGCCAAGATGGGGAGATGAGGAGGGAGAACATGCCAGGCACAGAGGATAGCCAGAGAAAACATGCAGAGACATCAAAGCATACAGGTCAGGGAGTAAAGTACAAGAAAAGGAGAAAGCTAGGAGGAGGCTGCTTTATAAAGGACTTTAAATGCAAGCATTTTGTATTTGATCCTGGAAATGTTAGGGAGGCACTGGAGTTTGTTGAATAAAGGGGTGACAGGGTTAGATTTGCACCATATAAATGTTTGCCACCATCGCTGCCCCTTGCAATCTGGCATTTGCCCTTATCCTAAACTGAAACTTCCCTCTTTAAGGTTACCAAGAGTCATTTAATTGGCTAATTCTGATGACTTTCTCAGTTCTCATCCTTTTTGACCATTCTGCAGTCACCAGGCTCCCCCACCCTTCCCCTCATTCTGTGCAGAGGCTCCTTTGGATTTCATGGCACTGCAGGGACTGAGGAGTAGCTAACATTTATAAAGCTCCTACTATGAGTCAGGCACTATGCTAAGTGCTTTAAAATTACTATCTAATTAATTTGACCCTCATAACAACTCTGGAAGGTAGGTGCTCGTATTATCCCCATTTGACAAATGAGCAAACTGAGGAAGGCAGAAGTGAAGTGACTCGCCCAAGGTCACACAGCCAATAAGTATCTGAGGTCTGTTTTAAACTTAGGACTTCCCATTTCAGGTCCAACACTCTATCCACTGTGCCATCTCAATATCTATATAAGAGAAAGGTTCAAGGCAAAAGTTCTTAACCTTTTTTGTGTCATGGGCACCTTTGGCAGTCTGCTAAAGCTTTAGGACCCCTTATCAGAATGTTTTTAAATGCATAAAATAAAATACCTAAGATTACAAAGGAAACCAAATATAATGGAAAATAAAGATGTACTTTCCACCTTATCCAATTTCACCAACCTCCTGAAATCTTATCTATAGATGCCAAATTAAGAAGCTTTGGCTTAAAACGGCAATTCAGGGTCAAGTGGAGTTTTTTTTTGTTGTTGTTGTTTTAGTGAGGCAATTGGGGTTAAGTGACTTGCCCAGGGTCACACAGCTGGTAAGTGTTAAGTGTCTGAGGTCGGATTTGAACTCAGGTCCTCCTGAATCCAGGGCCAGTGCTCTATCCACTGCACCACCTAGCTGCCCCCCTCAAGTGGAGTTTTTTAAAGGAGGGACAAGACCTAAATGTTGGTAGAGAGCTGGGAAGGAGCTAGCTGACAAGGAGAAAGTGATGATGAGAGGGTAGGTAAGCAGGCAAGCTCTGGGGAGAGGAAGGAGGGGAACTGAATAGCCTTGGCAAGGAAAAGAAATGTGAAGTTAGACTTAGACAAACCCCTGAGGAATCTAAAGCCTGAGGCTCGGAAGAGAAACTGAAATTAATTTTTTTTTAAAAGGGAGAGAAACTGAAATTTCTTGATCGTTGCTCTCTTGGGAGACTAAACCAGTGACATACTTGGATACCCCACAACCAGTATAAATCAGAATGTCTTGCCTTCACCCAAGCCTTACAGCAACAGATTTTAGTCTGGGGAGGTTTCTGTTGGGCTGTTTTGGGGGCCCTAATTCTTAAATATCACGGGATTATTAGGCCGGCAGATTGAGTTCTGGGCAGTGTGTCCTCTTTGGGTGTTACTAAGAGACAAGTTTTGAGGAAGGGGCCAAGACTAAATCCACCATCTTCTTGTTTGGGGGGGAAGGGCTATTTCGGGAAAGGGAGTTCACCCCTACTGCTAGAATGGGTAACAGGGTTGGAGAAGGAACAGGGCACGGGTTTTAGGAACAGGTCTCAGGAAACAGTTCTCTAAAGTCCTAGGTTCAAGGTCAGAGTTGGGGAAACTGATAACACTGCCTGTCTTCTCTCAGAATAGACTGTGCTAGGGAATCCCACCGGCATACCTATCCGGCTTTTCTAGATCTCTTGGCACACTTAAGAAGACGAACCAGAGGGAACAGGGAAGGAAGATGTCAGCCCTCGGACTGACTCACTTTTTAACGCGCCGGGAGGGGCTGTCCAGGCTCCAGGTACCTAGCTAGTTCTTCCCCAGGCTTTTTTTTCTAAGGTGCCCTCCTTCCAGACCCCCTGCTTCCCACCCTGCTTTGCTCTCCGCGGCACCTTACCTGGGCAGCCTAGTCCTATCGGTGGTTGGAAGTGTGCAGACGGGATGGGGCGGACGTATCTCCTCCCTCCTTTAGGGCTGAGCTTTGTTTCAAGGAGAGATTTTGTGAACTGCTCTCCAGCTCAACCAAAACTGAAACTAGTAGGCGTCTGTATTCATCCAGCTTCTTCTTGCTCTGTTTCCAGGAAAGGAGGAAATCAGACGTATACGTGAGAATTGGCCCTTTCTGTTTTCCTTCCCGGTTTGCCCAGCCTGACTGTAGATGTAAGCCCAGGGGGCTAAAGAGGGTCAGTGGGAAGTCAACTGACAGGTAGTCAAAACTACCCACTTCCTCTGCTGAGCCCCCACCCTTTCCTCCTACTTCTCCTCCCTTACTCCTCCCTGCCTGAGTTCTACATTTAGCAAAGTAGGGAATTAGCAAAGAGAGAGAATCTTTCACTTATTATTTATTTCTTAAACACCGGCTGCATGTAAAGGCTTGTGCTAGGTACCTTTCCTCCAGGAAGTAAAGGTTAGGAGATCGCCGCAAACGGTATGGGGAGAAGCACATGTGGCCGAACTGTAGTTGGCAGTAACTGAATCAAAACTGAATTCCTTCCTCCTGTTATTTCATTGTTTCCTCTAGACCCTAGTCAAACAACTAACCCCTATCTTTCAAATACAACCATTTGTTCTTCCCTAAAGAAGTCAACAAACATCAATATGGTGCCCGCCCAATCCCTATTTGATGTGGAACACTTAGCCACGTTGTTGGGGGAGATACAGAAGACTTGCCCTCTTCTGGAGCTGGAGTGGGGAAGATAGAAGTCCAGGTTGCTATTGTTCGCAGGGTCACATGAGAAGGACAAAATCAAGAAGTATGTGAGGGGTCTGTAGCTAGGCGAAAGTCCCTACCGAGATCAAGGTTCCCGAGGAGAGAATATTTGAGTTGGACTTTAAATATGAGTTGACCATGCAAAAATGGAGAGACACTTAATAAATACTGATTGACTGAATCTAGAAAGATGGCAGTTAAGAGAGACAGATGTAAAGTATTGCCCTTGAATTCAGAAAATCAATTTACTTGATAGGGAAGCTGAGATTAGAAGGCAGTTCACTTGAAAAAAATCTTGGGATTTTAGTGGACTGAAAGCTCAGTATACTGAGCCAACAGCCCAACAGCATGATATGGAAACAAACAAAACAAACCTCACATGATCTTGGGCTGCTTTAGGAGGGGGAGGGCTCCTCACTGGAGGTCTTCAAGCAAAGTCTGAATGATCATTTGTTTGGTATGTTATTGAGAGGATATTTAATGTCTCTTCTAGCTCTGCCATGTTGTAATTCAGTTATTTTTTTCTTACTTCCTATTACTTTCCCTTAGCTTTTACTGCCCAAGCCTCTACTATGAAGAACAAATCAGCGTGCAGACGCCTTTGGAAGTTCCCTTATGCTGCCAACTGAACTTTTTAAGCAATGCTCAGTTGAATATCTCCAGATGTGTAGCAGGTTCCCAGTGCTCTTCTCTCTTCTTGTGCAATTTCCTTTTATTAATAGCTGGCTGGCTTTAACCACAGTATTTACTTATAGGAGGAAGGGGGCAAGAAGAGATAGCCTCCTGGTGCAGTTGTTACTTGTTAACAACTACTTGAAAATATAGGCAGGAAGCAAAGGGAGCAAGCTCTGAGGTACTTTCCCAACCCCCACTCACCCTGATGAATTGGGTCCCAGAACTCAGCTGCTGTGTCTTCTTCGACCTTTAGAGGTAGAGAGATTATGTGTGTGTGTGTGTGTGTGTGTGTGTGTGTGTGTGTGTGTGTGTGAGAGATACATTTTCTAATGCCAGTGATTGATTATGAGTCCTCACTAATATATTTCCTGTCATAAGACTCAGATGGCTTTTAGAAAGGGAAGAGTAGTTGGTACAAAACATCCCCTCCCAAAGTCTGTGACACACTCTTCCATAAGTACATACAGAATCCAGGGGAAAGGGGGCTCAAGTTTAGGGGCCCATGTAGCAAAGGAGTCAGCCCCAGCTCCTGGTTGCTAGACTTTTTTCTTCCCCTTTCTGAGGTACTTATGAAGGGTCCTTCAAGCATGGTGTTACTTCTTTGCTAGGCTTTTTGCAGAGCTCTGTCCTTGGTGCTCAAGAAATGCTCTCTCCTCGTTTGCATTTTTCTGGCACCCAAATCTCTCCAATAACTCCTGTTCTTAACTATGTTGATATTTTGTAAATGACCCCTAGGATGCGATCAAGTTTCTTGAGTTTAAAAGAACCCTCTTCCTAAGTTACTCCAATCCATCTGTGGACATTTTGATTTGGTTGCTCTCGCCTCCTACAAGTATCAGGGTATCTGATCACTCTAAACTGGGAGCAGCGGGCCCTGATTTACGTATTAAGTCAGTGCCACCTAAGTACTAGAAGAAGATCTGTGATTACTTCTTAGGAACTGGGAAATGGTAGAGGCAGCTGGAAAGCAGATTGGGTTCCCCCAACTCATGGAGATTGGCAAAATTTTCTTGTTTGGAGGGTACCTCAAAGAGCATGAAGTCTAACCTCCTTCCTGAACATGAATCCCCTCACTAATCTTCCCATCAAGTGGTCATCTTGCCTCCACTTGAAGACTGACATAGTCAAGGGGAACTCATTAATAATGATGATAATAACAGCTAGCATTTACAGAGCACATTTGGGTTTGCTGAGTGTTTTATAAATATCATCTCATTGAAACCTCACAAAAGCCCTGGGAAGTAGTTGCTATTATTATCTCCCTTTTACAGGTAAGGAAACTGAGGCAGAGTCAAAGTGACCTGTCCAGGGTCACACAGCTAAGTATGTATCTGAGGCGAGATTTCAGCTCACAACTTCCTGACTCTAGGTGCAGTGCTCTAGCCACTAAGCCATCCAGCTACCATTCTGTCTAGAAGCAGCCCATTATATTTTTTTGGATTGTTCTGATGGCTAGGAAGTCTTGTCTTTTTTTCTTAACATCAAACCTGGATCTAATTCTGCAGCTTTTACCCAGTGACCTAATCCTGCTTTCTAGGGGCTAGCCAGAACATGTTTCATCTCTCTTCCATATGAGAGTCCTTCAAATATTTAAAGGCAGCCATCATGCCCCTTTCTTCCAATTCCTTTAGCTGGTCCTGGTATACATGGTCTCCAGTCTCTTTCTCATCCTGGACACTTTCCAAATTGTCAACACAGCCATTTTTCAAGGAGCTTCTACATTTCAGTAAATTAATGGTTGCTATGGCCCCCATAATCATCAGGGTGATGACTTCTCTGAATTTTGCTATGATAACTAAATTATTATCTAGCACTTAAAGACTTGCAAAGCACTTTCATAAATATTATGTCACTCAGTCCTAGCAACAACCCTGGGAGATAGGTGCTCTTATTATCTGAATTGTAGAGATGAGAACACTGAGGCGAACAGAGGCAAAGTGATTTGCCCAGGGCCACACAGAGCTAGTAAGTACCTGCGGTAGGATTTAAACAGAGGTCTTCCAAGGTCAGCACTCTGTTTACTCTTCAACCAATCTAGACTGGTCCTTGGGGGGAATAAAGACACACAATCCATCACAGAACCTATATGTGGCAGTGGCTCTCAGAACTGAACACAATCAATACTCCAGATATGTTCTGGAAATATAAGTGATCTTTAAGAATCATCTTCCTGAGTTGAAATCTGGCCTCAGGCACTTACTAGGTATATGACCCTGAGCAAGTCACTTAACCCTGTTTGTCTTAGTTTCTTCATCTGTAAAATTAGCTAGAGAAGGAAATGGCAAAGTAGTTCAGTATCTTGGCCAAGAAAACCCCAAATGGGGTCTTGAAGAGTTGGACACTACTGAAACAACTGAAGGACAACAAAGGTTCCTTAGAGTTCAAAATCTATGATCCCATCATCTTTTACTTTACAGAAGAAAATACCTTGTCCTAGGTCACATAACAAGTGTTCTCTCCACCAAAATCTTGTTGCAAATGTCTTCTCTGTCCCACTTCCCATGATCATGCAAGGCCACAACCTGAGTTATTTCCTTTATGACATCCCACTGTCTCTCCATCTCCAAAGAAAGAACTGATGTTGATTGAACAGACTGAAGCATGCTATTTTTCACTTTATTTCTTTCATTTTTTCTTTTATTCAAGTTTTCTTGTACAAAATGACTAATATGGTAATGTTTAACATAATCGTACATGCAAAACCCATATCTGGTTACTGCCTCAGGGAGGAGGGAGGGTAAGAAGGGAAGGAGGGATAAAAATGGGAACTCAAGGGGCAGTTAGGTGGGGCAATAGATAAAGCACTAGCCCTGGATTCAGGAGGACCTGACTTCAAATCTGGCCTCAGACACTTGACACTTACAAGTTTTGTGACCCTGGGCAAGTCATTTAACCCTCATTGCCCTGAAAAAAGAAAAAAAAATTGAACTCCAAACTATGAGTAAAAATCTTTATTATTTAAAAAAAATGTAAAAAAAACCCCAAACCTCAGCTCAAATCCCACTGTCTGCAAGAGACCTTTCCCTATTCCCCTCTCTCAATCTTCTCTTCCTCATCCTTAGTACTTTCCATCTGAGGTTACCTCCCCTTTATACTATATATATATATATATATATATATATACACATACACACACACATATATATATATATATATATACACACACATATATATATATATATTTCATGTTCATATTCATTTACATACTGTCCCATTATGATTTCCTTCAGAGCAGAGACCTTTTTAAAAAAAACTTTCTTTCATTTACTAGCACTTAGCACAGTCCCTGGAACATAGTAGACTTAATAAATGCAAGTTGTCTGACTCATTGAGATAAGTCTGGAAAGGTAAGTGGTTAGATTGTGGAGGGGCTAAAATGTCAGATTGTGGATTTTATTTTATGCTAGAGGCAATAAGGAACTATAGAAACTTTTTGGACTGGGCAATGACATGGTTAAACCTATAGCAAAGGAAATTTTTTTTTGGCAGTTATGGGGGAACCAGATTGGAGAAGGGAAAAGCTGTTAGCAGTCTCTATACTAATTAGGGGGCTCTTTACAATCTACTAGACAAGAGGTAATAAGATTCTAATTTAAAAGATTTTGTAGAAATAAAACCAATATAGCCAAGATTAGAAGGAAAGCAGAATATTGGGGGAAAATTTTTATAGACAATTTCCCAGATAAAGGTGTCATATATCAAATAAATAGAGAACTTCATTAAATTTATTAGATGAGTCATTCCCCAATTAGTAAATGGTCAAAGGATAGAAATAGGCAATTTCTTGATGAAGAAATCAAAGCTATCCATAGTCATATGAAAAAAATGCTCTAAATCAGTATTGATTAAAAGATACAAATTAAAACAATTTTGAAATATCATCTCACACCTATCAGATTGGCTAAAATGATGGAAGGGTAAAATGACAAATATTGAAGGGGATGTGGAAAAATTGGGACACTAATTCACTGTTGGTGGAACTGTGAACTGATCCAACCATTTTGGAGAGCAATCTGGAGTTATGCCCAAAGAATTATAAAACTGTGCATACTCTTTGACCCAGCAATACCAATATTAGATCTGTTTCCCAAGGTGATCAGGGAAAAGGGAAAAGAATCTATCCATTATAAAATATTTATAGTAGCACTTTTTGTGGTAGCACAGAACTGGAAAATGAGAGGATGGCCATCAATTAAGGAATTGCTGAATAAGTTGTGGTATATGATCGTGATGGAATACTACTGTGCTAAAAGAAATGATGAGCATGTCAATTTTAGAAAAACATGGAAAAACTTGTATGAAATAATGAAGAGTGAAATGAGCAGAATCAAGAGAACATTGTATACAGTAACAGCAATATTGTTTTAAAAAATAACTGTGAATGACTAAGTTATTATGAATATTATTAATACTTAAATCAACTACAAAGGACCTATGAAGGAAGAGGCTATCCACCTCCAGAGAAAGAACTGATAAATAGAAGTATGATATAAGTATGTATAGTATGGTTTTACACACATAGACAAACACATGTGTGTGTGTTTGTGAAACGGTGGCCTTTTCTAATGAGGGGTGGGAAAGGAGGGAGACAATTTGGAATTTAAAATGTAACAAAAAATATTAAATTAAATTTTTAAAAGAGTTAAAAAGGTCTGTAACTAGGGAAGTAGCTATGAGAAGGTAGAGATGAAGACCAGTACAGACAATGTTGTGGAAACAGAATTAACATAAATTGGCAATTAATTAACTATGTGGGAAGGGAGGTTGATAATCTAGGATGACTCTGAAATTATGGACCTGGTTGCCTGAAAGTAAGGTGTTGGGGTGGCTAGGTGGCCCAGTGGATAAAGCACGGGCCCTGGATTCAGGAGTACCTGAGTTCAAATCCAACCTCAGACACTTGACACTTACTAGCTGTGTGACCCTGGGTAAGTCACTTAACCCCCATTGCCCCGCCAAAAAAACAAAAACAAAAGCAAAAAAATTATTTCCTGTTGGTTCTCTTTGGTCCCAGCGGCAGGAGAAAGATGAGGAAGGGAATGTCTTCGTTTGGTAAGCTCCAGAATAAGACGCACACTTTGTGCGGTCGCTGTGGCTCTAAGGCATACCATCTTCAGAATTCAACCTGCGGTAAATGCGGGTATTCTGCCAAATGCAAGAGAAAGTATAATTGGAGTGCAAAGGCTAAGTGACGCAACATTACTGGTACTGGTCGAATGAGGCACCTAAAAATTGTCTACCACCGATTCAGGAATGGATTCTGTGAAGGAACAACACCTAATCCCAAGAGAGCAGCTGTTGCAGCATCTAGTACATCTTGAGGAGTCAACTGTTAAAATAAATGCCCTGAATCAAAAAAGTAAAAAAAAAAAAAAAAAGTATGGTGTTGCTCTCAAAAAAAAAAGGGAAAGGGAAGGTTTATAGAAGACAACGATAAAATATAATTTTAGACATGTTGAGTTTGAGATTTAAAAAATACAATTTCATTGATATCAATAAAAAGTTCATATAGCACAATAGTGTCCCATTACACTCATATACTATAACTTGTTGAGTCATTATTTAATTGATGGGCACCCCCTCAGTTTCCAGTTCTGTGTCATTATTTAAAGAGCTTCTATAAATACTTTTGTACGTATGGATTATTTTTCCTAGTTCTTTGATCTCTTTGGACTATAAACCCAATAGTGATATCTCTAGGTCAAAGGATATGCACAGTTTAATAGCCTTTTGGGCACAATTCCAAATTGCTTTCCAGAATGACTAGACTAGTTTACAATTCTACCAAGAGTGCATTAATGTACTTGTTTTCACACAGTCTCTCCAGAATTTATAATTTTCCTTTTTTGTCATCTTTGCCAATCTGATGGGTATGAGGTGGTAGCTCAGTGTTATTTAATTTGAATTTTGATTTAGAATAATCAATCAATCCATAAACATTTGTTAAGCTATTATGTGCCAGGCATTGAGCTAAGTGCTGGGGATACAAAAAGAGGCGAAAGACAACCCCTGCCCACAAGGAGCTTATAATCTTATGGGGGAGATAACATGCAAACATATATACAAAGCAAGCTATATACAAAATAGGAAATAATCAACAGGGAAGGCACTAGAATTAAAAATGGTTGAGGAAGGCAGCTAGATGGTACAGTGGATAGAGTGCCAGGCCTGAAGTCAGAAAAGGCCTTAGATACTAGCTGTGTGACTCTGGGGCAAGTCTCTTTAATCTTGTTTGCCTCAATTCTTCATCTGTAAAATGAGCTGGAGAAGGAAATGGCAAACCATTTCAGTATTTTTATCAAGAAAACCCCAAATGTGGTCACAAAGAGTCAGACAGACACAACTGAACAACGACAGCAAAGAGGAAGTCTTTCTGTGGAACTTGAGATTTTAGTTGGGACTGAAAGAAAGCCAGGGGAGTCAGTAGTTGGAGCAAAGGAGGAAGAATGTTCCAGATGTGGGGGATAGCCAGAGAGAATGCCTAGAGTCAAAAGATGGAGTGTTTTGTTCGTTGAACAGTCAGGAGGCCAGTGTCACTGGATTGAAGAGTATGTGTTGGGGAATGGCGGACACCAGCAGGCTATAGTCATGATCGAGGCATGAGGGGATGAGGGCCTTCATCAGAGTGGTGACAGTTCAGAGGAAAGAAGGGGGCAAATTTGAAAGGTGTTGCAAAGGTTAAATTGACATATCTTGGCAATAGCTTGGATGTGGGGAATGAAAGATAGTGAGGAATCCAGGATGACTCCTAGGGTTGTGAGCCTGAGGGATGGGAAGATGTTGATGCCCTCTGTGATAGCAAGGAAGGATGTGTGTGTGAAGGTTTAGGGAAAGATAGTGAGTTCTGTTTTGGACATGTTGAGTTGAAGATGTCTACTAGACATCCGGTTGCAGATGTCTGAAAGGCAGCTGGAAATGCAGGGTTAAAGGTCAGCAGAGAGATTGGGACAGGACAGATGTTGCAACATTCCAAAAGTGAGGCAGCATTGCCAACTGCTACACATTATCGAACTTCTACTCTTGTCTTAGGCTACCTTGTATACAGTGACATGACCATTTTATAGATGAACTGAATTAGAGTGACAGTGTCATATGTATATCAAATACTGGTAAAGTAGAATTCCCTTCTCATTTTTAAGTCAAAAATAAATTTTAAAAGATCTAATATTTTCTGTCTTGCACCCTGTTGGATTGTTGTGTGAACCCTCTGGGGTAGCATACCCCATCTTGGAGACTTCTATCATATGGGGCTATAAACAGCAGGTATACCTTTCTTTATGTGATACCCTTTTGGAAAGTTTTTGAAAGTAAAATTATTATTATTTTTTTTTAGTTAGAATAAGGTGGTAGTTTATTTAGGGGCAAGGGAAGGGAAGGGGGCGGGGAAGGGAAACCATGAAAGAAATCCTTGGTCTTCTCATGGGGAGATAGGCACAAAGCACGTGGCTCAGAGGTACCAATCTCCTCGAACAGGAGACTGGCAGGTACTTTTATAGAGGACTGATGGGGGTGGACCATCTGCCTGTGGAAAGTTCCTTTAGTGAGGGAGGGCCATCCCCCACTGGCAGTGACTGGAGGAATTGGGTGAGGAGTGGCTCTTCCCTCTTCAGGACACAAAGGCTGCAGCCACACCCAAATTTATCTCCCCAGGGTAAGGGAGACCAGAATGAAGGGTGGGAATCGGAAGCTAGCTCAGATTTGGTTCTGCTTATCTCTCTAGGTGTTATCTGTCCTCTGGTTTAGTTTCTTAAGGAGAAGGTTCCTTGATGTGCCCCAGAGAACTTCTGGGGTGCTCTGCACCCCATGACATTTCCCCACTTCTCTACAGATAAGGAAAGGAGATGAAGATTCTTCTGAAACTGCTTCATGCTGATGTGGGGGGGGGCGGTGTCGAAGAAATCATGGCACAAGGGACGGGGAGGGGAGAGAAGTGGAGAAGGCCTGGAATGTGCAAAGCTGTGAGGGGCCCAAAGAATCCAGAGGGTGGGAGGCAACACATAGGCACAATGGGTATCTGCTATGAATCCTTGAGCCTAGATGGAACAGACTGAGAGTGTTCATCCCCAACTTGTACCTCCAGGTCCCAAATCTGTTTTTTCTTGTCAGGGGTACAACAGCCAGAAACGTGTAGTCTGAGAGTCCGAGCATCTAGGAGTCCCAGGCTGCTCTCTGCTGTTGTGCAGACGCCAACCGTCTCTACCTCTCTGAGACTCAAACGGGAGGTTGAGTCTGGTGGGAGAGGGAGAAGAGAAACCCAGAAGGTAGGGCCCTACCTCCAGGTTTTGTGTGCCAAGCGTGGTCTAGACATCTGGTTGGAGACTCAGGCTGCCCTCCGCTGTTGCGTGTGAAAGCTGATCCTCTCTCTGTGACTCAAATGGGAGGTTGAGTCAGGCGGGAGAGGGAGAAAGGAAACGCAGAAGGGAGGTTCCCACCCCCCAGTTTTGTGTGCCAAGAAGAAAGAGGAAATTCCTGTGTTCCTTCAGATGTTCGGGCACCAAAATGTAATGGGGGAAATGGGGTACAGGTTTGGTTAAGGGTTGGGGTCCTTAGGAATTCTTCTTTAAAGAATTACACCCTCTTGCACACAAAAGCAGTTAGAATAAGGTGGTAGTTTATTTAGGGGCAAGGGAAGGGAAGCGGCGGGCCGGGAAGGGAAACCATGAAAGAAATCCTTGGACTTCTCATGGGGAGATAGGCACAAAGCATGTGGCTCAGAGGTACCAATCTCCAAAATTAAAATTCTAATAAGTTGAAGCACATTTAAAATCTACTGAAGTACTTTGTTATTTAAAGGGATCAAATTATCAATATCTTTGCAAAATGAATAGTCATCCTCAAAATTGAGGCAGCTGGTGGTATAGTGGGAAGATTAGAAAGATTTCAGTTCAAGTGTGGCCTTAAACTCTTTTTTTTTCCTCCAAATATTTATTTAGAATTTTATTTCCCCCCAATTACATCTAAAAACAATTTTAATGTACATTTAAAAACTTTGTGTCCCAAATTCTCTTCCTCCCTCTCTCCCCTAAGAATGCAAACAATTCAATATAAGTTATACATGTGTAGTCATGCAAAATATTTCCATATTAGTCAGGTTGTAAAAGAAAACAGACCAAAAAAACTTAAGAAAAAAAAAACAAAAAAAAATATGCTTCAATCTGTATTCAGACACCATCAATTCATCCCTGGAGATGGATCGCATTTTTATAAGTCCTTCAGAGTTGTCTTGGATCATTGCATTGCTGATGTGAGAAAATAATGGGTTTTGCCAACGCCCAAAGGCCCCAGGGGTTCAAAGGGATTGATTTGGATTGATTGGATTGACTAACTGCTGAATGACTCACTTGAAGTTGACTTGATTGAAACTACACCTGCCTGACTCTCAAGAGGGTGTGTTCTCAGAGGCTGTGGACTCTGACCTCAGCCCAGGACTACTCTCAAGTCCAGTAAACCAATGGATTTGGGTGATGTTAGCCATTTAGTTTGAAGCAGTGTGTAAGGACTGTCTCTTCTTGTGACACAGGAGGAGCTTCTACAGTCACTTTGGCTCTCAAACAGGCTAGTGGAGGAGGACTTGAGGAAGAACCAGGTGATGCTGGAACTCTAGGCTAGATAGTCTTTTTCTTAACTTTCTGAGCCATATTCTCTTTTTACTAACACTTGTTATTGTTAAGGGCTAAAATTCTAGCTAGTCTGTCTAAAATATCTAATGAGTGGTCACCAATAAATTATAAGCTTTAGCAAGAGTTAGGCTTTTAAGCATTTATTAAGGAGAATAAGAATTTGGTAAAAAGAGAGAGAAAGGCCTACATTCATCTATCTATTAAAGGGAGAGCACATTTCTAGCTCCGCTCTCCACCAGAGTCCAAAGGAAAGAGAGCGAGACAGAGCGTCCAGCTCCCCCTTCCTCCTCCCACCAGCCAACGTCACTTCCTGATGCCAAAGAAAAGACGCATGGTCTTGCTCTCAAAGACCTTCCTTTCATGTTGGAGCTTTTCTACAGTAAGTCTCCAGCAGGTAGCGTCATTCCAATCGTTACATTATGTTTTAACAAATGCTTAATGCCCAAAACTGGTGCTAAAGCTTCTAATTTATAAGTAAACCCTAGCTAATTTTCCCTACACTTGGGAAAGGAATAAGGTGATCACACATTAGATTTTAAACATCACACTGAAAATAGCCAAGTCATTTACAGCTGATCATCTTATAATATTGCTGTTATTTTATATATAGTACATTTCACTTTGTATCAGCTCATGTAAGTCTTTCCAGGTTTTTCTGAGAACATCCTGCTCATCATTTCACTCATCATTTACTCTATTTTCTATCTCCTTTCATCCTTTCCCTCCTCAAAGGTGTTTTGCTTCTGACTGCCCCCTCTCCCAATCTGTCTCCCTTCTATAACTCCCCACCCCAATCCCCTTCCCCTCCTACTTTCCTGCAGGGTAAGATAGATGACTATATCCAATTGAGTGTGTATGTTATTCCCTCTTTGAGCCAAATCTGATGAGAGTAATGTTCACTCACTCCCCAGCACCTCCCCCATCTTCCCCTCCACTGAATAAGCTTTCTCTTGCTTCTTTTATGTGGGATACTTTACCCCGTTCCACCTCTCCCTTTCTCTTTCTCCCAGGGCATTCCTTTCTCACCCCTTAATTTATTTTTTTAAAAAGTTATCATTCCTTTATATTCAACTGACATCTATGCCCTCTGTCTAAATACACTCCATCTACCTGCCCTAATAACGAGTAAGTTCTTATGAATTACAAGTATCATCTTTCCATGTAGGAATGTAAAAAGTTTAAGCTTTTAATATCCCTTATGGTTTCTTTTTTCTGTTTACCTTTTTATGCTTCTCTCGAGTCTAGTATTTGGGTTTTTTGTGTGTTGTTTTGTTTTTTTGCAGGGCAATGAGCATGAAGTGACTTGCCCAGGGTCACACAGCTAGTAAATGTCTAGTGTCTGAGGCCAGATTTGAACTCAGGACCTCCTGAGTCCAAGGCTGGTGCTTTATTCACTGCGCCATCTAGCTGCCCCTAGAGTCTTATATTTGAAAGTCAAATTTTCTATTCAGCTCAGGTCTTTTCAACAAGAATGCCTAAAAGTCTTCTCTTTCATTGAATTTCCATTTTTCCCCCTGAAGGATTATACTCACTTTTGCTGGATAGATGATTCTTGGCTGTAATCCCAGTTCCTTTGCCCTCCAGAATATCATATTCCAAGCCCTCTGATCCTTTAATGTAGATGCTGCTAAATCTTGTGTTATCCTGACTGTGGCTCCACAATATTTGAATTGTTTCTTTCTGGATGCTTGCTATATTTTCTCCTTGACCTGGGAGCTCTGGAATTTGGCTATAATATTCCTGGGAGTTTTCATTTTAGAATTTCTTTCAGGAGGTGATTGGTGGATTCATTCAATTTCTATTTTACTTTCTGCTTCTAGAATATCAGGGCAATTTTCCCTGACAATTTCTTGGAAGATGATATCTAGGCTCGTTTTTTGATCATGGATTTCAGGTAGTCCAATAATTTTCAGATTATCTCTCCTGGATCTATTTTCCAAGTCAGTTGTTTTTCCAAAGACATATTTCACATTACCTTCTATTTTTTCATTCTTTTGTTTTTGCTTTATTGTTTCTTGATATCTCATAAAGTCATTAGCTTCCATTTTCTCAATCCTAATTTTTAAGGAGTTGTTTTCTTCAAAGAACTTTTGTACCTCCTTTTCCATTTGGCCAACTTGGCTTTTCAAGGCATTCTTTTCCTCATTGGCTGTTTGTACCTCTTTTACCATTTGGCCTACTTTTTTTTTAAAGGTATTTTCTTCAGTATTTTTTTGTGTCTCCTTTACCAAGCTGTTGACTTCTCCCCCATAATTTTCTTGTATCACTCTCATTTCTCTTTCCAGTTTTTCCTCTACCTCTTACTTAATTTTCAAAGTCCTTTTTGAGTGCTTCTATGGCTTGAGAACAATTCATATTTTTCTTGGAAGCTTTGGATGTAGGAGCTTTGACTTTGTTATCTTCTTATGAGAGTATATTTTGATCTTATTTGTCACCATAGAAACTTTATAGAGTCAGCATTTTTTTCTGTTTGCTCATCTTCCCAGCCTATTTCTTGACTTTTAACTCTGTGTTAAAGTGGGTCACTGCTTCCAGGGTGGAGGACACACTGTCCCAAGCATCAGGGGGTTGTGAAGCTGTTTTCAGAGATACTTCTAGGGATTTGTAAGTTTTTAGTTTTTCCAAGGTGGTATGATTTAAGGAGAGTATGTTTACCACTCTCCTGGCCTGTGCTCTGGTCTGCAAGCAACTACAGGCCTGCTTTTCTTTCCTGGAACTATGAACAGAATCCTCCTCCACTGTGGCTACAAGATCCAGTGTGCTTGTGCTCCTCCCCATCCTGGGACCACCACCCAAGACTGTGACCTGGATCTGAGTATAGGCAAAACAACAGAGTCCTATCTCAGTGCTAGCAAAGAGATCCCCGTAATCTCCTTCTGGCCAATTTTTCAACCCCCTTACCATCTGTGGGTTGAGTTCCAGATGCAGTTACTACCACTGCCGATTCAGAGGTTCCCAAGGCCTACTCCTAGTTTGCTGTGGCTAGGGCTGGGTCTGTACTGGCACAATCTGTGCTCGGCTGTGTGTCTTTGGCTGGAAAATTATTTCACCCTGTCTTTTTGTGGGTTCTTGTGCTCTAGGAATTGCCTATGGCATTATTTGAAGGTATCTGTAGGGGACTTGGGGAGAGCTCAGGCAAGTCACTGTCTTTCCTCTGCTATCTTGGCTCTGCCCCTGGCCTCAGACTTAATAGTTTGACCCAGTTTGGCCCTCTGTTTGCCTCAATTTCCTCAACCATAAAATGGAGATAATAACAGCACCTACATCTCATGGTTGTAAGGATAAAATGAGAAAAAAACCCACTTAGCACAGTGCCTGGTACATAGTAGGTACTATATAAATGTTTATTCCCTTCTTTCTTTTTTTCAAATTTATTTTTTGGGGGCATAAACTTAGATTTTTTTCATATTAGCTTTGCTTAAATTAGGGTCATATTTGCATTCTACTGCCAGCTCCCTGGTCTCTGGTGAATCCTCTAATATGTCTGTATAAAATAGAATCAATAAGATGAGCTCTTAAACCCAACTCAGTGCCACTCCCTTGGTACCAGGGAATAGATTTTAACTAAAGCCAATAGTAAGAACGACCATCATCATATAATATGTATATTCTCAAAGATATCCTCACTGGAACAGTGATTTAAGTTTGAGTATGTCCCAGGCGCATTTTTCAGAAGCCCAAGCCAGACTTCCAAGCAGTAAAAGTTCTCAGATGCATAGAGACCTTCCAAGACCCCCTGCTGGTTCAATTAGTTTCAACAAATGTTTATCTAAGCAGCCTCTAATGGGTAATTGATTATGTGTACTTAGTTAAATTGTAATGAGGGCAGAGTAGTGAGGCTTTTTTGCTTTTTTTCCCGAGATATGACAACCTTTCCTTCTATACTGAGTATTTGATAAGTGAGGGTAAGGTAATTCAGTATCAGAGAAAGGCTGTTACCTGAGTTCTGTTGAGGAAAAAGAAAGAAAAGAAACCAAAGCATGCAACATTCATGGAGCTCTTCCACTTGGTGCTATGCTAAATATCTGGAGTAAAGATATGGTACCCAAACATTGGGGTCCCATTGGAATGAGAACTTTCAGAGTAATGATTATTAATTTTGTATTTTATTTGATTAATCTGATGGATGACAGGATGATGTAGACTTGTGGTGTAACTGACTGTATAGAACTAAGTGTGCAGAGACTACATACATAGAAGGGATATTTATCCTTTGAGTGCAGGTTTAGATTCTTAAGTGCTCTTTTTATTATACTTATTTGGCATCAGGAAGGTACTTTCCAAGGTAAGGCTCAGACGTTGCATTCTGGCTCTATCGTTCCTTACCAGGTTACACTCTGGATTTTCTCTACCCAGAAATACCCCAGAAATCTCTTTATCTTTGGAAGTTTGCTCCAGCTCCCTCTAGGTTGGGAATTTGCTCCTTGGAATTTGTGCCCTTGGGGCCTTTCCCTCTGATTGGATGGAGCAGGTCCTAGCCTCAGTCCTCTCCAGGCTGCCCTAAGGTTTCCTCTAGTGTTTCTCCTCTCCTCCTGCCCTTCTTTTCAGCCCCCTTTTATGTGCTATCTTCCCTCCTTAAGATCCCCTGGGGAGCAAGCATTGGCTTTCCACTTGTTTTGGTTTTCCCAGAGCTTAGCTCAATGTCTGGCACACATTGAAGAAAAGCTTACCTGCCTGCCAGCCTGTTGAATCCTGCAGTTCTCTCATACACAGTGTCCAGAATGTAATATTTTTCTTGCTTCCACCTAGTGGAAGTCAAAGGATCCATCAACGTACAATTCAGGTGGCACCTCCTGTAGAAAAGTAATTTCTGACATTTCCCTCAATTGTTAGCTCTCTTCTTGAAATTACCTTGTACTCCTATCTATCCATCCATCCATCTATCTATCCATCCACCCATCCATCCATCCATACCTAGATATAGTGATATATTTATATACATATATACACATACATGCATAGATAACACACATAAATATATATATGTATGTATATATATTTATTTATCTATCTATCTATCTATCTATCTATTTATTTACATAGCCAGGCAGAATCAGTATTGCCTTCTTGTCTCCTGGAGATTCTCTGAACCTAAAGAAAAAAATTGCACATGGAGAGGCCTGTAAAGCAAATTCTGAACTTCTGGTTTAGGAAAAGGATTACTACCTCCCCTCTGGAATCTCATGATGTTTCTTTGTTTGTTTTGCAACAGGGGCAAGAGCTTCCCAAAGGGAAAAAAAGAATGCTACTCATGCTTTCCAATCTTTTTTTCCCTTTATCTTTCCCTCTTCTTGACCTCTCTTTGGCTCTGGTGCATTTTTCAGAGGGTTCAAAGCAGAGCTAAGGACTGAAACAGAGGTAGCAACAGCATGAATAGCTAGTTGGTGACCTAAGATGCTGGAGCAACCAGGGGCCAACTCAAGCAGCAAAGCTAAACTGTGACCAGAATTTTCCAAAATCAGCTAATGTCTTTCAACTATTATCACTGCTGTTTGCCAGCAGGCTGGTAAACCAGGGGACATTTGTTTACTTTTCTTTAATCCATGAGCCTGGTGGATTGGGGACAGGGGTAGAGTGAATGTTTCACCTTCAATCTTTTACCAGCTGTGGATGTTTATGTTTGGATAGAGTTGGTGAATTTAGGGTTAGGATTAGAGTTGGGCAGAATAGAGAAAGAAAAAGAAACTAATTATAATTGCATACATGGACTAAAGGAGTTACTTGTTTGACTGGATGGTTGAGGAACCAATTGGCCAGGCATTGTGCTGTATGACATTATGCTTGTTGCATCAAACCTCAGGATCTTATGGAAAGAACGAGTCTGGCCTATTCACACAAGAAAATCAAATGAATGAAGAATGTCTATTGTTTAGATTATGACATATAGTTAGATGGATAGCCTAGAGAACTTACCCATCAGTGTGTGTGTATATACATATATATATACAGATAGATAACTACAAATTTACTGAGAACAGACTGATACCCTCTTAACTCTCCATTCCCAGGCCAATGAATTGCCTGGGGCTAACCAATCTTTTTCAATTCCAGACTCTTGATTGACTTATGTATCTCCCCCAAGAAACTATCCCCTCCCAAAGATTCCCCACCTTACTCCTTAGACTTTATGTCATTATGTAAATGGGTTCACCTATTTAGAGTTAAGTAGAGTCTTTACTTAACTCAGGAGAAGTTCTATAGTTTCTTTTGTCAAAGGTTCATTTATATTAAGTAGTTGTAAATGACTCTGGAGTAGTCTTTTGGTTCCCTTTTATTCTGTTACCCCATAAAAACCCTGTCCTTGGTTCCCATCTTTGGGTATTCCTAGCTTCTTGCTTTGTGATACCATGAGCTTTGCCCTGATTAAAGACCCTATTTCTCCTATATTGATTGTTTCATTAATTAATTAATTTATTTTTTGCAGGGCAATGAGGGTTAAGTGACTTGCCCAGGGTCACACAGCTAGTAAGTGTCAAGTGTCTGAGGCCAGATTTGAACTCAGGTCCTCCTGAATCCAGGGCTGGTGCTCTATCCACTGCACCACCTAGCTGCCCTTTATTTATTTATTTATCATTAATTTACAGATTAACAATATATATATATATATATATATATATATATATATATATATATATATATATATATATATATATATATATACAAAAAAAACAAAAAACAAAAAAGGCGCAGCTAGGTGGTGCAGTGGATAGAGCACCAGCCCTGGAGTCAGGAGGACCTGAGTTCAAATCAGGCCTCAGACACTTGACACTTACTAGCTGTGTGACCCTGGGCAAGTCACTTAATACCAATTGCCTTACTAAAACAAAATAAAACAAAACAAAACAAAACAAAAACAATATATATACATACATGCACACATACACATATACACACACACACAAACACACATATATACATATATACAGATAGACTATACAGATGGTCAATTTCGGGTTAGATTAAATGGAAGAGAGAAAGTTGGGTTGACTTTGGGAGATTCCAGAACTCCCTTAATAACTCCACTTTTTTTCCCTAGAAGCAAAGGTACATCTTTTGAATGCCATCTTCGTGTTTTCCAGGCATATAATAACACTAGTAGAACTCAGCATTGGTGATGTGTAAAAGGTTTATTTATTGTCATTCTCGCAAGAACTGGTTATTCCCTAGTAGAATGGGCAACAAAATGGAGGCTTGCAAGCCTTTTTATCTCTTAATGCAACTGGCTCCTCCCCTTCTTCCCCAATTACTCAAGGATTATAAACTAGTGCCAAAAACTAGCCAATCAGAATTCAGTATTCCTTAGCCAATGGGGGAGGCGACACAGGGACAACCCCTCAACTCCTCCCCCACATAGACACAGTTTAGGAACAGATCTAATTGTGACCAGCCTAGGATTTCTATGAATCACGTGATTTTGTTTGCTGGGGATGTGGGGATGGGAGGAGAGGCAAACCTTTTCCTCAAATAGGTCCAGATTGAGAGGAGCCCGACCCCCATTTCCTCACAATATATAAATAGCAATCAATTAATTTATTAAATACAGTAGTAACAAATAATTTTTTTTTTTGTGGGGCAACGAGGGTTAAGTGACTTGCCCAGGGTCACACAGCTAGTGTCAAGTGTCTGAGGCCAGATTTGAACTCAGGTCCTCCTGAGTCCAGGGCCAGCAAATAATTTTTAAAAAACACAGTTTTTTGTTTTTTACAAATATTACCTCATTTGATCCTCACAAAAAAGTTGTGAGGTAGATGTTATTATTATCCCCATCTTACAGATGAGGAAACTCAGGCAAACAGGTTAAGTGACTTTCCCAAGGTCATACAACCAGTGTCTGGGGCTGTATTTCAAATCCAGTCTTCCTGACTCCAGACCCAGAGGTCTATCCCCTGGGCCAGTTAGCTGCCTCAGTTTTGCCTGGAAGCCATAAAAGCTAATATGATTTTGGGTGACTAGGAGAGGCAGGAACAAAGAGGTTATAGTCCTGCTGTCTTCTTGTCCTTGTCAGCCCATATGTGGAGTATTCTGCTCAGTTCTAGGCAATGAATTTTAGGAAGGACATTGATAATTTGGAGAGTATCCAGAGGAGGGCAATCTGGATGACAGTGAATGGCCTTGAGCTTCTGTTATATAAGGATTGGTTCAAGGAACCCGGGAAATTTAACCTGGAGAAAGGAGGACTTGGTGTTACATGAAAGCTATCTTCAAGTACTTGAAAGGCAGTCATGGGAAAGAGAGAAAATTCATTCTGTTTTGTTGCAGAAAGTAGAACTAGGAACAATGGGTAGAAGTTGCAAAGGGGAAAATTAAGGCTGATGTCAGGAAAAATCTCATTGTTCTGTCATGTTTGACTCTTTGTAACCGAGTTTGGGGTTTTCTTAGTAAAAAATACTGTTGTCGTTTGTCATTTTCTTCTTCACCCCTTAGGACAGAACTCTCCAGAAATGAACTGGGCTGCCTCAGGAAGCTCTCCAAGCCATAACTGGATGACCACTGGTGGTGGAGATTCTTCTTGGGGTAGGGGTTGGACTAGATGGCTGTCAAGGTCTCTTGTAACTCAGAAAAATTCTGTGCTTCTGATTCTAGGGTCTACAAGGGGGAATAACATAAGAGAGATAGTTAGGTGGGAGCCAGACTGTGTAGTCCCTTAAATGCTTAGCTGACACTACTGGGGAAGTACAGTGATGCCACAAAGTTTTGTGGAATTTTTATGCTTTTTTCTGTTTCATAGTCTGTCATGGCCAAAGAAATCATCCCCTAATAACCAGCCTACTTGTAATGAACCTCTCCATACTGAGCTAGTCCTCAGATAAGTCACATCTGTCAGCAGAAATTTTTCACAGTCCTTTCTAGTTTGATAGAATCTGTCAGATTCTATGCTCTATTGAGTCAGGCCTTCAAAACTCAGGGGCACCACACCACACCACACCACACCACACCACACCACACCACACCACACCACACCACACCACAATGAAACATCTGAATGGGACTTCTATAAGGGCAGAACTGCTCTAAAATACGGCCTCCAAAGAGGTATGTTCAGGTACTAATATCCTGCACAAAGTAAAAATGGTTAAGGGGAGAAAAAGAGGGTGGTGTCCCCATTGGTGTAACTAATGCTGGAGAAGAGAGTTTTATTCAAGTGTTTGTGGAGCAACATGGCCTCATGGGTTCCTCACAACTCTGAGATTTCTATGGAATGTTTCTGAGTTTGGTTCTAGTGCAAGAATTTCAGCATCACCTTTCAACATTTTATATGACTAAAGTCTGATGCAAGGTCAGTCTTCAGAGAAGGAAGAATGATCTTTGTGGGAGAGGAATGTGTTATGAAATGTGCCCTGGGGCAGCAGTCAAGTTGGTATCATCATTTGGTAAATTTGCCTTCACCAAGGGATTATGGGTTGTTGTTTTCTCCAAATAGCTATAGATTACATTAATATAGCAATTTTAGACTTACAAAACATTTCATATTGATTATTCCATGTGGGTCTAAAACAGTCCTGTGAAATTGGTGGTGCGAAGATTATGGCCCTGTTTTACAGAAGAGGAAGTTCAAGCTCAGAGTAGTTAAATTACTTGCCCAAGGTTAAGTCAGCATCAGATCTAGTCTTTAAAGCCAGATCTTGTTTTCTGTTTATGCCACCTGCCTTTTAAGACAGTTCCCTTAGGATCACAGACCTTCCCATGAATCTCTCCTGTGTCTTTCTGTAACAAAGTAAGAAGACCAATTTTGTGGACACTCAGTCATATATGTGTATCTGGGTTTCTTCAAATCAGTGCTACCATCAACTCAATTAAAATAATAATATTAAAAAAAAAAAGGTGACCTCCTTTGGAGCATAAACTCTGTATTGCAGCCTGTGTTGTTTGAAATTAGATGGGGGTACCTGTCCCTGTTCTAGGTTTAAGGGAATTTAGCTAGGATTTCTAATATATTGCTACTTTAGAAATTAGAGGCTATAGCACCAGTCTTTGGCATTAAGCATTTAATAAAGCATATTAAATGGTTAGAGAGAAGCTCCTAAAGTTCAGAAGTCCTGCATACTTAGATAGAAAAGAGAGAGAGTGGGGATTGCGTGGTTGCCAATTCTAGTATCCCACGCCCAGCATAAAAATCCCAGGATGGGGAGAGGCACAGTGAGAAGAGCAGGGGAGATCAGAGAGCAACCTCCCTCTCCCCAAAGATTTTATCCTCTCTCAGGTAGAGGAGGGTCACGGCACCTTTGATTGGCATGACTTGAGGATGGTCTTAGGTGAGCTAACTTCCTTTAAGTAGTCAGGAAGGTCAATCTACATTTCCTTTGAAATTCTCCTGACTCTGCAAAACCAGCCAGAGTGTGTGTGTGTGTGTGTGTGTGTGTTGGGGGGGGGCGATCCTCTGTGTCCCTGTGTCCCTAAAACACCCATTAATAATTTTCTCACAAGCCCTACTGTTTTCCTCACCTCAGACTAAATAATCCAGCACATATCATTTCTCTTTGAGCTTTTCTTGCTTAAATTTTCTAATTCACTTTCCCATAAATTATCTTAATAGGTAATTTATGTGTTTAACATTTCTCAGGATTGTCTTCATTCCCTGCCCATGCATCTGATGCTATCTATGGCTATTTCATTTGCTCTGTAATACTTATTTTATCAATAGACTTTTTTTTTTTTTTACTGTGCTCATATTTGTAAATTTAAATCATCCTTTGTGGATTTCTTTTGGGGGGGGTGGAATGGGGACAGTTTTTCTTCTTGTTGTTTGTTGTTCAGGGGAATCTGAGAAGACTGGTCCCCTTGGAACCTTTTACCTTGGCATTTTAACTCTGTCACCTCTCTACTACTCAGTATTTTTCTGATCTTAGACATACTGAAATAGCTTTTATATTCTATTTGTTCATTATTCCCCTGTCCCCAAAGTCACCATTCAGAGTTTTGAATTCTAATCCTAGATTAGTCTCTTATGCTGGATCTCACTCTCACTGGGTATTCATAGACACTCATTTCTAGAACTGTTGGCTTTACTGAACATCAAATTTAGCACCTATGTATCAAACTATTCCAATTTCTACACATACTGGCATGTTGAATCCCCATGAGGTGGCTACATTTCTTTTCAGGTTTCTAGGGATGCTATGATGGGCAGTAGAGTAGTTCTAATGGTATTATTTTGAGCCCCCATGCCCACCATGTTCTCTCTCATATTCATCACTCAGTGCCAGTTAAAAGCTGCTCAATATCATTGATAATTAGTGCCCTGCTATCATTTAACCTATTAGCATCCCTTAGCTTTTACAAAGGGCTATTTACAGGGCAGCTAGGTGGTACAATGCATAAAGGACTGGCCCTGGATTCAGGAGTACCTGAGTTCAAATCCAGCCTCAAATACTTGACACTAGCTGTGTGACATTGGGCAAGTCACTTAACCCTCATTGCCCCCCCCCAAAAAAAACAAAGGGCTATTTACTAAGAAAATATAGAAAAAAACAGAGGTTATAAAGTTTATTCTCCCAACACCAGGAGCACACACTCTCCTCTACTATTTTAGTCCAAGGGGAGAGTGGGTTCAAACTTAAAGTGGCTGCTATATATTTCACTAAGTTCCCTTTCAAATATAGTGCAGCTAACAGATAGGATCTGTCTCTTGCTTGCAAGAACCAGTGTTTAAATATCAATCCACTGGTGAGAGGGATAAAGCATATTGTGAGGGTGCCCTGGGTTTGACTACTGGTAAATTTTGGTATGGCTTCTAATTTCTGGACCTCTGGTACCTTTTCAGTCTTTAGAGGTTCACAAGGTTGAAATACGTTTAATGTAATTGTACATATATAACCTATATCAATTGTTTTCTCTCTTGGGGAGGGGGGAGGGAAGAGAGGGAGGAAGAAAAATTTGGAACTCCAAATCTTATAGAAATTCACAGGGTTGTTGTCTTCTCCTTCACATAAGAGCAGGAAAGAAAAGACACAACATGCTCATGGCTTCATGGCTCCTGGGTGAGAGAGGGCAATGGGCCCTTCCCCCACCCAGAGGCTGAAAGTGAGGAGTCCTGCTCACTTGAATTGAGATAAGGAGAGTCTGATTTGACCAGTTAGTGCTGTTTAACCTACACTCAGTGCAAATTCTGGAGCCAATCAAAAGACTTTTCTTCATTGCCTTAAGCACACAGGAAGTAGTTATTAAATACCTGTATGCGCTCTGAAGTGCAATGGAAGGGAAAAGGAATAAGCATTTATATAGCACCTACTTTGTACCAAGCATTGTGCAAATATATGTTTTTCTATACATACACATAAATATATGTTGCACATATATGAGTTATTTAGGTCTTATTTATATAGTAATTATATTTAAACAAATTTGGGGCAGCTAGATGGTGCAGTGGATAGAGCACCAGCCCTGGAGTCAGGAGGATCTGAGTTCAAATCCAGCCTCAGACACTTAACACTTACTGGCTGTGTGACCCTGGGCAAGTCACTTAACCCCAATTGCCCCACCAAAAAAAGTTAAAAAAAACCCACAAAACAAAACTTTTATAAATAATGCACACATATCAATTTATATAAATTATATATATGACAAATTTGTTTAAATATATAGATTTTTTTTTTTGGTGAGGCAATTGGGGTTAAGTGACTTGCCCAGGGTCACACAGCCAGTAAGTGTTAAGTGTCTGAGGTTGGATTTGAACTCAAGTCCTCCTGACTCCAGGGCTGGTGTTCTATCCACTACACCACCTAGCTGCCCCAGTTTTGTTTTGTTTTTGTGGGGCAATGAGGGTTAAGTGACTTGCCCAGTGTCACACAGCTAGTGTCAAGTATCTGAGGCTGGATTTGAACTCAGGTCCTCCTGAATCCAGGGCTGGTGCTTTATCCATTATACCACCTAGCAGCCCCTTAAAACAGTTATTTTAAGATTTAAAATACTAAGTTATATGTATTAGAGTATATCCAGGTATATCTAAATGTAATAATGTAGAAAATTTACATTATACATGTCGCATATGTGTGTATGTATATATTATATCTATGTTTGATATATATCACACACACACACACAAAAACTTCCTGAGATATAGAGTCCAGGATCAAATATAAAATCCTTCATTTGGCTTTTTTTTTTTTGGGGTGAGGCGATTGGGGTTAAGTGACTTGCCAAGGATCAGTCACACAGCTAGTAAGTGTCAAATGTCTGAGGCCAAACTTGAACTCAGGTACTACTGACTCCAGGGCTGGTGCTCTCTCCACTGCGCCACCTAGCTGCCCCTCATTTGGCTTTTAAAGCCCTTTATAACCTGGCTCCCTTCAACCTTTTCAATCTTGTTAAACCTTATTCACCACCATGTACTCTGAGATCTGCAGTGACATGATGTTCTTGCAAGACTCTACATACTCTTACTTTGGGCATTTTCGTTAGCTGTCCCTCCTGCATAGAATCCTCTTCCACCTCAGTTCCTTTCAAGTTCCAGTTAAAATCCCACCTTTTACAAGAGGTCACAGAACTAAAAGAGTATATCAGTATAAACACTGCCTTATGGTTGACTTTTCTTTCTTCCTTACTTCTCACATCTAATTAGTTACTCAATCCTTTTGATTCTAGCTCTGTAACATATCACCTCCTTTGTTCCATGCCACTATTCTAGCCCTTACTACTTTTCTGTCTGGAAGGTAGTACTAGTTACTTAATAGTCCTTCCTGTTTCTATTTTCTACTATGTAAAATCTTTTGTCATGATGCCAGATTAATCTTTCTTAGGTTTTGATTTGGTTGACACTCAGAGGTAGCTAGGTGGCACAGTAAATAAAGCAATGGGCATGGAGTCAGGGAGATGAGTTCAATACCAGCCTCAGACACTTCCTAGCTGTGTGATCCTAGGCAAGCCACTTAATTCCCGTTTGCCTCAGTTTCCACAACTGTAAACTAGAGATACGAAGAGCACCTACCCCCCAGGGTGGTTGTTGAGGATCAAATGAGATAATATTCATAAAATGCTTAGCCCTGATATATAAATGCTAATGCCCTTAACTGCTTAAAAATCTTCAAAGATTCTCTTATCTAGTGAATAAAGTTCAAATTCTTTTGTCTGGTAGTCAATATGGTCCCTCCCTCTGTGGGGGCGGTGGATTGGGTACTAGAGGACCTGACCTGGCTTTAAATTCTGACACTTTTTCTTAGTATGTGTATGATTTTGGGAAAGATACTTTAATGTTCTGGAGTTTCTTCACCTGCAAAATGAGGATGTTGGACTGGATGATCTCAGAGGGCTCTTTTAGCTGTAAATCCTTGACAGTCTAATACTACCTTTCCAGTTGTTTGTGTTATTCTCCTATTTATTCCCCTTCAGGAATTCTAGACTTCAGGACACAACCTTTCCCATCGCTGAATGCCCTCTACTTCTCTTCCTCGGTTTGATTTCTTCTCCTTCTTTAAGATGCCCCTAACTCCTTCTGGAATCTGGTAAGGCCCGGTCCCTCCCCACCCCCAGCTCCAGCCCCCCTCCCAACCCCAGTGATAACACTCATTCCTCCCAAGAGCTCAGTCATGAGCCTGTCTCTCATTCACTTATTTAATATTATGCATCACAGTGATCTGTGTTTCCTATCATACCTAAACTCACGGTCCGTGGCCAGCGAGTACTTCCTAAGTGTTCATGGTCGGGATGAATTGATGTCCCGCTTCAAGGGAAGCTCCTAGGTCTTCCTTGACCCTAAGTGAGATGCTGTGCCTCCCCCTCAAAGAACGTCAAAGCTGGAAGAAACCTGGGGCATAGAGGAGGAAAATGAAGCCCCGAGAAGCCCAGTGTCTTGACTGAGGTCCCACAGCCAGGGAGAGACCGAAGTGGGACGGGCGCTCTGGTGTCCTGACGCCACAGTCCGCCCCATCCAAGGCTCTTTCCCAAACCCCGGGCCGCGGCGTCCTTCGCTTCTGCCGGGCCTGGAGGGGGCGCCGGCTCAGGCAGAACCTACTCGCCCGCTTGTCCTCCGGGGGCGTGGATCCTTTTCACATCTTGAGTCCGGAAAGCAACATTCTGGTCCTGCCAAACGGAGACAGGCCCAGCGGTTCCACAGCCCCACAGTCTGCGGTCTCCATGGCAACACGCCCTCGGTGGGACTAACCGTTGGGGTCATCTCTCCGGGCAACCAACGGCCCGGTTGCTCTTTTGTGCGCCTGCGCAAGCTTCCAGCACCCTCTCCCCGACGGGCTAGGGTAAGCCATTGTTGCCAAGGCGACCAAGCACCGCCTTCGGCCAACGCCCCTCCCCAACCGCGCAACGTCTTTCCTTTGGCTTCTTTCTTCCGCCCCTCCCCATTTCGCCCCGCCCACTCCCGGTCTCTTCCTCCTACCCCCATCCAAGCCTCCGATTGGGCAGCTCGCGAAACGGTCGCGGGGCGATGACGTAGCGGGGGCTGGGTCCTGGACCGGCGCTTTCGCCGCCACTGCTGCCGTTGCTGCTGCTGCCGCCGCCGCCGCCGCCGCCGCTGCTGCTGCCGTGACCGTGGGAGATGGAGGAGAAGGAGCAGCTGCGGCGGCAGATCCGCCTCCTGCAGGGTAACCTATGGCCACCTGGGCGGGATCTCTGGCTCCTTTTTTTCTCTTGACTCTTCTTCCTCCCCAGGGCCCTATCCCCACCACCTCCTCCTAGCCCCCTCTTGCCGCCCCTCCCCGTCCTCATTTTATGGGGAGGGAGCGGCCCCAACAGAGTGCGGACTGGGCCTGCCTACCCGGGTAGCTCCTCCCCTACCCGCGCACCAAAAACACGGGGGACACCACACACAAACACACACACAGACGCACACACGCGTTGCCTGGTAACGGGGTGGGGGGCGCAGAGAGAGGTCTCGGTTTCTGGTTTCTGCCGGACCAGTGTTGTAGAAGGGTTCCCAGGCTTCCTCCACACCAGTGCACGCGCACACACACACACACACACACATACACACACACACACACGAGAAAGGTCGCATAGGCCCAGACTTGTATCTATACCTTGAGAGAACATAGATAAACAAACCCAGATTTGCATACAGTCCATTGGGGTCTAACTGGAGGAGAGTGGTGGGTAAAAAGCCTTCCCTGCCCAGGTAGGAAGGTCCAGGCCGAGGCACTACTAGTTCATAAAAGTCTGTGAGATTCATGAGATGTGGGACTCCGTGAATCCTGGTGTTAGGTGCATTTTCCTTTCTCTCACACCTGGTATCTTTAGCTCAGCCCTGATAAGCTGAGACCCAAGTACTGTTTTTTAACATGTTTTATTTTTTAGAGATCAATAATAAATTTATTGATCTTGGGTGGTTGGAAAATGACTTTTGGACAATTTACATATATAATTGAACATATGTTCAACCTCTGAAGATGTAAGCTCATTTGCTTCTTTCTCATAGATTTCTTATCTGGTGGACATTGGGAAAGGGTGCCTGGAGTCAGAAGACTGGGGTTAAAACCCCCAGCCCTGACATTTAATTGGCTGTTTGACTTTGAGCAGCTCACTTTCTGAGTCTCAGTTTTGTCTTTCCCATTTGGGAATAGCATTTTCTCTTGCACTTCCACAAATGACTCTGAATTTGTTGAGGCTGAATAAATTCTGGAAGGGGCATCTAAACTCTAAAGATTGATGATCAACTATGTACTGCTTATGTGAGGACAGATCTGTCTATGCTTGGAAAGGTGTATCTGAAAAATGGCCTCATAGTGATAAATTGTTTAATCCTAAGAACTTTTGAAGAACACTTAAATGAGGGGGGAGCTGTGATCTGTTAACGGAGGTTGTTGATACTTCTTCCAAAACAATCACAGTTTCTTGAACTATAACTAATATTTTGACTCCTGAACGCAAAGGGTTGTTGAGGGGAACATGATTTGGAAATCTTAAAGTACTACATAAATGTGAATTATTTTCTCTCACAACTTCCCTCCCTTTAGTTTTACAGATAGGCACTTAAAAACTTTTGGTGAATTATTCAGTGCCTTGTGTAATGCCACTCGGGGAGGGTTGCAGAGTTTAGCCTTTCACCTTCTGTAGCAGTATGGATATACAAACAAACTACAAATGCAATGTAAGTAGGAACATAATCTGCATAAGATGAAGTAGAAAGAGTTTAATATTTTCTTCCTTCATTCGACTTTTCCTTTCAGAAATAATAATTGGCCTTTCTATAGTACTTTAAGGTTTGCAGAGTATTTTATATACATCATGTCATTTTAGCTGCACAACCCTGTGAGTTAAATAGTATGGGAATCATTACTACTTTATCAGTGAAGAAATTATGGGTTCCGTGGACTGATAGATTAGTCATAAGAGGTTTGTGTACTACCTAGATATGTGGCCAGGCATCTGATAATTGCATTTTAAGCTTAATTAGCTGAGGAAAAGATTCATTTATGCAAGCTGAATGGAGGATGGTTGATGTGAATTTTCAAGAGGTTCCCATATATCTTTTACTCCAGAGTAGGTTAGAGCTGAGGTGTGAATTGGTAGAACTGACCAGTTAACCAAACCTAATGTTTTGCTTTTTCCAGGTCTCATAGATGACTACAAAAACATTCATGGCAATGCCCCAGCCTCATCAACTACACAGTGGCATCAGTCCACATACAGCAGTGGCAGGGCTTTCAGCACCCGATATCCTCGACCTGGTCGGAGGGGTTTCCCACCACATCATGGGCCCTCGTGGCGGAAAAAATACTCCCTTGTGAATCGGCCCTCAGGATCCATGGACCAGCCTGGGGATAATGGAAGCACTGGCATGGCTCAGCCTTCTTTCAGTTCAGAGGACAGTCAGGACCCATCTTCGCAACAGTATGTCCTTGAAAGGCAGGTGCAGCTCAATCCAGATCAGAACATGGTAATCAAAATTAAACCACCACCAAAGTCTGACTCAGCTGCTGACTCTGATGCCTATCGGTGCTCAATTGATGATAATGAAGGAAGTCATAGGAGTGACCAAAGGCCCAAGGAAGGTGAGGGAGATCCCCCAGGGGGGAAGTTTCAGGGCTCTCGGCCAGCAAAACTTGAAGATAGTAGCAGTAAGGATGACCCTCTTTTGGTCTGTCTCAAAGAACCCGGAAAACCAAGGGTTGTGAGGTCTATGGGCACTACTCCTGGGGGCTCTCATGAACCCCGAAGGACTGTTAGTGAAAGTGCCATTGTGTTAAAGTCCAGGTCTCCTTCAGTCCTGCCTCCACGTATTGGTTCAGGTGTTGGGAGGAAAGCAGGATCCTCTGTTCCATCCAGCTTTGGCTTACAGCACACTGGGTCAGAGAGAGACTCTGTCCTTAGTCATCCAAGCAGTCCTGCCCAGGCAGAGGCGTCTGTCATTGTTACAAGGAAACACAGTCACTCTCCTAAACAGATCAGAGAAAGCTCTTTGCTGGCGCCTTGCAGGAGTAATAAATTTCGGAGAAACAACTATAGATGGGTTAACAGCTCAGTGAAGAACCCAAGGGCCATTAGAAGATATTCCAGTCCAAGAACGGCTCCTGAGACTACTCGAAAGGTATCCTTTGGTACCTTTGAAAGAACTGGGAAGTCACAGCTCAGGACTGACCTAGATACCAAGTCAAAGAAGGTGTCAGTGACATCTAAGCCTGGAACCTCAACCAGCAAGTACAAATGGAAAGCTTCTAGCCTGTCATCTTCGTCCTCATCCTCTTTCCTTTGGCAGTCTGATCCTGCCAACAGAGATAGGCCCTCCCACCCCTCCTCAGGAGACTCGAGATCTCCCATCCTGAGTAGAGCAGGAGGGGGAGCCGGCGGATTCAAGACTGCCTATAGTGAAACCCCCCTCTCTCCTTATAAAGTAAAGAGTAGAACCAAGATCATTCGAAGGAGGGGGAGTGCAAGGTAAATACATTTAAAAAAATTATATTTCTGTAGCTTTAGGCTTTGATTCCCATTTTACTGGTGAGGTAGCTGAAGTTCAGCAAGGTGAATGACTTTCCTGAGATCAGACAGTTAATAAGCATTAGTTCTGAATGAATGGATGCACATCAGTTCAGTTCAACTCAGTGAGCATTTATCAATTGTCTCCTGTGTGCGATTGTACTTGTAATAAATACAAAGACAAGAATGCAATAGTCTTTGCCCTCAAGGAATCTACATATGACTGAGGGGAACCAATATGCGCCCAAATAAATAAATACAAAACCTGTATAAAGTAAACAAAGGAATATTGAGGTGGGCTAAGCATTGACAATTGGGAGTATTAGGAAAAGTCTTTTGTGGGAGGTAGTATGTGAGCTGAACCTTGAGGGAAGTGTAGGGAAAGCATTTCAAGTCTGAGGGACTGAGCAAAGGTGCAGAATCCTGAGATGAATGTCATTGGGAGGGGGGGAAGGGGTACAGTTTGTATGAGTGAGTACAGTGTGAAATCTGTCTAGCAAGACAGCCTAGAGCCAGATTGTGAAGGGCTTTCCAGGACAGAGGCAATAGAGGCAATAGAGAATCCCTGAAGCTTGTTGAACAGGGAGTGAAATGATCTGGTCTGTGCTTTTGTTATATTCATATGATTTTGTGTGAAGGACTAATTGAGATTGGGGATCATGGAGGCTGGGAGACCAGTGAGAAACAATTATTACATCAGTTCAAGTAAGAGAGCATGAGGACTTGAATGAGGGTTGCGGTCTTGTAAGTAGAGAGAAGGAAACTGATACGAGAGGCTCTTGGATTCTAAATTCAGTGTTTTTACCAGTGAGACTTCCTGCCTCCTTTTTGTTTTTCCTTTTGTCTCTAGTTAAAAGTGAGAAATCGATGTATCAGTTTGCCCCATACATTAGCAGAACAAGGATTTGAACCCATGTACACTTACCTCACATGGTTATTTTGAGGATCAAGAGATAATTTTTGTAAAGTACTTAGCAGGGTCCCTGGCATATAGTAGTGCTTAATAAAATGCTTATTCCCTGTCCCTTTCCCCACATCTTCTTAGTTTTCTTTCCACCACTTTGTGTTGTCCAGGGTTCTCAGCCTTTAATCATTTGGGTTGCTTTCTTCTTATACCTTGGTTCCCAGAATAGTGATAGACATACAGAGAACAAGTGAGTGCCACGCTTTTTAGAGATGTTAGCGGTCATGGTGAAGCCCTTTTCAGTCTGTGAGGAGCTCCAGAAGCTCAGAAAACCCTTTTAGAATCTCTCATGTTTTAAAAATTTTACTTTAAAAGAAACAAACAAACCATAAAGTATGGTTTCTGAAAACCTTTAAGCAAAAGAGCACAAAACCATTTGTAAACAGATTACCTTATAAGTTTGTAACTTACAGTTAAGAGCCTGGAAGCTTGTGTACTGTAACAAGGTCTTGCTCATGTAAAAGGATAATAGGTCTGTGAGCAGCTGGTGGGGACCTTAAAGACCTTTTAGTCTTTACAGAGGAGGAGATGGGGACACAAATAGGTGGCAGGAGACTAGCTCTGGAACTTGAAGGGACCTCGGAGTTCATCTAGTCCAAATCCTTCATTTTAGGAGGCCAGGTGTCAGATGGGGAGTAAATAATCAGAGGCAGTATTTGAACCCAGGGCTGTTGGCTCGAGCCAGTGCTTTTTTCACTGTACTTGTGCAAGTTCATACAAGTAGTTAAGTAGTGGCAACAGCTTTCAGATGTGTCTTCTGACTCCAAATTTAACACTACTTCTACTTTACTGCCTCCATTTGTGTAGTGTTTAAATTTGGGGAGATTTGGAGGCTTTTACCTATAGGTTTGCTTAGAGATGCTCCTGTCCAGATTTGGGGGTTTTCTGCTCTAGGTCTAGGGTATGAGGAAGTGAAGGGAACACGTTGTTCTTACCACCCCTGTGAGGTAATTAGTGTAAACAGTTATCTCAGAAAACTGAGACTCAGCAGGGTGAAATGATGAAGGGAAATTATAGGGTTGGGGCCATCGTAGAGAACTGCTAGCCAGTTGGGGAGGCAGCTGGAATTCAGGCTGTGGAAAAACCTCTTTTTAACATCATCTTTTTCTTTTTCTTTCTATAGACTATCTTAACCCAGTATTGTATTTTAGGATAAATCCATATTATTGATCAGATGCCTCATTTCTTAGGTAAAGGAGATCAATGGTAAGTGATAGAGAATTGGGAATGGGAAAGGAAGGACAAAGAAAATATATTGATTGAAGTGCTTGGCATTTCAAAATCTTTTTGTCTCAGAATGTGAAGGATCTCGTACATTATCTAGTATGGTGTTTAGCCAAAGCACACAATCTTTCTGACTCTGCTGCTGGGTAGTATACCTGGGTGACATTGGGTAGGTCCTTTCACATCTTTGGGTCTCAGTTTCCTCATCTGTAGGATGAGGAGCATGGATTAGATCATCTCTAAAGTTCCTTCTAGTCCTAAAACTTAAGATACTATGATTTCTAACAGGTAGGGAGATGGAGCCTAAGGCATCAGCCAGGGTCCTGATTTTCTTTAAATGTAATTCAGTGAAATAGTTACTAATTCCCCAATGTCATTTTTGTTTTCCTGTGGAGCTCTTTGGGAATGGCTGATGGGAAAGGTCAAGTCAACCGAATACTGTCATTTTGAACCTCCCGTGAACTTTCCATATTTGATCCCTGTAGCCTGCCTGGTGATAAGAAGAACTGTCCTGCACCATCCAATACACCAAAGAACCATTATAGCCTCCGTCGGAGACATGGTATGCGGGGGAAGATCAGTCCTGTTCTGAAGAGGACTCCAAACAAAGGGCTTGTGCAGATCACCAAGCACCGTCTGTGCCGGCTGCAGCCATCCCGGGCAGCCATTCCTGCTAAGGAAGGTAAGAGAAAGAAGGTGACACGACTCTCACTGGTGAACACAAAATTAAAGCCTTTTAACTCTGTGCTGAGCCAAGTATGACTTTTAAGTCAATAGGATAAAGTAGTATTGGTTAAAGGAAGAGTTTCATATTCCTCCACTATCTGTCTGACATTAATTTGGGGGCAGAAAAGCAAATGTGAAATTGATCTGGAGGGCCGAGACCTAAAATTAGGAGAAGACTAATGTAAATATGTTCTTTACATGTGAGAAATATGGAAAATACTATAGTTTTTCCAGCAACGCTACTTCTCCCCATTCATGCCTCCTTTCTCTAACTACCCAGCCCAGGTGGCCCTGGTACTAGCAGCAACTTTATAGAGTGAGGATGATGTTATAGTCGAGATGTTCTTCCTTCTGACCTTCCAAGCCATTCTTGGTTAGAAGATGATTTCAGCACATTCTTCTGTGGGTTTTGCTGCTCTAGGCATTGTCCTATGGCATTATCTGGAGATGTCAATGTAAAAAAAAAAGGATACAAACAGTACTTTGGAAACTGGAAGTGAAAAATTGTGTGTTCTGATGTTTGTCACCTAGAAGAGAAGGGTGCTTAGAATTCATTGTGATACTTCAGTTATTGTTCCACTAAGGGTTTTTCTTGGGAATGTTGTTGGATCCTGGCCTGTGTCCCATTGCTGCCTATACCTAGGTCCCAGGGGGCAGTGGGTCAGACTCAGGACAGAGAAATTGAGGAAATTTCTTGGAAAGCACTTTGTATAATCTCTAGTGAAACTCATGCTGGAGGCACACATTTATCCTTAATGGCTTGGTTATTCTGCTTTAAGGAAAAGCACACACTCTACCTTTCTTGGCTTCCCATTCCTTCTATAAACAGCTCTAAGTGGTGGTAGGACATTCTGAAATTTGCTTACCTACAACTTTTACCTATTTACCCTCTGAGTCATCCCATTTCACTTTGGGATAGCTCTGATTATTTATATAGAGTTGAAATCTGCTTCTCCGTAGCTTCTTTTCTTTGCTTCTTATTCTACCCTCCACAGTCAAACAGAACAAGGCCAATCCCTCTTTCTACATGGATTAGCCACTTCAGTGATCTGTGATCTCATTGATTTAGAAATATTTTTCTCCTTGTTGTAGATTGTAACCCATCTTTGTATTCTTATCTTGCGTAATTCTTGTTTGTGGTTTTCTGTGGTTCCTTCACACAGAAATCAGTGTGCTAAGAGTCTTTACTCTTGGTCTTTTTATGATTTGAGTAGCTATTTGCCTGCCCATCTTTTATCTCTCATTCTTCTCATATGACTGACTTACTTCCTTTTTTTGTTTTGTTTTGTTTTGTTTTTTTGCAGGGCAATGAGAGATAAGTGACTTGCCCAGGGTCACATAGCTAGTAAGCGTCAAGTGTCTGAGGCTAAATTTGAACTCAGGTCTTCCTGATCCAGCTGCACCACCTAGCTGCCCCCTTACTTCCTTTTTTGATCATACATTTCTTCATTGCAGCCCTAATGCTGCTTTTTGTGTGTAGATCATCATTGGAAATATGCCTCAGAGTGCTTATACCCACTGTGCCTCTCTATTGCCCTTAGGGTCAATTTTGATTCTTTGTTTGTGGTGTTTTAAGATTTAGGACCATGCAACATTTGTGTTAAAAAGATAGGTTTTGGGGCAGCTAGATGGCGCAGTGGTTAAAGCACCGGCCCTGGATTCAGGAGTACCTGAGTTCAAATCTGGCCTCAGACACTTGACACTTACTAGCTGTGTGACCCTGGGCAAGTCACTTAACCCCCATTGCCTTAAAAAAAAAAAAGATAGGTTTTTGAGGCAGCTAGGTGGCGCAGTGGATAAAGCACTGGCCTTGGATTCAGGAGGACCTGAGTTCAAATCCATCCTCAGACACTTGACACTAGTTGTGTGACCTTGGGCAAGTCACTTAACCCTCATTGCCCCATTAAAAAAAAAAAAAGATAGGTTTTTGTGTTAGCAGCTTGAGATCTGTGATGTTTAAAATTATATGTGGGCACCTTATTTATGTCCCAAGTTTGGGGAAAATTAAATCTGTTGGTTTACTGGACTTGAGGGTAGTCCATGAATAGAATATGCTGAGGTCAGAGTTCAGAGAACATACCCTCTGAGGTCCAGGCTTTCAGTTAGGTGTGGTTTTAATTAAGTTAACTTTAAGTGAGTTAATCAGCAAAGTCAATTCAATCAATCTTAATATTATCTCCCCCTCTGGGCATCCCAAAACCCATTATTTTCTCACAGATCATTAAAAGAACTATGCAGTTCCCCAAAGGGAGTCTGAGCTACTCTTTCTCCTTTTCAATTCTGGGTCCAACTTATCTGCAGTGACTATAAGTGGGCAATCTTTTCAGCTATACATTATGTCTGGACAATAGACATTTTTCATTTACTTAGTTTTAAAAGTATGAATGACTAGTCTGATTTCCATTTTTGTTTTTTAAAATTTTATTTTATTTTTAGTTCCAAATTCTCTTTTCCCCCTCATCTTTCACACCCATTGAGAAGGTAAGAAAATTAAAACCATTACAAATATCTAGAGACATGCAAAACAAATTGCTGGTATAGTTTTTGAGAAGCCACGGTTACCTCCATGCTATGGGGAGGCATTGGTATAGTGCTTCGTGGAGGGAGTTCTCCACATTAGACTTAGAACTAGAAGGGACTTGTGAGATTTAAAATTGGATATTAGATCATAAATCTCCCCTCTTTAACCTTTCCCTTAATTTATCTCGCAGACCAGTAAATGGAAGAAGCTTCTGGTTTTCTAGTTAGAGCTTTTATTGTATGGTAGTCACAAGGTGATGTTGATTAGAAGGATAGGAAAGTAGAAACACAATACAAATTGTCTTAAGTCTAAGCTTAGTCTATATTCCGTATAAAACTCACCAAAACCGAAGGCCATTTTTGGGGAGAGAGAGAGAGAGAGACTGTCTGTGCAGCGCAGTCAGGAGACCAGCAGAGCAGGAAGAAAGCCCACTTCCATTCTCTCCTTGCCTTTTAAGCTCGCACCCCGGAAGTCGAGTGCGTAGCAGGCAGTCTGACGTGCGTAGCTCGTGCTGTTGGTCTCCTCCCCAAAAGGGTGGTCCTAAAAAAACCTGGCGTCTCTCCATTATCTAACCGACTGTTAAAACTTTTTACCACAGACTTTAGAGGCCAGTGAGTCCAAATTGCTTGTTTTATTGATGGTTTCATTTGTACAAAACCTTTTTAATTTAATGTAATTGAAATTATCCATTTTATACCTAACATTGCTCTTTAGCTCTTGTTTATTCATAAATTGTTTGCCTCTCCATAAGTCTTGAGAGGTAATATGTTCTTCTAATTTTCTTGTGATATCTCCCTTTTTGTATAGCTCATATATCCTTTTTTTTTTTTTCTTTCTCTCTCTCTTTTTTTTTTTTGCAGGGCAATGGGGGTTAAGTGACTTGCCCAGGGTTACACAGCTAGTAAGTGTCAAGTGTCTGAGGCCGGATTTGAACTCAGGTACTCCTGAATCCAGGGCCGGTGCTCTATCCACTGCGCCACCTAGCTGCCCCATTTTGACCTTTTTTTGGTAATTGGTATAAGATATTGGTCTATGCCCAATTTCTGTCAGATTGCTTTCCAATTTTTCCAACAGTTTTTACCAAATAATGAATTCTTATCCCCCAAGCAAGTCTACAATTGTCAAACATAAGGGTACTATATTTATTTACTGCTGTGTATTCTATGTCTACTTTGTTCCACTGATGTATCTTTCTATTTCTTAGCCAGTAGCAAATAGTTTCAATAATTACTGCCTCATAATATAGTTTAAGGTCTGGTACTGCTAAACCCGCTTCCTTTACATTTTTTTCATTAGTTCCTTTGATATCCTTGGCCTTTTGTTTTTTGTTTGTTTTTATGGGGTAACAGGGGTTAAATGACTTGCCCAGGGTCACACAGCTAGTAAATGTCAAGTGTCTGAGGCTGGATTTGAACTCAGGTCCTCCTGAATCCAGGGCTGGTGCTTTATCCATTGCATCACCTAGCTGCCCCACCTTTTGTTTTTCCAAATGAATTGTTATTTTTTCTAACTCAGTAAAATATTTTTTGTTAATTTAATTGGTTTTGAATTGAATAAATCACGTAAAATTGTCATTTTTATTATATTTGCCCTGTCAACCCATGAACTGTTAATATTTATCCAATTATTTAAATCTGATTGTATAAAAAGTTTTTTATAATTTTGTTCATATAGTTCCTGAGTTTGTTTTGTCGGGTGTACTCCCAGGTATTTTATACTGTTTACAGTTGTCTTAAATGGGGTTTTTCTTATTATCTCTTCTTGAAGGGTTTTATTGTTGATATATAGGAATGCTGATGATTTATATGGGTTTCCTTTATATCCTGTTTCTTTGCTAAAATTAATTGTTTAGACTAACTTTTTAGTTGAGTCTTTAGAATTTTGCAAGTATATCATTGTATTGTCTGCAAAGAGATAGTTTTATTACCTCATTGCCCAGTCTGATTCCTTCTATTTCTTTTTCTTTTATTGTTATTGCTAGGATTTCCAGTATAATATTGAATAATATTGGTGATGATGGGCATCCTTGTTTCACTTCTGATCTTACTGGGATGGCTTCTAGCTTATCCCCATTACAAATAATCCTTACTGATGGTTTAGGTAAATGCTTCTTGCCAATTTAAGGAAAAATCCATTTATACCTATATTTTCAAGTGTTTGTAATAGGAATGAGTCTTGTACTTTATCAAATGCTTTTTCTGCATCTATTGAATACATTCACTTTTGATTTTTTTGGTATGGTATTCTTCCCATAAAATATTATTAATAATAGCACCTACCTTTCAGGGTTATCGTGAAGATCAAATGAAATGATATTTGCAAAGCATTTGGCACAGTGCTTGACACATATTAGGTACTTAATAAATCTTCCCTCCCCCCCATTCAAGTATTTGATTCTTGGTATCAACCATAATCCATTGTGCTGCAAAGTTGATTTCCTTTATTCCACTCCCATTTGAAATGGAAAATTGGTTGCCATCTTCTGTATGAGAGATTTTTAAAAAAATCAATATGTGAAGACTACTATTGAATTTCAATACTTGCGTTATTTTCAGGGCTAGTGTTTGGGGAAAGGTAGGTTTTCATGGTGAGGTACAGAAGACCTGGAAATGAAATTTGGAAAAGTGTTTCTGGGGCCATGAGTCATATAATTCTATTTGGGTGGTCAGAAAAAACCCCAGGCTTCTAAAAGTACAGAACAGCTGGTTTTGGCAGTGGCCTTTTTTCCTGGGAGGGAGATGATTGCTTAGGCAGGACCGCTGGAGTGTTGGGGAGGATCAAGGATTTATTTGACGGCCCAAGGTACTGCTGCATCTACTATTGACTCTCTTTCAAGTAGCCTGTAATTTATGGGCAGATTGTGCCCTCAAATGACAGGATGGATTATTTTCAAAGCCATTGTCAAATTGACTCTGAGGAGCAGCACCTTGTCACTTCTGGGCTGACCAGTCATTAGTTTGATAGGGATTTTAACCAGGGAGCTGGACTCCCCATGGAAACTTTGGGGTACTTGCCATGGGGTTGTCAAAGCTGGCTGGGAGAATGGCCATGGGAATTGGAGAGGCTGTACAGCTTTCTAAGTGGAAGACCATTCATATTATGTTTGGTTGACTGTGAAGTCTGGGCCTTGGGATGGTGAGTGTCCAGTATAACCTTGCAGCATTTTTCTCGATCAACAGGGCTGAGGTTTAATTGACCAAGAGTAGAAGTTTGAGACAGTAGGTGATGTAGGGCCTATGCGGAAGCCATGTAAACAGATATTGGCGTTCATGGTAGGTGGGTGTCTTAGGTCTGATTTGAAAGGCTTTTTTTGGTTTTCACCTTTCTGCCTTGTTTCTGGTTCTCCGGTTGGTTGTCAGAGAGTCCAGGATGATGAAAAAGAGGTAAGTGAATTTTGCTAGCAGATAAGACCTGACAGGAAGTAGAAAGCAGCTAAAGCTGGCCAGAGATAGAAATGTGGACAGGGTCTCTGCTAGGTTATAGCCCAACCCGTATTTTATAGAATGGTGACTAAGAGGCAGTGGGAAGAGTGTGGACTTGCAGTCAGGATGCCCTGGATTAAATCCTGCTTCGTGCATTTACTAGCTTTGTGTCTGGAGCAAGTCACCTCGATTCTTAGAGCCTCAGTTTTCTCATCTGTAAGGTGGAGATAATAGTAAGTTTCACTACCTACTTTGTACAGTTGTTGTGAAGTAAGTGCTGTGTATAGCTTTTTTTTTTTTGGTGAGGCAGTTGGGGTTAAGTGACTTGCCCAGGGTCACACAGCTAGTAAGTGTCAAGGGTCTGAGGCTGGATTTGAACTCAGGTCCTCCTGAATCCAGGGCCAGTGCTCTATCCACTGCGCCATCTAGCCGCCCCGTGCTGTGTATATCTTAAAGCAAACCAGTAAGAATGAATTGATAAAGCACTTATTACATGCTTAATGTTGGCCTTACAAAAAGGGAAGGCAAGGGAGCTCACCCTCTAATTGGTGGAGACAGTTTATCAAAGTTCAGCTGTGTGGTGGGTGGAAAGGCCGGAAGTTCTAAGGGTGTAGTGGTGGTGCCTAAGGTAATGTGATGATAGTGCTGGAGGAATGATAAATTCTGCAGGACATTAGGTGGCATTGGCAGGGTGGTCCAGGAGGTAGAGCACTGGATTTGGAGTCAGGAATCCCAGAGTTCAAATCTGGCCTCAGATACTTAGTGCCTGTGACATGGGCAAGTTACTTCACCTCAGTTTTCTCAATTGTAAAATGGACATAATAGTAGCACCTACTTTCCAGGGTTGTTGTAAGATTTAAATGAAATAACATTTTAAAAATGCTTAGAATAGTGTTTCACACATAGTACGTGCTTAATAAAGGTGTATTTCTTCCCCCTCATTCCCTTATAGGGTAAGACCCCCCCCCCCCAATAGGTCTTCCATCTCCTCTGAAGGAATAGAATTCTTGACACTCATTTCATCTTAGCCATGTGAGCAGTGAAGCCGATGGGCTCCGGTGGTGGGGGCTGGAAGAGATGAGGGAGGATGGCAAGGGAAGAATTGTTTTTATTGCCCAAGTCTACACAGCTAGTAAGTAACATAGTTAGAATTTAAGCTGGTTTTCTTTTCACTATATATGCCATACTGTCTTTATTGGACGGAAGGGACTTTTCATTCTGATTGATGGCCAGGATGTACCTTGAAATGCCTCTAAATGAAACTCAAAATGAGTGGGGAAATATAATGTGTTTGGCTATTGTCAAACTACTGCCCACTTCCTGTTGAGGGCTGTGTTAAATTAGAAGGTGTGAACCCATCAAGAATTGTGTTAATGATGGGGTGCCTTGCCTTTGTAGTGACATTTGCAAGAGTCTGCAGCACCTCATTTTGTTGCTGAGTTTTGTTGTTTGAAATCTGGTTCCTCATCCTCAGCTACAAAGTGGTAAAGGTCTCAATCCAGCAAACATTAATCACACTGTGTGTCAGGCACCATGCTAAGGGCCTCAAATAATCCTTACAACTCAAGGAGTTTACCTTTTCCTGGACATTTTGTATTTAAGTCAAGGGTTTTCTAGAAACCCTCCATATGGATGTGCTTTTGGCCATGCTATTGGGAAATATTTGTAATTAGGGTAGAATTTCTTGGCTAAAGTGAGATTTGGGGGGAGCATCTGTTTGAATTTTGAGTTTATTCCCCTACTCTAGTAAATGTGTGATCCCATGCATGCATGGCTTTCCAATGACGCTGATTTCAACTCATTTGTGCTTGTCTGTTTTGTGATTCTCATCCATGTCCTCTAGACATGTGAGGGAATGACCCAGTGTGCTGGGCTCTTTGCTGGGTTCTTGTTACACTGTGTGGATAACAGATTTCTTGTCTGGCCTCAAAAATGAGCCATTGAGCAGGCTGTATTGAGGATCTGGCCACCTGGAGAGTGCTGGTGCTGTGCAGCAAGTTTGTGGTGCTGTGAAAAAAAGGACTTGATTTGAAGCAAAATATCCGCCTCCCCTACATACTAGTTGCATAACTTTTGTTGGCAAGTACTTCACATAACTGTGGGTCAGTTTTCTTAACTGCAAAAATGACTAGATAATCTTCCAGGCCTCTTTCAAGTTCTCAATCTTGTGATTGGCCTCTCCGTATCTTTGAGTGTTGATTCTAAGAATTAGTGGGCATGATGCAGAGAAAATGACTGGGGTGGGCTGTGACTTCTATAATTTTCCTAAACTGTTGTTTAGACCCTTTGTAAGAGAAACAGCACTTGAAATAGGAGGCTGTAAGCCAGAAAGAAAGTTGCTTTCAGAAAACAGCCTAAAAGTAGTTAAGGTGTACATATTGCTTTTCTTTTTTTCTTTTTCTTTTTTTTTTTTTGTGAGGCAATTGGGGTTAAGTGACTTGCTAGGATCCGAACCCAGGTCCTCCTGAATCCAGGGCCGGTGCTCTATCCACTGCGCCACCTAGCTGCCCCTATATTGCTTTTCTTACAGTAATTCTGTAAAGTAGGGTGTGCAAATATTTTTCCCATTTTATACTTGGGGAAATTGAGGCTCACAGAAGGGGAAGTCACTTGCCTATGGCTAGATAAAAATAACTTTTGGATCCCCTATGTTTTTTTACTCTTAAGTCCAGTGCATTTTCCACTATATTGTGCTCTCTTCCTGGTAGTAAGCCACTTGTAGATAATAGGTTTTTTTTTCATTTTTATGTATTTCCCCATATTCTGTCTCTCTCCCTTCTAGCCCTTCACCAGTCTGCCTATTTTCTCTCTCCTAGGCTTGGGCTGTTCTGGGCTATTTGACGTGGCTGGGCTAGAGCTCAGAGAGTTGAGATCTTGGTTTACATTCCAAGAAGGAGCTTCCTCATCTATCAGATTTATTCAGTCCAATAATAATACTCCAAGGCTCTAACTTGGCTAGTTGAAATGGAAAGAATTCTTCCTTACCTCCTAGTCCTTCATTGCTCTCTGGAGGGTGATTTAGGTCAGCTTCCCTTGAAATTGGCTGCTGAGAGCCTGAGGCAAACTACCTCCCAATCCTCATGTTAACCAAAAGTCCCCCGGGGGTCCTTTATAAGACTTGTCTGTGAACTCTCTGCCCCACGCTTAGTGCCACTCTGGACTGGCAGTGACAGATTTCTCAGTGGGCCTTTGCTTTTCTGTAAGATGGGTATAATAATAGTACCTATCACATACAGTTGTTGTGAGATTCTAATGAGATAAAACCTTTGAAAACCTTAAACTGGAAGAACACTGTGTTTTTAGCTTGGTTCTCAGGTGCTCCACATTATTGTCACCAGTAAAAAATGTTTACTTAGCAGTGCAGCAGGTTAGAGACCAGTGTGGTAGAGTAGAAAGAGCCTTGGGATCTCAGACCCTTTGCCTGTCATTTCTGAGCTGTTTGACCCTAGATAAGTCACATAACCTTCTGAGCCTCGTTGTCTTCATCTATGAAATATAGTTGGTAATACTTGTGATATGATTTGGAGAAAGTATAGGTGTTGAACTGTGAGCTACTGCTATTAATAGGGTACCAGCACCACAACCGTGAACATTTATTAATTGCCAATTGTGTTAAGTGTGTCTGTGGAGAGAAGGTAGAAAGATTAGATTAGACAAGGGCACCGCCCTCCCAGAGCCTCCAATATTCCCAGACCCCTCTCAGATAGAGGCTGACTGTCCAGTTAGCTCACCAGGGGCCCACCTGGAGGCCTCAAGGTTTGCAGAACTGAAGTAGTTCCTCATCTGCTGGGCAAAAGGTATTTCCCTTTTATCAGTGCTCCCTCATGTGCTCTTGCCCTGTAGCCCGGACCTCATTATTTCAGGGCTAAGAGGGAGAAATGATCAGGGAGGGCCTGTGAGGCTAGAGGGGCATGTATGCGGCCCTACTGCTATCCTGGCAAGAACTGGGACTAGGAGGAAAAAGACTGGAGGAAGGCAGACAAGGTAGCTCCCCTGAAGCATTTCCAGCAGATAGCAGAGGAGGCCTGACACTGATGAGCTGTGTGTGGCCAACACTACCTCCTGGGATGTCAGCTTCCTTATCTGTGGAAGTGGGATAATGTTATTCATACTGTGTGAAGAGAGCAATCTGTGAGTTCTGAAGTACCCTAGCAATGTGAGCTATTTGTAGGAGCAAGGGAAGGATCCTCTTCTCCCTGTCTTGGCATGGGGGGAGAGGCTGTCAGGCTCTTGGTACTTAGCAGCCTTTACTGTTTTTAGGAAGCCTGAGACACAGGTAGAATCATAGTTGTCAGATACTAACTTACTGAAAGCTGACTTTTGAAAAGCCCTTGCAGATGCTTTGCTTATGCCAGGACAGCCTCAGGTACTTGGGGTGCTTGTTTGATTAGGATCTTCTGTAGGCAGAAACAGACATGGGGGAAGAACAGAACTAAGTGTTTGCAGACACGTCTTCTGGATCTGAGTTAGCTGGTCAGGAGAAGACTGGTTTAGGTAGTTACTGTATCATCATCATTGCTAATATTTAAATAGGGCTTACTAGGTGTCAGACAGTATACTAAGTGCTTTACAAATGTTGTCTCATTTGATCCTCACAACAACCCTGGGAGGTGAGTGCTCTTATCCCCATTTTACAGATGAGGACACAGAGGCACAGAGAGATTTAATGACTTTCTCAGATTTACACAGCTAATAAGTGTCTGATGCTTGGTTTGAACTCAAGTCTTCCTTATTCCAGGCCCAGCACTCTATCCACTGCACCACCTAGCTGCCCCAAATAATCCTCTCTCCTCAACCTGTTAGTTCTGACTTAATAATATTTATCAGTGCCACTCTAGTATACTCAGTAACCTATATTGGAAATCTTGTTGCTTTTATTCTTCCTCTCATATAACGGTCAATTAACAAGTACTGGTTTCTGAAACTTCTTTTGTATCCATTCTTTCTTCTTCCCTGTTCTCACTGCCATTGGCCAAAAGCATCACAAACTGCCCAGATTATTGCAATATTCTTTTTTTTTCCTGTTTGCCCTTACTCAGTTTATTGTACTTGTCTTTTTTTAAATCATAAAAATATTTTATTATTTTCTAGTTGCATATAGAGATAGTTTTCAACATCTGTTTTTATAAGATTTCTAGTTTCAAATTTTTCTCCCTCCCTCCCCCCTCCCCAAGACAGCAAGTAATCTGATATAAGTTATATATGTACAATCACATTAAACATATTTTTGCATTAGTCATGTTATGAGAGAAGAATCAGAGCAAAAAGGAAAAACCTCAAAAAGGAAAAACAACAATAACAAAAAACAATAGAAATAGTATGGTTCGATCTGCATCTAGATTCCACAGTTCTTTTTCTTTTCTGGATTTGGAGAGCATTTTCCATCATGAATCCTTTGGAACTATCTTGGACCATTGTATTGCTGAAAAGAATCAAGTCTGTCACATAATGTTGTTGATACTGTGTACAATGTTCTCCTGGCTCTGCTCATCTCACTCAGCATCAGTTCATGTAAGTCTTTCCAGGTTTCTCTGAAATCTGCCTGCTCATTGTTTCTTACAGCACAATAATATTCCATTACATTCATATACCACAACTTATTCAGCCATTCCCCAGTTGATGGGCAACCCCTCAATTTCCAATTCCTTTCCACCACAAAAAGAGCAGCTATAAATATTTTTGTACATGTGGGTCCTTTTCCCTTTTCTATGATCTCTTTGGGAAAAAGACCTAATAGTGGTATTGCTGGGTCAAAGGGTATGCACAGCTTTATAGCTTTTTGGGCATAGTTCCAAATTGCTCTCCAGAATGGTTGGATCAGTTCATAGCTCCACCAACAGTGCATTAGTGTTCCAATTTTTCCACAGCTTCTCCAACATTTATCATTTTCCTTTTTTGTCATATTAGCCAACCTGATAGGTGTCAGGTGGTACCTCAGAGTTGTTTTAATTTGCATTTCTCTAATTAATAATTTAGAGCATTTTTTCATATGGCATTAAATAGCTTTGATTTCTTCATCAGAAAACTGCCTGTTTATATCCTTTGACCATTTCTCAATTGGAGAATGACTTGTATTCTTATATATTTGATTCGGTTCTCTCTATATTTTAGAAATGAGACCTTTTCTCAATTGGGGAATGACTTGGATTCTTATAAATTTGATTTAGTTCCCTATATATTTTAGAAATGAGGCCTTTATCAGAAGTACTGGCCATAAAAATTGTTTCCCAGCTTTCTGCCTCCCTTCTAATTTTGGATGCATTGCTTCTGTTTGTACAAAAATTTTTTAATTTAATGTAATCAAAATCATCCATTTTGCATTTTATAATATTCTCTATCTCTTGTTTGGTCAAAAACTGTTTTCCTTTCCAAAGATCTGATAGGTAGACTATTCCTTTTTCTCCTAATTTACCTATGGTACCTTTTATGTCTAAATCATGTACCCATTTTGACCTTATTTTAGTATTAGGTGTAAGATGTTGTTCTATGCCTAGTTTCTGCCATACTATCTTACAGTTTTCCCAGCAGTTTTTGTCAAATACTCCCAGAAGCTGGAGTCTTTGGGTTTATCAAACAGTATATTATCTACTACTGTGTCTCCTGTGCCTAACCTATTCCATTGATCCACCATTCTATTTCTTAGCCAACACCAAATAGTTTTGATGACTGCTGCTTTATAGTAAAGCTTCAGATTTGGTACAGCTAGCCCACCTTCCTGTGCGTTTTTTTTCATTAGTTCCTTCTTGACCTTTTGTTCTTCCAGATGAATTTTGTTATTATTTTTTCTAGCTCTATAAAATAATTTTTAGGTAGTCTGATTGGTATGGCATTGAATAAATAAATTAGTTTAAATAGAATTGTCATTTTTTTATTATATTAGCTCAGCCTATCCATGAGTAATTGATATTTTTCCAGTTATTTTGATCTGATTTTATTTGTGTGAAAAATGTTTTATAATTGTGCTCATAGAGTTCCTGGGTTTGTCTTGGCAAGTAGACTCCCTAGTATTTTATATTGTCTACCGTTACTTTAAATGGAATTTCTCTTTCTATTGTTTGTTGCTGCACTTGGTTGGTCATGTATAGAAATGCTGATGATTTATGCGGATTTATTTTATATCCTGCAACTTTGCTAAAGTTGTTGTTTCAAGTAGTTTTTTAGTTGATTCTCTAGGATTCTCTAAGTATACCATTATATCATCTGCAAAGAGCGATAGTTTTGTTTCCTCCTTGCCTATTCCTTTTTCTTCTCTTGCTAAAGCTAACATTTCTAGTACAATATTAAATAATAGAGGTGATAATGGACATCCCTGTTTCACTCCTGATCTTATTGGGAATGCCTCTAACTTATCCCCATTACATATAATGTTTGCTGGTGGTTTTAGGTAGATACTGCTTATAATTTTTTTTTGGGGGGGGGGCAAGGCAATGAGGGTTAAGTGACTTGCCCAGGGTCACACAGCTAGTAAGTGTCAAGTGCCTGAGGCCAGATTTGAACTTAGGTCCTCCTGAATCCAGGGCTGGTGCTTTATCCACTGTGCTATCTAGCTGCCCCTGATACTGCTTATAATTTTAAGAAAAGCCCCACCTATTCCTATGCTCTCTAGTGTTTTTTATTAGCGCTGTATTTTGTCAAAAGCTTTTTCGGCATCTATTGAGCTAATCATATGATTTTGGTTAGTTTTCTTATTGTTGTGGTTGATTAATGTTGATAGTTTTCCTAATGTTGAACCAGCCCTGCATTCTTGGTATAAATCCCACTTGGTCATAGTGCAATATTCTTTTTTTTTTTTTTTTTGCGGGGCCATGAGGGGTAGGTGACTTGCCCAGGGTCACACAGCTAGTGTCAAGTGTCTGAGTCTGGATTTGAACTCAGGTCCTCCTGAATCCCAGGGCTGGTGCTTTATCCACTGCACCACCTAGCTGCCCCCAGTGCAATATTCTTTTAACAAATTGTCCTGCTTCTGCTTTTTTCTCCTCCAATTCGTACTTCATGCTTTTATGTGAGGTTATCTTTTTTATGTATGGTTTTGATTGTATTACTCCTATTTAAAAATCATCATTGGCTCCTTGTTCCCTACAAAATAAAGTTCCTTGTCTGGCATCCAAGGCCATTCACACTCTGGCACCATCTTATTTTTCCAGACTTATCTCATATTCATAGATTCATAGATTTAGCTGGAAGAGATCTTAGAGACCAGCATATTACAGATGAAGAAACTGAGACTGAGAAGTTCAGTAACTTGATAGGGACACACAGCTGGTAAGTAAGGAAGGATTTGAATTCAGGTCCTCTTGTCTCCCGAGTTCATCTTTCTGTATGCTCAAGGCAAATTGAACTATTTTCTTTGTATTGGATAAAATGAGAATATTTGTAAAGTGCTTAGCCCAGTGCCTGACACATGGTAGGCATTACATGAATGCTTATTTCCTTTCCTTTTCTTTCCCTGAATATCTCCTAAACTCTCTAACCTTTGTGCTTTTGCTAACACTGTTCCCTGGAATGTCTTTTCTTCTTCTTTGGGGATTCCTACCCATATAGAGGGAATCCAGCTCAAGTGCCAGGAAGAGCCTTTTCTGGATGCTCCACACACAGCCTTTCACTTTTGTCCCTCTGGGTCCTTGCAGTTTGATGTATTAATCTTGTACTTTTGTTAGCTATCAAGATCATATAACCCTTCTGGACTGTAAGTCCTTAGTGCCTGGCATAGTCTTCTGAATACTGTAGATTTTGTGTTTTGAACTTAATTGACCTGTTGGCTTTGTGCATCAGAGTCCCTGTACAGGATGATGGTCCAAGTCATAGGAGAGAAGTAGTATAGCTGTGCTTCTGGCTGACTTCAAAGAAGAATGAATCTTCCCTCTCATCTGTCTGGATGGAATCACCTCTGGAATGATGAAGAATTCAATTTGGCACCAGGATGTTATTCACACATGGTGGAAAGTTGTGGCTGTTAATACAACAGAGCCAACTTTGGGACCCAAGGGCAAGTTAAATTAGAGATAGCCTGGGCCTTTGAGGACAGTTTGAACCATTCCATTGGAGGAGATCCAGTGACTCTTGGAAAGCTGCTTTTTCGGTGTCCTTTGGGAAAAAAGCAGGGGGATCATCTCTTACAGTGCTTTCCCAGTGAATTTCTGGAATCTGCTACTTCACCTCCTAAATTAGAGGTTTAGAATGTTAAAAATGAAAGAGACGGGGCAGCTAGATGGCGCAGTGGATGGAGCACCGGCCCTGGAGTCAGGGGTACCTGAGTTCAGGTCTGGCCTCAGACACTTGACACTTGCTGGCTGTGTGACCCTGGGCAAGTCACTTGACCCCAATTGCCTCACTAAAAAAAAAAAAAAAATGAAAGAGACTTCTGCAGCATGGCATGCCGGTTAAAGGACTGCACTTGGAAACCTGGGCTCACATACTGCATCTACCAATAGCTGAGTGACCTGGGGTAGGTCCATTAAGCTCTCTGTTCCTCATTGTCCTCCTCTGTAAAACAAGATGTTTGAATCTTGATGGAAGCTAAGTTCCCTTCTGCTGGTGATCTTTTGTAGTCCAAGCCCTTCATTTTACATTATGAGGAAACTGAGGCCAGAGAGGTGACATAACTTGCCTAAAATCACTCAACTTGTAAGGGGCAGTAATAGGACTGGAACCCAGATCTTCTGGCTTCATGCTTTTCCATTATATTCTGTGGCTTCTTATATGAGGCAGTGTGTGAATAGTGAATTAGATTATTGTACTCTGAGTGAGAAAGTCCTTGGTTTAAATCCTGCCTTAGGAATTCTTAGCTATGGACTTTGGACAAGTCAGTTAACCTTTCTAAGCCAAATAATAAGCACTTTATGAAGGTTTCTTGACTTGACTTATCTCCTACCTTGGACAGTTATAATAACCTCCCAACTGGTCTTTTTCAGTCTCTGTCCCCCATTCAGTTCATCCTCTGCATAGTTGCTGAAATAGTCTTTCTTTTTTTTTTTTAATGTATGAGGTATTTTATTTTTTCCGTTACATGTAAAGATAGTTCTCAACTTTTGTTTATACATGCTTTACAATTTCAGATTTTTCTCCCTCCCTCCCCTCCCTCCCCCCTCCCCTAGACAGCAGGTAATCTGATATAGGTTATATCTATATATCTCTATACATATACATATAGATATATATATATACACACACACATATATATATATATACACATAATAACATTAATCCTATTTCTGCATTAATCCTGTTACAAGAGAAAGAATCAGAGTAGTGATGCAAAACCTCAAAATAGAAAAAAAAAAAACAACAGCACCCAAAACAAAAGAAATAATATGGTTCAATCAGCATCTATACTCCACAGTTCTTTCTTTCTTTTTTTTTCTTGGATTTGGAGATCCTCTTCTATCATGAGTTCCCTGGAACTCTTCTGTACCATTGCATTGGTGAGAAGAATATAGTCCGTCACAGTAGGTCAACACTCAGTGTTGATGATACTGTGTACAATGTTCTTCTGGTTCTGCTCATCTCACTCATCATCAGCTCACGTAAGACCCTCCAGGTTTCTCTGAACTCTTCCTGCTCATCATTTCTTACAGCACAATAGTATTCCATTATATTCATATACCACAACTTGTCCAGCCATTCCCCAATTGATGGGCACCCCCTCAACTTCCAATTCCTTGCTACCACGTAAAGAGCAGCTATAAATATTTTTGTACAATGTGGGTCCCTTTCCCCCTTCCATGATTTCTTTGGGAAAAAGACCTAAAAGTGGGATTGCTGGGTCAAAGGGTATGCACAGCTTTATCGCCCTTTGGGCATAATTCCAAATTGCTCTCCAGAATGGTTGGGTCAGCTCACAGCTCCACCAACAATGCATTAGTGTTCCAATTTTCCCACAGCCTCTCCAACATTTATTATCTTCCTTTTTTGTCATTTTAGCCAATCTGATAGGTGTCAGGTGGTACCTCAGAGTTGTTTTAATTTGCATCTCTCTAATCATTAGAGATTTAGAGCATTTTTTCATATGGGAATAGATAGCTTTGGTTTCTTCATCAGAAAACTGCCTGTTCATATCCTTTGACCTGAAATAGTCTTTCTAAAGCAGGGAACGACCTTCCCCTACTCAGGTTCTTTTTAGTGGTTCCCCATCATGTCTAGGATAAAAAACAAACTTTTAAAGCCTTTTCCAGTCTGGCTTTAGACTTCTTTTTTAGACTTACTTCACACTGATCCCTTTCAACTCAGACTGGCCTACTATTGTTCTCTAAACTTTACAGTTCCATCTCCTGCTCCCCCCCTCCCCCCCAGCTTGCCCCCAACACCTGAATACACTTCCTCTTAACTTCCACCTCTTTGAGAGTTGCTGTACTAAGCATTAGGAATATAAAAACAAGCAGAGAGAAAGACAGTTCCTGCCCTGAAGAAGGTATCCTTTGTAGGGATATGGTGCAGAAAGTCTGGAGAGTCAGGAATGGTGGCAGGAGAAGAAGGAGGACAGCTGGACAGGGCACATTCATTAAAATAGTGGTTCTGGGAAGAAGCAACCAATCAGGAAGGGGCTGCAGGATTAGAGCACTTCTAGGGTGAGGAGGCTGCATGGGAGAGAAGTAGGTGAGAATCCTAACTAGGGTCTTGGCCTTGTAAATAAAAAGAAAGAAATGAATATGAGTGATATTGTAGAGGAAAAATTGACAAGACATGGCACCTAATTGGTGAGGGAGAAGGAAGAGTAGATCTCTCTGAAGCTGTGGACCTAAGCAATTGGAAGGATGGTGGTGCACTCAGTAGAAATAGGGAAATTTGGTGCAGGGTCAGTTTTAGGTAGTAAAAGAGAGTTTTGCTTTGGACATACTGAGTTTGTAATGCTAATTGGTCTTTCAGGTAAAGGTGCCCAGACGTTAGTTGTGATTCAAGGCTTTAGCTCAGAAGAGAGCTTAAGGCTGAATTTATAGATTTGAAATTATCAGCAAAGAGATAGTAATTGAATCCTTGGGGCTTTAAGAGATCACTGAGAGAGAGAAGAGAAGAGGCCATTGTGGGATGCCAGTGATTAGGGAGCATGGGAGATGATAAACTAGTAGAAAAGGAGACTGAGAAGGAGTGGTCAGCTAGCTAGGAGGGAAGACTAAGAGAAAGAAGTCCCATGAACCTGAGGGAGCGGGGAGCATCCAGAAGGTCAGGAATAGTGAACAGAATCAAAAACTGTAGAGGTAAAGAAGGATGAAGACAGAAAAAGTTACTGGATTTAGCAGTTTAAAGATGGTTAGTCACTTAGAGAGGGCACAAAGACAGAGTTTGACATAGGTGAGAAGGGCTTCATCAGAAACCTGCAGCAGAGAAAGAGAACACGAAGGATTATTTGGAAGGGTAACAAAATTTCAAAGTTAATTGGATTGTCGGAATTTTCTGGGCTGCCCATTTAACTCCTTTTTGCCCTGTTTGCCACCCTGAGAATCATGACTCAATATGAAACTGGACTCTCTTCTTAAGAGCTTGTGAGCAGAGATGGGCTTGTAGAGTTACAGTGTGGCCCTTTGGAAGGAGTATTTCACTAGAGAGCCTATGATTTTGGAGAGGTATCAACCCTGAACATCGGGCCCCCCCTCTCCGCCCCCCCCCCCCCAACCTGATTGTCTTTAGTCAGATTCCAACCTGTTTTGGAGTTCAACCGACAAATTTTCCCTTTGTTGGCTCCTCACTGTAGTGGGAAGGAGTCAGATCAATAGCCATGGTGTCTCAGCTCCTGCAAGCCTCGGTGTAACTGTTAGAACCTGAGGAACTAATTTCTAGGAGGAACCATCCTAGGGAGCCCTAACTGCAGATGACTTACATTTGCCTCAAGCTCAGGAAGTTAGCACTTTCTTTGAGATGTCAGGTGTTCTATGTATGGTTATACAATCACAGGATTTCAGAATTGAAAGGGATCCTGGAAGTCGTTTATTCTAACTCCTACATGGGCAGGAATCATCATTTACAACCTCACTGAGAAGTTATTATCTAGTTTCCAATTGAAAACTTCCAGTGATGGGGGACTTACTGGTTTTTGGATAACTAGTTGTTAAGGAGTTGTTGTTGGTTTTTTGTTTTGTTTTGTTTTTAGTTTTAGATGAAGTTGTCCTCTCTGTGTCTTTTTTTTTTTTTAAACATTGGTCCTAGTTCTGTTCCCAGGGACCAAGTGGAAAAAAACCTAGTCCCCCTTCTATACATCGACCTCAGGTATTTGAAGACAGTTATCAGATCAACTTCAGTTTTCTCTTCTCCATGTTAAACACGTCGAGTTTCTTTAGGCTATTTTCATGTGACAGTGATATAAGTATCTCCCTTGTCAGTGTATTTCCTAAAATGTGGTACGAAATGAGCACAGTATTCTAGATGTGGATTAAGCAGAGTACAGTAGGACTGTCATAACCCTCAGTTTGGATACTCCTGTTGTATTATGTATTTGTTTTTGTTATTACAAGGCTCAATGTTGATGTCTGTTGAATTTGCACTTTACTAAACCGCCCACTAAAGCAGGTCTTTTTCTCATGAATTGTTCCTTTGTCCAAGAGCAGCCTGCCAGTTAGTCAGTAAACACTTATTAATTTAATAATAAATAAATTAATAATAATATTTATTTGTGTATGTGTCAGGTCAGTATCCCTGGATGGCAGAGGATGTGGTGGGGTGTAAGGTAGGTGTAAGAAGCCTGGAAAGGTAGTAGAGGATAGGTTATAAAGGGTTTCAAATGCCAAACAGATGATTTTATAGTCAATTCTGGAAATGATAGGGAACCACTGAAGTTTATTGAGTATGGAAATACATGGTTAGACCTGGGCTTTAGGAAGTTCACTTTGGCACCTGAGTGGAGGATAAACTGAAATGGGGAGAAACTTGTCACAGGGATACCAACCATTGTCCTCTTGAAATAATCTAGGGTGTGATGATGCAGGGTACCAGATTGGTGGCAATGTCAGAGGAGAGAAAGGGGTCTATGGGACAGATAGTACAAAAGTAAAAACAATAGGCCTTAGCAACATGGAATAAGAGAGGGTAAGGAATTGAGGATGGCATCTGGGTTGTGAGCTTGGGTGACTGGTAGGATAGTGATACTCTCTCTTGAAAGTAATAGGTATGGGGCAGCTAGATGGCGCAGTGGATAGAGCACCGGCCCTGGAGTCAGGAGTACCTAAGTTCAAATCCGGCCTCAGACACTTAACACTTACTAGCTGTGTGACCCTGGGCAAGTCACTTAACCCCAATTGCCTCACTGAAAGTAATAGGTATGTTAGGAAGAGGGAGGTGGGCTTTTGGGGAAAGATAATGAATACCATTTTGGACATGTTGAATTTAAGGTGTCTATGGAACTTCAAGTTTGAAATGTCCAGTAGGCAGTTAAAAATGAGTGCTTAGGGGGCAGCTAGGTGGTGCAGTGGATAGAGCACTGGTCCTGGATTCAGGAGGACCTGAGTTCAAATCCGGCCTCAGACCCTTGACACTTACTAGTTATGCGACCATGGGCAAGTCACTTAACCCTGATTGCCTCACTCCCCCCCCCCCCCAAAAAAAAAAAAAGAGTGCTTAGAGGTCTGCAGAAAGGTTAGAGCTGGATAAGTAGATTGAGAATCATCAGTATAGAGATGATAATTGAATCAGTGGGGACTGATGACATCACCAAGTAAAGTAGTATTGAGAGAGAAAATAATACTTTCCAAGACCCTTTCCTGATCTTATTTAACCTCTTTTGCCTGATTTTATCTAACCTCTTTTGTGTCCTCATTTGTTCAGGCTGTTCTCCTTTGGCAAGAATGATCTTTCTTGGGGCAGCTAGGTGGTGTAGTGGGATAGAGCACCAGCCCTGGATTCAGGAGGACTTGAGTTCAAACGCAGCCTCAGACCCTTGACACTTACTAGCTGTGTGACCATGGACAAGTCACTTAACCTCAATTGCCTCACCAAAAAAATAAATAATAAAACAAAAAACAAAAACCCAAGAATGATCTTTCTTCACATTTCTACCTCTTAAAATCCTCTTAGTTCAAGACCCAGACCAAGTGCTACATCTTCCATGAAGCCTTCCCTAGTTCCCCTGTTTATAAGTGATTCCTCTCTGTTCAGATACCTTATTGCTCTCTGACCTGTGTGTGTGACACCCATAGTTAGTGGGCTTCACATAATGATGAAGATACAACAAAAGAGACTGAAAAGGAGCTCCAGGAGACAGAAGTGCCCCAAAAACCTAGAGACGAGAGAGTATCAAGGACAAGCAGTTGATCACAGTGTTAAAGGCTGCCAAAAGGACAAGAAGGGTGAGGCTTGAGAAAAGGCCATTCAATTTTGGCAATTAATTAAGAGATCGTTCGTAACTTTGGAGAGAACAGTTTTGTTTGAATGATGAAGTCAGAAGCCAGACTGTAGAGAGTTAGGAAGAGAGAAGGAGTAAAGGAAGTGGGGGCATCAATTGTGGACAGCCTTCTCTCTCAGGGATTTTAGCCACCAAATGGAGAGAGAGATGAGCTGATAGCTAGTAGGGATGGAGGGATGGATCAAAAGAGAGTTTTTTGAGGATGGAGAAGACATGGACATTTGTAGACAGTAGTACAGCAGCCAGTAGAAAGGGAAAGATTGGAGATAAGTATATGGATGATAGAGGAGGAGTCAGCTAGAGAAGACAAGATGGGATCACTTGTCTATGTAGAAGAGCAGCTACGAGGCACAGTGGATAGAGTACTGGGCCTGGAGTCAGGAAGACATCTTCCCGAGTTCAAATGTGGTGTCAGACATTTACTAGCTGTGTGACCTTGGGTAAGTCACTTAACCCTTTTTGCCTCAGTTTCCTCATCTGTAAAATGAACTGGAAAAGGAATTGGCAAACCACTTCAGTATCTTTGCCAAGAAAACCCTAAATGGGGTCATGGAGAGTTGGACATGACTGAAAAACAACTGAATCAACAACAAAATTGCCTTGGCAAGGAGAGCTTACCCTCTTCATGTGAGACTAGGTGAAGGAGGAGGTAGTGGCGGAGGGCATTAGCGCTTCTTTACATTTTGACTTCCAGTTTCTGCACACCAGAAATTGGTTCTTAAAATGATGCTTTCCTTGATAGATGGGTAATAGCTCTTCAGATTCTAGAAGGTGCTTGTAGACTTCTCCCATTTCTTAGGGGGGAGGGGGAGAGAGAGAGAGAGAGAGAGAGAGAGAGAGAGAGAGAGGGAGAGAGAGAGGGGCAGGCAGGGGAGAGAAAGAGAGAGAGACAGGGAGTGTATGTTGGTATGTGTGTATGTACAGAGCATGCTTAACATTTTTTCTCAGAAACCTTCTATGACTGTTACCAATGAGATAAAATAGAAATTTCAGTTCTGCATTCAGAGAAATTACAATTTGACTATAGACTCCCTTTTCAGGTTCATCCTTTACTCACACTACTTTCCAAAAACACTTTGCTGATCTTATGCTAACCTATTTTGCCTCATTGTTCAGACTGTACTCTTTTGCCTGGAATGATCTTTCTTCACATTTCTGCCTCTTAAATTCATTTTACTTCAAGGCCACCCCAAGTGCCTTCCCCAGCTCCCCTGTCTATATGTGATTCCTCTCCATTCAGATACCTTATTGCTGTTTGACCTCTGATAGGCACATGCAAATTTGAATTATGATAGTGATTTGTATATAAGTTTCATCCCCTCCAGATTTTGACCCTCTTGAGGCTCAAGACCATGTTGTTGCTCTTTAGATTTTGTATTGCCTGTGCCAAGCACAGTACCATGCAAACAGTAAGCGATTCATAAATATTTGTTGACTGGAGGGGGCCATGGCCTTGACATGGTGGTAGAGGCCCCCCCATCTTTTTGGTCCCCCCACCATGAGCTTTTGCATCCCTGGGCCAGCAGAGGGCACTCTTGCCCCTCTTATCAGGGCCCAGCCACCTTTTCTGGGTAATGTATTGCCTAATTTCCTCTTTATGTGAAGGAAAGCAGATATCAAGTAATTTGCAGCAATAACCTGCTAATGCTCGGCCAGTATCAAAACTCCCCTGTTCATTTCAAGTGGCAGATAAAACACTAATATATAATTATCCTTGCAAATTGGATTGTTTTAAATAACCAAAAGGCTGTGGCCGGGAGAAAGTGAGCCTATTTCCCTTGAGTTACTATTGCAGCATAATTGCTGCGTTCAATCAATTTCCCTGGCATTAGAAATTCCATCACAATCAACATTAAGCTTTATTCATTGTGATGGCTAAGAGCTGGCCCATTTCTCCTCTTTTTCTTAACTGGCAAAATTAATCAGGGAAAAGATTTTAAACATTTACCCGTGCGAAAGAGGTCAGCTCTGCCACTATATTGCTCAGCAGATAAGGGGGCTAATAAAAAGAAAATTGAATTACTAATGATCACCAGGAACCGAGTATATAAAACCTGGCAATCGCCTGGTTCAGGAAAAGGGAGAATCAATTTTCTTCGGACAAGGTGCGCTCATTTTTTATTTTGGCGCATATTATCAGCAATTTAATTTGAAAGCGCATAAACAGGAGGAAACAGTTAGAAAATAATGAGCCTGAAGGTGTAAAGTGCTGCAGGATATATGCTGTACACAATTTATTTGGCACAACAGATAATCGCTTTAATTGAATTCAAAACTGCATTGTTCAGCAGCAGTGCTGGCTGTGTTAGCCTGTGGGGATTACAGAATGTTACTAAAACTACTCCAGCCAGAGACTTCCTATGGCTTTGTCTTCTTTCTTGTCCATCTCTTCCTCCTACCTGCTCCCCCTCCCTGCTTCATGCCTGCAGCCTCCTCTCTAATCTCTCTAGGCTTGTAGGACTTCTGGTCTGCCTACAATTCTGCTGGGACCTCGGGTGGGAGAGCTGGCATGGTGGCTGGCCAGGACACTTTGGCTCTTCCAGCTCAGGGGTTTTAAAACTGGAAGAGACTTTAGCAGTCAGCTGGGCCAACCTCTTCATTCCCCTCTGTTTGGCCTTATCTAGGTGCTTAGCATCTCCAGGGGAGGCAAAGTCACTTGCAGAACATCATACAAGTAGCAGGCCCCTTCCTATCTTTTATGCACTCTTTTTCAAGGTCATAGTTTCTTCCTCCTCAGGTTCTCTGTAGTTAGTTGGCATGAAGGAGACAGAAGAAAATTCCGGGCAGAATCTACCAGGGCCTCTGTGTTGGTTTCTGGGTATGCAACATTGATATTGTGTTGAAATTCGAAGGAATGTGGAGAATTACTAGTGAGCAGTTGGCCCCTAAAACCACCTCTGATTGATCTCTCCACATTCGACAGATACTCGAGGAGGCATTTCAGCAGAAGAGACAAAAACCTTTTTATAGACCTCAGAAATAGTTTCCAATTTACCACCCATGTAATTATGGCAATTAGTAATAATAGCATGCGGTGTTTACAGTACACCCAGCAGAAGCAGCAGTGCTGATCGGTCACACCAGGGCCTGTAGTTGAATTGGGGTTTGATGTGTCTGGCTGGCCTGAGGGGGTGATGTGAGTCCTGGGGAATCAGTCTTTGCCTCTGGTTGTAGTGTTCTACTGCTTTTTTTCCTGCTGGGGTCATTTGGGGTTTGGTAGGGTATTCCAGGCAGGACTAAGTCTTAAACAGAGCTCCGGGGCCTTTGGTTCAGATTGTGGGGCAAAGAAAGGCTGAAAGAGGGAGGTTATGGGGAATTATATATAGATTTAGAACTGAAAGGGACCTCAGAGGCATCTAATCTAACACCTTCATTTTACAGATAAGGAGACCTAGGGAGGCTAGCTGATTTATAAATGTCTTATGTCACAAGAGAGTAAGTATCAGAGATAATGTTAGGAGGTCAGTGACAAACTCTAGTGTATGCAGAAGATGGTGACTAAGATGGTAAAAAGACTGGAGACTGAAGGAATTAAGGGTTGTCTAATTCAAAAGAGAGAAAACCTATCAGGAGACACCATAGTAGTCTTCAAGTATTTGAAAGGCTGTCTGGTGGAATAACTAATTGAGCCGCAGAGGACAGAGTTAGGGACTTAACAGAGATTGTGGCTTGAAGTGTGAAAAACTTTCATGTGGTTGTCCAAAAGTAGAATGGCAGTAATTACAAAAATAGTACTTAGTTTCTCATTATTGGAAGTCTTCAGGTGAGAGCTGGATGACCATTTGTTAGGTCTCTTGTAAGAGGGAGATTCCTGTTCAGGTACAGATTGGATTTGATGTTCTTTGTGGTCCCCTCTAACTCTTGAGATTCCATGATTTTGAGAGAACTACTCAGGGAATCCTCTTTGGAGAGTGCCCCAGGGATACCCTCTGTGGGAAAGAGTCAATCCTGTTCCCCAAGATGGCTTCATAAATTTATTGCATGATAAATCACCAAGCTTTTTGTTCATTCAGGGATTTCCTTAGTGTTTTCTAAGATGCCACGGTTTGGTATAGGAGGATTCCCAGTGGGTCCTTAAGGGAAAAAAATTTCTGGTTTTGGTCTTTGCATTTTCTCTAGGATCTGGAGGATATGTGTATGTGTGTGTGTGTGTGTGTATATATATATATATGTGTGTGTGTGTGTGTGTGTGTGTGTGTGTGTAGATATAGGTGTGTGTATACATATATATGAAAAGAACCACGTATATATCTATCTGTTTCTGTCTCTGTCTCTTTATCTATAATCTACATCTGTATTTATATCTATATATCTGAACCTTAGGGCCTGGCTCCCTATGGCTGTCTGGTTTGGCTTCCTTATACTTGAAGTCAAGAGGGCCAGCTTTCCCAGTCCAACTAACTCGGAAAGAACTGAAACCCTATCCTGAGCCGGCAAGCAAAAGACCCTCATTGACTTCCACTTTGTCATAAATGATGGTGTCAAGTTGCTCCTTAGGTTTTCTCTCTTCTAGATTAGACAACCCTCATTCCTTCAGTCTTCCAATGGTGATGAGTGAAAATCTCCTTATTAGCTAGTTGAAAAATTGTCTTCCAGAATAGAAGTTTAAATGTGTGCCACCCCACCCCCCTCCACTCCATACAGTAAAAGCTTTGGAGGGGTGGAGAGGGCAGCTGATATTTGTTGTGGCCAAGCCCTATTGTGCTACTTGGATGCTTTCCCCCCTATTCTTCCTTTATTCCCCTGCCCACCCATCCCCTTTCATTCAGAAACCATTTAGATAGAAAGACGAGGAAACCAAAGAGTCTTATCAGAGTTTGGGTTGCATTGTAAGAATTGCACTGGGGGCAGCTAGGTGGCACAGTGGATAAAGCACTGGCCCTGGATTCAGGAGGACCTGAGTTCAAATATGGCCTCAGACACTTGACACTAGCTGTGTGACCCTGGGCAAGTCACTTAACCCTCATTGCCCTGCCCCCCCCACCCCCTCAAAAAAGTTGCACTGGTCTGTTCCTTGGGAGGCAGTACAATGTCGTGGAACAAGCATTGTACCTACAGAAAACTCTGGATGCCAGTGCCAGCCCTTTTGCTAATATAATGTGTGATCATGGGCAAGACAGTCCTCTTGCCTGGGCCTCAGTTTCCTTAGTTGCAAAGTGAGGGAGTTTGACTAAATGATATCCAAAGTCCTTCTGAGATCCTATGAGTCTGTGTCTTTATTTGGTCTTCCCTTGTCATTATGTCATTGCTGTGCGTCAGCCTAGCCATTCCTTTCCCTTTTCTCCAGCTTGCCTTTGATGCCCTAATCTGAAGCTCTCCTGTCACCATCAGACCTCCAGGGAAGTGGTGAAAGTTCACATAGTTGGCCTCTTCCATAGTTGCCACTAGTTCCGTCAAAGTCGTCACAAGTGATGGTGTCAGGTTGCTGGGGCTCAGGCGGTCATGTCCAGGTGCCAGGGGCCCTTGCATGCCAGAGGAGGGAGGGCTGCTGCAGGGATGCTCTTTTCTAAGCATTTTGAGAAGTAATGTTTAGCTTGGCTGCTTAGCACTGGGACTTCTCAGAGCTTCCTGAGCTGACCTAGAGAGCGTTTGGACAGAGCTTCCTAGCTGTGCCTCTTTGCTCACATAAGTTTGGTTTTTCCTCGGCTCTTGCTAACTCCAGTCTGAAAAGACTTCAAGCAGCTCATGTCCTGGGCAGGAATTCCTTTTAACGATGATGGTGGTGGTGAGGACAACCAACATTTTTGTAGTGCTTTATGATTTACAAAATATTTTCACAACCTTGTGAAATACATATTGTGGGTATTTTTCCCATTTTGCAGATGAAGAAACAGGTTATTTCTAAAATACCACAGTTCTCTTTTGCTCTCCAGTTTCCAAACCCAAGTATTATCAGCATTCTGTGGTATGAGGCTAAGACTGGTATCTAGGGGCATATCTAGCTAAAGATAGAGAGTAGAGAAAGTTACTTAGATACTTTGTAGTTTTCCTAAGGATGGTTAAAGCATAGAACTTTTTCAGTCAAGAGACCCGTTCTTGGTTCTGATACTTCCTAAATGTGTGACCTAGGGCGAGTCTCTTCACTTCTCTGAGCCTCAGTTTCAATATATATAAAATTATGCTAATAATACTTTCAGTAACTGCTTTACAGTGTCATGAGGAAAAGACTTCCTAAACCAAATGTGAGCTATTTTTTCTAAGGTTCCTTTCTTGATCCTGTGACCTTATGGCCCCTGACTTTTGCTTTTGAGATATCAGAGACATGGGACTATCCCTATCTCAGTCCTGCTCTTCCTTCTCAGAAGATCTATCCATTGATGCTCACTCTAATGTCCTACCCTTGCTCTACTCACTCTTTTTTTCTGACATGGCTCCTGGCCTTTTCTCCCTATGGACTGTTCTACCTTGGGCTTCCCTGGTGGAGCCCCTCCTGTGCCAGGATCTGGGCTATATGGGTCACATGCCTCCTGAGCCAGGTGCTGGTCCTGAAATCTTACTGGCTTAGGCTCCTGCCAGCTTTTTCAGCCACATTCCTGCCCCTAAACTGGATACTAATAGTCTATTAGTAGCAAACAGGCTTTGGCAAATATGTCATAGCCTAATAGGAAAGCTATTTGGCTTTAGTGATTCAGGACATCCCTATCATTGGCTTTGACCTTTGATATTTTGAAGGGGAGAAGGGACTTGGGGAGACTTTGCAAAGATTTAAAAAAAAATAATGCATAGACTTTTCAGAATAACCCTGAAATATATTGGGAGAGGGAAGGTAAAAAAGAGGCCTCTGACCAAAGACTGGGAAGTCTTGGGCAATCTTTGAAACCCAGTCTAAAGGCTAGGATGTCCCAGTTTCCCTACGTCATCTGCATCAGAACAAATTTTCCCAGCCAAATCATACTTGTTAGGGTCTGGTGTGATTAGAGTCACTTAGTGTGCAGAGCATGGTACTGGCAGGAGAGGGCTAGATAAACAAAGTACAAGATGATCCCTACATGCAAATATCCCAGGATTTATTTATTTTAACTAAATTTTATTTTCAGTTTGGAATTCCTTCCCTCTCACCATCCCTCCCTTAATTGAGAAAGGAAGAAAAGTGAAACCAGTTACATAGATGTGTAGTCCAACAGAACAAACTCTTGCATTAGCCAAAGATAATAGGATTTCCAATTGGAAGAGGTTTTTGAGGTCATTGAATTCAGTTCTCTCTCTCTCTCTTTTTTTTTTTTAGAATTTTATTTTTCAAATTAGATGTAAAAGCAAATTTTGATATCAATTTTTTAAAACTTTGTGTTCCAACTTCTCTTCCTCTCTCCCTCCCTTCCCAACCCCCACCCCAAGAACTCAAGCAATTCAATGTAAGTTATACATGTGAAGTCATGGAAAACATCTCTACATTAGTTAGGTTGTGAGAGAAAACATAAAAACAAGACTTCAGATTAAGGAGTTGTCAAAAAAAAATGTGTTTCAGTCTGTTTTCAGATACCATTAGTTCTTTCTCTATAGATGTATTGCAATTTTCATAAGTCCTTCAGAGTTATATTGGATCATTGCCTTGCTGAAAATAACCACATACTTCCCAGCAGATCATCTTACACTATTGCTGTTATTTTGTATACAGTACATTTCTCTCTGCCTCAGTTCATGTGGGTCTTTCCAGGTTTTTCTGATAGCGTCCTGTTCACCATAACTTTTAAATAGTACTTTAAACTTGATAAAGAATTTTCTTCACAATAGTCCCCCAGAGTAGGTACCATATGTTTTGCCATTGTAGTCAATCATAACTATTTCCCTCCATCCTATTCTCTTCCAATGATATTTACTCCTCAAAAGTGTTTTGCTACTGACTGCCCCCTCCCCTGCTCTACCCTCCCTTCGTTCACCCTTCCCTCCTTCCCCTCTTCTCCCACCCTCCCTTATCTCCTTCTCCACCCACTTTTCCACAGGACAAAAATATATTACCATACCCACTTGAGTATGTATGTTATTCCCTCTTTGAGCCAATTCTGATGATAGTAAGGTTCACTCACTGCCCTATTCCTTCCTCCTCTTCCCCTCCCCATCATAAGCTTTGTTCTTGTTTCCTTCATGTGAGCTACCTCTCCCCTTCCCCCTCCCCCAGGCTATTCCTCCTACCCCTCAACCCTATTTTAAAGATGTCATCATGGGTTAGCTAGGTGGCACAGTGGAAAAAGCACCAGCCCCGGACCCAGGAGACCCCAAGCCCAAATCCAGCCCTAGACATAAGACACCCCACGCTGTTTGCCCCACAAAGAACAAGGATAAACAAAAAATGAATGCTTTACAACTATCATCCCTTCATATTCAGTTCAGACCTGTATCCTCTGTGTATTCCTTACTGAGAAGGTTCTTATGAGTTGAAAGTATTATCTTCTCCTATAAGAATGCAAACAGTTTAACCTTTTAATGTCCTTCATGGTTTCTTTTTCTTGGTTACCTTTTTATGTTTCTCCAGGGTCTTGTATTCGAAAGTCAAATTTTCTATAAAGTTCAGGTCTTTTCATCACAAATGGCTGAAAAATCCTCTTTTTCATTGAAATCCCATTTTTTTCCTCTGAAAGATTATACACACTTTTGCTGGGTATGTGATTCTTGGTTGTAGTCCCAGTCCCTTAGCCCTCTGGAATATCATATTTCATGCCCTCCGGTCCTTTAATGTAGATACTGCTAGATCTTGTTTTATCCTTATTGGAGATCCACAGTATTTGTATTCCTTTTTTCTAGATGCTTGCAATATTTTCTCCTTGACCTGGGAGCTCTGGAATTTGGCTATAATATTCCTGGAGGTTTTCCTTTTGGGATCTCTTTCAGGAAGTGATTGGTGGATTCTTTCAATTTCTATTTTACCTTCTGCTTCTAGAATATCAGGACAATTTTCCCTTACAATTTCTTGGAAGATGATATCTAGGCTCTTTTTTTGGTCCTGGTTTTCAGGTAGTCCAATAATTTTCAAATTATATCTCCTGGATTTATTTTCCAGGTCAGCTGTTTTACCAAGGAGATATTTCATATTGCCCTCTATTTTTTCATTCAATTGGATTTGCTTTACTGTGTCTTGATTTCTCATAAGGTCACTAGCTTCCATTTCTTCAATCCTAATTCTTTTTTTGTTTTTGTTTTTGCAGGGCAATGAGGGTTAAGTGACTTGCCCAGGGTCACACAGCTAGTTAAGTGTCAAGTGTCTAGGGCTGGATTTGAACTCAGGTCCTCCTGAATCCAAGGCCAGTGCTTTATCCACTGCACCACCTAGCTGCTCCCCAATCCTAATTCTTAGGCAATTATTTTCTTCAGACAGCTTTTTTATTTCCTTTTCCATTTGGCTTTTCAAGCTGTTGACTTTTTTCTCATGACTCCTGCATTGCTCTCATTTCTCTTTCCATTCTTTCCTCCCTCTCTCTACATCTTTGTTCTATCTCCCTTACTTTCTCTTCAAAGTCCCTTTTGAGAACTTCTATGGCCTGAGACCAGTTCATATTTTTCTTGGAAGCTTTGGATGTAGGTGCCCTGAGGTTATCTTCTTCTGAGGCTGCACCTTGATCTTCCTTGTCGTTGAAGAAACTTTCTATAGTTCTAAACTTTCTTTGCTTGCTCATCTTGCTGTCTTTTACTTGACTTTTCTGCTTTTAGGCTATACTATTGTCCTCAGCTTCAGAGGGTCCCGGGTGTTTTGGTTTGAGGGAGGGCAGGTTTTTCTCTCATCTGGCCTGCTTCTCTGGTCTGAAGATAATCTCAAGCCTACTTACTAAACAACCAACAAGCAGAGCTTTTTTGTGGTGTGGTTTTTAGCTTCAACGAGCCTGTGGGCCTCCCACCGTTTAGGATTTCTTTCTGGTTGCTGCTGGGGAGGGACAGCCAAATTCCTCCCTAGGTCCTGCTGACACCCTTGCACTCCCCTCACCTCCAGCTGTTCAGCCCTCTCACCTGACCGCAAGCTCAGTTCCAGAAGACGCTGGTGCTGCAACTGATTCAGAGGCTCTGGGGTTAAGTTCCTCTGGTGTGGCATACCTGGGGTTTCTGTCAGCGTGATGGCAGGGTTGGACTTTATTGGTAACTCAGCACGGCCCCCTTTAATCTGTCTATGACTGGAAAATAATCTCAGCCCGTATTTTGTGGGTTTTTCTGCTCCAGGGGTTCTTTTATTGCTGTTTTTGGGGTAACTGTATCAGGAGCTCTGTGTGTTTAATCTCTTTCCTCAGCTATCTTGGCTCCACCCACCAGTTCTCTCATTTTGTAGGAGAAGAAACAGAGTTCCAGATTGGGAAAGAGCTTTGCCCAAATTCACAAAGCTCAGGAATGAATGAGTTAGCATTGGGATCCAAGTCCTCAGACTCCAAGTCTTTTGCCATGTCTCTAGCTGAGAGGATCCATTCACATTGATTGTCCTCCCTTTATAGAGGGCATTTTTATTTAAATTTGGGTTGAATTAGATGCTTTCCTTTGAAATCATGTATTTTGTCATCTAAGAATAATGCAAGTAATAGTACCTCTTAAATTTTAAATATTATAAAAGCTGTCTTTGAGTACTAAAATCAGGTGTGATTACTGCTTACTGAGTTGAGGCTCTCCTTAACCACAGAGGTAGTACCTCTGGTGTGAGGGCTGCTGAGTCCTTTTCAGGGTTGCTTTCTACCTTTGGTGTCCTACTGCTACCCAGCTCTCACCTGTGGCTCCAAGAAGCTGTAGCAAGTGCACTTGGGAAACTGTTTTGGCAGACAGCTAACCAGGTTGAAGATAACCAAGGGGTCTCAAACCTGTTGAGGTGTTGTTAGATGGTGAGTTAGGGGGATCTCTATCTCAAACACGCGAAGACTTCATCTGGCAGAATGGGCAGATAAGAACAGTTTGTTCTAACAACCATGAAGGTTGCTAAAACAGGTCCTGTGAAGGGCTTAGCACTTGGTTAGACACCAGAGGCGCCAGGTTCATCTACTGCTTCCTGGGCCATAGCCAGTCATTTTGACTTTTGTCTTGCCACTGGACTTCAGTGACTCAAAGAGAGCAAAGACAAAGACTTTGAGCAGCTCTGCCTTATTTAAATTCAATTTATGGATGAGTCAAAAGACATCACCCATATCATTTTACCATTTTTACCTTCCTCAGAGTCCTGTGGTTACAGGCAAGTAATGAAGTAGCAGATGCAGATATACTGGGAGCTGTTGTCACAACTCTGCACAGAGGTGTCCCAGGCCATAGGGTCATCATCTCGTTGGACTGAAGCAGCAGGGGGATTTGGCAGGCCTTTAGGTGTCTGAGCAAAAAAAAATTTTTTTGAGCAGCCTTTTTTCCCCATATAAATATCTTATTATTTTCCAGTTACATTTAGAGATGGTTTTCAACATTTGTTTTTATAAGATTTCTAGTTTCAAATTTTTCTCCCTCCCTCCCCTCTGCCCTCCCCAAGACAGCAAGTAATCTGATATAGGTTATATATGTACAATCACATTAAACATATTTCTGCATTAGTCATGTTATGAGAGAAGAATCAGAGCAAAAAGGAAAAACAACAACAACAAAAAACAATAGAAATAATATGGTTCGATATGCATCTAGATTCCACAGTTCTTTTTTTTTCTGGATTTGGAGAGCATTTTCCATCATGAGTCCTTTGGAACTATCTTGGACCATTGTATTGCTGAAAAGAATCAAGTCTATCATAGTTGATCAACACATAATGTTGTTGATACTGTGTACAATGTTCTCCTGGCTCTGCTCATCTCACTCAGCATCAGTTCATGTAAGTCCTTCCAGGTTTCTCTGAAATCTGCCTGCTCATTGTTTCTTACAGCACAATAATATTCCATTACATTCATATACCACAACTTATTCAGCCATTCCCCAGTTGATGGGCAACCCCTCAATTTCCAATTCCTTTCCACCACAAAAAGAGCAGCTGTAAATATTTTTGTACATGTGGGTCCTTTTCCCTTTTTTATGATCTCTTTGGGAAAAAGACCTAATAGTGGTATTGCTGGGTCAAAGGGTATGCACAGCTTTATAGCTTTTTGGGCATAGTTCCAAATTGCTCTCCAGAATGGTTGGATCGGTTCATTGCTCCACCAACAATGCATTAGTGTTCCAATTTTTCCACAGCTTCTCCAACATTTATTATTTTCCTTTTTTGTCATATTAGTGAATCTGATAGGTGTCAGGTGCAGCCTTTTTTAAAGACCAAACTGCTCACCTCTTTGCGTGAGGAAGGAGCTAGAAAAGATGCCCTAAATATTGTCTGCTTCCCTCACTCAGGCCTGCTTACCATGGCAGTCAGGAATTCTACCCTGTGGTTGAAACCTGAAAACATGTACAAAAACTTTTGTGAATATGGTTCCACTAAGGTGTTGTGTTCAATGATCAAAGCAGAATTGCAGTAGCTCAAAAGAAATGTGAGATGCACAAAATTAGGAACATCTCCACTACTTGTGGAGCTTGTATTGGTCTGATCAACCATAGTAGGTCACACTGTACCTTGGTCCCAACATAGTGATGTCATTTTGGTCCTCTTCCCGCTGGAAGGAGGACCCATCTGTAACCAGGATCTCTCTATACTTCTTTGCTGTCAAAGGGTGAGTGATTATGTGCCCTAGGGTATGGGAGAATCTATTTGAATTTCTTTTCTTTTCTTTCTTTCTTTTTTTTTTTATTTTTTGCAGGCAATGAGGGTTAAATGACTTGCTTAGGGTCACACAGCTAGTAAGTGTCAAGTGTCTGAGGCTGGATTTGAACTCAGATCCTCCTGAATTCAGGGCCAGTGCTTTATCCACTGCACCAGCTAGCTGCCCCTATTTGAATTTCTATAGTCTAAAGTTAGAACTAGAAAAATTTGTAACACTGCTAGTTGAGGGGAAATAATAGTGCCCAGGACCCAGGAATCTCTCTAGAGCCCATGACCTGAGGCTTTGGGGACTAGAGGGAAGGGAATGAGTTCTTGATCATAGGGTGAAGTTGAGGTATTTGTTGGATTCAGCTGTGGACCACGTGCTGAGTGATGTTAGAGCTTGTAATTCTGACTGTGGACTTCAAGCTCCTTTTTGGTGCATAGGATAGTATTTTTTATCTCATATCTTTAAATAAAAGGAATAATGCTCTAGTTGTGTATTGTCTATGTGTGTCATGGTGTGAAATCTGGTAGATGTGACCTTCCCTGAAGCCTGAGATCATATCTTACCTAAACTTTTTCTCTCTCCTAATGCAGAGCACCTTATTGTTTTTTAAAAGTTTTTTTGGTCTCTTCTGTTTTTTATACCACTCCCACTACTATCACCACCATTACCACCATCAACACCATTACTATGTCTCCTTCCCAGTTACCTACCTCCCTAACTTCCTTTCTCCTCCCTATAGAACCCTGTCAATATTTGTTTTTTTTAAGTGAGGCAATTGGGGTTAAGTGACTTGCCTAGGGTCACACAGCCAGTAAGTGTAAAGTGTCTGAGGCCGGATTTGAACTCAGGTACTCCTGACTCCAGGGCCGGTGCTCTATCCACTGTGCCATCTAGCTGCCCCTGAACCCTGTCAATATAAAGAAAAACATTTAAGCATAGCAAAAGGATGCAGCAACTATGTCTAATAGCCCAGGTTCAGATTAGCAAGAGCTGATTGTTAAATTTTCAGTTTACACCTTGGAAATCATGCTGTAAATCAGGGCTTGACTCATTGTTTTGTTGTATAGTTTATGGTATAAGGCACCTAGGTGGCACAGTGTGTAGAGTGCCAGGCCTGGAGTCACGAAGATTCATCTTCCTTAGTTCAAATATGGCCTCAGACACTATCTGTGTGGCACTGGGCAAGTCACTTAACCCAGTTTACCTCAGTTTCCTCATCTGTAAAATGAGCTGGAGAAGGAAATGACAAACCACTCTAGTATCTCTGCCAAAAAAAACCCCTCAAATGGGGTCACAAAGATTTGAACATGACTGAAACATGACTGAAACAAGACTGAACAACACTAGTTTACATAACAGTCTGAGGAGCTAGGTTTAAATGCCACTTTTCTTTACCTTAATAGTATTTTGGTTTTTTCCACTTACATGTAAAGTTGGTTTTCAACATTCATTTTTGTAAGATTATGAGTTCCAAATTTTTCTCTCCTTTCCTTCTCTCTCCCCAAGATGGCAAGCAGTCTGATGGAGATTTTATTTATACACACACACACACACACACACACACACACACACACACATAATCATCTTAAACATATTTCCACATTAGTCATGTTGTGAAAGAAGAATCAGAACAAAAGGGGAAAACCACAAGAAAGAAAAAGAAAAACAACAAAGTGAAATAGTTGCTTCAATATGCATTCAGACTCTACAATTCTTTTTCTGGTTGTGGAGAGCATTTTCCATCATAAGTCTTTTGGAATTTCCTTGGATTATTGTATTGCTGAGAAGAGCTAAGTCTATTCTAGTTGATCATCACACAATGTTGCTGTTACTGTACAATGTTCTCCTGGCTCTGCTTACTTCACTTATCATCAGTCCACTTAAGTCTCTCGAGGTTTTTCTGAAATCTGCCTGTTTATCACAATAGTATTCCATTACATTCATATACTACAATTTTGTTCAGCCATTTCCCAATTGATGGGCATCCACCCAGTTTCCAGTTCTTCAGCTCATTCACTATTGAGCTTTGTGAATTTGGAGAAGTCACTTCCCATATGTGGGACTCAGTTTCTTCCTCTATAAAATGAGGGAATTGGGTTAGAATGCAAAGAACTCTTCTCATTCTAAAAAGCGTGTTCCTGTAAAAAAGTACAGGTTGTTGAAACGTTTAGCCACATACCTAGATTGACAGCAAATATATCAGTGTGCTCCTGTAGATCATCTCCTCTGGGGAGTGAGTTTCATTATCATTTCTTTGAAACTAAGATATGTGAATGCAGTGACTGAATCCGCTTATGTTATTCTACTTATATATATATATATATATATATATATATATATATATATATATATATATATATATATATATATATTGCTGGTTTTTTGTTTTTTTGTTTTTGTGGGGCAGTGAGGGTTAAGTGACTTGCCCAGGGTCACACAGCTAGTAAGTGTCAAGTGTCTGAGACTGGATTTGAACTCAGGTTCTCCTGAATCCAGGGCCGGTGCTTCATCTACTGCACCACCCAGCTGCCCCCTACTTATGTATATTGCACTCAAAATTCTTTGTTCTGTTTTAGTTCATACAAGTCTTTCTTATTTATCTTTGAATCTCTAATTTTTATTACTTCTTTTTCTCCTTCCTTCCTTCCTTCCTTCCTTCCTTCCTTCCTTCCTTCCTTCCTTCCTTCCTTCCTTCCTTCCTTCCTTCCTTCCTTCCTTCCTTCCTTCCTTCCTTCCTTCCTTCCTTCCTTCCTTCCTTTCTTTCTTTTCTTTCTTTCTCTGGAGCTGTGTTTTCTTCAGTACAGGGAACTCTGGGGCAAAATTATCCACTGTAAGTGCAGAGGATTGGCTTGAACCTAGTGCTGAATCTTGATTCTGTTTCTCTTCTACTGTGTCACTATGTCATGATTCTTGTCTTGTCATTTCTTTAGGCATAATAATATTTTATTTCCAAGTGCTTTAATGTGTTGAACTCTTTTCTTGATTCATTAGTATCCCTTTTGTTCCCTGTTTTTTTTTTTTTTTGTTATTAAGAAGGGTCAGTACAATGCTCTGAGTACACTGGGGACTTTGTCATAGTATTTGCTCATTTGATTTGAATTGGATTTTTGTCTTTCAGCCCCAAAAGTAGGTAGCCACAGTTGGTCACTGTTTGGTTCTTAGGCCTATAGGGACCATAGTAGTTGGTTTATAGTACTAGAATGTTAGAGATAGAATGGCAGGAGGGACAGCCAGTCATCACTTCTGGAAATTGCAGGAGAGAGTTCCCTGATAGCCCCAAAGCTGAGATCTAATGTTTATCTCCCATTGGGTTTTTTGAGAAAGCCCTCTCATAGGAAGATTAAACTCACGATCAGATGTTGACAGTGTTTATTGAACCTGCCCCTGATGTACTAGACTGAAGCCTTGGGGATTGTGGGTCACCAGGGTGGGGGCAGGGGAGATGCTCTCTAGGCATTTAGGATCCATAACTCTAGTTTTTCTTGGTTCCCTTCTCCTTCTGGGTATGACTGGAATTGTACCATAGTAAAGTTTATTCACCAAAATATTCCTAATATGGAAGAGACAAGACAGAAAGAAACATCATTTCTTGCGACACTTGGTCGTCTCTTCTTGTTGTGCTATTATTAGAGTTGGAAGGGAATAAAAAAATTTGCCAAGCATTTATTATTATGTTACAGCATGGGATACAAATACAAGGTAAAAACCCCTCAGTCACTGACCTCAAGGAACTTACATTCTAATAGGTGAAGACAAAACCTAAAAGGGAGCTGAAAAAGAGAGGGAGTGGTGTGGGACATAAGGGGAAGGAAGAAACCTGAGAAGGGGATATGGCAGAGGAAGTCTGGAAAGGCAGAAGCAGAGCTGGGAGAGGGAATGAAGGATGATTGGCTTGTGCCCTTCCACCCAATGGAAGTTCCTAGAAGAGCTTACCACTGGGGAAAAGGGGCTGTAGTGGTTGAAGGAACTTCAGGATAGGAAGCCACAAGGATTGAGGGAACCTGCAGGGTGAGGAATGGTGTTAAAGTCCAGAGGGTCAGTGCAGAGCCAAGAGAAGAAATGGGACCTTGTGAGATTGTTTAGTCCAACCCCTCAATTTTACAGATGAGGAAAAGCTGAGGCCTAGAAAGCTTGTAACTTGTCCAAGGTGACAGTGACTTACTGAAGCCATGGATTCTTTTTTTTTTTTTTTTTTTTGGTGAGGCAGTTGGAGTTAAGTGACTTGCCCAGGGTCACACAGCTAGTAAGTGTTAAGTGTCTGAGGCTGGATTTGAACCCAGGTCCTCCTGAATCCAGGGCCGGTGCTCTATCCACTGTGCCACCTAGCTGCCCCTGCCATGAATTCTCTGTGCAGCCACATCTTTTTCTTTAGTGTACTCTCCATTTTGGATTGCGTTTAAGTAATCAGAATTTCATTCTTGAGAACTTCTCAATCATTCAGACCTAGGTTGCTGTGGCACCTCTCCCCCTAAGGTTCTTCTTCTGGGGGTTTTCTTGATTTTTTTTTTTTTAAGTTTTTAGAAGGAACCTGACTTTTGTGCCTGAACCTCTTCTTGGAGAGTCATTCTGGATCGATTTCCCTGCCCCTAGTTGGGCATGTAATTAAAATTGTTCTGTATCAATGAATGAAGGATTGAATAAAAAAGCTTTGGGAATGCAAATAGGAAAGTAAGACAAGCCCCATCTGCAGGATCTTAAGGAACTAGCTTCCTAGTGGAGTAGACAACACATAGAGGTTTCAGCTGCAAATCAATTAGAAGTTTCCAATGATCCCTGGGATGCCAGGGCAAATTATATGGTAATATATTAGCTTCTTGGATAGAGGACTGGACCCTGGAGTTAGGGAAACCCGAGTTCAAAACTAGCCTGTGGTACTTAACTTGCTGTGTGACTATTTGCAAATCACTGACACTGGCCTGCCTCAGGTCCTGTATGTAAAACAGGGATAATAATAGTACCAGCCTGTTAGGGTTGTGAGGCTAAAGTGAAATAATATCTGTAAAAAGCTTTGTAAACCACAAAGTGCTACATAAATCTGTTGCTATCATTGTCCTCCTCATCATTACTTTCACTAATAAAATCATATACATTTCTGATGTCGAATCATTTGACAGTAGACTTTGGTGGTGAGAAATTTCTTTTCTGATTATCTAGTACTTCTGTTTGCAGTATCTGGCAAAGCAGTTTCCAGGCTGTATCTCTATAGGAGTTCCTTCCTAATATAATATCTGGGTTGGACATAGGATCTGTGTCTGAGGGCTGCCAGCCTTCCCAGGGATCTTGCACTCCCTTGTAGGCCAGTGGCAATTGATCAGCACTTGGTGTTGGTGAGAAATGTGAGCCCTTTCTGCATAGTGATTTCTCCCCTCAGTGATGGCTGGCTGAGGTAGGTTGGATTGTTGCGCTGGCAGCATTGGTTGGGGAGGCACTATCACTCCCAAGACTTTTGGGCCCACACTTCTGAAATATCAACATCTGGGCCTCAGAAGAGTTAAGTTATCTAGGTGGGAGTGGTGGCTTAATTTGCCTGGCACCAACTGTCTCTGGTCTCTTCCTCAGAGTGTTTAACCACTTCAGCTAGGCTAGCTTACCAGGCTTATCATTTTATAATTTTTTCCAGTAACTCACTCGGTACAATTATACAAATATTTATTAAAGTTCCTCTGTGCTTAGTGCTGGGCATGAAAATGACATAGTCCTTAACTTGGAGGAGCTTTTAGAGTTTCCTGGGACATAGGGATGGTCATGCAGTGGGGAAATATGGAATGTAAGAGAATTCATTACATTATGCAGAAGGCTGGAGTTGTTGTAACAAAAGGACTGCTGTTTGCTTCCTTTAGGGTTAGGCCAGGATTTCTCAGGTTAATTCCTGAGATCATCTTTTCTCTGCTATCTTGAAGGAGTTGGAGATGGAGAATAATGATGTGCAAGTAGTATTTGCTTCTTCATTCATCAGAGGATTGATTAAGTGTGCAGAGCACTTGATTTACAGACCTTCCTGCTTTTGTTTTTGAAATCTGTTGGTTTTTTTAGGACCATTTAAAATTCTTGAGCTAATGCCACTTCACTAGATGTATTTGTTTGCATTATAGTTTCTGCAGATGTATTATTTTACGTTGTTTTTGTGTTGTTTCTTTTCAACATTAATAAATGCCTACTGTGTTCAAAACACTGGGCTTAGCACTGGGGTAGATCTAAAGTTTATATAGGGTCCAGTCTCTGAACTTATGGAAATCGTGGGTTAGTAAGTTAGAAGATAACATATGGGGGCAGCTAGGTGGCACAGCGGATAAAACACCAGCCCTGGATTCAGGAGGACCTGAGTTCAAATCTGGTCTCAGACACTTGGCACTTACTAGCTGTGCGACCCTAGGCAAGTCACTTAACCCTCATTGCCCTGCTCCCCGCCCCCCCCCCCCAAAAGAAGATAACATATCCACAAATGACAGACCCATAATCACATGATAAGTGCATTAGAGAGTTGTAAGACAAATCATTATGCAAGGTTCAACTGGGAAGATTTAATTATTAGAGATCAGGACAGGTTTCTCTTAAAAGATAGAGAGGAATTCAAGAGGTGAAGAGGGAGAGTAAAGGGTAGAAAAGATAACCTAGGCATATGGAGTGGCATGCTCAGAGGTATGAAGGTCAGATAGTATTTCGTTTTGGTGGGGTTATAGAGTGTGCATTGTAATGGGTAATGCTGGAAAGGTAAGGTGCCAGCAACGGAAAAAGTTTGAACTTCTCAGGCAAGAGAAACCACTGAAGATTTTTTTTTAAGACTTTTAAGCATTTATTAAGGAGAATAAGAATTTGGTGAAGAGAAAGAGAAAGGCCTACATTCATCTATCTATTGAAGGGAGAGAGCATTCCTAGCTCCCTTCTCCACCGGAGTCCTCAGGAAAGAGGAACAACTTGATCATATCTGTTTAAGAGAGATGAATCTGGCATTGTTATGCCAATGATAGCTTGGAGCACAGTGGAGAATAGAGGTGTGCAGACCGGTTATATAGCTAATTATAGTAACCCAGATGTATGTTAGGGTACATTATTAGTGTAGTAATCTCCATGTGCACTCCAGGTTGCTACTGGTAAGCAGTGGGAGAGAGAGGAGAGAACAGATTTGAGAGATATTGAGTGGGTAGAATCAGGAGAATTTAGTAATTGATTAGTTGGATATAGGGGGAGGGGAAAAGTCTTAGTAAAGGTTATCAGGATAGGAGACAGTGAATAGTAGTGCCATAGACAGTAATAATAAATCAGAAGGAGCTATGGTTTTAGAAAGAAAGATAATAAGCCTGGTGTTGGACATATGGAATTTGAAGGGCTTGTGAGACATTTTGGTGGAGAGGCCCCTTAGGCAATTGGAGGTGCTGGTCTGGACCGCAGAAGAAAGGTCAGGTGTGGAAAGGTATTTGCATAGAGGTAGTAATTGAAGCTTTGGAAGTGAATGAGATTACTAAGGAAGGGAACATAGAGATAGAAGAGGAATAAGGACAGACCCTTCTCAAACATTCAGGTAAAGTCAGCAAAGAAAACTGAGAAGGACCAAGTAGAGAAGTAGGAGAACCAGGAAAGTATGCTGCCTCTGAAGCCTAGGGGCACAGGTCAAGGAACTCGAGGCATAGGAAAAGGCCAGTGGATTTGTGATTAAGGGGCCATTAGAGACCTTTGAAAGAGTAGTCTGAGTAGTGTTGCATTGGGAAACTTACTTATGAGTGGTTGAGGAGACCGCTATTAATGAGGAACTAAGTGAAGGCCCTCGCTGTAGACAACTTTTTTCTTTTTTTAAAGTAATAACAATAAAGTAAATAACATTTTAATTTATAGTTTTGGGTTCCAATTTTTATGTCTCCTTCCCTCCCTCTCCTATCCCCTCCCTGAGGTGGCAAGCAATCAGATATAAATTATACATGTACAATTATGTAAAACATTATCATATGAGTCATTTTGTATAAGAAAACTTGAATGAAAGAAAGTGAAAAATAGCCTGCTTCAGTCTGTGTTCCATCAATCTCAGTTCTTTCTTTGGAGGTGGAGAGTATGTTTCATTAGTCTTTTGGGGTTGTCTTGGGTCATTGTATTGTTGAGAATAGTTAAGTCATTCACAGTTCTTCATCAAACAGTATTGCTGTGTCTGTGCACAGTGTTCTCCTGGTTCTGCTCTCTTCACTGTACATCAGTTCATACAAGTCTTTCCAGGCCTTTTGGAAATCATCCTGCTTAGACAACTTTTTCAAGAGGTTTAGTAGTGAAGAACTGGCAAATTCCTGTGAGAGAGGCAGGGAAAGGATTATTGTTCCTGTTTTATAGTAGAGAAAACTGAGATTCAAAGAGGCCAATTGATTTTGCTTTAGGTGACTGAGCTAGGTCCAGAGCCCTAATCTTTTATAGAATTGCAGTTCAGTGCTGTTTCCACCACCTTCCTTATTCCATTTGTGTGTCTCCTCTTTTAAATGCAGTCTCTTCATTATGAGAGCTCCCTACCTTGCCTTCTCTCTTAGTTTCAGACTTAACGAGGTTGCTCTTTAGGTCTTGGCCCTATTCATTGGCATGAGCTAAGGAGCCCTGGATGGACTTGGGATCCAGTATTTTGTTATTGTCTTTTACCTAGGTTGACCGTGACCCTGATAGCAGCCCTTTTCTCCTCTCCCAGGAGCCCAAGGTCTTCCCTGGTAGGAAGTGAGATGAAGTGAATGAGATTAGGGAGGCATTTTACCCTTTTGAAGCCATAAAGGGGCCATTGTATATATTATTGCTAACCTTGGAAATTACAGACTGAACTCCACCTGGACAGATCAGGGGGAAAATCATTCCCAATTCAGTTTGCAAACACTTCAGCAGAAGCAGGTGCTGGGTAATAACCGTTGTAGTTCTGTAAAGAGCTAATCCTGTCAGACTAATCATATATTTTGCTGTTACCCAGTGACAAGCCTGGGAGATGGAGTGGAAATCATGGACCTCTCCTATATGTTGACTTTGATTCTTTGCCAGCTGATACTCATCAATAGCTTGGGAAAATCTTGGCAAGACAGCCTAGTGCATGTTAGATGAATGTATAGGGTGGTTGTTCTGCCCAGTGGTTTTCCTTTTGAGCTATTCTCTTGCCTTGCAGTTTGAGATCAGGGACCCCATCTGAGGCTTGGATTTGTTGTAGAAGCAGAGTTGGACTCTTTCTACCATGATGTAGGATTATAGTATCTCAGGATTTTCAAACTAGAAGGAACCTAGGAGATCACTAGTCTACTGCTGTCAAACTCAAATAGAAATGTAAATCATACCTGGATCTCTGTGGGCCACATATTGACTTAGAAAAAACTACACACTAATATTATCTATGTTTTGTTGTATTTTTAATTATTTTGTTAAATGTTTCCCAATTACATTTTAATCTGGTTCTGGCTGTACACAGGCCTCTTGTGGATTTAACATTTTTGATTTAGTCAATTTCATTTTATAGCTGAGGCTAAGGGAGGTAAATTTACTTGCCCCAGGTCATGAAGACAGCCAGTGTCTGAGCTGGAATCAGATCTTTCCTCTCCCTAAGCCAATTGCTCCCCTCTAAGGAGTGGGCTTTTAGACATATTATATATATATATTTTTTTGTGGGGCAATGACGGTTAAGTGACTTGCCCAGGGTCACACAGCTAGTAAGTGTCAAGTGTCTGAGGCTGGATTTGAACTCAGGTCCTCCTGAATCCAGGGCCAGTGCTTTATCCACTGTGCCACCTAGCTGCCCCCAGCCATATATTCTTTTTTTTTGGGGGGGGCAAGGCAGTGAGGGTTAAGTGACTTGCCCAGGGTCACACAGCTAGTAAGTGTCAAGTGTCTGAGGCTGGATTTGAACTCAGGTCCTCCTGAATCCAGGGCCAGTGCTTTATCCACTGTGCCACCTAGCTGCCCCCAGCCATATATTCTTTTTGGGGGGGGGGCAAGGCAGTGAGGGTTAAGTGACTTGCCCAGGGTCACACAGCTAGTAAGTGTCAAGTGTCTGAGGCTGCATTTGAACTCAGGTCTTCCTGAATCCAGGGCCAGTGCTTTGTCCACTGTACCAACTAGCTATGCCCCCCCTCCCCCCAGCCATATATTCTTATTTATTTGTTTGTTTGTTTTGGTGAGGCAATTGGGGTTAAGTCACTTGCCCAGGGTCACACAGCTAGTATGTGTTAAGTGTCTGAGGCCAGATTTGAACTCAGGTCCTCCTGACTCCAGGGCAGGTGCTCTATCCACTGTGCCATCTAGCTGCCCCCAGCCATATATTCTTAAGTAATTTTGAGCTTGTAGTCCACTGAAGACTTCAGATCTTTTTTTTTGGGGGGGGGGGCAAGGCTGTGAGGGTTAAGTGACTTGCCCAGGGTCACACAGCTAGTAAGTGTCAAGTATCTGAGGCCAGATTTGAACTCTGCTCCTCCTGAATCCAGGGCCAGTGCTTTGTCCACTGTGCCACCTAGCTGTGCCGACCCCCCCCCCCCATCCCCCCAGCCCTCAGATCTTTTTCACACAAATGATCAGGAGCTTCAGACTTCTTGTTATTGTTTAGTTGTTTCAGTTGTTTCTGACTCTGTGTCACCCCATTTAGGGTTTTCTTGGTAGATACTGAAGTAGTTTGCCATTTCCTTTTCCAGCTCATTTTACAGATGAGGAAACTGAGGCAAACAGGGTTAAGTGACTTGCCCAGTGTCACACATATAGTAAGTGTTTGAGGCTGGATTGGAGCTCAGGTCTTCATGGCTCTAGACCCAGTGCTCTATCTACTGTACTACCTAAGGTCCAGGGCCTCCAATATCAGGCTGAACTACACTAAAAGCCCCTTTTCTATCAAATCTGACACTGAGTCAAGTGCATTCTCAATTCAGTAGTTCAATTCAATAAGCATTTATTAAATCTCTATTAGGTACTATGTACTATGCTAGGCTTCTTGGCATTTGAGAAAATGGAAGTAATGGGTATGTCCCCCAGGAGTAGGAAAGTTTAACTTACTACTTTGTCATTTCATATTTTCCATTTTTTCTTTGATCTTATGAAGCTTCAGGTATTATAAAACATGAAATGCAACAGTCCCTTTCTTCAAGCAGCTTACATTCCAATGGAAGAAAACAACATATACAGAAACAATTGAATACAAAATATAGATACAAAATGTAACTTTGAGTGGAGGAATCAGGAGAGGCTTTGTGTAGGACATGGCTCTTGAGTGGAGTCCTGAAGAGGGAGCTAGGGGCTCAAAGGGGTGGAGATGATGAAGAGGGAGAACATTGCAGGTATGGGGAATGTTAACACAGTGCATGTCAGTCAGTCAATAAACATTTATTAAGCACCTGCTGTCTGCCAGATGCTGTGCTAAAGCCCTGAGGCTATAAAAAGAGTCCTTGTGCTAAAGGAGCTCATAGTCTAATGGAGAGACAGCAAACATACTATATACAAGATAAATAGGAAATAAGCAAAAGAGGAAGGCACTAGAATTAAGAGGGGTTGGGAAGGGCCTCCTGTAGACACATGGGATTTAGTTGGGACTTAAAAGAAAGCTTGTGAAGGTGGGAGGTAGAGAGATTAGGAGGGAGAGCATTCCAGGTTTGGGGATGAGTCAGAGAAAATGTCTGGAGCTGAGCGATGGATCATTTTGTTCTTGGGAAAGCCAGAAGGTCAGTGTCACTTGCACAGTGGATTTTGTACTTGATAGGTGAGGTGATAGGGAGCCACTGGAATTTATTAAGTAGAGGGGAAACATGGTCTGATCTGTGCTTTAGGAAAATCACCTTGCTGGTTGAATGGAAAATGGATTGGAGTAGGGAGAGACTTGAGGCAGGCCAATCCACTGGCAGGCCATGGCAATAAATCCAAACATGAGGTAATTAGGCCCCGCACCAGGGTAGTGGGAGTATCAGAGGAGAGAAGGTTGTGTGTTGGAGAGATGTTGGAGAGGGAAAATCGACAGGCCTTGGTAACCGCTTAGATCAGGGGAGAGGGGAGATAGTGTTGAGGATGACACCTAGGTTGTGACCCTTGGGGATTGGTCAGTGGTAGAGCCTTTGACAATAAGGGGTGTTTGGAGGAGGGAGGGTTTAGGGAGAAAGATAATTAGTTTTAGACATGTTGATTTTAAGATGTTTATTGGACATCTATTTTTAGATGTCTGAAAGGCAGAGATTGGAGGTCAGCAAAGAGATTGAAGCAGGAAGGTAAATTTGAGAATCATCAGCATAGAGACAGTAATTAAATCCATAGGAGCTGATGAGATCACCAAGTGAAGTAGTAGAGAGAGAAGAGACCTAAGACACCTATCATTAGAACATGTTAAACTGTCACCCATATGGGGTCGAGTAACTGAATGTGGGGGTCATGAACAGATTGGCAACAGTAAAAGGTTCTGTAAAACCTATTTTGTATACCTACATATCTGGGGTTGATACAGGATTTCTTTGTTTGATAGAGGGAAAACATTTTTCCTTCCCACTACCCCATGGTTTAGAGATTGTATCCACTTTCTTCTGAAAATCTGGACATTTCCTACTTCTTATTCCTTCTCCAGGTCACTGATAATGGCTCATTAGTTAAACAAGGAGTTAGTTTTGAAACTGATATGCAAATAAACAATCCGTGTTAAGAGTTTAACATATACTCCAATGAATCCCCTCCAGATACATCGTATAACTCTTCTGAAGGCTACACTAGTTACTCATGTAGGTGGGAGAGATTGTATGCTGGCTCCAGAGCTAGGGTTTTAGAATATGCAAAAATACCAACAAGTCCTTTAATGTTGGAAGATGTGCATGAAAAGATGCTTAATGGGACCAGGCATTGTAGCACCTCTACTCTAGATAAAAGAGAGACAGAATGTAGTAAATAATGTTTTAATGTTTATCTAGAAAAAAGGAAGATATGCCAGCTTAATAGGACCAGGCATTGTATACTAAGGGCCAGATGACTTAGAGGATTGTGTGATTATCTGTGAGTGGCCTGTACTGGTACTGTATGTTTTTTGAGATGTTAGCAATGCTTGGGAAGGCTTCATAAAGGAACTAGCATTTGGAGAAATAAAGGAGAAGGGGGTACTGTTCCTCCCTATGTGTCTTTTCCAGCTTATGCTCTATAGGTAGTTGGGAGCCAGTGAAAGTTTATGAGCAGGGGAGGGGCATGATCTGTTATCACTCTTCTAGAGATGGGGAAAAGTGGCACCAAGATCCTGGTACCCTCTGTCTAAACCTAACCAGTATTCCACTGAGAGTTGCATATTACAAAGAATGAGAAGGTGCTGGTGTCTGATTCCATTAGTAGGTATATCTAGCATTCTTTTAGAAGTGACCCCATTTTTCTCCTGTTGGGGCTTTCTGGGTATGATTTCAATTAGAATTTAGAGAATTTTTAATTTTCAGTTGCATAATCTCCTTTTTTCTAGATAAACATTAAAACATTATTTACTAGAATGTATTTACTACATTCTGTCTCTCTTTTATGTAGAGATATATTGTTTGCAGTTGTCTTCTGAAATCTGATAAAATCCTTTTTTCCCTTCCCCCTTTCCTCTTTCCTGCTTTCTGCAGCTTCTTCTCTCATCCTCCCAACTCTTTTAAAGGTCTGAGATAAGCTTGGTCTGAGTTAACCCTTTGGCTGCCTCAGCAACTCCATCCTAAGGAGTCTGATATCCGTGAAATATACTTAATCTATTTAGTGGCCCCAATATCCAGACAAACTGAAATCCGTGAAAGTAGGAGGCTGGATCTAGAGAAGTATTATTTACTGAGCTTGATGCCACTGGGAGAAAACTTAGCTCACTAACACAGCTCATCCCTGGATTATGCCGCAGGGCTTCTATGTTGACTTTTTACTAGCTGCCATCAACAATTGCCAGTTATTTTTGTGAGAAAAGGCCTTTTAGAAATAATAACAGTCACAGGTGGAATTGTAGGCTAATTAGCAAATGTGGTTTTTCCCACTGTTCTCAGAAACAGTAACTAGCCTCTCACTAGATAATAGATGTGAAGTGACTTACCCAAGGTCACAAAGAGAATCAACAATGGTGCTGGCATGAAAGCCCTGGCTTTTCACTTCATCTGCAGCCACTGGCATCTAACGTGTTCTTTGAAGGATAGAAACTAGAAATGTTCATCTTATCTCTGGACCTTCTTTGACTACATCCGTTTTCATTCATCTTTTGTTGACATTAGACTTTTAAGTTCCATCAGGGCAGCAAATATCTGTGTCTCCTTAAGGATATGGGGATATCTACTTGTTCTCTTCCTGCTCTTAACCATCCTTCACAAACTTATCTTTCTTTCTTTTTTTTTTTTTTTTGGTGGGGCAATGAGGGTTAAGTGACTTGCCCAGGGTCACACAGCCAGTAAGTGTCAAGTATCTGAGGCCGGATTTGAACTCAGGTCCTCCTGAATCTGGGACCAGAGCTTTGTCCACTGCACCACCTAGCTGCCCCCACAAACTTATCTTTCTTATATATATAGATATGATCCTGTCGCTCTTCTTTTTCTTATTGCCTGCCCAATACATTTCAAACTCTTTAGTCTGATATTCTTAAGGTTCTTCACAATATAGCACCATCCTGCTTTTCCAGTCTTAATTATCTCCATCACTCCTCTCAATCCACTCCACCCTCTGGCCATATTAAACTACTCCCTGTCCCTACTGTCTTGCTCCACAGCATTCCTCCTCACTCTGCTCCCTCTTTTTGGAATGGCCTTTCCTCAATCTTTGTCTACTGATTTCTTTTTTTAAGATCCATGGTCATCCGCGACTGGCAGAAGCCTACTATTAGTTATCTGTCCATGCCTCTTCCCACCCTTGTATTTGTAAAAACAACTTTTGTTTTTGTTTGTAAGTATAAGACTTTACATTCATCCTTACTAAATTTCATCTAGATCTGGTCCAGTGTTCTAGCCTGTTGAAACTTTTTGTGATCAAACCTTGTCATCCACCATGGTAACCATCTCTCCCAGATTTGTATCATTTGCTAGTAGTAGGCTTCTGCCAGTTGCAGATGACCATGGATCAGCGATTTGAAGAGCCACAGGCCACAGTATGGCTGTGCAGTCCGATACGGGAGCCACAGCTCCTGCCTCAACGAGGACATTGGAAAACTGTGCTCTCTGTTCCCCCTCAGTTCCTGCATCTCATTCATTTTTCTTCCTCCAGAACTTGGAGGCCCATCTCAGCTGCGCGCAAGCTGCTCCTGAGTACTGAACTCCGTCGGGCGAGGTCCTTGGCCATCTCCTCCCAGCTGCCGGTGTCTATCCCAGAGCCCTCAAGTCTCACTTGATACATCTCTGTAGCGAAGCTGGGGGCATCCAGCAGGTCTTTGGCCTGAGGCTAACCCACAATAGAGTAGGTCTTTAGGAATGTGCCTGTCTTGCATGTGGTGCACATAACCGAGCCAGCGCAGCTGTCTTTGTTTCAGTAGCGTGTAGATGCTCGGAAGCTGTGCGTGCGCGTTGGAGCACTTCTGTGTTGGTGATCCTATCTGACCAAGATATGCCAAGGATGCTCCAAAGGCAGCGCATGTGGAAGCTGTTAAGCTTCTTCTCTTGTCTAGTGTATGTAGTCCATGTTTTGCTGCCATACAGTAAGGTACTCAGGACGCATGCTCTATAGACGACAAATTTGGTTCGTCTTGTCAGTTTACTGTTTGTCCAGACACGCTTGGCAAACTTAGCCATGTTTGAAGTAGCTTTCCCAATCCTCTGATTGATCTCAGAATCAAGTGACAAATTGTCACTGACAATAGAGCCAAGATACGAGAATTGGCTTATGACATCCAACTGGTAGAACTGGGGGTTTTAGTGGCCCACAAGCTTAATTTGAATGAGTAATACAATATAGCAGCCCCAAAAGCTGTGAAAACTTGCGCTACACTGAGAGTCAGGCATAGCGTCCAGAACATGAGAAGGGATAGACTTCGCCATATTCAGGCCACTCCAGATCCCAGAATATTGTGTTTAGTTTTGGGAACCCCTGTTTAGGAAGGATGTTGATAAACTAGAGAGTGACCAAGAAGGTGTGGCACTTCTGAAACCCTGTTGAATGAGTACTGCTTGAAGGAACTGGGGATGTTCAGCTTGGAGGAAAGAAGCCTTAGAGAGGGGATGGGATAATTGTCTTCAAGTACTTGAAGGCCTTTCATGTTGAAAATGAATTTGACTTATTATTATTCTTTGCTTCATAGAACACAGGTACAATGGAGGCAAATTTTGTCTTGGTGAAAGGAAAATTTCCTAACAGAACTTTCCAAGAGTAGGCTTTCCCTCACAGGATTTCTTTTAATAATGGATTTTTGTTGTTGTTGTTGTTGTTTTTTTGCGGGTCTGTGAGGGTTAAGTGACTTTGCCCAGGGTCACACAGCTAAGTAAGTGTCAAGTGTCTGAGGCTGGATTTGAACTCAGGTCCTCCTGAATCCAGGGCTGGTGCTTTATTCACTGCACCACCTAGTTGCCCCAGGATTTCTTTTCTTTTCTTTTTTTTTTAGGGCAATGAGGGTTAAGTGACTTGCCCAGGGTCACACAGCTAGTAAGTATTAAGTGTCTGAGGTCAGATTTGAACTCAGGTCCTCCTGAATCCAGGGCCGGTGCTTTAAACACTGCACCACCTAGCTGCCCCAGGATTTCTTTTAACAGAGGTTGGATGACCATTGGAAATAGAGTGGATTTCTTAGTCATCTACACGTTAGACTCGGCATTCTCTGAGATCCTTTAAAATAATGGAATTTGGGGCTTTCATTTCTTGCTTTCCGGTATCATCTTGGGCAAGTCATTTCCAATCTCTTAGTCTGGAAAATGAAGGGATTGTATCACAAATTTTCCTAGGTCTCCTCCAGCTCTAAATCCTTTGAAACCTAAACTGTGAAATAACTTGTGTGTCCATATTTTGATGACACTGTAGGCTGTTGTTATTTACTAAATGCAGAATTGATAAGAGGAGCTAAACCTGAACTGGGATGGTTTGCTGTCCTCCTACCTTCAGGTCTCTGTGATCCATCATTCCCTGGCTGTTGTTCAGTTGGGTTGTTAGATTTTACTATACCAAACACCGTAAAAGGGCATTAGAGCAGTTAAATCTGGAGTCCTGCTTTCATAAGGAAAAAAGAAAATGCTGAATTAGGCACTGAAAAAGGCAACCACAGCGATACTTTAATCTTGCATAAATTATCAAGCGACTCAGAAGCCTCAGATTTTACGTCTTGTAGTGGCTGTGCTAATTAATTATTCCACGCAAGTTGGCGTGTGAGTGGGTACTCACGTGGCAGCATGTTTGCTCGTGTGGTTTTTCTAATGGGCTCTATCCCTCCCTGAACAGCAGCTCTGTGGGTGGTGATGTCCTGCCTCCTGAAACCCAATGTGTTAGAGAAGGTAGGGCACTGCTTATGTGTTCTTTATGATAAACCTAAGATTAAATATGACTTGGTCATTAACATATCACATCTGTTGGTGAAGAAAATTGTTCGGCTTGTGAATTTTCAAAGGGATTCTTGGTCTAATATTAGGCATCTTCTTCCTAGTTCAAGGAGGGGGAGATCAGCTTTATTTCCATAGCATATATGGGTTAACTAAGGGTAAGTTGGGGTAGGAATTTAGAATCAGAGCTGGATTGGCACCTTAGAGATTATCTAATTAATATAAGGCTTTGGGGTCCATGGATAGATTTCAGGGGAAGAAAACAAATTACATCTTTACCTTCACTAACCTCTAACTAAAATTTGGATTTCCTTCCATTGTGACTGTAGGAAGCATACATTCTGTGAAGGGGTCCATAGGTTTCATTAGATTGTCAGAGGGGTCCATGATACAAAATGTCTAGACCTCTTTTTCAGAGGAGGAAATTGAAGCTCAAGTAAGTAAATGACTTGGCTTTGGCTTCGTGGTTGAGGGACTGGTTGGAACTCTGGGTTCAGGCCTGCAGGTTGAGCCTATATCTCTGCCCTCCCCTTCCTCCCAAAACAAATTGCTTTTCCTTCTGACTTTGATATTTCTCTCAGTGGCTAAGCCATTTACGTAGTCTCCAGTATTTGAAACCTTAAGGCTGCACCCCTCATATATACTCATTTACCACATCCTGCCAGTTCTGTCTATGCAACATCTCTTATGTCTGCCCCATCTCCTATTTCCATTGCTCCCACTTTACTATAGGACATTATTACCACCCACCTGGACTGTTAGATTAGTTCCCCAACAGTTTTTCCTGTCTGTGCTTTCTTTTCCTTCTTAATTTGTCTTTCACTTGCTGGCACATTTACTTACCTTCTTTATGCTTAGGTCTAGTTTTGTCCCTTCCCCACTCAGAACCCTTCAATATCTATCATCACCTGTTGAGTAAAATTAAAATTCCTTTACCTAGTGTCTGTGACTCCACAATATATCAACTTTCTTTTCGCATCTTAACATACTACATCCTTTCAGTTTACTGTAAGATTCAGAGAAACTAGACTAAGGACTGTAGCTCATACCTGACCCTACCGTCATTTTTCATTTCCGTACCTTTGCTCATGTTGTTCCTTATACAGAATGCCTGTTGAGCAGTACTTCCTTTCCTTTAAGCTTTACTCAAATGCTTCTGTCTTCATGAAAACTTCTCTAAGTCCCTCTCAGTTGGTAAAGACCCCCTGCTCCAGGATCTCACATCACATTTGAGTATATGCCATATCTTCCCACTAGACTGTATGTCTTATTTAAACTTTTAATTTCTTCTGACAGCTCTAATATAGTACTTGGCACATAGAAGGCACAAATGATTTCAAGAAGCTCGTGAATATTTTAAAAGAAAGCATTTTAAGGAGTCCAGAAAAGTTGTCTTTATACTGTGTACAGACAGGTTGGAATACTCCTTATCATGGCTAGTGATTAATTTTAAAAGATGTTAGTCACAGGGACTCTGTCTCCTTAAAACCATAACTCAAGTTTGGTATAGTCGTCTTTTATGCTTATATGGCTAATACAGATGTCATACGGGCAGCTAATTTCATGTCAAAGTGGTTGCGCTAGGTAATTATGTCCAGGGTAACTGGACAGATTGCTGTGAGACCTTGTCCGTATTTGTGAATTAGATGTTGAATTGTGATCCAGGAGCTGCACCGGGTGACCATGGTGGCATATTGCAGAGGGTTTAATTATTCCTGTGTGCCTCACTGCTGCCGTACCCCCACCCCCCACCCCAATGGCTGGGGCTGATGTGTTCTCAGGCTATCCATAAGCACAATTATCAGGGCCTTCTTGAAGTGAGCATATTCTATTCCTTTTTAATATATCCCAGTGTCATGCTTGCTACCTTGCTGATTTATAGTCACCAGCTTGATGTCATCTGTGAACTTAATGAGTCTACTCTCTATTCCATCACCCAAGAGAAACAGAAAAACACCAGGTGGCCTACTGCAAATGGACTCCATTTAAGGCCACGTTGCACTAAGTGGGATCTGCTTTAAAATAGGCCACCCTGTAATATTTAGCAGATAGAGTGACTCCTTTAGCCAGCCTTCTCTGTGTTCTGGGATCATATTCTCCCTGTTTTAGAGAGTAGGAAACCTAGGGGTTGAAAGATGGTGTGACACTCCCTTCCAGATCAGCTTCAGTGACCCAGGAGCTTGAAATAGAGCTTGGAGCTTCTGGTTTCAGGCGCAGGTTACTTGGCAAGCTTGGCTCCAGGAGATTAGCCATAACATGACTGGAGAATCTTTTCCTGTCCCTGAGGATACTTGGGGGTCTCATTTCCTCACCTTCCTCTGGCTAATTCTCACAGCCAATTTTTTCCTTCTCAATGTTAACTAGTCTTTTATTCAGCATTGGATTTGGGGATACTGGCATCTGAGTGCTTTATCGATTTATTCTTTTTGTACAGTGCCAGGGTCATCAGAGTTCAAGAGTATGCCAGAAGTTACAAAAATAAATAAGATCTAGTGGGAGATCCAAGATGTACACAGATAATTGTGATCAAATTAGTATATGATTAAATGCCTAAGATGTTCGCTTTACATCACAATTATGTCTGCCCTAAAGGTCAATGGAGATATATAAGATTGGAATATATGATTGGAAAAGGAGGACTGATCATGTATTGAGATCAAGGGGTAACAGCAAGTGGACAGCCCTCGGGTGCTCAAGCGAAGCAGGTGTGTGCTCGCACGCGCGCGCGCGCGCGCACACACACACACACACACACACACACACACACACACACACACACGACCTGAGTGGTGCAGTGCAGAGGCGGCAGCTGAACTCCTGAGTGCTGCCCCATGACCAGAACCAGATTAAAATATAACTGGGGAATGTTTAACAGAATAAATAAAAATACAACACATCATAGATACTTAATGTTAACTTGTGATTTTTTAAAAAGTCAATATGCAACTCTCTAAGGCTCTGAGTTGCAGAGGAGTTGCAGCCGTGCATTGGTAGTGAAACTTCCTTACCAGGATGTTCTCGCAAGGCCAACCAAACCTTATCCTATACCAAAGGAAAGATCTCCAGCAGGTTGGGTAGACTCTATTAGAAGAATTGTTTAAGTCTCTTGAGAAGAGGCAGACAGGATGCAAAGGCTTGAGAAGTTGTGATCTGTACTGGTGAAAGGATTGCCCACAACCCTGAAATCATGGCTCTGTTAAAGTACTATGGGATTTAAGTAAGTCATAAGAGAAATATAAAGTACTTGAGTTCACAGAGGTGATATTTATATGGCACTTTAAGGAGCACAAAACACTTAACCTACATTATTTCACTTGATCTTCATAAGAGCCCTGTGATGTAAGTACTACAGCTATTGTCACCCCCATTTTATAGATGAGGAGACTGAGTGACTTGTCCACAGTCAGGTTACTAATAAGTGTCAGGCAGGATGTGAACCGGGGTCTGTCTTCCTGCCTCTAGAGTCATCACTCTTTCCACCACAACACTTTTAGCTGGGAGAATCACATAAGATTTCATGGAGGATATAATGAGCATTTAAGCTCAACTGTGAAGGATGGGTAGGATTTCAGTAGGCAGAGATGCTAAAAGGACATTCCAGATGTATAGGAAATAGTATGGGCAGACAGAGGTGGGAAAGGGTAGGATTTATGCTGTGGATTATGGTTTGGGGTTTTAGGAAAATGCTTTATCTCCTACAGTCTGACCATTAAAAATTTCATTATCTTAAAAGGTATAACCAATCTGTAGGACTTGGGCTATGTAGTATAATTACTCTAACTGAAGACTTTTCAATTTGAGGGTCAAGGGAGGGAGAAGAAGGATTTTCTAAGAGAGTTGTTAGGGGGGGTTGTGGAAAATAATGATAATAATGATAGCATTATATAGTGCTTTATAGTTTGCAGAGTGCTTTACCAATGTTAGTTCTTTTGATCTTCACAACAGTCTTGAAAGGTAGGTGCTATGATTATTATATCCATTTTATGAAAATCAGAAACCGAGGCTGGGCAGGGTTAAGTAACATGTCTAGTGTTACATGGCCAATAAAGCAATAAACAGAATTCGAACTTAGGGCTTTGTAGCTGTTAAGTCAAATGTTACCCATCTTCTGCAGCAAAATATTTTCCTCGGGCTGCCTGCTCCCTTATTTCATTCCCCTCTGAGTTGGGCTAGTTGTATTCATCTTGACCTGACTTAGGACCTTCTGTCTAACCCTCCCTTCTGGGAGGCAAATGTGCTGACTAGGCTTTGTCTAAAGGGATGGAAGGAAAGAGGTAGATGAGCTTTCAGCTTAGAAAGAATATCCTCAGACTCATGATGGAAAATGCTCTCTAAATCCAGAAAAAAAAAGAACTGTGGAATCTAGATGCAGATTGAACCATACTATTTCTACTTTTTTTGTTTTTGTTTTTTGAGGTTTTTCCCTTTTGTTCTGATTCTTCTTTCACAGCATGACTAATGCAGAAATATGCTTAATGTGATTGTACATATATAACATAGACTGCTTGCTGTCTTGGGGAAGGAGGGGAGGGAAGGAGAAAAATTTGAAACTAGAAATCTTATAAAAACAAATGTTGAAAACTATCTCTACATGTAACTAGAAAATAATAAAATACTTTTATGATTAAAAAAAAGAAAGAATATCCTCAGAAAGGGCTAGCTTGTGGTCTTTTCCCTTCATGGGCTTCATATAATGGTGGATAGAGTGCTTGGACCTTGAGTCAGGAAGACTTGAGTTTAAATCTGGCTTCAGACAGTTGCTAGCTTTGTGACCCTGGGCAAGGCACTCAGCCCTCTGTTTGTCTCAGTTTCCTCATCTTTAAAATGGGGATAACAATAGTACCTACCTTTCAAGGTTGTTGTGAGGATCAAATGAGGTAATAATTATAAAGTGCTTATTGCAGTGCTTGTCAATCAATCAATCAATCAGTAAACATCTATGAAGCACTTACTGTGTGCTAGGCACTCTGCAAAGTGCTGGGGATACAAAAAGAGGCAAATGAACAGTCCTTTCCCTTAAGGAGTTTGCAATGTAATGAGGGAGGCAACAGGCAAACAAATACATACAAAAACAGGTTAAAAATTAAATAGTTAACAGCGGGGAGGTACTGAAATTAGAAGGGTTGCAGAAGACTTCCTGTAGAAGGTGGGATTTTAGTTGGGACTTTAAGGAAGCCGGTGAGGTCAGTAGTTGGAGTAGAAGAGAGAAAGTGTTCTAGGCATTAAGAACAGCCAGAGAGAATGCCTGGAGCCAAGAGATGGAGTGTCTTGTATTTGAAACAGCTAGGAGGCCAGTGTCATTGGATTGAGGGGTATCTGTCAGAGCGAGGTGTAAGAAGACTGGAAAGGTAAGAGGAAGCTAGGTTATGAAGGACTCTGAATGCCAAAAAGAGCAATTGGAAGTCATTGGAGTTTATCAAGTAGGGGAGTGGCATGATTGGACCTACATTTTAGGAAAATCACTGTAGTGGCTGAATGGAGAATGGATTGGAGTAGGGAGAGACTTGATGCAGGCAGACCCACTAGCAAGCTATTATGTTAGTCTAGGTTTGAGGCGATGAGTTCCTACATTACAGTAGTGTCAGTTTCAGAGGAGAGAAGGGGGCATATTTGATAGATGTTGTAAAGGTTAAATTGACAGGCTTTGGCAACAGCTTGAATGGATGAGAGGAATTGAGATTACTCCTCATTTACGAGTCTGAAGGACTGAGAGGCTGGTATTTTCCTCTATAGTAATAGGGAAGGTAGAAGGCAGGGTTTGGGGTAAGAGTTTAGGGGGAAAGATAATAACTTCTGTTTTGGACATATTAAGTTTAAGATCTCTATTGGACATCCATTTGGAAATGTCTGAAAGGCAATTGGAGATGCAAGGTTTGAAGTCATCAGAGACTGTGACAGGAAAGATAGATTTGAGAATCATCAGCATAAAGATAGTAATTACATCTATGGGAGCAGATGAGACAAGCCCCCCCCCCCCCAAGTGAACTAATATGGTTGATTGGTTGGTTGTTGTCCTTCGTTCTCAAAGAAGACCAAAATGACATCACTATGTTGAGGTCATGGTACAGTGCTAGGCATACAAAATTGTTGACTAGATTAGTTTTGGTTACATACACATCCATATATGCATATGCATATACACACACACACACACACACACGGAGAGACACATATATAGACACACACTTGTGCAAGGAGTGTTAATACATACAAGTTCTGTCTCCCCAGCTAGACAACAAGCTTGGAGTCAGAGGATCTAGCTTAAAATCTTAGCCTTTCACTTATTGTAATGCACAATGTAGTAGAAAGAGGCCTGGTCTTAGAATCAGAAAAACTTGACTTGAATCCTGGCACCACTGCTTAGCAGATCCTGACTTTAGGTAGTCATTACTAATTTGAGTCTCAAAATAATTTTCTGGCTCTAATCCATGACTCTTACATCCCTAACAATAGGCTTACCATCCTTTGCTTGAAGATCTCTGTATCTTGAAACAGCCCATTTCATTTCTGAGTAGTACTTAGTTGTTATGAAGTTGTTCCTTAAAATCTTTGTGTGTGTGTGTGGGGGGGGGGGGGGCAATTGGGGTTAAGTGACTTGCCCAGGGTAACACAGCTAGTAAGTGTCAAGTGTCTGAGGCCGGATTTGAATTCAGGTCCTCCTGAATCCAGGGCCAGTACTCTATCCACTGTGCCACCTAGCTGCCCCTGTTCCTTAAAATCAAGCCTATATCATAGCTTTCCGAGTCCAAGCAGAACAAGTCTTACTCTTCTGCTTGTAGCCTTTCAGATACGAGAAGACAGTTACCATTTTTTTTTTTTTATTCATTAGGGTAGCAATCTCCTGTTTCTTTATCTGATCTTCATATGGCATGAACTCATGAATTTCATATGGCATGGTCCTTCACAATTGAGATTATCCTTCTCTGGAAACTCTCAGCTTATTCTTGCTGAAATTTGTCTTCTGTAACTGAACATATGGTCTGACCAGGGAAGAATATAGCAGGATTCTCATTTCCCTTGTACTGAACATGAGGCCCCTGTTAATGTAGGTTAGGATCGTATGAGATTTTTTTGGCTGCCATATCACAAAACTGACTTACATTGAGGTTGCAGTTCATTGAGCCCAATTTACATTTAGTCATACTAAATTTCATCTAATTAGATTTGGTTTAGTCTTCTAGTCAATTAAGAGCTTTTTGGATCCTGACTTTGTCAACCATTGTGTTAGTTATCCCTCACAGGTTCTGTGTTTTCTGCAAGTCTTAGAGATCTTTTGATGGTGGTGATGTGGTGTTGTTGGTTTTATAAGACTGTCAGTGTAAGATAGAAGGCGATGTTTAGCTGAGGAATAGAACTAGTTACTCCTGGCTGGCTCCCTTACCTCTTTGTATACATATCTTGTATGGATGGGGAGATTGTTGGAGCTGCCCCCTGGTATATCTTTAAGTTGCTAGGCTCATTCTATGTTCAGGAGAGTTTGGATATACTTGTCTTCATAGGGAAAGCTTTTTAAAATGTCATTAACAGGGCAGCTAGGTGGCGCAGTGGATAGAGCACCGGCCCTGGAGACAGGAGGACCTGAGTTCAAATCTGGCTTCAGACACTTGACACTAGCTGTGTGACCCTGGGCAAGTCACTTAACCTCAATTGCTTCACAAAAAAAAATATCATTAACATCTTTTTATTATCTAGCTCTGAGCCTATGGATGGGTAAAACCCAAGTGATTAGAAAGAGAATTTCTCTGTCTCCCTGCTTCCTCTTCTCCCTGTGTCCTTTTCCCTTTTTTTTCCGTTTTCCCTCTTTTCTCCCTCTTTCTCCCCTTTTCTCTCTTAGACCATAGCCTTCCTTTAACATACAGGCCAGCAATGCAAGGGTTAACTACAGTTTTACCTTAATACAGACTTTTAGAAAATAGAAGGACAAACATGTAAAATAAACTTTAAAGAAACAGAGATCAAGTTTGGAATGAATACAAGCTCTCCCAGGGAAGGAAAGTAGAATGGGGGAAGTAGAATCACTGTCTTGGATTTGGCAAGTTCAACAAACCTGGGTTCTACCTTAGATATTCCTTGGTCCCTGATTCAGTGCTGACCACATCACAGCAGTTCTACTTCTGATTCCATGATAATTACTCTCCCTGGCTTTACTGGTGTTAGCTTTTCCTCTCCTCCATTCTTTTTTTCTGGTGATACATTTGCCAGGGCTCTGCACCTGCCCTGGGTCCTGGCTTCTGGGTGCAAAGTAGCCCTAACCCCCTGCTTCCTCAGGGTCCGGCATCCTATCATCCTTCCCAGTGTCTCTGGAGGTGGTGGTGGTGGTGCCTGGGATGTAGTATTGTGGACAAGTGGCCCATGATGAGGCTGTGGCGGTACTGCTCTTGCTCACTTCTTGCACTAATAGACACCTCTCTCAAGGCTTCTCTCCATTCAAGAAATTGGAGGGGCTGAATTCTCTCTGGGCTTTATTAGATGGACATTGGGGGATTTCTCACAACCTCTATGCCTTTTTATACAAGCCACTGATTAAAATTTTAAATAGCACCTCTCAAGTTCACTCCACTGTGATCTTCCATAAGTGACATGAATCGTCCTGTCCTTTAGGAAAATGAAAATCATTCTGGCAGCCAGGTGGAGTATAGACTTGAGGCAGGAAAACCAATTAGATTATTGTAATAGTCCAGGTAAGATGTGATGAAGCTTGAACAGTCAGGGTGTCCTTGTAAATCGAGAAGAGACAGGTGCAAGCGATGTGTTGGAAGTAGAATTGGTAACATTTAGATAGAGAAAATTCTCCTCTTCCTCATTTTAGCCTCCTGGCTTTCCTGACTTACCTCAAGTCCAGACTAAAGTTCCACCTTTTATAGGAAGCCTTTCTTGATGCCCCATCATTCTTTTTTTTTTTTAAAGTGAGGCAGTTGGGGTTAAGTGACTTGCCCAGGGTCATACAACTAGTAAGTGTTAAGTGTCTGAGACCGGATTTGAACCCAGGTACTCCTGACTCCAGGGCCGGTGCTCTATCCACTGCGCCACCTAGCTGCCCCGTGTCCCATCATTCTAATGCTTGTATTCTGTTGATTATCTCCACTCTATCCTGTCTATAGTTAGTTTATTTGTACATAATTGTTTGCTTAGTGCCTTCCTCATTACACTGTGATCTTGAGAGCAACAACTATCTTTTGCCTTTCTTGGTATTCCCTGTGCTTAGCATGGTGTCTGGCAAATAATAGATGCTTAATAAATGCTCATTGACTGATTGAGGGAGAATGAGAAGTTAAGAGAGCTTTAAGCCTTCAGACTTAAGTAACTAGAAGGATGGTAGAGCTCTCACCAATAATAGGGAAGTTCAGAAGGAGGGTGGGTTTGTGGGTAAAAATGGCAAAATTTGGCATCTGATAGCATATGTGGGGTGAAGGAAAGTAAGGAGTAGAAGATAATTCTGTGGTTGTGAACCTGGGAGACTAGAAGGATGGTGGTACCTTTGACAGATGTAGGAAAGTTTAGAAGTTGAATGGATATTGGGAAAATATGAGTTCTGTTTTGGACGTATTGAATTTATGGTACTCACAGAAAATCCAGTTTGAAATGATCAATAGGTAATTGATGAAGTAAGACTTAAGCTTTGGATAGAGATTGGTGCTGGGATCTGAGAATCATCTGAGAGAAAGTATAGAGAGAGGGGAGAAGAGGGTCCAGGATAGAGCCTTGAAGATCGTCAGGATTTAGGAGGAGTGGTATGGATGATAAGCCAGGATTTTAAAGCTCCAAAGAGCAAAGGAGTCTTGAGAATGAGTGGTTAGGTAGGCAGGACTACCAGGAAGAATTTTTTTGGGAGGGTGAGGAAGAATATTTTAATAAAAACCAAGAGAGGAGAATGGTATATAGGAGGAGAGGGTCAAGATTAGAAAGGGAAGAAAGTGAATTCAGATCTGGAATAATGGACTGAGAAACTACTGTGGAGTGCAGGGAATAGACGTCTGGATGAGGGCTAAGAATAGGTTTAGGAGGGGCAAGGCATAGGGAGAGATGGTATGTTAGGAGGTTATGATCTGTTAGGAGAACGTCAGGTTTTTTTTTTAAATTGAGAATGTGAATCACTTGTGGGTAATGGTGAGATTCAATGTAACCATCCATGTATGCAGTTGTGGTAGAGTGAAAGGAGTAGGCCATGGGATTTAATCCTGATAAAGAATTTGGAGTTTAGGGAGTTTGAGGGGACATTTTAATGAATGTTGAAGTCCTTTAGTATAAGGGCAGGAATTGGGGAGGAGAGGAAGATAGTGAGCCTGATAAGGTTAAACTCATAGGTGCTAAACTTATTGAGAAAGGAAGGAGAAAGACCTGGGAACTAGCATGCACACAAGAGCTGCCTTGATCTGAATTTGGTAGAAGTGGTTTTTTGTTTTTGTTTTTGTTTTTTGGGTAGAACATTTTTAATGAGTGAACTTTAGAGAAGGAGAGGTTCCTGTGTGTAGATGGGAGATAGAGAGTATAGAAGTAGCCTTAGGGAGCAAGGAGTCTTCCATCTTCTCCTGGATTGGACAATATTGATTGACAGTAGTGTAGAGGATAGTCAGAATGTAGCATCATCAGAAGGAGCTCAGGTGGAAGCAATTTGAAAGAAAAAGGTCCACAATGAAAGATTTGTTTAGTTATGGAATTGGAATTCCAGAGGGCACGCAGGAAAGGGGTGGGCAGGATTGGAGTAGGATTAAAGAAGATGAGAAATGATAAAATGGGAAGTGTATGGGGTGGGGATAGTTTATTCTTGAATGTAGTATCTTAGTCACTCATGGGATTACCTGGGTTTGGGTCCAGTGTTGCTTCGGTCTGGAGTGGTGGGCAGCACTTCAGCTTGTTCCCTCTCTCCCTCCATGTCAGAGGGCCCAAGTCTGAGTTGTTCCTCCTCTTTCTATTTCTCCTGCACATAGCACATTTTTTGGTTTGAGAAATGCTTGTTGATCGATTGATTGTCTTCCCATGGTACTTCCAACGTTGTTTGCATTTTTTGTTATTTATCCAATTTATATTGTGTGAGGTGACTTAGTTGTTTAATTTGCATTTTTTTCACTGTGATTTGAAGAGTATTTTTATATGGTCATTTTAGTTTGCAATTTTTTTGGAGATCAATTTGTTCATATTCTTTGAAGACTTTCATTTTGGGGCATGGCTCTTTTTTTTTTTTAAATTTATTAATTAATTAATTTATTTTTAGTGAGGCAATTGGGGTTAAGTGACTTGCCCACGGTCACACAGCTAGTAATTGTTAAGTGTCTGAGGCTGGATTTGAACTCAGGTACTCCTGACTCCAGGGCTGGTGCTCTATCCACTGTGCCACCTAGCTGCCCCTGGCATGGCTCTTTTTAAAAAGTATAGTTATATTTCTTCCCTACATATTTTAGGTATCAAATTTTTATTGGGGATATTTGATACAAATATTCTATCTTCATTGATTTTATTCATGTGAAAGCTTTTTAATTTTATGTAGTTAAATTTTTTTTAATGACCTTTACTGTCTTTGGTTCAGCATTATGCATAGTTGTGAAGGGTATTTCTGTTGCATATTCATTTTGAGTTTATTGTGGCATATACTCCCCAGACTCTATTTCTGCCTCTCATACCTATAATTAGGTTATCTTATCAGGTCTCTACCACATGACTTCTTAGCCACTTCCATACTATCCCATTGAATGGAACCCTTCCCTCTCTTACCTCCTTCCCTTCCTGCTTTATCTTCTCTTTCCCACCTCTATTTCCAGATCTTTTCTGAGAACAATAATCAAATCAACACTCTCCTTGCTAGAAAAGATGTGCCATTCAATTACCTTATGGCTCTAGTCACCATTCCCTCAGATTTCCCTGGCCAAGACCCTGCCACCACTCCCCTATAGGTATGGTCAATGAGAATGTCAGCTTTTTGAGGACAGGGCCTGTCTTGTTTTCTTTTCTTTGTTTCCTAATCATTTAGCACAGTGGCATACATAGTAAATGTTATTTCATTCATTCTGTCATATATGGTGTAAGTTGTTGATTTAAACTTAATTTTCAATGAACTGCTCACTTTTCCCTGCAGTTCTTACTTATCAAAACGAGAGTCCTTTTCCTAGTGTATGTTCTTGAGTATATCACATAGGTCTGGGCTATTTTCAGTTGCTTCTTTTTTCTTATTTATCTAGACTGTTGTCTACTTTCCTACCTAAAAAAACCAAAGAACCCAACAACTAATAATAACAACAACAAAAAAACCCAAATAGTTTTGGTAATGACTGCTTTGTAATATAATTTGATATTTGGTAAGGCCTTGTCCTCTTCCTCTGCAGTTTTTCCTTATTATTTTCTTTTAGATTCCAGACCTTTTGTTTTTCCAAATTAATTTTGTTATGATTTTGTCTAGTTTTCTAAAGTATCTCCTTAGTAATTTGACTTATGTAGTACCAAATGTCTAAGTTAATTCAGATGGTGTTGTCATTTTAATATTTTGGCATGACCCAAGAAGCTCTCCAATTATTTGTCTCCCTTTATTTCTGTAAAGAGTGTTTTGTACTCATTCTTGATAGCTTCCAGTCCTTCTTGGACTGACTTTCTCTGTAGAATTTTTAAATCATAGAATTATACCTATGGTTTTTTGGGGGGAACCTCTTAAAATCTGTTCTCTCCAAATCTAGGGTGCATATTAGACAGTGTCTTTTCTCTAGACCCTTAGGGGCCATTAAAATTGAACTCTAGATCTTTAATAGTCCAGAACTACTGGTCCCTGGACTAATGTGTTACCCTTTCCTACCAAAGGCCTTCAGTCCCTGAGTGCTAATTATTTTACCATGATTGTAGCGTAGCTGACATTACCTTTTTAGGGTAATATAATCTAGATTTCATTCTTGACTTCTCACTTCCATATCCAACTCTCTTGTCAGTCCTGTTGATCCTACCTTCTCATCGTTTCTTGTATACTCTCCCTTCTCTGAGACTGCCAGCCCCCTGGTGCAGGCCCTCATCACCTCACACTTAGATTACTGCAGTAGGCTTCTTATTCATCTTCTTGCCTCAAATTTCTCCTTATACCAGTCTTCCACTCCTAAAACACACTTTCTAAGGCTCCATCTGTGACGGAAAATGTGGTTGGAGTGGTAGTAGTGTGCAGAGTACATCCTGAGGGTTTTGTTTTTTAATACAAACTTGATTATTCCAGGCCAAAGACAGCAGGTGTGAAGTGAAAAAAAAATCAGCTGCCTGACTCCAGCAGGACCCCAAAATGAATGTCGGGTACAAAATGTTCTTGTGGTGGGCTGAACAGGTGGAAGAGGGTGGGGCCTCTTTGTGCTTCCAGCTTAGAAGTGACAGACCTCTTCTCAGCATCCACCTCCTATGACCCTAGTTTCCTCAGACCGAAACCAGCTACAAGGGGAAGGTTTTTCAAGTGTTCCAAGGTCTGGATGGCTGTACTGAGAGCCTATTTGAAATATCCCTTTTCTAGGCCTGTGAAAAAGAAAGGAGATATTTTCAATCTCCTATAAAAGGAGTTTAGCCTGGGAATTTCCAGAAAACAAGTGTCCTACAATTAGCTTCTGGCTGATAAACAGCTTGTGGTTGAGGGAGGGGACAGGGTGGTGATAATGCATCCATATTGTCTAATGTACAGTGGAGAGTATTAAATTTAGATTAAGAGGACTTGAGTTCCAACCCCACACTGCCACTTGCCCTGGGTGACCTTGGGTGATTACTAACCTTCCAGAACCTCAATTTCTCTGTCTATAAATGAGGGGGTTGGAATATGTGACCTCTTAGGTTCCTTCCTGTCCCAAATCTATAATTCTAGTACTCATCAGTGGTATTAGAACTTTTTTTAGGGGGTGGTACCTGGAATTTCTCCCTCCCCCTTGCTACTATTTTTTTCTTCTTTGCCCTGGGGCCCAGTTATGCTCCTTTCTGTCACCACTTTCCTCCTAGGCTCTGCTGGGACATGCGTGGCATGCTGTCACCTGTGCCTCACCCCTGATGGGGAGGCTTTGTTGAAAAGTGTCTTAAACTTGATCCCCCTGCTTATAATTTTTTACAGCTTCAGTCTGTCTGCTGGCCTGAAACAGGTGCCCCTGGCTGTGGTTCCTGCTTCTCCCTTTAGACCCCTGAAGGGTATTTCAGATACCAATCTCACCTCCGTAGTATAATGTCTTGTAGCTTCATTTAGATCAGTTTAATTTGCTTTTGTTTTGCTGCTTGGTTAATAGGCCCTGTGTGTCCCAGGTCTCCTGTTTGCTGTTCTAAACTTCCTCATGGCAGGGATTGTGCCTTCCTTTTCTCATGGGAGTCATGTCTCCTGTCTCCTCACCATACAAACACACAGCACTGTAGGGCTTCATAAACAGCAGGCATGCAGGAAATGTTGCTGACTGACTGATTGAAGGCATGTGAATGAGCTGTGTTGGGCATAGCCCGAAGGCACAACATCCTTGGCCTCATTGGAAAACTTGGCTGTTTACTCACTTGTGCCTAGTGGTCTCAGGCAAGAACTTTTTCAAGAAAATGCAGGTGTTCTTCATGGAGCAGCTGAACTGCCATGGTGGGCAGAGAAAGGGTTCTGGACTAGGTTCTTGGTCTGCTGTAGAACTTGGGCTATGTGGCCAAGAGGTCTTTGAAAAGTAAAGTTCCCAGCTTTAGAAACAAAAACGAAAAAGTTCTAAATTTGTGACTTAATGGTGATGAAGATCTGTGTCACGATAATTCAGACAGGCACCGAGGACTCTCATGCCACCCCTTTCTCTGACTGTGCATGCCTGTACTCTGTGTGTGTGCATGCATATATATCTGCATATGTATATACACATACACAGATTTAAATATGAGATGGCTTAGGGGAAAATCTTTAGGAAACTGAGTTCTGGAATTCATGTCATCATTTGGAAATTTTTTTTTTCTTAATTCATATCTATTACCCCCACCCCCAGGTGAATTTAGCTGTTATGATGAATTGTTGACACCAATTCTCTATTGATGATGCATTGTATTGTAGGCTTTTTTTGTTTTTCTCAGCATACTTACCTCCTTCTTGGATGGAAGGACAGCTTCACTGATTTGTCAGCCAGGATCGGACTGAAGCTGTTGGCCATGGTCTGGGGAAGGCATTTTGGCCTAGTGTTCGATTCTGTAAGCAGTGAGTGATGGATATGTGGGAATGATATATGTTCATCAGGCTCCTCTATAGATGAGGGCTCTGTATTCTGGGGGACTGAATTGTCCCAATCAATCAATAATTACCTGTAATCTAAAAATCTTCTTTCTGGAGACTGATTGGAAAGAGTTGAAATAATCGGTTTTTCAGAGAAGGAAGAACAGCTAATGAGAAAGCTAGCAGGATCAATTAATTTATTTGGTCAGCAAATACTTATTAAAGCCTTATGATTTCAGAAGCAATTTGGAGACTAGGTCCAACTTCTCTCATGGCAATACCCCATCTCTTCTCTCACAGCCCCCACTTTGGTTCATTTCTTCCCTTCTTGCCTGGACTATTTATTACAATAGATTCTTACTTTGTCTTCCTACCTGCATGTTCCATACAACTGTTATTTGAGAAGCAGTGTGACATAGTGGGTAGAGTGCTGGACTTGAAGTCAAGAAGAGCTGGATTCCAATTCAGCCTCTTAACCTGCACTTATTTGTACAAAATTGTTTGCCTGCATATTAGGTTACTTAATTTTTTGGGTCCTTGCTTTCCTTATCTGTAAAATGAGGGGTTTAGAAGGCATTCCTCTGATATCTCTTCCGCTCTAAATCTGTAGACCTCCCCTGCTCAGTGTCTGCTTGTTTCTTTCGAAAGAATATATACTCTATTGGAGTTTAAAGTTAATCTGGCTCTAACCTATCTTTCCAGACTGATTTCACATTACTCCTTCTCATACACTTAATGTCATAGACAGTTCTGATGTTCCATTTTCCACTGCTCTGAATTTGTCTAGATCTTGAATGTGCTACCTGGTCATCTCCACCTCTACTTCTTGGAAGCTCCTTAGCTTGCTTTCAAGGTTCATTTCCAATTCAACCTCCTATGGAAGGCCTTTACTGTTCTTCCCATTTATAAGTACTGTCTTTACCCAGAAAATTTTTGTTGTCAGGTTGTTTTTCAGTCATTTCCAAATCTTCACAACTGTGGTGCTCTATCCATTGTGCCACCTAGCCCACCTTGAAGCTACTTTGTATTTATTTTGTTTACATTTTGCATCTGGTATCCTCATGATGACAAGAAAAATGTGGGTGGACCTTCTGTTGTGAACTTATGGAAAGACACGAACCACCCCCCTCCCCCCCCCCAAAAAAAAAAAAAAGAAAAAAAAGAGGACACAAACCAGAGTTATAATAGAATGGGCAAGTGCAGATAGATTGTGATCTGCATTGTTAGAGTATCCCTAGTGATGAGATTAGAGTTTAAGTGTATTTTTTTTGTACTTATTTAATCTGTGTAGATATTGTTCCTGCCACTGCCCTTCTTCCCTCTGTAGGCACCTTGAGAGCAAAGACTGTTTCATTTTGGTCTGTGTCCCCAGTACACAGCAGGTGCCTAATAAATGCATGTTCATTAGGAGGAACTAGGAAACAGTGGGAGTGTCATTAAGCTAGGATCGGGAGATAATGATCTTTGGAGGTGAACTGCTGCTGAGGGAGCAGTTTATCTTTTAGAATAAGACCTGGGGAGTCAGAAAGGAGTCTTATTACAGACGGAGCTGGAAGAGAAACCGGACTTCTTAGTGATCCAGTGAGAGAAAGACTGAGCAAATTGTAGCATCCAGGACTGTTGCATATCTGCCTTGAAAATCTTCCCATAGTATTAAAATTGTACTCTAAATTGGACACGATGCAGGCTTGTTGCTACTTCTACTGCCTAGCTGTAGAGGGTGCTGGGGAGACAAGCTGCAGGCTTGTGATAGCAAAAGTGACCTCAGAGAAAGGAGATAACCCAAATGGGGCCTTTTGCTATCATTGGTATGATTTGGTTTCCTCTCCCATGAGTTGGGTATAGCCCCTCCTCGTTAGGCAGTTGGTGCTTTCTCCTTCAGGCTTTCCTTTGACTTCCTAGGGCCCTCTGCTCTGCCAGCTGCCTTTCCCTGCTGTTTGTGTTAACTTGTGAAAGTGAGTCCCTGCTGAGAGGCACTGAAAGCTTCTCATTTGGAGGCCTTTGTATGGGAAGCCCGGGAGACCCCTCCTGAATGCCGCAGGGCAACGTAAACAAGCAAAGCTTGGGTAATAAAATGTAATGAGGAGTAGCAGCAGGAAACCAAGATGTCAAATCCGTATTTGCAACAGGCAAGGAGTCTGTAAATCAACTGCTGCCTGGCATGGCTTGTACATTGTGAGCTTTGCATCACAGTGGGCTTGCAGCCACTTTCTTCCTGAGGTCTCAGAGGCGCTGTGGCTCTCCCTCAGTTGAGTGTCAAGATCAACTGTGATTTGCCAGCCCTCAGTTGAGCTTCCTCACAGAGCACCAGTTCCTGAGAGCAGGGACTGTTTTTTGCCTGTGTGGGTGTGGGTGGTGGTGGTGGTGGTGGGTGGTATTCCCAGCAATTTGCACAGTGCCTGGCACATAGTAGGCACTTAAATGTTTATTGAGTGGGAAATTGCCTTCAGGCTAGGACTATCAAGTCTGTATTTCTGGGGGAACTTGTAGGCAATGCCATAGGGAATCCAGGTATTTCTCCCTCAGTGAATTGGTGGGGTTTTTCTTTTGCTAAGTGCTTTTGGGTGGAAATCTCTCCCTTCTTATGCCAGTCTCAACGCGTTAGGTTGTGACTCCCCAGGCTTCTTCTTGCTGTGCTTTTTTCTTTGTTTAAAATATTCATGAAAGTGGAGTGGCTAAGGCACTTAATGGATAGGGTGGCCTTTCAAGACCAAAGCAAAAACCAACCCATGGCTGTCAAGTATATGTGTGTGTGTTTTAAAATTCTTAGTCCAGATCCTATCAATAGACTCTCTACTATTGACTCAAGGCTCTTTTCCAGGTGTTATTTATAGCTTTTTGTTAGAAGGGACTAAAGGCTGGTCAAATAGGTTCTTAGAATGTGGCTAATGGGAGGGGTTCTGTTTAGAGTAATTCCTATTGCAGAAGAGGCTTTCTGGAGAAATGGCCTACCATAAGACAGACTGAACAGGTGACATGATGCTAATGAGTCCAAGAGCAGCCATTCTGTTATTCAGTAAGTTCTTATTTTATTTTATGGAGAACTCACAGAAGGCAAGCACTCACATGGTGGTCGGAAAAAGGGGTATAAGGACACTCCCAAGGTCTCTCTTAAGAACTTTGGGATTGATTACATGATATGGGAGTCACCGGCACAGGATGCCCTCATCAGAGAAGGAGCTGTGCTCTATGAGCAAAGCAGAATTGAAGTAGCTCAAAAGAAATGCAAGATGTACAAATTTAGAGAATCTAGCCCAAATGTTCACATGGATTATTTGTGCCCGATCTGTGGTAGAGCATAGTGAGCTCATATTAGGCTGATCAGCCACAGTCGGACACACTGTAACTTGACTCTAACATAGTGATGTCATTTTGGTCCTCTTTTAGAATGAAGGACAACCACTACCAACCAAGTTTTCTATTAAGCCACCTACTGTGGCAGAACATTGCACTGGGATTTGGTGGAGGGAACTATCAAATATAAGATACAGTTCCTGACCTGGGAGTTACCAGTCTTGCTGGGGGAGATGAATTTTACATACACACATGATAACAGCTTATATTTCTGTAGCAAGGTAGGGATTACAAAGCACTTTCCTTGCACTAGCCCTGTAAAGCCAGTAATATCATTGCATGGTGATATTTGACAAAGTGTCTAGATAACTGGGAATAATAATTCCTATTTCTATGTCACTTTAAGGTTTACAAAACATGTTCTAAATAGCAACCCTGTGAAATGGGTTGTGCACCTATTATTATTCCATTTTACACATGATGGAGCAGATCTGTCTACAAGCATTTAAATGTCTGCTCTGTACCACGCAGTGTGCTAGGTGCTGGGGGAACATAAACACAATGAATGAACAAACCTTTACTCACAAAGAGGTTGCGTTCTAATGAGAAAGACAACTAGTACATAATGATATGCAGAATATGGGAAGAATAAATAGAAATCAATACAGGGCAGTTAATTACATGGTCCTTTGGGAGGGAGAGTGAAAGGATCAGTTGTGAAAGGATCAGGAAAGGCATCACATAGAAGAAGGTATTTGAGTTGCATCTTAAAGATAGAGGGGGAGCCTTAATTTGCTCAGTAAAGTAAGAGGACCTGGGAATTGGTGAACAGCAGTCATCATGATCTGAATTAGCAGTGGAGATCAAGGAGTCTTCCAGTTCCCCTTGTATGCATTGAAAGGGAGGGGGTGGGTGGTGAGGGAAAGCACCGACAATGGTAGGAAGGACCCTTTTCAGAGTATCCTCAGAAGGGGCCAATGGTTGGTGAGGGATTGTAGATGTAAGGAGTTTGAGAGAAAGAGGTCCAGAATGAAGAGGGTTTGTTCAGTGATATACCAGGGATTACTTAAGGCACAGTGGAAATCTGGATTTGAGTCAGGAAGACCTGAGATCATATCCTTCTTGGGATTGCTAGCTGTGAGACCCTAGGTAAGTCACTTAACCTCTCAGCCTACATGCTCATTTGTAAAGTGAGAGTAATAATAGCATCTCCCTGCTTATTGATTGAATACTGGGTTGTCATGAGAATCAAATGAGATAACATTTTGCAACATAGTGCAACAGCAATATGTAAATGCTAGTTGTTGTTCAGTTATTTTCATTCATGACTTCATGATCCCAATTGGGGTTTTCTTGGCAACACACTGGAGTAGTGTGCCATTTTTTTCTCCAGCTCATTTTTTGTTTGTTTTGTTTGTTTATTTTTGCGGGGCAATGGGGGTTAAGTGACTTGCCCAGGGTCACACAGCTAGTAAGTGTCAAGTGTCTGAGGCCAGATTTGAACTCAGGTACTCCTGAATCCAGGGCTGGTGCTTTATCCACTGCGCCACCTAGCCGCCCCTCCAGCTCATTTTACAGATAAGGAAATTGAGGCAAACAGGGTGAAGTGACTTGCCCAGTGTCACACAACTAGTAAGTGTCTGAGGCCACATCTGAACTCAGGAAGATGAGTCTGCCAGACTCCAGGCCCAACATTCTCATCCACTATACCATCTAACTGCCCAAATGCTAGTTAATACTATGTAAATGCTTCTTGTTGCTGCTGCTATTATTACTACTATTACTACTAATTACTGCTACCACTACTACTTGGGATAGCATTGAAGAAGTTGGAGGGGCAAGGCTGGAGTGCTTTTCTGTGGTAGATAACTGAGTAATACATAGATAGACAAAAGAGGTGGCAAAGATTGTCAGCCTTAGGGGTAATGATTTACGGCAAGTGAATAAGAAGACTCTCAGTTTCCTAGGGGTGTTGTTGTCTGTCAAGGGATAGGGGTATAGAGAACTTAGTCATTTCCTCCTGCTCTTCGGTGGTGTTGGGAAAGCTTGATGGGTGCCTCTTCAGGTCTGAATCTAGGGTCAGCCTGGCTCGTTTTGTTGATTCTCTTCCTCAGTACCTGTGACTCACAGGAAGAGACAGGACTTGACTGTTTTAGAGCTCTAATATGAGGCTAAGCTTCTTGAAACTCTTAAGTTGAGCTCTCTCTTTTTTGAAATTAAATTTTTTTAACAACACCAAATGAATATGTAATATATAAAGAACAGAACTGTTACTTATAGTTTTTAGAGTGTATATTAAATTTAACTTGATAGTAGCAAAATTTTCTTGCTTATTTCTCCTCGTGTCCTGTTTTCTTATGTGTATTTTTAATGTTTCAGTGATTACATTTTCTTTTTTTCATCAGTATTGCTACTCACTAACTCTATCTTCCTCCCACAAAAGTGCTCCCCTTTAACCAATAAGTCTAGTCAAGCAAAACAAATCAGCACAGTGACCATGTTTATAAATTTGTGTCTCATTCTGCACCTCTAGTCCATTGCCTCTTTGCCAGTAGGTGGGAAGCATGTTTCATCATTAGTTTTTGAAGTATTTATTGGTCATTGCCATCATCAGAGCTCTGAATTCTTTTAAACCTATTTTCCTTTACATTATTGTAGTCATTGTAGAAATTGGTCCCTTGTTTCTGCTCACTCACTCTGCATGATGAGTCCATGTAAAATTTTCCAAGTTTCTCTGAATCTGTCATGATGGTCATTTAGTATAACAACATATTGGTAGTGATTGAAGACTAAGTATTGGCTTATAGTCATTGATTAGCCACTACTCTTTGAACATTTGTAGAGTTGAAGTTTGGCTTCCCAGGAATCTTGGTTGTGAGATAGGAATGGCTTTATCTAGGTGTTTGTTTGATCTGTGGGGCTTCATGAGGAGGTCCGAGGTGCTTTTACACTTTAAAAAAATCATTACTGCTTGAGTTGTAGCTATTTCCAAAAACTCGATTCCCTAGCCTCTTTGTGCTTTTTGGGAATAGGAAATTTGAGCTCCTGGATTTGGGTCTCAGATACACTGTTTATTTGGGTTAAGACTGTGCCCATTCCCTTTGCTGGGATAGTGACTTATTACATGAAGTGATGTCTGGGTACATTGGATTTTTTGAGTTAATATTGGAAAGTAGTTTAGGGATCATCTCATTTAACCACTTTCCTCCTTTGTTTTAGAAATGAGGAAAGAGACATAGAGTAAATGACTTGTCTAAGGATACATTGCCAGCAAATAGTGGATTTGAACATATGTTCTCTGACTACAAATACTGTGAGTCTATTTTCCATTATGGTATGCTGCCTCTCAATACAGAATTAACCTGAATCAACCCTTTTAATAAAATTCCATGTATTTGGGCACTCAGTGGGTGACCCCTGAAGCTTCTCAGAGTTCTCATTCCCCTCTCTTGCTCTTCAAAGGGCCTTCTTTATTTTCATGTACTATTAAGTATACTTGGACCCATAGAGCCTGATTCAGAGCGTTCACTTGTCAGGCACCTCAGGAGAGTTGTGCATTTCCAAGCTCAGTGCCTCTGCCCCTTCAGGGAAGACAGATCAAATAAAGCACTCCTCTCCTTGCCTGGTGTTCAGGTCCCTTGGAAGACGAATCCGGAAGTCTGCATCTCCTGCTATTAGAGGGGCTCAGAGATGGCTGCAATCACACTTGACACATGGCCTGGAGACTCTGATTTGCTGTGGCAGCTGAGTGAAAAATGCCGGGTGAGGAGTTTTTCTCTCCATCAAATAGTGATAGATGCTTTCAAAGTTTTCTAGTAACAAGGTCAAATGAGAAATGGTGACAGACCTTGGCCCAGTCACTTGTCAAAACAATAGGAATCTCAAAGCTGTACCTTCTTAGGGGGTGGGTGAGTATCGCAGTAAGGGGACAGAAATATAGGTAAGAGCTTTTTACTAGTATAAATGCCTTTATTTTGGATGAAGTGGTTATTTTATATTAAAATAGTCCTGTAAGGAATTACTGTATATAGGGAGATTCTGCTTCAATATTAGTTATTGGATGAGTACAAGAAATTTGTAACTTCATAATAAAAAGTGTGGTTATTCAATATACCTTTGTCTTAATACCAGTAGACTTGGAGTTTGATTTAGGTTTGAGTATGCGATCTGCCAGTTAGTACCTCTGTGACCTTGGGCAAGTCACTTATCTTTTCTGAGCCTCAGTTTCCTTGTTTGTCAAATGATGAATAGTAATTCTTGTGTTGCCAACACAGTTCTAATGATCAAATAAGAGAGTGTTTATGAAAATGTTTTGTAGCTGTAAAGTGCTATATTGAGTTAGGTTGTTGGGAAAGAGGTGTGGTAATAGTATGAGGAAGAAGAGGTAAGAACCAACATCAGAGGCATAGGAAAGGCACATTTTTTCTTTTCATATTTCTATTCTAAGTGTTTTAAAAATACATTTTAATTGACAAATTTTGTTTTGATTTCACATAGTTCCCTAGTGTCATCTTCCCTTCTTTATAACAAAGGATAATAATAAAAATAAAAAAATAAGGTGGCCTATTCAGCAAAACTAACTGATATATTGGAAAAGTCTGCAGGTTTTATCCCCCACATCTTCAAAGGAGCTGGGGGAATGTAAGGGCCAAATTCAATATGAGGAAAGTTAATTGGGTGACTGGCTGTAATATTGGGGTAGGGAAGGAGATTAACAACTTAAAAAAAAAAAGAAACAGGGTTTATTAACAAGAACAAATGTAAAATACAAGTGAGATTAGTAAAACTAGGGACAAGGGAAAAAGGGAATAGGGGAAGGAAAATAATAGGACTTGAAATCACACTAACTGGACTCAGCTCTTCCCAAAGAGTAAAAAACGGCTGCACCCTCTCTCCCTCTCATACGCCATAATGGAGAATCTCTTCCCTTCTCCTTCCCAGAAAACCCCTGGCCATCTGCACATAGCTCCAAGCTAATTGGCTGGTAGCTCTGATTGACAGTGACATGACTGCCCTCACTGGGCTTCTAGTCATTATAATTTGGTCAGACCTATCTAGGCATCAGCATGTGGTGATGATGTGAGCTGTAGTCAGTGGGTGGAGCACTGTGACTGCATGGAGGTGGCAGTGCTGGCCCGGCGAAAGATGCGGTCATAGAAACCTCAAATCACAATTAATTCTTTACATTTCCCCCCCCCCCCCCTTTGTTTCATCAAGAAACATGGGGTGTTTCCTTGATGAAACTATAAATAATAAACAATAAACAAAAAAACAATATCATAACCTATGCTAACAAACAATATACTAATAACAATATAGGAAAGGGAAAATTTTGTCCAGAGGGGCAGTCCCTCATGGACTCGTGCTTTGACAATGTCTACAGAGGGAAGGCCTCTGCAGAAAATACATATTACAGATGATGTGTATAGTAACAGAAGGGAAAAAAAAACACACCAAAAATGTTCATTTAAAGACCTTGAAATCTTGTCTTCGTTGAGTGTTAAGATGCCATCAGGGGGACTGGATTCTGGTCCAGATTCTGGATTCTGGTTATCTTTGGATACTTTTACTTCTTTAGTTGTTGAACTGCCGGATTTCTGCTAACTTTTAGTATAGCATTGTCAATGATCAAATTAAACAGTGATAGTTCTTCAAAATATAACTCATATAGAACAAATTTAAACTTGATACATACATCATATTACAGGAAAGTGCCTTCTTTCTCATATCTCTTCTTTGGGGCCAGGAATTATAATTTCATAACATTTGGTTTCAATTGTTTTGTATTTACTGCATCTGTAGTTATTGTGTAGATTATTTTCCTGGTTTTAATTTTTTAAAGTTATTAGTTCTTTGCTTAAGTTATAAGTTATTAAATTATTTTAAGTTGCATTAATTTACAGGCATACCTGGTTTATTGTGCTTCACTTTATTGAGCTGTGCAGATATTGTTGAAGGTCTGTGGCAACCCTGCATTGAACAAGTCTGTTGGCACCATTTTTCCATTGTGTTTCTGTCATATTTTGGTAATTCTTGGAATATTTCAAATATTTTCACCTTTTGTATCTGTTATGGTGATCTGTGATCAGTGGTCTTTGATGTTACTATTGTAATTGTTTTGGGGGTGTTATGAACTGTGCCCATATATGGTGCTGAACTTAATTGATAAATATGGTATGTCTTTTAACTGCTCCACTGACTGGCTGTTCCCTGTCTCTCTCCTGCTCCATGGGCCTCCCTATTCCCTGAGACACATATTGAAATTAGGCCAGTTAATAACCCTACAATGGCCTCTAATCAAGTGAAAGGAAAAGTCAAACGAAGTGGCAAACATCTTTGTTGTCTTATTTTTAAAATTACTATGGCCACCCCAGCCTTCAGCAGCCATTAACATAAAGGCAAGACCCTCCACCAGGAAAAAAAAAAGTTACTATTTGCTGAAGGCTCAGATGATGGTTATTGGTTTTTTGTTTGTTGTTTTTTTTTTTTAGCAGTAAACTACTTTTAAAATTAAGGTATGTTCATTTATTAAGCACCTACTAAGTGCCAAGTACAGTGCTAAATGCTAGGGATACAAATTAGAAAAAATAAAACCCAGTCTTTACCCTCAGGGCCTTACAGACCTGGGGTTGGGGGAGATTTTATACAAAAGGAAGCTGAAAATTGAATGGGGAGAAATGGCATTAGGAGTATCTGGTGCTGAGGCATGATGTTCTGTGGAGTTGAAACCAAGCATAGTTGCTGATGGAAAGTGGAGAGTTAACCTGGAAAGGTCAGATTCTAGTCTCCTCTAAAGGGAGAAGTTTAGTGCTCCATTCTTCAGCCCTATAGTCAGAGAAGAGAGGCAACTGAGTTGAGAACATGTTGAAGATCAATTACTGAGTGTATATGGGGTCCTTTTTGCCATTAAACTCCTTGGGGTATATGCTTAGCAGTGGGGAGAAGCACACTATTAATCAGATATTAATTGAGAAACTACTGTGTGTAAGGGTTGGACTAGATTGCACTGGGAGTCTTCTCTTGAGTAAATTGTATGAGCTTTAGTGCATGGACTTTGTGACAGCCATTTAATTGGAGACTTTTCCCCCCTCCTTTTTGACTCTTCACTATGTTACTTATAATTGAGGTTGCCAGATAAATGGGGTGTCACTAATACTATAGGAGTTAAGTAATCATGTAAGCAATATGACAGCCCTTATAATTGCTTTGCTATACTGTAAGCTCCTTGAAGGTAGGGACAGAGTTATGGTTTTTTTTTGGGGGGGGGTGTTAAGTGACTTGCCCAGGGTCACACAGCTAGTAAGTTTGTCAAGTGTCTGAGGCCAGATTTTAACTCAGGTCCTCCTGACTCCAGGGCCAGTGTTTTATTCACTGTGCCACCTAGCTGCCCCTATATTAATTTTTAAAAATCCACTTTAGCACCCATCATATGGTAGCCTTGTATCCATTAGGGGTTCTAGTGAATGCCTATTTGTTGCATCAAATTTGTTTTTGTTATTGTTATTTTCAAAAATAATAATTCATATAGCACTTTAAGGTTTGCAAAATACTTAACATGTTCACTCATATTATTGCAGATAGTTATAATAGATTTCACAAGGCAGCTCATGATGAATGACCAGATCTGTGCCAGGAGTTCATAATAGTAGGGAAATTAACTGTTGGCTTAAGAGAGTCGAGAAAGATTCAAATTAGGAAATAGGATTTGAGCATGGGCTGAGGGTCATACAGTATTTTGTGCATCTCTCAGCATAACACAGATACCCCATTATGTCAGTGTTTTCCTTGTCTCCCCTGGTTAGTATGATCTAATATGTACTCAAGTAAAGTTGAATGGCATCTCTGTTCAGCTGTCATTTTGTAGAAGTACCATTGGATTTGGAAAAAGTCAGTCAGGGTGGAGCAGGCAGGTTGTCCTATTTTCTGTGTTTCAGTGATTTTTTTCTGATAGCTCATGTTATTGTTCCTAGGTCATGGAGTCATAGAGTTTTAGAGCTGGACATGACTTAAGATCTTTTAGTCCAGGTGTCTTATTTCACAAAGAAGTGAACTGAGGCTTGAGTTGGTTCCTGAAGTGTTGTTCATTGCTATCTTTCCAACACCTCTCATTTCCAAATGCCTTGTTTCTTCAGGGCAGAGGATAACTCTGTGTGTGTGTGTGTGTGTGTGTGTGTGTGTGTGTGTGTGTGTGTGTGTGTGTGTGTTTGTGTTGAGGAAGGATGTTGGGGAGTTGATGGGAACCCCTTACTGATAAAGTAGCCAGTCTAATCTGGCAACTGTCTCTATTCTATTATACTGAGACCCATGGGAATTTGTTACTAAAGACCATCTCTTTTCCAATATAATCCAACAAATTCATATTTATTTTATAATTTTTATTGATATCTTTTGTTTTTACATTACTATTTCCCACTAAATTCCTTCCTCTCCCCCTCCCAAATCCTTATAAGAAGGAATAAAATAAGAAGGAAAAAAAATTCAGTAAAGCTGACATCACCAAATCCCATATTATAGATCGTGTTTTGACACTTACAGTCCTAGTATGTAGCAATGGGAGAAGGCAATAAGCACGATAGCAACTACTATATGCCAGGCACTGTGCTAAGAGCTTTATAAACATTACCTCATTTGCTCACGACAACCCTGTGAGGTAGGGGCTGTTATTAGCTTCATTTTACAGTTGAGGAATCTGAGGCAAACAGAGGTTAAATGGCTTGCCCATGATCAGTTCAGTTCAGCAAATATTTATTAAGTGCCTACTATGTGCCAGACACTAGGCTAAGTGATGGGGATACAAATAAGAAAATGAAAGTTTAAAAAAAAGTTTAAAAAAATGGTAAGACCTCAAGGAGCTCACAATTTAAAGGGGGAAGACAGCACACAAAAGGAATCTGGAAAGGAGGGGAGAAGGGAACACCAGTGGGTACCTAACAAGGGGGCTTCTCCTTAACTAGGCAGAGCTGCAGATGAAGGTGGAATGAGCTGAAAGTACAAGTTTTGGCCCCTATAAAGGAAAACTTTGGGAGTTCTTTACTTCACCCTCCAGCCCTCCAATCAGAGGAGAGAGAGAGAAAGAAAAGATGAGGGAAGAGGTTATCCAAGGCTTGAGTTAACAGCACAGCGATGAAATTAGTAAGTGATGAGCTTCTCTTGAGAGGTGCATCTTGTTCCATGGAGTTTAAATGAGGTTTTCTTAAACCTTTTCCATTAGTGACCCCTTTTTGCCCAAGAAATTTTTACGTGACTCTGGGTATATAGGTATATAAAATAGGGGATACATAACCTTTTATTGTTGCCAACTTTTTTGTGACCCCCCACCCCAGGGGGAAGACCAGGTCTTCCAGATTTCAGACTAAATGTTCTATCTACTGTGCCATCTGGGGAAACAGGTATTTTAAAAAATGAAATGATCCCTGTTCTCAAAGAGCGTACGTTCTACTTGGGGCGAGGGGGTAGGAAAGAAAAGGGATTTTTTTTTTTGATGGAATAACTGTCCCAAGTTCAAAACTTTGGACTTCTTATCTTTGATTTTTCTCTCTTCTCACTTCCCTCTAGACAGTCATTGGTTGAGTGATATTGATTCTTCTTTCACAGTATATTGCATTCATCCTTTCTTTTCCGCTTATATGACCACCACCCTATTTGAGGCCCTTATCTGTCACCTGGATCATTGAAAGTCCCTTTGCCTCCCTACCTTCTGTTTCTTCTTCTCTCTAGTTCAACTTTTACATAATTGCCAAAATAATCCTCCTCGTGATGATCATATCTGATAATGTGGCATGGAGGAAGGAAGGCCAGATTCGGAGTCAGTGAATCTGATTCAAACCCTGGCTCTGAAGCTACTTACTACCCTGTGACCTTGGGCAAGTTACTTTCTTTTTGCTGGAACTCAAATTCTTAGGTTAGATTAGAAGATTAGGTTAGATTAGAAGATTTCTGAGGCCCTTTTAAGCTCTAAATTTGTGATCCTCTTTTACTTCCCTGCTCAGAAATTTTCCTTGTTTCTAGGGTAAAATACAAATTTCATAGCCTAGCATTTAGTGTTCTTCACAAGCTTGTTCCAACCTATTTTTCTTCAGCCTCGTTTCACTCTACTCTCCATGCTGCAGGTAAAGTACATCATGAACTATTCCCTAAACAGAGACAAAGATTTCTTGTTTTGCCCTTTCTTGCTTCCGTATATTTGCAGTTTATGGGTCTCTTTATGCCTTGAATGTATTCCCTTTAGATTTTCTTTTCTTTCTTCAATGTCTAGCTCATCTGCCACCTCTTCCATGAAATCTTTTGTGATTCTCTCAGCTGAAAATGATTTTTCCATCATTATGTTTCTTCTAGGACTTTATGTAGTCCTCTTCTTTTCCTTTATCTCATTCTACCTTGCATCTTGCTTTTTTTTGTTGACATTTGTTATTACCTTCATTAGATTGTAAATTCCTTGAAGGAAAGGACTGTGGTTTTTTTTTTTTTCTTTCTTAAAACTTTATATATCAATAATGGTTGGCTCAGGGCCCTACTTAAAAAATGTTTGTTGAATTGAGCAGAACACACTTTGACTTTTGGTTGGGAAGTATAACCTTTTGGGTGGCCTTTTCTGAGGGTTTCCAGGCAGGTCCAGGTGTTCACATTGAGGGGGTTAGGAAATGGGATGAACTCAGCACAAAAGTCCACAAAGGTTTGCTCTAGCATCCCCTTGATGTGGGCTGAAATTTGAGGTCAAATTCATCTTGAGTCATCCCAAAAGAATTACAAGACTCAGTGACTCAATTTCCTAAGTTTTATTGCAATGCTATGAGTGATCACCGGGAGAGAACCAGAAAAGAGGAAAGGTATCTCTCGAATAGTGAAAGACAGTTATATTTATAGTATGGATAAATTGATTATCAGTCTCATTATAATAATCTCCACCTTGGGGAGGTACAGGGGAAGGCTTATCCTAATTTGAAGTTCCTGGGGTCCTAAGCCAACCTCTGAGGCGGTACCTTTTTCCATGGAGGTGTGTTTTTGGGGTTTACACATCATAAGGTGAATCTGGGGAAAAATTTAGCCTTTTCTGCATGTCTCTTTCTGATTCCCATGGCTAGTCAGAATACCTCTATTTTTCATTAGAATTTATATACCCATGTCATTTCCTTTATTGTTATATGACCTGACCCTTTATGGTCCCGTTATGGGTACTAATCACTGTGGGCATGTTGGAAATTTATTTGGAGGTTCATGACTAGCTAAGCAAGCTAAAAGGAATCTGAGCTGGAAATGTATGAGACTTTTCCATACATCAACAGCTCTGACTCTATAAAATCCCAGTTCCTTTGGGGGCGCTACCCTTCCATTCCATTGGACACCTTGGTGAACTTAGTCTTCTGCTGGAGAAGACCTTACATGAAGGGGACGAGGAGGTCAGTATCACTGAGTCATGGCATTGCATAATTTAGCATTGAGAGAGACTTCAGTGGTCATTTAGTTCAATCTATACCTGGATAGTGTGAGATTTAAAATTGGATATAAGAGCATTAAACTCCCCTTTAACCTTTCCCTTATATATCTCCCAAACCAGTAAGAGAAAGAAACCTCTGAGCTTTAGTTAGAAATGGATTACTTAGTTTTTATTGTTTGGGAATTAATTAGCCAACAAACAAGGTGATGCTGATTAGAGAAATAGGAAAGTAGAAATACAAATAAATAGTCTTAGATCTAAGCTTAGTCTATATTCCGTATAGAACTCACCAAATCCCAAGGCTACCTCTGAAGCTGAGAACCTCGTCAAGCACGTGCTATTACGGAGGACCAGGCCGATCACCAAGGACCACGCGTCAAAGCTGAGTCAGCCTGTGTGTGTGCAGGGCGAGAGAGGAGAGAAAAGGCACCACTTCCGTTCTCTCCTTGCCTTTAAGCCTGCACCCCGGAAGTGGAGTGCTTAGCAGATGCACGGCTGTTCGTCACGGTCTCCTCCCCAAAAGGGTGGTCCTTCAAAAACTGGAGTCCTTCAGTTATCGCTAACCAACTCTAAAAGCTTTCACTTTTTACCACAATAGGAAACCTAAAAAAGCTGCACTGAGCTCCAGCTCAAAGACATTCAGTGATGGTGAATCTACTGCTGGTGTTTGGACATTTGTAATTCTTGAGTTTTTCCTTACATTAAGCTAAGGCCTCCTCCAGCCTTTATCTATTGGTTTTAGTTCTGTCCTGAGGCCAGAGGCTAAACACATGAATTTTTTGGTCAGTCTTCAGATGGCATGGTCTCCAGTCTCTTCCTTGTCCTGATTGCCCTCCACTGATCCTGCTGCAGTCAATCAGGTTCTCTAGATGTGTGAATCTTAAGGATATGAGGGTCTCAGATGTTGTGTCCTGCCAAAAGAAGCTTTATTGGAAAATTCCTGGTGCACAGAGCACCTTAGGAATCTGGGAATGTGGTAACTTCATTCCTTCAGAATACAATTTGAGCTGTGACATAATCCCCATAAGCAAGTGAGGAGCCATTAGCAGTTTCTTCCTTACTGCATCTGGTTGAGGCATACTCTGAGCCTTGGGATTCTGCTCATTCCTTGGTATTTTCTCATGCTCCAAACACTGACAGGTGGGGCCTATCTGGGGCAAAGGGGGGAGGGACAGGGGAGAATGATGTTTTCAATCATTCAGCACCTCAGAGCTGGTTCACATGCTATACAGCTCACCTCTCTTCTCCTTTAGGAAAGGTATTCTTTGCTGGAATCAACTTTCCCCCAGAGAAGAACATTCTGTGCCACCCAGGCAGGGGCCTGGGCTGGGGCTGGGGCTTGGGAAAGGACATTTGCTGTCTTCCCTGGAGCATGTGGCTCAGCTGAGCTGGGTTTTTTCTCTTGGGTATCCCACAGGGGGAACATAATGAAAAGATGGAAACTAAGTCCCAATTCTGTGATTAATCTTTATAATATCATATGGAGATGGATAGGAAAAAATTTATGTTTAATAATAACTTCTAATATTTATATAGTACTTTAAGGTTTACAAAAGTTCTCGAACCTGTGGCTAACTGTGATCTATGTAGTGCAAATATTATCCCTGTTATATGGATCAGAAACCTGGGACAGAGAGAGGATGAGTGACTTTGCCAAGATCACAGAGTTAGTAAGTTTCTGAATTGGCATTTGAATCCATGTTTCCTCACTTGTCCTGTTACTGCTCATGCCTGCCAAACCCCAGTCTTGGATTACTCCCATCATGTCTCTGTCACTCCTACTGTTGTGCTGCTGAATGGAGCTGGAGGAGGTCATTCAACCAAGTTGACTGGGTCCATTACAAATTTATGTTATCTAGTCTAAACTGGGCCCTCTTTTTTTGGGGGGGGCAGGGCAATGAGGGTTAAGTGACTTGTCCAGGGTCACACAGTGTCAAGTGTCTGAGGCCAGATTTGAATTCATGTCCTCCTGAATCCAGAGCCAGTGCTTTATCTATTGTACCACCTAGCTGCCCAAACCTATACCTCTTTTGAACTTCCCCTTTTTTCTCTTGAGAGTATTATCATCCTTCCATTCTCTGAGGCTTTCAACTTTGTCATTATTGTCAACTCCTTGCTCTTCCTCGCCTGTGTATCCAGTTAGGTGCCAAATCTTGCTATTTCTATTTCCACAATATCTCTCACATTTGTAACTTGTAACTTGATAACAGCCACCACCTTAATTGATGCCCTCATCATCTTTTACCTGATTTATTGAAGTGGCCTTTCAATTACCTCCCTGCCTCAGTTATCTCCTCATGCCAGTCCATCCTCTTCACAGCTGCCAACTTGATGAATCTCTGTCACTCTTTATTCAGCATACTCTTGATGTACTACATATTTGTTGTCTTTAGGACTAAATATGGACTCCCATTTGATTTTTTTGTTTTGTTTTGTTTTGTTTTTTCGGGCAGGGAAGTGAGGGTTAAGTGACTTGCCCAGGGTTACACAGTTAGTAAGTGTCAAGTGTCTGAGGCCAGATTTGAACTCAGGTCCTCCTGAATCCAGGGCCGGTTCTTTATCCACTGTGCCACCTAGCTGCCCCCTCCCGTTTGATTTGGGGGGGGGGGCGGCAATTGGAGTTAAGTGACTTGCCCAGGGTCACACAGCTAGTAAGTGTTAAGTGTCTGAGGCCGGATTTGAACTCAGGTACTCCTGACTCCAGGGCTGGTGCTCTATCCACTGTGCCACCTAGCTGCCCCCCTCCCATTTGATTTTTAAGAAATAAGTGTTTATTTCATGTCTTTTGTTTTTTACATCATCATAGTTCTTTCAGATATTCCTTCCCCATTGCCTGTAGAAACATCATATGACATATAATTTTTTAAGAGAGGAAAAAAGTCAGCACACATGATTATTATATTGAAAAATTTCAAAAAACCTGTGTGATGTGTAACACTTGTGGATCTCCCACCTCCCTAGTTTGAGTTTTAAAGCTTTTTATACCTTGGCCTTAACATACCTTTCTAGGCTGTGCGGTACTCCTCTTGTATTCTGCTGTCCAGCCAAATTTGCTTTCTGGCTGTTCCTTACACAGGACACTCCATCTCCTTTCTGACTCTGCACTGGCTGTCCCCAATGCCTGGAATGCACTTCCTTCTCACCTCTGCCTTCCTTCAAGACTCAGCTCCAGCAACACCTTCTATATGAACCCTTTCTTCCATTCTCCAGTTGTGGCATACTATCTCTATAAACTATCTTGTATTTTTTTTCTCTTTCTTTCTTTCTTTCTTTCTTTCTTCCTTCCTTCCTTCCTTCCTTCCTTCCTTCCTTCCTTCCTTCCTTCCTTTCTTTCTTTCTTTCTTTTTTGGTTGAGGTAGTTGGGGTTAAGTGACTTGCCCACGGTCACACAGCTAGTAAGTGAAAGTAAGCCGAAGAGAAAGTTCAAATTGAGGCTGAAATTTAACACTTATACTTCTGTGATTTCTTAAACTTTTTTTTTTGGTAGGGCAATGAGGGTTAAGTGACTTGCCCAGGGTCACACAGCTAGTAAGTGTCAAGTGTCTGAGGCTGGATTTGAACTCAGGGCTGGTGCTTTACCCACTGCGCCACCTAGCTGCCCTTTTGTATTTATTTTCTATATGCATGTTGTCTTTTTTACAAGGGTTATTTAATTTTTATTTTTGTATCCTCATATACCTGGCACGTGGTAGATGCCTAATTTCTTGCTTTCTGGATTGATTGTTTCTTCTGCTGTTCATCTTAAAATACCATATTACTTTGTAACATGTCCTGCTTCCCAACACTATTCTTGGACTCTAAAGTGGGCTATTTGTTCATAAGGGTTGAAGACAAGTACTATCTACACGTAGAATTTCCCTCGATTTAATCATCTAGTCTAGTCTACCAGAGGAAGAAACACAGAGAAAGGATATGATTTGCCTAAGAGCATACAAGGAATCTAGCTTTGTGCTCTTTCTACATAATACCATACTGTGGTAGGAGTGGTAAGAATTTTGAAGGGCTTTGAACAACAAATCGAAGCTTTTGTATTTTTCATCCTGGAAGCAATAGGAAGGTACTGGAATTTACTGAGTAGGGAGATGACATGGTCTGATCTGTGCTTTAGGAAAATCACTTTGGTGGCTGAATGGAGGATAGATTGGAGTGGGAAGAGACTTGAGCCAGGCAGATCCACCAGCAGGCTATTGTAATAGTCTAGGCATGAGATGATAATGGCTTGCACTAGAGTGGTGGCAGTGTCAGAGGAGAGAAGAGGTAGTATATTGGAGATATTGCAAATTTGAAATCAACAGGTCTCGGCAACAGATTGGATAGGAGGAAATTAGAAATAGCAAGAAATCAATGATGACTTCTGAGATGTGAGCCCAAGAGACTAGAATGGTGGTGTTATCCTCTATGGTAGTAGGGAAGGTAGGAGGGGAGGAGGGTTTAGGGGGAAAGATGATGTTTTCCATTTTGGACATGATTGAATTTAAGATGTCCACCGGGTATACACTTGGAGATGTGAGTTTGGACATCAGCAGAGGTTGGGGCAGAATGGGTAGATTTGAGAATCATCAGCATAGAGATAGTCCTTAAATCTGAGAGCTGATGATGTCACCAAGTGAAGTAGTTTAGAGGGAAAAGAGAAGAGGGCCAGGACAGAACCCTAAGGGACACCTGCACTTAGAGGGTGTGATCCCGAAGAGGATCCAGCACAGGGAACAGTGAAAGAGCAGTCAGATAGGAGGAAAATCGGGAGAGAGGGAGAGCCTGAAAACCTAGAGAGAAGGGAGTATCACGGAGGGAGTGGCCACCAGTAAGTATCAGAGGCTGTGAGAGCTCAAACAGAATAAGGATTGAGAAAAGACCATTAGGTTTGGCAAATAAAAAATCATTAAAAATATTGGAGATAGCAGTTCTGGTGGAACGGGAAGGTTGCAAGTCAGATTTTAAGAGAATGAGAAGAGAGGAAGTGGAGGAACCTCTTGAGGAGTTTAGCTACAAAGGGCAGGAGAGATACAGAATAATACGAGGGATGGAAGGGTCAGGTGAGAGGTTTTTTCATGATGAGAGAGGGGAGATGTGTATGTTTGTCAGCTGTAGGAAATGAGCCAGTAGACAGGAAGAAATTGAAAATAAGTGAAAGAGTGGGCATGACAGAGGGGGGCAGTCTGTTAGAGGAAACTAGATGGAATGGGATTGCTTGAACAAGTAGAGGGTTTAACTTGTCAAGGTAAAGGAGGAGAAAATGGCAGAAGGCACCTAGTGATGGGAGATGAAGAAGAGAGCAGAGGGAGTTCATGACAAATATCTTCAGTTGTTTCTGTAAAATATGAGGCAAGGTTTTCAACTGAGAGAGTGGAAGGAAGGGGAGCCATGGGTGTTTTGAGGAGGGATGAAAAAATTTAGAAGAGCTGCTGTGGAAAGTGGGACAGTGAGTTCATTAGGGAGGTAATAGTAGAATTACTTGGCCATAGTGAGGGCCCAGTTGAGGTTGTGTATACAATGTTACAAGACTTATGTGAAAATCAGGTTTATTACAAGAGAAATGAGAGTGCATGTAGAACCCAAAAAGTTCATAGTCCTAAAAGAAATTTGTATATTGATGACAGTATAACAAAAGGAGGAGGAGAAAACAGGAGGGGGAGTGGCATGGGAGGGGAAAGATGAAGTAACCCCTCTGGAAGGGGAAGAGCAAGGCAATAACAAAAGCCCATTATAACAGGCATGACAGCAGATGGGAGACCTGAAATCAGAAAGAGTTCTTCTTTGCATTGGAGGGCCTCCACATCCTTGTTGGGAGATTGGGCTGGCAGCAGGAATTAGAAATTGCTTTGGGCTGGCTCAGATGGAAGTGGTTGCTTTGGGGTAAATGGAAGACACTTGGCCCTGTCCCTTACAATCTTCTCTCAGGGTGCACCCAGGAGATAGATGGAAGGCTTAATATGCTAGTGCAAGGTCTGAGGTCTTCTCACCTGAGTAGTCTGGCTATGAGGCCTTATCAGGAAGTGGTAGACTCCCTGTTCAGGAATAAGTTCTTCAGGGTAGTTGGAAGATGCTTGGCCTGGCCCCTTGTAGCCAGTTTTGGATATTTCTGAAGGTTAGACGTTTTTCTTATGTGGGGGAAAGTGTTCATGGAACAGCCAACACCCTGAGCTAACCCAGAGTTCCCTTCTCTCCATTCTTGCCTCCTTCTAAGAAATTTTGGCCAGTAAAATACATAGAAACCAAAACAAAAACCAACCAACCAACCAACCAAACCAAAAAACAAACAAACAAAAAAACCCTCCAGAGCCTCAACTCTGAGATTTGTCAGCTCCAGGCCTCTCTTCAACTTCTCTTATTGCCCATAGTTGTGCTTTCAGAGCAAAGCAAAACACATCTCATCTCCCTTTTACATGACAGCACTAGAAGTATCTGTAGTTCTTATCATGTGTATGTCTTCTCTGTCCAGTGTTTTCTTAGTGTGAGGTTGAATGGCACGGCAAACCTTTGGGAGGTGGTGGATCTGGGTATTGAAAGGTGGACCAGATTTGAACGAGAGGAAAAGAGTGTACAAGGTATTCTCAGAAGGCTGGGAAGAGTTTTTGGTTGGCCTTCTGGGCTTCCTCTCTTGGCCAGAACCACATCTTTCTTATGAAATGATCTCTCAGAATTTTTGTCTCTGTATACACCCTTCAGAAAGGCAAGCTTCCTTATGGTGGTGGCAATCCCCTCTAAGAAATGTGAAGACAGATCTGCTGCTACTTGAAGCAGGCAGAACTACTACTCTTTCTCCAAGGAGTATGCTGAGAAGGTGGTACATGATAGTTTGCATGATGTTGATTGATTCATTCAGGATTTAGACTACCTAGAGGACATTTTAGACAGATGGGATCTTCCTTTGCTTGATGATGATTTTTTTTTTTAAGTGAGGCAGTTGGGGTTAAGTGACTTGCCCAGGGTCACACAGCTAGTAAGTGTCAAGTATCTGAGGTCGAATTTGAACTCAGGTCCTCTTGAATCCAGGACTGGTGCTTTATCCACTGTGCCACCTAGCTGCCCCCTTGTTGATGATTTTCATTGTCCTCTTCCCTCTTTTCTACAGTAAATCTGAAAGCTGATGTTATCTCTGCAGATCTAGGCAAACCATAACTAGGCAGGGTTCCTTAGGGGAGTATGTTCTTCTCTAATCCCAAGAGTCAGAGTTACTAGTTCTGGATGGAAAATTCCTCCCTTTTAGTTCATTCATTCATGCATCTATTCAGCATTTACTTAGCATTTACTAGTACAAAGTCTTGAGTGCTAAGGGAAAAAATAAAGATATAGTTTTTGTCCCCAAGAAATTTATAATACATGAATGCATATTCTTATAATGAGATTAATATGTGATAAGCATGTAAAAGAAATATAAAATACATTTTGAATTATGGGAATAGACTTTTTGAATGGGAGTAGGAAAGGCCATGGAGAAAACAGCATTAGAGCTGGACTTTGAAAGATGGTTAGATTTTTCAACAGTTAAGGAAAAGGTAGAACATAAACAAAAGCATTTTGGCAGGAAACTTTCAGCAGTCTTCAGGGAATAGCCACAGTACAGGTTGTCAAGTTTAGAGGAGAAATAAAGGTGAGAAGTGACTTGGTAAGGTTGGAATGTCAGGTTGGAGCAAAATGATGGTGGAGTTGGGGATATTAGAGGCCAGTTGCTCATCAGTGTCTTTATGCTCCTGTGTGCTTTTTATTCACTTCAATGTAATTCAGCAATTCAGTAAGCATTTATTAAATTCCATTTATGTGCTAGACACTGGTTCTGGGGAAACCAGACTGAAGTACCTGCTAATTTTAAGGCATCGAATCTGTATCAAGTACCTTCTGTGAGTCCATCTGTGGAATCATGCTGTGAAGAATAAAAATAATAAAAGAATGATAATTTTTGTAGTTCATCTCATAGATTTTTAGGGCCGGAAGGGGCCTTAGAGATCATCTTCCACCCCTCTTAATTTTATAGATGAGAAAATTGAGGCTCACAGAAGAGAAATGAACCAAAGTTGTTAGCTACTAAGTGGCGGTCAGGTCTTGAATCTGGGTCTTTCCAGACCTAAGTCCAGTGCAGTTTACATTGTAATTTGACTTATTTTTATTCCATTCCCTTTCTACTCTGCCTTCTTCTGTTAGTGCTGTGCCTTTTATTTGGCAGGTGTTCGATAAATATTTATTTTAGACTCAAAAGAAACAGTAACTGCCTTCAAAATTAGAGTCTAATTTTCTAGCACGAGGACTATCCTTAGAAAGTGTGTACCAAGGGTGTCTGCCCTGTTTCTGAACTGTAGATGCTTAGTGCTCAGAATATATCCCTGGAAGTACACCCCAAACACGTGGACCTTGTGCTCCCTGCTGCTCCCAATGGAAAGAAACAGCTTCTTCTTTAAGACTTCAGAACTGGGGTTTCTAGGTATTGTGGGATTTCTGAGGGGGCTACTTAAGGTCATCAGTATCTGCTTATCCTCCAGAAGCCATTCCAAGATACTGTGAACAAGATACTGTGTTTAGCTCTGCTCTTAAGACCGGAAGCAATTTGGGTCCCAGGGATGGGAGCTGAGGAGTGAATTTACTGACTTGGCCTGCGTTATGCTGGGGAGTGGGAGTGAATTGGCTTCTCTCTGGACCACCAAAGGAGAAGGGAGTCTTAACATAGTGTTGGATGTGACAGAAACATAATATTACCTGGGAAGAACAGATTACACTGGGCAGTGATTTTTCATAACTACCATTAAACAATGAACATGTATTCTTTAGTTATTTTTTTCCTTCCTCAGTTAAATCTGACTGTCCATGACCCCATTTGGGGTTTTCTTGGCCAAGATACTGGAGTGGTTTCCCATTTCCTTCTCCAGCTCATTTTGCAGATGAGGAAACTGAGGCAAACAGGGTTGGTTAAGTGACTTGCCCAGGATCACACAGCTAGTAAGTGTCTGGGGCCAGATATAAACTCATGAAGATATGTTTTCCTGACTCCAGGCCTGGTACTCTATCCATTGCATCACCTAGCTTAATGAGCAGGGTTCTGACAGTCAAAAATGCAGTGACATTGTTCTGTGGTAGGTTTTGTGGGATTGTGCACACTATTTTAATTTGGGGGATGCGAGAGAGCCTGGGCTCTGGCCCTTTGGATGAAAGAAATTCACAGAACAAAAAGGGGAAAGCCATACTTACCAGGACAGGAATAAAAATCTTTTAGAAGAATGTTCTGATTATTCTGTCCTATTTGGGTAATATAGTTGCTTCCCCTTATTATCCTGCAGCTTTCATGGTTATTATGCTAGTGTAGATGGGTGAACCACATTCTCAAGGAATGTTTCTTAAGAGGATAAAACAATAAGACACTGTCTTTAAAATACTTCCAAAGAAACAATAGGGATGATAAGGTTGCTCTTCTTTGTGCAGTAAACTCCAATAATAGCCATTTAAACCCACTTCACTTGATGCCTTTTGCAGGTATACATTTGGTGACCATGTTGGGGAAAGGGAGATAGCATTTAAAGCTTTTTCTTTTCCCATAGTGTTTGGAAGGCAAGGGATCTCAGGATTTATTTATTTATTTATTTGGCAGGGACATCTCAGAATTCTTGAGTGAGGCACAGAAATAAAAGATTTCCCTTCTTTTTCCTGATCTTTCCCATCCATATATAACAGCAGCTGCTTCTATCTAGAAGGATGAAAATGACCAATTCATTGCTTGGGAGGGTGTGTGGGGATATACCAGCTGTGAGCAGGATGTGACTCCTTCCCTGAGCTCCCAGAGAAACCATACCTCATTTTAAATTTGCTTCTCCAGCTCTCCATTTTGGTACAAGGGGCCAGAAAACAGAGCAGGGGAATTAGAGGGTAAATGGGAAGAAGACAAAGAAAGAGGGTGAGAAAAGAGGTGGAAGCTTGAAATGGGAACCATAACCACATATTTATTCTGCTTCACCAGGGGCTGTCTTTATGGCCCTGGGCTTGAGGGAATCCATGCTTGTTTAAAGCCGGCTTGGAAATATCTGGGTTGGCATGGGAAGAATGCAAGGCATCCAGCCTCTGGCTTGGCTTGTGTATGGCTGTCCAAGAGAGTGTCTTAGGGCTCACCCAGGCGACTCTCCAATTTTATGATTTTGTCCAAGTGCATAGAAGTTATGGATTTTGCAAAAGAAATATATAATCAGATGCAATTACCATAAATTAAGCAGCATCGAGTAGTAGTGTATAGTGTTGTTGTTTTTTAATGTGTTTGCTTCTGTTTTTTACTCTAGAGACTGGCAAAGGGGAATATTGAATTTAAAGATAAGACTTAAGATGCAGGCTGCCTTTTTATTGTGGTTGTGGGCAGTCCTTTTAGGGATTGGTACTTCTCCCTTATTTTATTGCTGCCAGCTGAACCATCCCACGTTTTGAACTGTGTATCCATCTAGATCAATTTTGAAAGATTATTCACTGTAGGAGTAAACTGGATATAAGAATGTGACTGTTGAGTCATTTGATTTATGATCTTTTAAATATTCTTTGTTTCAGTGCCTCCCCATAGTTTTCTTCTCCCTACACTCTTTGGAAAGATGGAGTTCAATTTCAGTTTGGGTAATTCTGCTTTCCTCCTTTCCCATAACCACATTTTGTTTCTTCTTATTCCCTAAGAATCAAGATAACTTGCTGGAGAGGAAAGCAAGAAATCTGGAAGGAGTTGTTCAGGTGGTGCGCTTCTTCCTTCTAAGGGGGGGTGTGCAGTGTGTTTACTTATCTCATTAAAAGTGGACTTCTCTATCTCTTGAGGAACATTCTACCGAGATTCTCTTGCCAGCAACAAATGTTTCTGCTTCTAGAAACCAGGACTTTCTGAGAATTTGCTGATTCTCCATCCCAGAAATGTCAAACCTGACTCACAACACTCCTAACCAGATTAAATTCTAATTGGGAAATAATTAACAAAATAAATAAAAACACAACAAAATATAGATAACGTCAGTCTGTATATGGTTTTCTAGGTCATTATACAGCCTGTAGGGAGATCCTTAAGTATGGCTTAGTGGCTGCCATTTCTATTTGAGTTTGACAGCACGGTGCTAACCAACCAAGGGTTCAGGGTTCCAAGGCTACTTCTTTGGATTGGAGAAGCCTTTATAAATGCAAAATGGGACAAAACCCAAATTAAGACAAAGGAGTCTGAAGCTTATAGCACCGGGATTTTCTCAGGGTTCAATTCAGAATCAAAGAATGGCAAGGCTGTGAGGGACTTCAGAGATGGCATTATTTAACCCCCTCTTTTATAGATAAGGAACTTGAGGCAGAGAAGGGAAGTAACTTACACAAAGCTGTACAAATTATAAGTAATAAGGCCAGAATTTTAGCCTAGGTTCTCTGATCCCAAGTTCATTTCTCCATAGCACCATGTTACCTTGTGACTATAATACTGACTACAGACTTTTCCTTTGGGTGTTGATGATTTGGAATCATCAAAAGAAAACACTTCAACTTGGGCCTAGGACGGTCTTCCCTTTTCTTAATGTTGGTTTTTGAGAATCTTATATATCCTTATGTGTTCAGCTCAAATGCCACCTTGTCATGAACCCCCCCCCCCCATCTAATTTCATATTCCTTTCCACTTTTTAAGCACTTTCTGATTTTTATTAGATTTTGTTTTGTATATGTTTTCTTCTTCCTTGAAGGCAGGGCATTTATTTATTTTTGCTTTTCCCTTGGCATATTATACATAATATGCTATTAATAAATGTTCACCGAAAAAAATAATGAATAGATGTTATTACATTGTACAGTGGAAAAAGTATTGGCTCCGGAATCAGAGAAACTGGGTTCAGATCTTGCTTTAGACAGTACCTTGGGAAGTGGCCTTGGGAAAATTAGTCAGTTTCCTTTGGTCTTGGTTTCCTTATCTGTAAAATTAACTCCTTGGACTAGGAAGCTTCTGAGTTTCCTTTCAACTCCAGGTATGTGATTCCTATAATCCTGAGGAGACTGAAGTAAATCTCCCAGTTGTGGGTTTATGAGAGTCTTCTACTACTTGACTCATTCAACACTTGCAGCTCTTCTTTGTTCAAGACTGAAATTTCCTGAAACACTATAGGTTCCCAGAGGCCAAAACTGATAATCTTCTTACTTGGTGCAGATTTACTATGTTCTTCCTGTTTGGTCCTCAGATTTCACTTTCTTCATGTTGTTATTTTTTGAGGTCTAAACCTTAGTTCATTGGGTAAAAATGACTTCTCATTCTTGGTTTCACTGCTCAGTCCATAGGAAATGCTAGTGATCAAGAGGGTAGGTGTCTCCCTCTTGGGGCTCTGGGGTACTTTTGAAGGGTTTAAGTAAGTAAGAAGCATCACTAAGATTCTTTGAACAGAAGTGGTCGAAGAGAAGATTGAAATTCTGTTTATTAATTCTATTTAGAAATGTTGTCTGTTATAGTCCTTTTGCTATTATAAAGCCATTAACTTGAAGGGTGCCTCAGAACCAGTCTGAGCATTTGGTCTATGATGGAAATAGTCCATTTTATTCTGTTTTGTACAGTATCTCATTTATTCACAGAATCATATAGAATTGGAAGGGACCTTCGAAGATACAAAGTCAGAGCTGTACTTGAACAGGAACTCTTTTAGTAAAATGTCTTTATTATATGGCTACATAACCTTTGCTTGGAAAACCTCCATTGAAGGGGAAGCCACTACCTCTGGTCCACTATTTTTTAGTCCACAATTGGACATCTCTTATTTTTAAGAAATTTTGTCTATACTTTGACCCGAAATTTCCCTCTCTCCAACGGATCCTGGTTTATGGCCTTTGTGGTTAAGCAAAATAAATTTAAACCCATGTTTATCCATCACATCCCCCTCATTTTCCCATACTATAAATTGGGGTCACTGATGAATTCAGAATCTTGTGACAATCTCACTATATTCACCCTTCCTTCTTGTGAGGTTGGTTGATGATGTTTCCAATGTTAACATCCTTTTCAACTCTACAGTTCTGGGGACATCATCATTCATATTCCTTGTGTTCTCAAGCAGCAAAAGGTGTAAAGTTCTGTGATGGCAAGGATTCAATGTTCATTATATTAAATAGATTTTCAATGTGTCCATACATGTTTCCAGAAGCTATTTTGAAAATCCTGAATGGAAATGTTTTCTATTGATAGAATTCAAAATACAATAACAACAACAATAATAACAGTACAGTGGTTTTTGTTTTGTTTGTTTTGCAATATACTAATGAGAAGAATGAAATTCTCTCTTGGGGGGATAACATTTCTCTTGATTGGGATTAAAAATTAATGTTCCTATCCTAATATTGTAAATATTCATCTGTTAATACTATCTGTTATGAGGATCTCATGGATTTCACTTTGAAAATGCTTTTCACACAGATAGTATTGCGAAATACTGATATCAATCCATGAGCATATGATTTTAATTGAGTATATTTATCACTTGGTAAGCATTTATAGGATTCTATTAGATTCTTTCTCTTGACATTTGCTTTTTTTAGCCTATTATTACATGCACATGAATCAATTTTACATATGCATTTGAATGTTAATGTGTAAGGTCCTCAGTTGCACAGTTAAATGGATTTTTAAATATGGACTTTTTTTTGTACTTGCATCCAGTTCTGAAAAAATGCTGTCAGAACTGTAGTTTGAGTTTGGAAAATATATCTGCTGAAAATTTGTGTGGGAATGGAGATCTTGCTTCTCATTTTAACTTTTGACAGCATGAAAAGTGTAGAAAGTAGCTTGACCGTTTCTTGTGATTCAGACAATAGTAGTTGGCTTTGCCACGGTATAAGTTTCTCATATAAGTACAGTTTTGCATTGTAATTTTAGGTTGCTTTCATTAATAAGCATGATCAAGTCTGCAGCAAAAGCTAATTTCTAAAGACATTCAATATTTGATAATAGTGGTTGAGGGCAGTTCTTTTCTATCAGAAAAATTTTAATCTTGTCTTGGTCTTGAGCTCAAAAAATTGAAACTTTTCCCCCCTCTTCTTGTTTTGACATGATGTGTATGCACTGGTAATAAAAAGTAAATAAAATGTTGCAGTATGGTGATGTGTTACCGAAATGCTATTGAGTTATAACTGCATCACTGTGATTTGTAGTGTGCTGAGCAGCAGTGAAAAGCCATGAGAGCTGAATATGGTCTCTGTCACAACCACTCAACTCTGCCATTGTAGCACAAAAGCAGCCATAGACAATATGTAAATGAATGGATGTGCCTGTGTTCCACAGAACTTTATTTATGGACAGTGAAATTTGAATTTCATATTATTTTTACATCATGAAATATGGTTCTTTAATTTTTTTCAACCATTTAAAAATGCAAAAAATATTCTTAGTATGTAGGATAGATTGTGGTTTACTGACCTGGTATTTAGAGGCAAGCTTACTCTAGAACCCAAGGCTCCTGACTCTCAGTGCAATGTGCTTTCTATTCCTTTCTGATTTTTACCAGGAAAGTGATATGAATCACCTGGCAAGGCATGCTTATGGCGTAGCTAGTATCCTGTCCACAGGGATTGCTCTTTAAGTGCTTTTTATAAACCTACGGGCTAAATGGACCACATGCCTACCTTTTGTGGGTTTTGCTGACAATTTTAGATCTGAAGATGGTATAACTGGGATCACATCTCACCTCAGATAGCATCAAGACAGTACCCAAGTGGCCATGGGTTGCCCAGCTCTGCAGAGGTCAGTTAGCAGGGGAGATAATAGGGCCTTTACTTGGGGCTGGCAGCCCTAAGCAGTGATGTCACAGCATCCCCACAGGATTTGTGCTCCACTGCTGCTTCTTTGGCAGATCCAGCCTTATTTGTTGTCATTCTCCCAGGGTGTCTTCTCCATCTAAATTAATTCCCTGGCTGTTGTTGTGTTTTTCTCTTTAAAATTTATTCAGAACCGAAAACATCTGTAGGCCAGCAAGTGATGGGACTCTGGCAGCTTTCCCCCTAATTGCCCTCTCCGCTTCAGCAGTGAAGTGATTAAATGGTGCCGTTTAAACAGGGGAGGTCGGCGCCTGGCTCCTCCGTGCTGAGCTGAGCTGAAGCCAGCTCTAGCTCTCTGCTTTGGCTCCCCTTTAATTGTGAACCCATCAATGGGCCTCCACCAGTAAGGGAAATGTCCTCTAGGGGGTGTAATGTGCACATACTTCCCAGCTAGCCATTAGGTTTGTGATTATAGAAGGGAAAGGTCAAAGAAAAGCTGCTGTAGGTAAAATCAATTAGGAGCAAGAGGAAACAACATGCTAGGGAACTTGGGAAGGCTGTAATGTGCACCAGTGTCCTTTTTGAGATCTGCTTTTCTCCCAGATTGAAATTCGTTTAGTCAATTAACTTGCCAACCTGAGTGCCGAGACTTCAGAAAGTTAAACCTAGGATAGTGAACTGAATAGACCTAGGCAAATTACCTTTGAAATAGTTAACCTCATCATTCAGGTACTAGAGAATTTTTTCTTGATGGAACAGAATATTTTTTGGGGGGGATCTAATAGGAGGAGGAGTTGTTAACGTCTGATTTGCATTAGTGATTTTTGTGAGACTAATCAAGAACTATGGATAAATAAATTAGATGTCTTATAGGCGGCTAAAGAAATTTATTTTTTAAGTTTCACTTTATGGTTTGGAAAGTTTTAAGTCCGTGGAAGGTGAGTCATTTAAGATTCTTTCCCAGCCTATAGTGAATAAGAGCCTTCTTGCTGAATCAGGCCCCAATGGGTGTTATGTAGTAAAGGATCACTTTTCCATACACCAACCTATAAACAGAAAATTAAATTTCAAAAAGAGCTCTGGGAAAGGGATAAGTGTGTTTTGCCTTGAGAAGGACAATATAAATGAAGGATGGACTGTTAAAGGAGTCACCTTTTGAATGAATACACTTCCTGTCCACTACGTCAGCAGTAGCCCACCTGAAATGTGGATATAATGTCCAAATACACTGAAGTCTCATAAAAGGCTCCATATAGCGACAACTCTAAATTGCTGGTATCATTCACCCATTTCTCCTTTTTTGACGCTATTAAGGCATTCTAGGGTCTATCTTCTTGCATGTTTGATGTCTTTCATGCTTTAAATTTTATTTTTAATAACCAGAGCATCAGTGAATAATACCTTCCACCTTTTCTTTCTGAACCTTGCCCTTTGCTCATTTGGAATCCTTAGAAGATTGTTTGAACTATGATTTAATGTTATGCTCCTGAACTTGAAAAGGGAGCTGGAGTTGGCTAGGAATAAAGTGGCCAGACATCCTTCTTCTCTAAGGAAGCTCCCATATAGTATTTGCTGTGGGAGGCGGAAAAGTCACACTGAATAGGAAGGGTGGGTTAGTAAAAGGACTATAACAGATAGCATCTCTCCATCCAAAAAGGATGGAAAGGATGTACCTCAGCCTGAGAAGCAAGATAGAAAGAATGTGTCACAGTCTTTGAAGGCAGCTCCTCCTCGTCTTTGGTGTGTAACTCCTTAGGGGAATGAGGCAATTAAATAGGCCTAGGAGAAAGGAACATACCTGCGGAAAAAAGCATTGTGCCAGTCCTAGCTGCTTTGAATGGGGTCAACACTCATAGGCTCATTGGATTATGGATTTAGAACTGCAAGGAATTGTAGATAGAGGTCATTTATCCAACTGCTTTAGATTATGGGTGAGGACTCAATTAGATATAGTTTAATAATTTTTTTAATAGTTTCATAATTATAGCTGACTTTTATAGAGTGCCTTAGGATTAAATCTCATTTGTGACCTTGTGCAGTTTCTTCTGTGCCTTAATTTTTTCATCTGTAAGATGAGTAAGCTTCCCAAAGTGTCAGGAGGATGAAGCTGTGGTTTTCAAAGCACTGGGAGCTCTATGGTAGACAGATATTGCTTATAAGCCAGTCTGTTTGTAGAGAGAGGCATGGTGTTCTGGAAAGAGCACTGGATGATTGCATCAAATTTAAAAGACTTTTTGTAGGAACAAAATCAATCTAGCTAGAATAGGAAGAGAGACTGTCAACTGGGAAAAAAATCCTTTATATCAAAATGTGTCTGATAAAAAGTGATATCTAAGATAAAAAAGGAATGAACACAAATATATAAGACTAAGAGCCATTCCTCAATATCTGAGAAGTCAGAGATGATGTTTTCATTAAAAATATGCAGAATATTAGTAATATGAAAACTTTTCTAAATCAAAAGACATCAATTAAAAAAGGTAGCACAGGTCTTTGAATCTAATTAGAAGAGAACTAAAAGAGGATGGAGGAAGGGAAAGATTCTGTGTGTGTGTGTGTGTGTGTGTGTGTGTGTGTGTGTGTGTGTGTGTGTGTGCGAGCGCATGTGGGCACTCCAAATTAGGTACCATTGCAAGTAGCTACAAGGAATGATGAATAGCAGCTGAGATACCAAAAGTTCATAGAGGATAAAAATCCATTAAAGGAGCCAGTAGTTTAATCCATGACGCCCAAATATCTCTATACACAAATGTCCAAAGTTTAGACAACAAATAAGAGAAACTAGGGTTACTAATACAAAAAGACTTATGACCTTATAGGTATCGCTATAGTTGGTTGGGTGATAACCATGACCTTGGGTCTGGATGAATACACCTTATTCAAAAGAAGCAGCATAAATTAAAGGAGAAGGGGGTGGGATAGCATTGTATATTAAGAGGGTGTACTTGTGTACTTATTTGAGGAAATCCAGGAGACAGAGTGGGGAGGGAGAGAGTGTGATGGAGAATATTTGGGAGAAGGTTAGTGGAGGGAGAAATAGAAGTAATTTTGTCATTGGAACTTACTACAGACTTCTTGGACAAAAGAAGGAATAGATTCATTTGGGAAAAAAGATTACAGAGGCATGATGGGGAGACTGTAATTATGTGTATAGCTCCTAGAGCTCTTGGTGGATGGTAGATCAGCTTATAATTTATTGATTTGCTTTAGTGACAATTTCATCCTTCAACAAAAGTAGAGGATCCATTGAGGAGAAATGCTATGCTGGGATTAGTTCTCACTAATAGGGCAGAGCTAGTTCCTGTGGTGGAAATGGTGGGAACTCTATGGGAGAAACAAACATTCCCTTCTAGAATTTGTGACAGAGAAGAAAAAGAAATGTGGGCATGGTCTAACATGTAACCTAGATTTTGGGATAGGAGATTTCAAAATATTTAGAGGAAAAATGGAGGGAGTAGAGAAGTAATCTAATGCACTAAAATGCTACAGGGAACTCAGCCTAGAAGGAATGGGAGAAGCAATGGGAGATTGGAATTTTGAAGATGCTAAAGGAAACAATTCTAGTGAGGAGAAAAAAATGGAATTTGTCTGAAGAGACCAATTTGAAATCAGGGCAATTTACCATCAACTTAAGTTTAAATGAGTAGTATGAGAAAGATGGAAGCAAGACTATGTAACACAAAATAAAAATAGGAGTGATATACAATCCTTTAGAAATAATATTAGGATTGAGAAAACTCAGAATGTATTGAGACAGTAAAGGGAAACTAAGGACTAACAAAAAAAGTGGTTTTTTGTTTTGTTTTGTTTTGTTTTTGGTTATGTGGAGAAAAAGGAGAATTAAAGAAGCAATAGCATCCTTGCTTGAGGTAAACATGAGATACTTTGATAGCTGAAAACAAGTCAGAGCTGTTTAATTCTAATTTTGCTTTTGTTTTCTCTGTCTAATAGGTTTGCATTGTAAATAACCAATAAGAATTTCCTATCCAAAGTAAGTAAGGAGTTAGTAAGAAAGCACCTGGTTGCCTTTGATAAATTGAAGGCACTTGGTATAGATGAACTATATCCTCAGGTCTTGAAAGAACTGGCAGATGTACTTGATTGCTAAGCCATTGTTAGGGATGTTTGATAGATAATGGAAAATGAGAGTGACACCTTAAAATTGGAAAAAGGACAAATATTCTGATTTTCAGTAAAGAAAAGAGACCAGAGTTTGCAAACTCTAGGGTAATGACTGATTCCTGGTAAAATTCCATTATAAAGAGATGGCTGAATATTTAGAAAGAGAAATGGTGATTACAAAGAGCCAGAGTGACTGTATCCAAAACACACCATACTAGCCTCATCCCTCCTTCCCTTCCTCCCATTCTTCCTTCTCTTCCTGAGTTGGGTTACTAAACTAGTAGATCAGGGAAATCCTTTCGTTGATGGTTTACCTAGGTTTTTTAGCAAAGCTTATGGTAAATTATCTCACAATGTTCCCATGGGAAAGATGGAGAGATGTGAACTAAATCCTAGCTTCTTAACTGTGGGTTGCAACCCTGTATGGGGTCACATAACTGAATGTGGGGGTCATGAAAATTTGGGCAACAGTAAAAGGTTATGTATACCTATATACCTTGGGGTTGCATAAAAATTTCTTAGGCGAAAAGGGGTTTTGTGGAAAAAGTTTAAGAAGCCTTGGACTAGATGATAATACAATTTCACTGAGAACTGGTTGGATATTGTGCTTAAAGATACACTGTTAGTGGTTCATTGTCATTAGAGCCAGAGGCTTGCTAGTGCATTATCTCAGGCATGTGTGCTTGCTCATATTCTGGTGTGAGGGAAAAATCCATCCTCTTCCCAATAATTCTCAGGAACTCAGCAGCGAGGTGACAAAGGCTTTATTCTCATGAGAAGGAGGCACCCTAGTGTGCAGCTAGTGGGTGCCCAGAAAAGGGGGCTCGCAGGCCCTGTTTTATACCCTAGTCCCTAACGCGAATGGACCTTCCCCTTTTTCATCACTGGTCAGGGTTACAATCTACTTGGAAAAAACTAGCTAATCAGAACACAGTATTCCCACCCCTCTTCCTTGTATGGGCATAACTCAGGAGTTGGACCTTATACTTCCTTATATGGACAGAACCCTGGAGAGGACCTAATTGAGACCAGGGCTCCTTGAACCATGTGACCTCATGTGACCTTGCTAACCTGAGGGGGAGGAGGAGATCTGAGACCTTTGGCCTACAAACAGGTCAGGGGAGTATGACTGACTGTTATATCCACATTGAGAGGAGACAACTGCCCATTTCTCACATCTGGTTACCATTTTTATCGATGACTTAGCTGTGAAGTTTTGAATTTGAGGGCTTTATTATATATATATAAATAATTTTTTTTGGCGTAATCAAGGAGTAGTGGGAGGGACAGATTAATAAAAGAAAAAAAAGTTGCAGATGACACAAAGCTGGGAGGAATAGCTAAAATACTGGGTTATAAAATCAGGATCCTAAAAGATCTGAACTATAGCATTGGGCTGAATTGAATAAGACAAAAGTCAGCAAGGATAAATCTAAATTTTACATTTGAGTACAGAAAATTAACAAATATAAAATGAGGTAGACATGGATAGATAGCAGGTGTTCTGAGAAAGATCTATGTGGGGGTTTTAGTGGATTGTAAGCTTAATATATGAATCAATAGCATAACTTGTCAACTTCCTGCCTCACTCCTGCCCCTTCAGAAAACAAAAATCCAATGCAGACTGCATTAAAGGAGGCCGAGCTTCCAAGTAATAGGGTGTGGATAGTCCCACTATAATCTGTTTGCATTAGACCCCATTTTAAGTATTCTGTTTAGGAACCACAGTTTAAGGAGTAGATTACATTTTAAGAACAACTAGTGTAGTGACTGGTTTTGAGGTCATGTTACATGAAGATCAATTGAAGTAACTGAGCATGCTATGCCTGGAGAAAAGAGAGTTCAGGGGCATATAACAGCTATATTCAAGTATTTGGGGACTACTGTATGGAAGAGGGATTAGACTTGTTCTGTTTGGCCCTAGAGGGCAGAACTAGAAGCAGTAAGAGGCAAATTTAGATTCCATGTCAGGAAAAATTTCTTAACTATTGGAGTATCCAAAAGTGAAATGGACTTGTCTTAGGAGGTGATGGAGAACTCCTCATTAAAGAATTTCAAGTAGGAGCTGGGTAATCACTTGTCAGGTACATTATAGTGATGGTACATTTTTTTTTTTAATAAGGGTTAAATTATGTGACTGCTTAGCTACTTTACAAATCCCCTCCTCCTCTGATTCTATGAGTCTCAGGTCTGCTACTAATTAATTCTGTGATTTGGGGCAAATCATTTAACCTTTTGGAGCATCAGTTTCCTCATCTCTCAATTGCTAATATACCTGTGTTAGCTACTTCACAAGAATGTCACAATTTGTGAAAGCACTCTGTTATGGGTAAACTTTCTATACTTTTGGGAATAGAATTGGGTGTTCCAAAGGACTTAGTGCAGGTTTGAGCTTTAAGATTTTTGGAGAGGAAAATGGTTGAATAAGGCAGGAAATTAGCTGGCTCTCATAAAAGAGAGCCAGGGCGCAGTGGATAAAGCACCAGCCCTGGATTCAGGAGTACCCGATTTCAAATCTGGCCTCAGACACTTGACACTTACTAGCTGTGTGACCCTGGGCAAGTTACTTAACCCCCATTGTCCTGCAAAAAAAAACCCCAAAAAACCAAACTACTTAAGAGTAGTTTTAATTTGCATTTCTCTAATCAGCAGTGATTGAGAACTTTTTTTTTTCCATATGGCTATAGAAACTTTAATTTCTTCATCTGAAAACTGCCTGTTCATATCCTTTGACAATTTCTCACTTGGGAAATGATTTGTATTCTTATAAATTTGATTTAGTTCTCTCTATATAAAATTGAAAAAATAGAAGAGAATGTGAAACATCTCATAAAAAAAACAACTGACCTGAAAAACAGATTAAATAGAGATGATATAAGAATTGTTAGACTACCTAAAAGTTATGATCAAAAAGAGAGTCTAGGTACTATGCTTCAGAAACTTTTTAAGGAAAATTGCCCTGAAGTTTTATAACTACAGGGTAATTTAGAAATTGGGGGGAAAAATCCATCAGTCACCATCCAAAAGAGATCCCAAGATGACATCTAACAGGAACAGTATAGCTTAGTTTCAAAGCTCCCAGGTTAAGGAGAAAATACTATAAGCAATTAGAAACAATTTAAATATTGTAGAGAGACAGGATAACAAAAGATTTAGCAGCTTCTATGTTAGACCAGAGGGCATGGAACATAGTATTCCAAAGAGCAAAGGATCTGTTTTTGCAACCAAGAATAATTTACCCAGTAAAACTGAGTGTAATTCTGCATGGGGAGAAAAGGATATTTAATGAATTTGTAGGTATTTGTGAGGAAAAGACCAGAACTAAATGGAAAATTTGACCTAAAAAAATCAGAGAAACATAAGGTAAACAAGGAAAACCAGTTATAAGGGATTTATTAAGGTCAAACTGTTTACTTCTTACATCCTCTTCTCAATAATTCTCAGGAACTCAGCATCGAGGTGACAAAGGCTTTATTTTCTTCTCATGAGAAGGAGGCACCCTAGTGTGCAGCTAGTGGGTGCCCAGAAAAGGGGTTTGCAGACCCTGTTTTATACCCTGGTCCCTAATGCGAATGGACCTTCCCCCTTTTCATCACTGGTTGGGGTTACAATCTACTCGCAAAAACTAGCTAATCAGAACACAGTATTCCCACCCCTCTTCCTTGTATGGGCATAACTCAGGAGTGGACCTTATACTTCCTTATATGGACAGAACCCTGGAGAGGACCTAATTGAGACCAGGGCTCCTTGAACCATGTGACCTTGCTAACCTGAGGGGGAGGAGGGGATCTGAGACCTTTGTCCTACAAACAGGTCAGGGGAGTATGACTGACTGTTATATCCACATTGAGAGGAGACAATTACCCATTTCTCACAGGAAAACATCTTTAACTCTTAAGAATGTTATCACTAGAGTAGTTGAAAGAACATACAGAGATAGAAGGCTTCAGGTTGAATTAAGTATGATGGGATGATTCTAAAAAATAAAATTGGGTAGGGAGACGTAAAATGGCGAAGTTATCTCATACAAACGAGTCATTAAGGGAAGAACTGTTACAGTGAAGGGTAGGAAGGGGTAGAGGCCTGGTAGTGCTAGAACCTTATTTTTTTACCAGAATTGGGCCAATAAATACATTTAGCAGGGTATAAAATTCTAAATAACTTGTAGAGAAATAGGAGGGCAAGGGGATAGGATAAGGGAGAGACCCTTAGAAGGGTATGCTGATCAAGAAATAAGAGGGTTATGGGAGAGATTCTTAGAAGGGGTGTGGATTAGGGAAGCAGTGCTTAGAAGTAAATCCCTCTAGGGAGGGATAGAGCAAAAAGGATAAACAGTGAGGAAAAATAGGATGGAGGGAAAAACACAACTAATAATTATAACTTTGCATGTGAATGGGATGAATACACCCATAAAATGGAAATGGATAGCAGAATGGATTGAAAACCAGAATGCAACAATACATTGTTTACAAGAAACACATTTAAAAATCAGAGCTACATGTAGAGTAAAAATAAAGGGCTAGAATAGAATTTATTATGCTTTATAATTATGCAGGAAAAAAGCAGGGGTAGTAGTCATGATCCCAGACAAAATTAAAGCTAAAATAGATTTAATTAAAAGATATAAACAGAGAAATTACATTATGATAAAAGGCACCATAGATAATGAAATAATATCAATCCTAAACCTATAAACACCAAATGCTATAACATTTGAATTTTTAAAGGAAAAGCTAAATGAATTACAGGTGAAAATAGATAGCAGAACTATAATAGCGGAGGACTTCGTCCTTCCACTGTCAGAACTAGATAAATCTAACCAAAAAATAGATAACATGTAAGTCAAGGAGATCAATAGAATCTTAGATAAGCTTGATATGATAGGTTTCTGGAGAGAAGTGAATGAGAATAGAAAGGGATATACCCTTTTCTCAGTGGTACATGGTACCTTAAAATTGATCATATATTAGGGCATAAAAACTTTATAGATGAATGCAGAAAAGCAGTGTGAGGAATAAATCAATCCTCTTTTCAATAATCCTTGGGAACTCAGCAGCCATGTGACAAAAGGCTCTTTTATTTCCTTCTTGTGAGGAGGCACTCTAGTGTGCAGCTAATGGGTGACCTGAATGGAGGCTCGTAGGGCCCATTTTATCCTCTTGTCCCTAGCGCAAATAGACCTTCCCCTTTTTCATCACTAATTGATTACTCAAGGGTTACAATCTAGCAGCAAAGACTAGCTAATCCGGACCTAATTGAGACCAGCTCAGGCTCCTAGAACCATGTGATTTCATTTTCCAGAGGGGGAGGAAAAGATCTGAGACCTTTGTCCTACAAGCAGGTCATGAGGGATATGATTGACTTATGTTCTCATTGAGAGGAGACAACTACCCATTTTCTCACAAGCAAGGATATTAAATGTATCCTTTTCAGATTGTACTGCAATAAAATTATATTTAATAAGGGACCAGGGAAACACAGATTAAAAATTATTTAGACTAAATAACCTAATCTTAAAGAATGAGTAGTTTAAAGAACAAGTCATAGAAATAATAATTTTAATAAAGAGAATGATAATATTAAGACAACACACCAAAACTTATGGGATAGAATAAAAGCAGTAACCAAAGGAAGTCTAAAAAAAATTTAAAGGTGAGATTAGTACCATTGAATGTAAGGAAACCATTGAATTAATAAATAAAACTAGAAGTTGATTTTATAAAAAGAAACAAGTAGATAAATTATTGCTTAATATGATTAAAAAAGGGAGAGAAAAAAACCAAATCTAGTATCAAAAATGAAATGAAGATGAAATCAAAGCAATTTTAGGAGCTATTTTGCCCAGTTATATATTAATAAATTTAACAGAAATCGAAGAATACTTACAAAGATATAAACTGCCTAAATTAACAGAAGAGGAAATAGAATATCTAACCAAACCTGTTTTAGAAAAAGAAATTGTACAGCCTGTAAATAAGCTTCCTAAGGAAAACAAAAATTAGTGAATTCTACCAAAGATTTAAAGATCAACTAATTCCAGTATTAAATAAACTACTTGGAATAAAAGGCAAAGAAGGAGTCCAACCAAACTCCTTTTATGAAACAGATATGGCACAGATACCTAAACTGGGGAGTGCAGAAACAGAGAAAGAAAATTCTAGGCCAATTTAACATGAATATGGATGTAAAAATTCACTCCCAAGAACATATCACAAAGATGATACATTGTGACCAAGTGGAATTTATACAAGGAATGCAGAGATGGGTTAATATATGGAAACTTATTAACAAAATTGATTATATCAATAACAAAAGTAACAAAAATATGATTATATCAATAGATACAGAAAAAGCTTTTGACAAAATACAACACTCGTTCCTATTAAAACACTTGAAAGTATAGGTATAGATGTATTTTTCTTTAAAATTATAAGAAACATTATCTAAAACCATTAGCAAGCATTTTTTGTAATGGGGGTAAGCTAAAAGCATTCCCAGTAAGATCAGGAGTGAAACAGGGATGCCCACTATCACTAATATTATTCAGTTTTGTACTGGGTTGGTTGGTTGCTGTCCTTCATTCTTGAAGAGGACTAAACTGATATTACTATGTTGGGGTCAAGATATAGTGTGTCCAATTGTGGCTGATCACACCAATATGATCTCAGAAGGCTCTACCACAAGCCAGGCACAAATGGTCCATATTAACATTTGTTCATCTCATGTTTCTGCTGAGCTACTGCAGTTCTGCTTTCCTCATAGAGCAGCACCTTCTTTGATATGGGCACATCATGCTGTCCTGTGCCAGTATCTCCCATGTCTCACACTCAGTTCCATAGTTCTTCAGAGAGACCTTGAAAGTGAACTTTTATCACTTCTTCTGACCTCCGTGTGAGCACTTGCCTTGTGTGAATTCTCTGTAAAAGTCTTTTAGGCAAATGTCTGTTTGACATTTATACAACATGGCCATCCCATTGGAGTTGTGCTTTTCTGCAGTAGAGTTTGAATGCTTGGCAGTTCAGCTTGAGAAAGGGCCTTAATATCTGGTCCCTTATCTTGCCAGGTGATCTTCAGAACCATCCTAAAGACAATTCAAATGGAAGCAATTCAATTTCCTGGCATGGTTCTGTCCAGTTTTCACAGGCATACAACAATAAAGTCAGCTCTGTAGACTTTCAGTTTGGTAGGCAGCCTAGTATCTCTTCTCTACCACATTTTCTTTTGGAGCCTCTCAAACATTGAACTAGCTCTGGCATTGAATGCATCAGCCTCATCTATGTGCACATCCCTGGAAAGTTTACTGCCAAGGTAAGTGAACTTATCCACAGCATTCTCCATTTGCTGTAACCAATGGGTCTGCATGTAGAGACTGTGGTGCTGGCTGGTGGAGAACCTCTGTTTTCTCGGTGTTAATTGTGAGGCCAAAATTAACACAAGTGGCAGAGAATTGATCCATACTTTGTTGCATCTCAGCCTCAGAGATTGCAATGAGTGTACAATGATTTGTGAACAAAAAGTCACACACCTACACTCCCTCCACATTAATCTTGGTTTGTAGCTTTTTAAAGTTAAATAGTTTACTGTCAGTGTAGTAACGGACTTTGATGCTGTTTTTGTCCTCATTGAAGGTATCTGACAACATCACTGAAAGTAGCCCTGCTTCATTCCATTGGTTCTGGGAAAGTGCAAAAGTATTATTTTTTATATAGAACCTGTGTAAGCATGTTCTCACAAAACTGATGTACGATACTGATGAACTTCTCTGGGCAACCAGATCTTGCCATGATCTTCCATAAGCCCTCATGACTGACAGTATCAAAGGCCTTGGTGAGATTTATGAGCATTTTGTACCTTTGTTCTGCTCCTGGCATTTCTCCTGGAGTTGTTGAACAGTAAATACCGTGTTGACCATTCCTCGACCACACTGGCTTTCTGGTAGATGACCATCTTCTAGGGAAAGTATCACCCTTTTAAGAACTCTGGAAAGAATCTTGCCAGCAGTGAATGCCACTGATTGTCACAAGACAACCTGTTTCCCTTTCCATTATAGAGATGGACAGTGGAGGCATCCTTGAACTCCTGGGGGATAACCTTCTCTTGCCATATAACCTGGAAATTTTCAGTCAGCTTTTTTATGAGAAGTGGACCTCCTGCCTTGTAAATCTCAGCTGGAATAGAGTCAGCATCAGGCACATTGCCACATGAGAGGAAGCCATATGGCAATTCAAAACTTCTTCCCTTTTTTTAAAAAAATTTTTTTCTCAATTACATGTAAAGATATTTTTTGAGTTCCAAATTTTTCTCCCACCCTCCCTTCTCTCCCCCCTTCTGAGGCCAGAAAGCAGTTTGATACAGGTTGTACATTATAATTATGTTAAACATATTTCCACATTAATCAGAACAAAAGAAAAAAAAGTAAGAATAAACAAGAACAATAACAAAAAAGCAACAACAAAAGTGAAAATAATATGCTTCAATCTGCATTCAGACTCCATAGTTCTTTTTCTGAATATGGAGAGCACATAAATTTCTACCGTAAGTCTTTTGGCATTGACTTGGATCATTGTATTGCTGAGAAGAGTTAAATCTGTCACAGCTGATCATCACTAAATGTTGTTGGTACTGTGTACAATGTTCTCTTGGTTCTGCTCATTTCAGTCAGCATCAATTCATGTAAGTCTGTGTAGGTTTTTCTGAAATCCATCTGTTTATTCTTTCTTACAGCACAATAGTATTCCATTAAATTAATATACCACAACTTGTTTAGCCATTCCCCAATTGATGGGCATCACCTCAATTTTCAATTCTTTGCTACCACAAAAAGAACAGTTGTAAATATTTTTGTACATGTGGGTCCTTTTCCCTTTTTTATGATTGCTTTGGAATATAGACCTAGTAGTGGTATTGCTGGATCAAAGGGTATGCACAGTTTTAAGGCCTTTTGGGAATGGTTCCAAATTTCTCTCCAGAGTGGTTGGATCAGTTCACAGCTCTATCAACAATGCATTAGTGTTCCAATTTTCCCACATCTTCTCCAACATTTATCATTTTCCTTTTTTGTCACATTAGCCAATTGGATAGGTGTGAGGTGGTGCCTCAGAGTTGTTTTAATTTGTACTAGTAGTGCTGAGAACATTTTTTCATATGGCTGTAGATAGTTTTAATTTCATCATCTGAAAACTGCCTGTTCATATCCTTTGACCATATCCTCAATTGGGGAATGACTTGTATTCTTATATATTTGATTCAGTTCTCTATATATTTTGGATATGAGGCCTTTATCTGAAACACTGTTGGTAAAAATTGTTTCTCAGCTTTCTGCTTTCCTTCTAATCTAACCTTTCCTTCTAACCTCTTCTTAAGTAGTTGGAAGTTCAGCCAGACAGAGGTTGATTTCAACCTGAAGTATACAGTCTATGGCTTCCTCATTGATTGATGAGGGTCTGTTGAGAATACTGTGGAAGTGTTTAGCTCATTCATCCAGGATCTTGTCCTTATCACTAATTGATGCAGCTCAATCATCACTAAGTAGTTGAGTGAGATGCACCGCATCATAAAAGTGCTTTGGGTTGTTACTGTCATTGTAAAACTGAATTTTATCTGCCTTCTTACTGAGCCAAGAATCCTGAATCTCTTTAGGTTTTGATTGCACTTTACTCCCCCAACCTCCCCCCAGGGAAGTGAGGGTTAAGTGATTTGCCCAGGGTCACACAGCTAGTAAGTGTCAAGTGTCTGAGGCCAGATTTGAACTCAGGTCCTTCTGAATCCAGGGCTGGTGTTTTATCCATTGCACCACCTAGCTGCCGGCCCCCCCCCCCCCCCCCCCCCCCCCCCCCGCACTTTACTTTTGATAGAATTAAGTGCTGCCTTCTTAGATACTGATGCACTATCCTGCTGGTAAATCCTATGGAGTTCTTGTTTTTTGTTTAGGCAGCTTTTGAATTTCCCCATCATTTTTTTTCTTTCTTTCTTTTTCTTTTTCCTTTTTTTGCGGGGCAATGGGGGTTAAGTGACTTGCCCAGGGTCACACAGCTAGTAAATGTCAAGTGTCTGAGGCCGGATTTGAACTCAGGTACTCCTGAATCCAGGGCCGGTGCTCTATCCACTGCGCCATCTAGCTGCCCCTCCTCCCCATCATTTTCAATGAATCAAGATGGATACTTTTGAGTGTTCCAGCCCAGATGAGTAAATGCGGTGCTGTACACTAAATCTCTGAAGGCTGCCTACTCTTTTTCTTTGCCAACTGTTTTGGTTCAGCTTTTCCTTCAGGTGTGGTGCTTTAAAAAGGCTGCTCAGACAACCAGGGGCTGCCAAATCCTACCGCTGTTTCAGTCCAGTGAGAAGACGACCTGTACCTATGAACAGGGTTGTGAGCTCCTAGTGTATCTACACATATTGCTTCATCACTTGCTTGTCACCATTGGACTTTGAGGTAGGTAAAAATGATAATATGGTATGGGTGATATGCTTGGACTCATGCATCAATTGGATTGCATGAAGTCATCAGCTTTACTCACTTCCAGTGTTATCAGAGTCCAGTGTCAAGACAGAGTCAAGACAACTGGCGATGACTCAGGTTGCAGTGGATGACCTTTGGTGTCTTTACCAAACTCTAAGTGCTCCACAACACCTGCATGGCTGTTGAAACAAATTGTTTTTATCTGCCCATTCAGCCCAAGAGAAGTCTTCACCCAGGCCCCCCCCCCCCAACTCATCAATGGGTATGAGACCTCTTGGTTACCCTCAGCTTGGTTCACCATGTCTGCCAAAACAGTTTACTGGACTGTGGCTGCTGTACATGCTACTTCTTGGAGCTACAAGTGACAATTGGCAGGTGGACACCAAAAGTGGAAAGCAGCCCTGAAAAGGGCTGGACAGCCCTCACACAAGAGGTACTAGTCTTTCTTCCCTGACACTTGTAACACCCCATTTAATATTGTATTAGAAATGCTAGGGGGCAGCTAGGTGGTACAGTGGATAAAGCACTGGCCCTGGATTCAGGAGGACCTGGGTTCAAATCTGGCCTCAGATGCTTGACACTTACTAGCTGTGTGACCCTGGGCAAGTCACTTAACCCTCATTGCCGAGGCGAGGCCCCCCCCCCCCAACAATAGTAATTAAAGAAGAAAAAGAAATTGAAGGAATCAGAATAGACAATGAGGCAGTAAAACTATCTCTAAAATCCTAGAGGTTCAACTAAAATCAACTAATTAGAACAGTAATTTACAAAAGTAGCAGGATAGAAAATAAATCCCCACACATTATCACATTTCTGTATATCACCAACAAAATATATCAATTGTAAGAAGCAGTCATAAAAGATACCTCATTTAAAATAACCATAGATAGCATAAAGTATTTGGTAGTATGCTTGTGAAGGCACACACAGGAACTACACAGACATAATTATAAAATACTTTTTATACAAAAAGTCAGATGTACATAATTAGAAAAATAATTGTTCATGGGTGAGCAGAACCAATATATATAAGATACATATATGTAACACACATACATGTACATATATACGCACATATATTTATATATATATATACATAAATTTATAAAATTACATTAAGATGATTTTTGGAATACCTGATAGAAGTATGAACTATTTGTATAGTATTTTATTAAATTGATAAACTTTGATCTTGGAACACACTAAAGGTCCCAGATTTTTTTTTTAGGATTTTATCTTTTATATTTCTTCAATACTTTGATTTGTTGGTGTAGGTACTCTCTTTATTAGTACTCATCCACAAAGTAGTTTTTTGGTTATGGCCTTTTCCAGTTCCCCCAACTTCTACAATGCCTTCTCTGTATGTATCTAGTATATACTTCTTTATGTCTCCCTCATTAAAAAATTTTTAAAAAAATTTTTCTTTTTTTTCTTTCTTTTTTTTTTTTTTTTTTTTGCAGGGCAATTGGGGTTAAGTGACTTGCCCAGGGTCACACAGCTAGTAAGTGTTAAGTGTCTGAGGCTGGATTTGAACTCAGGTCCTCCTGAATCCAGGGCCGGTGCTCTATCCATGGTGCCACCTAGATGCCCCTCCCTCATTAAAATTTAAGCTCCTTGAGGGCAGGGACAGTTTTTGCTTTTCTGTTGTATAGTGCCTGGCACGTGATTGATTGATTAATCTGTGAAGGGGTCTGCCATGCCCAAGAATTGTGGCCTTTGAATACAAAAGGGAGCCGGTCAGACCCAAGACAGTAGTCCATGGCTTTTGAACATCAGCAATGGGGGAGCATCATCACCACCACTAGTTATCACCATCCAACAGGGGACCTCAAGTCTCTTATTGAGATGTATTCTTTTTTTAATGATCTCCAATCCAGTATTGGCTCTGTAATTATGGCCCAGACAAAGCAGGATATACAGTGTTATATAAAAATAATTATGAAAACTTACTCCACTTTGTATTTGATAATGCAGTTGCATAGTGGGTCTGCGCCACCTAACTGCCCCTGCGAATTAGTTATTATTCATCTTTTTCTTTTGCTCTAATAAGATTATTTTTAATGGGGGGCATTAGTATTCCTGCTTATGGATAATAATTTCAAGGGCCATTGCCAGATTTGGTTTGTCTGGTCTGCTTGTTTATGATTGCAATTCCTGACTTCTGGATTCCTGATTTGTTTGTCAGTGTAAAAGGTGAATATTTGGGTATACTAAATAAATTTCCTGATCCATAATGTCCCAGAAGCCTGATCTAGTATCCTATGCTAGGTGAGCTTGTGGTATCTGTGTTCAGGAGTTGAAAGCTTGGGATCTGTGGCATGAAAATTCACTCATGGTTACTGGCTTACCTTGATTTGTTAAGGAGCAGAGGAGTAACAGCTGTGTGTAGGTCTGTACTGGGCTCAGGGAGCTTTCTAATGCTAATGCAGGCCAGATGCAGTTTCCCACTACAGCCTGTAGAGGCAATGTACCTAAATTAAAAGTAAAATCATAGAGTTAGCATAGACTTCAGAGCACACTAGTCAAATTTATACCTGAACTGGAGTCTCTTCTACAATATGCCTTCCCCTTCCAGAACAACCTCCACTCAAACGTCAAATTGATTTTACCACATTCAGATCTGACCACATAACACCCTCTCCTCTCCTTCAGTAAACTCCAGTAGCTCCCTGTGTCCTCCAGTAGTAAATATAAAATCCTTTCTTTGGTGTCCAAATCCCTTAATCCATTACGACTTGGCCCCTCCTACCTTTCTAGTCTTCTTGGGCCTTATTTCTGTCCAGGTACATTTAATTACACTCTTGCTTACATATGTTACTTTGGTTTTGGACTGCATTTTCTCTGGTTGTCTCCCCCCGCCCCATGCTTGGAACTCTTTTCTCTACCTCCTGGCTTCTTCCTTCATATCTCAGCTGAAGTCCTACCTTCTGCAAGTAGCCTTTCTCAATCCTCCTTAATGTTTGAAATTTATCCTGTATATGATTTGTTTGTACATGATTGGTTGCATGTTGTCTCCCCCATTACACGATAAGCTCCTTGTGAGCAGGGACCATCTTTTGCCTTTCTTTGTATGCCCAGTGCCTAACACAGAGCCTGGCACAGAGCAGGTGCTTAATAAAGGCTATGTTTGAAGACCTCCAGTGGGGGCTGGAGGGAGCCCACAGTATGTCTGAGGCAGGTCCTCTCATTTTTTGTTTTTGTTTTGTTTTTATTTGTTTTCAATTTTAAAAAAAATTTAATTAATTTTTTAGCCCCTCTCATTTTTACTTACCCTTGCTGTTGAGATTTTTCTTCACCTCAAGCATAAAAAACCTACCTTTTTGCAACTTACTTCCCACTGCTTCAAGTTCTGCCTTCTGGACCCAAGCAGAACAAGTTTAATTTCTCTTCCACATGACAGCTCTCCGAATGCTTGAAGACAGCTGTCATGTTGCCCCTAAGTCTCTCTGAGGCTAGACTGGCAGTAGAAAGAGCCCTGGATTTGCGGTCAAATGACCTTGCTCTACCATGTACTATGTGTGTTACCTTTTGACAGGTCACTTAATCTCTTTGAGTCTTAGTTTCCTCATCTGTAAAATGTGATGTTTGGTCTCTCTGATCGTTAAGGTCCCATCCAGCTGTTAATCTATGATTCTAAATACATCATATTTTTTCAGTGGATTCTCAAATACTGCGATCACAAGGCTTTCATCTGAATAGTTGAAAATGTGATATAGGAAGCAGCTAGGTGTCACAGTGGATAGAGTGCTGGCCTTATAGTCTGGAAGACCTGAGTTCAAATATAGCTTTATACACTTCACAGCTATGTGACCCGCAGCAAGTCTTAACTAGTATATGCCTCAGTTTCCTCATCTGTAAAATGGGAATAATAACAATAATAAGACCTACCTCCCACAGTTGTTATTAGGGCCAAATAAAATAACTTATGCACAGTGTTTTATAAACCTCACAGTGCCAAATAATGCTGGTTAGTATTAAGAAGAACTGTCTTCCAGGCCTTGACCAGCATAACTGGGAGAATCTGGTACTTAGAGGCCTGGTAGCAATACAGGAGCAGCAATACAGCAGCGGTCCTACCAGAGTATATCTGTTAGTTTGTGAGAAGAACCTACCAGACTGTTGTCTGGTGTTTAGCAGAAAGGGGTTCTCTTTCCTGACTAGCATGCTTTTTTATATCCTCCCACCCTGGCTATAAGGGTCTCTCTGTGTTTGGAATATTTATGTTTGCCAAGTGAATTTAGTTTTGGCATTATGACTTTGTAGAATCTACCGCCTAATACTCTGAGTGAAATCCTAAGGACAACTATACTCTGTTTCTTGAGATGGTGGTGGTAAGGATGAATACATAAGGCCAGTTGTTAAGTTACGTACAAATAAAGGGTTTTCTGAGAGAATCTAACTTACTGTCATGACATCTGAATTCAAATATTGTCTCTGACACTAGCTTGTATGATTTTGGTCAAGTTGCTGTCTCTCTGAGCCTCTGCTGTCCTTTTTGTAAAATGGGAATATTACTTCAGAGAATTTCTGTGAGAAAATATTAGAGTACTATGTAAATGGGAATTATTTTTGTTTCCCAAGGAACTATAAAATTACATTTCTTTTCTGGACCTGCCCGGTGTACCAGACACAGGTCATTGTACTTCTCTGGGCACCTTAGATTGATCAGCAAAGCATTCTGGTTGGTTGATTCTGGCCCAGCTTTTAATTTTGCCTGATAGTTTTGGGGAACTGGAAGGCCTTCCCTACCTGCAGCACTGGATTTAGAGCCATATGAACTGGATTAGAGTCCTCATCTGCTGCTTATTCCCTGTAACTTTCAGCAAATTATCTAACCTCTTTGTTGATGTTTTCTTTTGGGTAACATGAGGGAGTTGAACTAGATCATCTTTAAGCCCTCTTCTAGCTCTTAAGTCCTCTGATTCTGTAAATTGCAGCAAATGGCTTTTGAGGAGTTAGTTCAATGATTCTCTTGTGCCTGCATCTCAGAATCACAGATGTTCTGCCTTCCAGGTCCTGGGCCTGACAGCAGAGGGCCAAGTTGCCCCAGTGAGCTAGAGGTAGGTCTAAGGCTGAGAGCTGGAGTTTTGCCTTTTGACTGCTTTTATAGGTTCTTTTTGAATCAGTCATGCACATGTGCATGACAAAGTAGAGATAAATCTGGTGGCTTGTAAAGTTTGCTTTCTTCTTTCTGTAATTATGGAGTAGTAATGAGGCCTCTGGAAATTGCCTGGGTATAAGCATTTTATAGAAGGGTTATTGTGCAACAGTGATAACAGGTTTATCATCAAATAAAGGGAGGATGAGTCTAGAGTATGAAATCTTGTCTTAGTCTTCAAAAACACAAATACAATGCAGAGAATACAGGTCAGGAGGGGCACTGGTCAGTGATTAGGGTCTTTGTGAAAAGAGAGCTTTTAAAAACTGCAGTTTGGTCCATCAGTATATCTTTTGTATATGATCCACAGAATTAAGTCAAATGCCCCTTGACCAAGATGTAGAACAGACATTAATATCATGGGAGGAAGAGAAGGAAAAGACTTGGGAGCTTTAAGAGGCCCTCAGCTAGTTCAGTGCAGACCCTCCAACTACTAGGTTACTTCCCCAGACAAGAAACAAAAAGGAAAGATTGCGGGTGGGGGATGGAGGTGGGGAAACCCTTCAAAATTGGGAGAAATGTTTTGCTTTGAATTTTTCACTTTGCTTTCTAGGATTTCAAAACAGTTTTGACCAACTTTGAAGCTATGGAGGTATTGACTTCCTCTGTCATGTACCTTTGAAGAAATTTGTCATGTTGTCTGAAGTTTTGATGATGTCTGTGAGTCTGACCTATCACGTCTCTGTTGTTGACACGTTAACTTAGTTTTGTTCCTGATGTGCTCATCTGCCTATCCTTCATGACAAAGCTTCTAAACTCTTTTCATGGAAATTGGGCTATGCTTGTAGGTCAAAGTGATGATCATTCATCTCCTTCAACCTAGTGTATTCCCCTCTAGTAATATTGGGGTCTCTTTCCGTGGCCTGATAGGTAGTAGTATTTCTCTGTTGGTCTTGTCTGGACAAGAAGAAAGTATCACTTTTGCTAGGTTTGTTGTTTATGGGAAATCGAAGGTTGAAGATGAAGACACATGTGATTTCCATTTTATAGCACTAGCTGAGTGCAGAGTAGGCTGATAAGAGAATTTAACATCAGTGAGGGCTGCTGTGCACTGAGGGTAGCTCTCCCTGAGGGACAGTTCAAGACAGATGTTCTTTCCAGCATCTGGAAGGGATGACATCAAATTTGCAGCCTCAGATCCTGACTTCTGCCTTTCCTTAATTGTAGGGAGCAACCTTACTTGAGTTTCAAAAAAATCTGACCACAGAATAAACTGAATAAATTGGAAGTGCATGGGGAAACCAAAGCAAACTTTTCAGGTTCAGTTAGGTGCAACTAACTTTATATAGGGGCTCATTTCTTTAAGAGGCAGCATGACGTCATGGGGAGAGCACTTGACTGGGAGTCAGGAGAAACCTGAGTTTGTGTCCTGTCTTACTTGTATAACCATAGGCCACTTAACTTCTGTACTGATTTCTTCGATAAATAATAATACTTAATAGTTCTCACCTCATAAGGGTGTCTGTCACAAGAATCAAATGATATCATGTGAGTAAAAATGCTTTACAAACCATAAAGCAGCATTTAAACATCAGCTACTAGTAATATTATTAGACTCTTCAAATTTCACATTTGGAAGGGGAATTGCAGGTCCATTTCTGGATTATTCAGGCTCTTGTCTCTTCTTGTCCTTTCTGCCTTTTGGTCTTTTGGATGGAATCAGGGGTTGGAACAACTGACTTCTGGGGATGTCTAGGACAAGTTAACCTTTCTGCCTCAGTGACTAGAATGCTGGACTTGAAACCAGCAAGATTTCAATCTGGCCTTAGATATTTTTTAGTTGGGTGACCCTGTAGCAGACTCTTAACCTCTTTGCTTCAGTTCTTTCATCTATAATAAGCCAATTGGACTTGATAGCCTCTGAGTCCCCTTCCAGCTCTAATTTTCTGATGCTATGATGTTTATAGGATGAGGGATTGATATGTACTTAAAAACCCAAAAAGTTCTTCATGGGAAATTCAGTTTCATTGCAGTTCTCACTTCTGTCTCCTTCCTTCCTTCCTTCCTGTTGGGGTTAAGTGACTTGCCCAGGGTCACACAGCTAGTAAGTGTTAAGTATCTGAGGCCAGATTTGAACTCAGGTCCTCCTGAATCCAGGGCTGGTGCTCTTTCCACTGCGCCATCTAGCTGCCTCATTTCTGTCATTTTTACATATGGATATTTTGTTGACAGCTGTTAAATTGATAATAATTAGTTTTAAAAAAGTTTAAAAGGCTTGGTTGCACACTTTCTCAGTTGCTTAGATTAGATAGCCTCTAGTGGCTGGGTGTTGCAGTGGATAGAGCACTGAACCTGGAACCTTCTTGAGTTTAAATCTGGCCTGGGACACTAGCAGTATGACCAGTGGCAAGTTACTTAACCCCGTTTGCCTCAGTTTCCTCAATCTGTAAAATGAGCTGGAGAAGGACATAGCAAACCACTCTAGTATCTGCCCGGAAAACCCCAAATGGGGTCATGAAGAGTTGGACATGACTGAAAACAACTTAACAACAAAAGTCCTTTCCGGCTCTTATATTTATGCTCCTCTGAGCCTTGCCATCCTTCAGACTCACGTTTTTCCAACCAGTCAGGTCTTCTGTATTGAGCCTTGTCTGACACTTGGGCTTTTTTAGCTGGACAGACTTCCTGTGTCTGAAGTTGCTACAAATGTGGGAGCACAAGTAGCCTGTCTATGTTTTTTAAATGTCTTGGCCTTCCCTGCTGATGAGGATGCTTCGATGTATTATTAGCAGTACAGTGGCTTCATTGAAACGCAATGCCTTCTCTCACCTATCATCTCACACAGATAAAATAATTTCATATGGTTACAGATTATTACAGGCTATACAATTTAGGACTATTCCTGGTCTTAGATCTAACACTGCTCTCTTACTTGCCTTGCACTCCTGCTTTGTTGTCCGGGAGTGATCTCTGCTTCCCTTTTCCTGATTTACATCTTTATACTGTTCCCTTTGTAAGCTCCAGTACCTTTGAATCCCTGCCATTCCATCTCATACCTTTGGTGAGTGAGGTGAAGATTTTGCTTTCACTCCCTTGTTGGACTAGCTTCCTTGAGATATGGGGCCAGAGGCTCCACTGAACAATCAAACCAGGCAGATGCAGCCAGCCTCATTGCCCTGAAACTAATGTTAGAGTTTGCGGTTTCCTCCACCAGAGACTTCCCCCAGTTATTTGTAGTCATATTCAGGGACTCATCAAGGTATTATTTGGGGACTCCGGCTTTTCTATCTCAATATGCGTTTGGACGGATTTGGAATATTCTTAAGCTGTATGTGTATTACAGATAAAATGAATGATTAGATACAAAGTAGGCAGGAGAGTACTAGAGAGGGACCAGTAAAGGGGCCTCTGAGGAGGAGGGATAAGGACCCACTTGGACCTTTCTCCCTCTTTCTCCCCATCACTGACGAGGTTATTGGTACGTCTATGGAATGGAACATAGGATTTATTGATGGAAGAGACCTTGGAAATGATCTGGTTCAGATCCCTTGTTTGCACATGATCAAACATAAGGCTCAGAGAGGTAAGTGACCAGTGAGGTCATGCAGTTGTAGAGCTGTGACTTGAATCCAAACCCAGTGCTTCCCCACTGTGCCAAGATGCCCCACTCTAAGCCTCCCATACAATTTTACAGCAGGGGCCAGGTAACCAGCTTGTATTTTGTTAGTGGAAAATAGAACCTCTATTTTCCCCCAGTAGCATAAAGAATAGCATAAACTAGTCCACAATTGTTTTATGTGTGTTAATTAGGCTTCCGCAGAGATCGTATATTTTTTCAGAACAATTTCCATGTGTTAAGTGTCTCTCTAGGGTAGGTATATACAGTCATCCCTTGACATTCTTGAGTTTCACATTCAAAGTTTGGTTATTTGTGGGATGGCCTTTGATAATTAAATGGGAATTTTTGGAGATAGTGTATTGATACTATATATTATTAATCCATTTTATAATTTACTACCATAAGTATACATATATAAACAGTGACATTTTGTTGAACATTTCAGTATGCTAAAAAACTACAGACACTCTCTTTGGGAATACCTCTTCTTTGTCTTTCTACCATCCAGACTCAGTCGTGTGGTTTTTTCTCCACAGTAATCTTTGTACCTTGAACTTTTCATAGGAGAAGGAAATCTGTGAAGCACTTGCTGCAGCTACATCTGTGGCAGGGAAGACTCTTCATAGTGTGTGAAATGCAGTTTCTTGTCTAGAAACTGCAACTTTTTTATGAGTGCAGTGTGTTGTTTTACTTAGTTTTTGTTGTTGTCAAGTAAATATGATCAGAATTATTAAAAAATAAAGCTTTGGGGTAGGGTCTAGAGTTATTCAAGGTTTTCATGTGTGGTTTTGCATCCCTAACCCCTGATAACGTCAAGGGCTGTCTGTGATAAATGCTTAAGTACAGATTGGATGGAATAAGCAGGAAACCCCAGTATGACTGGCAGAAGATAAGAGTTAAAACTCATATTTCTGAATTCTCATCTAGAAATCCTATTTTTCCCTTTTAGTATCTTTCTATTAGATGTTCTTAAAATATTTTGATAAATATTTCAATATAATTCACTTTCTTCATAGTCCTATTTATTTTATTTTATGTATTTAAAGACATTATTCTAGAGAAAGGTGTCTACAAGTTTAGACTGACAGGGGTCTAGGACACACAAAAAGTTAAGCACTTCTTTAGATTGAATTTTGGACAGTTTTTTCGATATCATCTTTTAATTTAGTGATAAGGAAGGGCCCATGGCACCTCTTCTGAGCCATTTCTATGAAATTTTGGAAGAGTTCCTGTTGGACCACCCATTTGCTAGGACATCTCCATCAATCTGAACAGCTACTGTTTAAAAGTAGAAGACATAAGACACCCTTTTAGTGCAGATCAATACTTTGGAAATGAACAACCTCCAGAAATCCCCTTGAAATTCTCATGTATGTGTTGTTTGTGAGATTCTTCTTTTTTTTGTTTTTGTTTTTTTGCAAGGCAATGAGTGTTTTGTTTTTTTTAAATATATATATTATTATATTAATATATATATATGTATATATATATATATATATTTTTTTTTAGTGAGGCAATTGGGGTTAAGTGACTTGCCCAGGGTCACACAGCTAGTAAGTGTTAAGTGTCTGAGGCCGGATTTGAACTCAGGTACTCCTGACTCCAGGGCTGGTGCTCTATCCACTGCGCCACCTAGCTTCCCCTAGGCAATGAGTGTTAAGTGACTTGCCCAGGGTCACACAGCTAGTGTCAGGTGTTTGAGGCTGGATTTGAACTCAGGTCCTCTTGAATCTGGGGCTGGGGCTTTATCCACTGCACCACCTAGCTGCCCCATTGTGGGCTTCTTCTATGTTTTGAGGCTAAGATCAGGGAGAATCACCGTGCTTTCCTACAGATATCCCTTGGTGTCACTGTCAGAGACTGAACATTGAGCTGGACAGACTGGAGGTTGATGCAAAGAGAGGGAAAAATTATGTGTATTCTGGGATTCTTATGTTCTATTCAGACAATAGGATGAAATCAGATGACAGGTAAAGATGCTCTTAGTCACAACAGAAACCAGTAGAGCATTTTGTTCCCCAGGAGACCCTGGCTTCTCAGAATGAAGGAAGGGGGAAAATCATGTTAAGTACCCAGTGTGTTCCAGGCACTGTGTGTGCTAAGTGCTTTACAAATATTATCTTATTGATCCTCACAACAACCCTTCAAGGTAGGTGCTATTATTACCCTCATTTCCTCCATTGAAGAAACTGAGGAATACAGAGGTCATGTGACTTGTCCAGGGTCACAGAGCTTAGTGTTTGAAGCCAAGTTTGACTTTGTCTTCCTGACTTCTAGCCTTATGCCCTATGTTGTTTTGCTTCCTCAAATATTAAGGAATAATTAAGAGTTATACTTTAAAGACTTCTCTGGTATTCTTAGGATAAAGACAAGCTCTCTGGAAGGTGGTGATTTCTAACCAGATCTTCAACTGAGAATTTAAAGCTCATTTCATATGTATGCAAGTGAATAGTATTTAGGCACACTTCATATACGCATTCATAAAGGTATATGCAGGCAGGTTTTGCTGGATGTTGAGTTATTATTTCTATGCACAAAGCACCATGATAGGTTCTGGAGATATAAAGATAAAATATGGCATAGTCCCTTCCCTGAAGGGGATTATAGTCTTATAGGGAAACTACACATTACTACTATGCAAATGAGAATTTGATTATGAACTCATTAGAAAGGTGAATGAGAGAGCTAAGGAGAGAGGGATGACTTGAATTGGGAGAAATCAAGGAAGTTGTCATAAAGTTGCTGGCACCCAACTTGGCTTTGAAGTATTACATACTGTACAAAATTAGATTCATCTTTTGCCTTGCCAGTTAAAAAGTTGGGATACTGGTGGCATAGACCAGTGATTTGCTCAAGATATGTTATCAACAACATTGGAAATACAGGAAAATCTTTTTTACCTTCTGCTGCTTTTGTGTGGAATTCCACCAAAGCAGTGGGCCAAGACATAATTTGTATAAGTCCCTTTTTTGAGAACTTGTTATTGAAGTGAATCCACTTTAGTGGTGAGTTAGTGCTTTCATCTTTTGTAAATATTTCTTTAACACTTTGCATAGGAAGGTTGTACCACATTACAGTAGAAATTATTTATTGGTTTGTTAAAATTTTCTATGTAGTTCAATATTGAATTTTTCAGTGATATTGATAGATATATTAGTTTTTGTTAATACAAAAAAAATCAAAGGTGATTATTGTTTTTACTATAATGAATTGTTTAATATAATGAATGGATCGGGGCAGCTAGGTGGCACAGTGGATAGAGCACCGGCCCTGGAGTCAGGAGAACCTGAGTTCAAATCTGGCCTCAGACAACACTTACTAGCTGTGTGACCCTAGGCGAGTCACTTAACCCCAATTGCCCCCCCCCCCCCCCAATATAATGAATGGGTCTTCTGTTAAACCAGAAATCAGCCTTGCTAAGCAGCCAGGGTATTTTTGAACTCCTATCTGAGGTTAGTATACTGTGAATGAATAAATGATATAAAGAAAAATTATTAAGCACTTACTGTGTGCTAGGCTTTTTGCCAAGTACAAATGCAAATAAGTTAAGACAGTCCCTGTCCTCAAAAAGCTTATATTTTAATAGAAGACAGCATATGTAAGGGAGTGGTGTTTTGAATAGGGAAGTGAGAGGGGAAATTTAACTGGAGTCAGAGGGCAATTGGTTTATGTGTCTTTTCCAGAAAGAGTGGTAGTGATTTGATCATTGTTTTCAGAACTAGAATTGAAAACTAGGAAGTGGGGATGGGAGAATAGATGTGTGTGGTAGCATGCCATGAAGATGACCAGGAAGTGGCATGGTGGGGGTCTGGGTTGAATGGTGAATGCTCACCAATTGAAACCCAGGGTCTTAGGGTGGAAGCTTGATTTCTAGGTCAGAAGTAAAGACTGGAGTATAGGAGCATAGCAGCTAAGGTGGTCAGGAAGTGGCCAGATAGACACAGAATGAATGGAACTCTTCCTTAGAGATTTTCCTAGAGGACTGTATGCCTCAAATAACATAATTTGGCTTTTATAGCATATGCTAGGCCAGTTAGGAGTATTTGTCAAGTGCTTACAAGCCACATTGTACCAGATGTTCCAAAACTTAGCGTCTGTATGGCATGGATCTTATCTTCAGTTTTTCTGAGATTTAACAGGAACATATCTTGTTCTGTCTCAGGTTCATAATAGTTGGAGCCAGCTAACAATAGGTTAGGCTGCCTTATTCTGTAGTGAGCTCCTCATGTCTGGAAATTTCAAGTAATGAGGCTACATGACCTCAGAAATGCTGTATAGAGGAATTATTCATCATGGAGGTTTGACTAGATGGTCTGTAAGATCTTTTATAACTAACTCTAGGATTCTTTGAATCTTTAAAACCTTAAGAGATGATTGCTGATTTACTTGTTAGACCTAGGACAAGTAAGTGGAACAGGATGATAGGGTAGAAGCTAAGCAGATAGAAGTGAGAAGGTAGATCATAAAACAGAAATGGATTCCTAGGATGGAGTGAATTTGGAGCTCGGGTTATGGACTGTGCTTCTTTAGCAAAGTGTGCTCGACTCTTAAGTAGTGCTCATTGTTATAACTCATTTGTGAGAGTGAATTACTGATGACATGTTTTGGTAATTGCTGGATTTATAGAAGTATATGATTTTGGAATTTTGAAATGAATAAGATCAGTGCATTCATTGGATTTGGGTGAAAGCATTCTAAGAATCTCCTACACATGAAGATTGTTGACACTACCAGTATTACCCCAAGAGTCATGGGATACAGCCCAGTTCCCATAGGGCAACGGGCAGGTTCTGTGAAGAGTAGGGCAGCCACTTGGGGAAGACAGAACATAACATGCAATTGAGGCCCTGTCAGTCACTGTAGGGTTACCTGGAAGATCATCACTTGTGTATAATGTTTTTTAACATCACTGCAGTTGCCCCTCTAAACAAGCTGTGAAGCACGGGAGGATAAGCTCTGGATCCTGGTGCCAGGAAGCAGCTGTTCCCATTGGCAAAGTCCAGAGTGAAGTCAGGGAGAACCATTCACGTCAGGGGCTCTTAGAATACAGGGAAAGATTGACTACTGGAGCCACATCCAAGGAGACAGCATAACACTTGTGCCATTCAATAGTCCAGGATCTTAGATAGGTCCAGAGGCCCTCCTTGGATAATACTGGGGGAGACAGAGACTACTGGAGGCTGACTGAGACCTTAAGTCATTTGTTCTTTCCTCTTCTCTCTACTTCTGAAATGTTCAGGTTTTTCAGGAGGATCCCCAAACTGGAATGTGGGCATATATGCTGGGGTTTTGATATGTTTTCACACTGGCAGAATCTGTCAGGAATCTTGGAAGGCAGTCAGGACTCCGAATCTGTCATTCCCAGATAGGGCCTCTTTGGAATCATTTATGGGGTAGCAAGTATCATGCCCTGTTCTGTTTTTGCCCAGTTCTAAATCCCTGGGCAAACAGTCAGGTTTTTTTTCTATGACTCAATTACTTTCTCTTGTAAAATAGGAGAGTTCTTTTGTATTCCATTGGGCTGCCCACTTGAGGATCAAGATTCTGGGATGGACTTAAGTAAACCATCAAAACAAGGTACTTGTCTTTAAATGATCCAGGCAAACAAATAATAAACAAAACTCATGTCACAAATTCACAGAATTACAAACTTAGAAGGCACAGGCCAGCCCATACTAAGTATCTGAATTAAAATCTGGCCTCAGATACTTACTGACTGTGAGATCTTGTACAAGTCACTTAACCTCTGTTTTCCTCCATTTCCTCAACCTATGTTAAAATGTTGTGAGGATCAAATGAGATAAGAATTATAAAGCTTTATAAATGTTTACTTCTTTCCCTTTCCTCCTTCCCCCAGGAGAGAATTCACCAATCAAAGGAGAAGGAAGAGGTACTGCCAATGTGAGAAGTCCACAGGGGACGTTTGGGAATGGAAGTGTAGATAGTTAATAGAAAAACAATTCAGAGGCATACCATGACTTTCATGTCAGCACTCAATCTTCTCACTGTTTGTCTGCTATTCTCCCAAAGTCAGCATTCTGTCTTCTGCCTCCATGCTATAGGCTATCTCCTATCCCTGAAATACACTCTCCCTTCCCCTTGGCTTCTTGGGATCTCAGACTCAGCTTGGCTGCTTCCTCCTACGCTTTAGTTCTAAGTGCTCATTTCTTCCTTCTTAAATTATCATGGATATATTTATCTGTTTGTATGTTATATTCTTCCTCCTGTAAGGGCCAAATTTAGTATGAGAAGAGTTAATTGGGCGGCTCGCCGTAGTATTAGGGTAAGAAAAGAAACAGTCTCTTTCAAAAACACAACAGGTTTATTAATGGGAACAAATTTAAACCACAAGTGAGCAAGTGAGCTTAATAGAGCTAGGAACAATATCTGAATCTCTGGGATAAAAAGGCCCCAGGCACCCCGAACCTGCCTCCAGCCCAGACAGCTCCAAAGAGCTTTGCCTCACAAACACATACTTACCACCACCTGAAATCTGTAGCTCTAAGGAGAATTAGCTTGCAGTCTCTTCTGTTTTTTTGCCTTAAAGTCAAACACCAACAGCTCCTCTGTCTACCCCCATTTCTCTCAGAACACTCTCCTCTCCCTCTAACTGCTTCCAACTGTCTCTAACTGTCTCTCCCACTGGAAGGGAAGGGGCGGTCCTTAGCCATGCTGAGTCCCCAATTGGCTCAGCACACTCACATGGGCTGTCCCCATTATAATCTGGCCAGACCCATGTGGGTATGGGAAAGCTATTAGGGGAGGCTTACTTAGTTTCAATAAATGTTCCCTGTGGTCAGAGTTCCTCTTGTTTGTTCAGTTATCTCCCAAATTACATACCCATCTTCTCTTAGGCTTTTAAGCTAACATTTGTTCAGTCTGACCATAATGAAGCAAAGATAGGGTTATGAAAACCCCAAATCACAATTCCTTACACTCCTCTCCCCCCTTCCCAGCAGAATGTATGCTCCTTATGGGTAGGAAGTGTTTTCTATTTTCTCTTTGTATTCCAAGCACATGACCTTACATATACTAGGTGCTTCATAGATACTTTTGGGATTGGGGCATGATGGGAGGAAGGCAGTTCTTGAAGTCAGTTATAGGAGTTTGAAATATATTCCATGGACAGTAGGGAAACACTGAATTAGAGTTTTAAGTTGAGAACTGACATGAATATACCTCTGCATAAGGAAGATATGACTGACAGTGGTACGAAGGCCACATTTGTGGGAGAAAAGGAGGAGGAAGGAAGATCTATTAGGCAATTGCAGTAGTCCTGGGACAAGAAAGAGACATTTGGGATGTTAGTACACTTTGTGCTAGGGAGAGATTGTGATGGTTTGGAAATATGTTTGAATGAGAAATAAGTCCTTTTGGTTTTCTTCCTGTGGTGCTGTCTAGCCTGAAACTGATACCATGCCACCTTTCTTTAAATGAGACAATGAGCTTGACTCCTTGTCTTTGAGTTCTTTTACCTAAAACAGGATGGACTGTACAGCCTCATGCACATTCTCAGATTCAGTCCCTTTTGCGATTGACAGGGTAAATTTGAGAGATGCTTAGGTATGCAGTGGAGTCTATGAAATGAAAATGATGCTTAGTTCAGCCAGCATTCCTTAAAACAAAAACATTCACTTGTTCTTTCCTATAGCTTATTTCCTAGACTAAAGGTTGTATGGGTTTGGTAAGACTTATTGTCAAGGTTTATATGAATCAATGGTGCTACATAAATAGTAAGACTGAATCATCATCATGCCTTGTAAATTAAAGTAAAATTTCAATGTCCATGGTTCCTTATTTCTTTATCTTGCCTCTCTGCCAGCCTTTGGGGCCATTGTTTCTGCTCTATGCCCTCAGTCTTGCTCCTGGCTGTTGTTTGAGGGTGAGGGCAGGAAGTAGACTTTTCTAGAAGGGAAGTTAGATTTTCAGCCTTCTAAGAATCTGTAGGGTATGTGTTTTTGTATTACACTGAGATATAGGCAGCAGCTGTTTAAGAGTAGTCAGATGTTTGCTGAGCTCAATAACCAGATAGGGTTAGGGATACTAAGGATACTGAAATTACCAGGACCTGGAAACTAGAATTTAATACATATTTTTTTAAAGTAATAAACATTTATATTTATAGTTTGAGGTTCTACTTTTTATCCTTCCTTCCCTCCCTCCCCTTCCTTCTCCCTGAGGTGGCAAACAATCAGGTATGGGTTATATATATGTACAATTATGTAAAACAATATCAAATTAGTCATTTTGTACAAGAAAACTTGAATTAAAAAAAATGAAAGAAAGTGGAAAATAGCATGCTTCAGTCTGTGTTCCATCATATCAGTTCTTTCTTTGGAGGTGGATAGTATGTTTCATAATTAGTCCTTTGGGATTGTCTTGGATCATTGTATTGCTGAGAATAGTTAAGTCATTCATCGTTTTTCATCAAACAGTATTGCTGTCACTGTGCACAATGTTTTCTTGGTTCTGCTCACTTCACTATACATCTGTTCATACAAGTCTTTCCAGGCCTTTTGAAATCATCCTGCTTGTCATTTCTTATAGCACAATAATATTCCATCCCCATCATATACCACAGCTTGTTTAGCCATTCCCCAATTCATGGCCATTCCTTTGATTTTCAATTCTTAGCCACCACAAAAAGAGCTGCTAGAAATATTTTTGTACAAATAGGTCTTTTTCTCTTTTTGAAGATGTCTTTGGAATATAAACCTAGCAGTGGCATTGCTGGATCAAAGGGTATGCACATAGAATTTAATACATATTACAAGAGTAAGCAGGTCTTGGATTGCCAAAGTAGCAGGTATCTAAGCAGTTAAGTGAAATCTTTGGCTGCATACAGAATTCACTCTGATTGTAAGACAGCGATTCTTTGTTTATACTTCCTGCTGGGGGCTAGAATTCTGGTATCTCTCCAAGAGCCTGACTTCCATCTCCAGATGCCTATAGGTTACCCAGATGTCTCATAGTGCATCTTAATTTCAACATGTCTAGAGCCAAATTCATCTTTTTCTTTAAACTTGCTTTTCCTCTTGACTTTCCTGTCTGTCATTGTCCACACCATTCTCCTATTCGTCTGTTTTCATATTTTCATGGAAGACATGATATGGTTGAAAGAATGTAGAATTTGGATTCCAAAGACCAGGGTTCATTTAGACCCTAGTTTTGACACCCTCTGCTTGTGTGAACATTAAGAGGTCCCTTGTCTTTTTGGGGCTTTAATTTCCTCATCTATAAAATGAGTATGCAAGAATAGTAGAACTTTAGCCTTTTTCTAAATAAAGTCCAAAGTCTTCAATCTGGCATTCCTGGCTCTTTACAATCAGCTTCCAATCTACTTTTTCATCCATGTCTTGTAGTACTTCTTATCATGTCCTAAATACCCTACCCCAAATGGATAATTCACCCTGTACTTGCCCCCTTTGTACCTATCAGTCATTGTTTCTGACTGTAATGGATATCTTCTCATTCCTATATTGCCTCCTGTTAAAATCTTTCTCAAACTTCCAAGGCCCAGCTCAAAAGTTAGCTTTTCATCATCAAGTCTTCTTGAATCTACTTAACAGGTAATCTGTCCCTCCCTGGAACTCAGCATTTTGTACTGTAATTATTTACATTTATTTTAATATGTACCTGAGAATAGAAATGGGTGACCAAGAATTAAACACCCCGATAGGTGAGAAGATGATAGAATCTCAACATTGAATGGCAAACTCAAAAGCCTACATGTAGGGTGCCTACGTGAATTATTTATCAGGATGCTTCATTTGTAGATGTGATTGCCTAGGCATTGTCAATAATAATATCCATAATATTATCTCATAGGGTTGTTGTGAGAATCAAATGAGAATATAAAGTGCTTTTAAAACCTTAAGGCAGTACATCATTATGAGCTGTTATTAGTGTTACTAGTTTTCCTAGAATCATTAAATCTCATAGTTGGAAGGAACCTTAAAAGTTAGTTTTTCGGTTATTCAGGCTCTTGTCATGTCTTGGCTTTCTTGCTTTCTGGCCATTTGTGCAACTTCAGGGGGTTAGAATAAATGATTTCTGGGGATTCCTTGGGCAGGTCACTTAACCTCTCTTGAGCTTCAGTTTCTTTTTTCTATAAACTGGGGATTGGGGTTAGACAGGGTAAATGCTAAGGTCCTTTCATGCTTCAGATCTACGATCCTGTGAATTTGGAGGAATCTTTGATAACGGGAAAAGTGTCACAAGTCTGGAGATGTGATAAATACTACCTTAGTTATTGTGTAACCTCTCAGATGCCTGCATTTCCTTGGGGCTTGCCTTGCCTGTACCATTCTCTCCTCCCCAACCCCCTTTTCCAGCCACAGGTAGCTACTGCCTGATGCCCTGGGACAACTCCACCCAAAGCCAAATGCCTGTGAAAAATAACAACTTACTGAACTCATTACGAGGCTGCTGGTGGACAGAGCACTAGGCCTGAAGTCAAAAGATCTGAGTTTGAATCTGGCCCCAGATAGTTATTACTGTATGACTGGGCAAATCAAGCCTGATTTTTCAGCTAACTCAGGGGAGAAGAGGAGCCAAATGTTCCTCTGATGTGCTTTGCATCTTTCTTCTCTCTCTCTCTCTCTCTCTCTCTCTCTCTCTCTCTCTCTCTCTCTCTCTCTCTCTCTCTCTTTCTTTCTCTCTCATTTTTTTTAAAGTGAGGCAATTGGGGTTAAGTGATTTGCCCAGGGTCACACAGCTAGTAAGTGTTAAGTGTCGGAGGCCGGATTTGAACTCAAGGTACTCCTGACTCCAGGGCCAGTGCTCTGTCCAGTACGCCACCTAGCTGCCCCATCTCTTATCTCTTGATGGGCACAGTCATTTCAAAATGTATTTCCCTCTTAATTCTAGTGCCTTCCCTCTATAAATTATTTCCTATTTATCTTCTATGTATACCTCTTTTGTACATATTTGTTTGCTTGTTGTCTCTCCTATTAAATCTTGAGCTCCTTGAGGGCAGAGATCTTTGTATCTTGGGCACTTAACACAGTGCCTGGTACGTGGACATTTACCAAATGCTAATTGACTGATGTCCCACATGCTAGCAGTGTTTCATTGAGAGCAAGTCATGCAAGAGTAACCTTATTTCCTTTCCTTTTGGCAGGGTTATTAAGTGAATAGATCTGGTCAAGGCCATAGTCATGATATATCTGGATTTCAGCAAGTGATTTTTACGAAGTCTTTAGAGATATTTGTGGAGGTGATGTATGTAAGAATGGAGAATGGATAATGGTGTTATTAGGTGCAATCAGGAACTGATTGTTCAAGGGAACCCAAAGAATGGCAGTTTATTTATTGATATTACCCTGGAGAAGTCGCAGAGAAAGTCCTTCAAAAGTCCTTTCTTTAACTCTATTTGTTCAGTGTTTTGTATGAAGTTTTAAATGGCACAGAGAGTAGTTTGTTTAACTTTGTTGGATGAAGATGGCATGATCGCAGAGTTTGCAGGTGTCCTAAACTGCTCAGCAAAAAGTTCTTGACTGGGTAAAACAATGAACTTAAACTAATAAAATGAAGTTTGATATGAGTGTAGAGAAAGTCCTGTATTTATTTCAAAAAATCAACTCTACGTGTATTGGATTGAGGAAATGTTATTTGAAAGGAGTTCATGTGGGAAAAAGATGGTTGTTTATTTCTTTGCCAACTCTAGAGGTGGTGGCCATCAGCCATTGACATCTTTGTCTGCATTAATTATTTTCCAGTGTATTATCACTGGAGTATTTATTTATTTATTTTTGCCATTGTACTTTTCCTTGACCTGCCCATATCTAGAGTAGTAATTTTAGATCTGGCACTGTGTTTTAGGAAACACACTGACAAGCTGTCGTAGGGGTGGGGCAACCAAGATGGTAAGGGAAAATGAAACTATAGCATATAAATATTAGTTGAGGGAGTTGTTCTATTTAGTTTGATGATGATTTTAAAGAAAATGTAATGTTGAGTTCACCGACTTTAGAGATATGAAGGGCTATTTGCGGAGGAACATGTCAGTTACTTGGCCTTGCATGGCAGTGAATAGAAGTTACAAGTGGGTTAGTTTCAGCTCCTTAGAAGTTTCCTAACCATGAGAGCTGATTGGAATAGGTAGCCTCAGGAAAATATTCAGTGTTTTTTCCTCTCCTTCCTCCCACCCTCTCCACCATGCTTAGAGTTTTCAAGCCAATGATAATGGCAAGATGACAATTTTTAATGGATATTTCAACAATTGTTCAGATTAAATGACCTCTGGGATTCCTTCCAACTCTGTGACTAAAAATCTGATTGTATTATTATAAAGCTGACTTTATTTCTGCTTTTTAGGTAGTGCCACTGACTAAAGACTCAGCCAGACAATTGAAGTCTCTTCTTTACCTCTCACCACATGTCTCAGTGTTTGGGTTGAGGCAGGGTGAGAGAAGAGAAGAGACCTGCATCTCACCAGTTAGGCATCCGGCTGAAATCATTAATGCCCATTGCCTGTGGAGACTAATTAAGGAGAGCTGCAGCTGTTTGGGGAAGCACTTTGTGGGGATTACAAAGTGAGCACATGCCTTTGGAACTCCCAGAGTGTGAAGTATTATCATGTCTGTGCTCTCTTGTATGCCACTGATCTTCACAAAAACAGCAGCTCTCAGGGACAGGCCTTGGCCTAGGCAGGGAGGAGCAGCCTGGTCTTTGGGTTAGGTGCTGGCCAACATTTGAACATGTGCAAGGGGATCATGTGGGGGGCACCAGGGTCTCAAGGATTATTAAGAAGATAGTTAAGTCAATGCAGTTCATAGGCTATATATTTATATAGGGTGCCTTCTCTCTGTTCTCACCCCCCCAGTAAGGAGAGGCAGTAGCAAGCAACAACTACTTCTCTCCAGGCTCCCCCTTTCCCCTCATCCATACTCTGTTGTCTGGAGAAGTTCTGAGGGGAAGTGATCTCCTCTTCTCCCCTGCCCTTGATTAGTGGTGTGATTGAGTTCATTTTCTTCAGAAGTCAGTTTCTCTCCACAAAGCTCATTTCTTAATTTTGCCCCAGACCTTAAATTAAGCCCTTATCAAATGGTAAAAGTACATTTGTTCCCTGCTGTCCTGCTAACTGCATAGTGTACCCTCCTTCAGCTGCTCCCCTTGATTACTGGAGAGAGTGACTGACTGAATGTTAGTACCTTATGCCATTTCAAAAATGAGAGATTTCTGCTTTTCTATCCCTTGATGGATAATAAGAATTCTTTACCCCTCCCCCATTACCTTTGCCACTTAAATCATCCTCTCACACTGAAAAAAATAAAAAGAATAGTAAATCCCATATATTTCAGATTTTTCTTGTATTCTTCCAGTGTGCATTCTTTGTGAGTGATGGAAGACAGCCACTGTAGTTGAGATGTCATACACTTTTTTCCTTTGTTCGTTCATTTTTTCATTTAATAAACATTTCTGAAATGGTCATTTTGGTCAGTATACTAGTCAGGAAGAAAAGAACTACCCCCAGAAAACCACTGAATAGCAATACAAGAATTCCCTCTCTTCATTTCCCCTCCCTTTCCTCATTTGGAAGCTTGGCTGAGAACAGGTGAAATTGTAGTAGAGTAACTAAAGCAGTCTCCTTATTTTAGATTAGAAACCATGTCCAAACAGCTTGACATGTTGCTGGGTTTAGTTTTGTTTGTGCTGTTCTCACTTTTCCTCTGTGTGCCTTTAAAATTCATTCTTAAAGCTGTGACCTGAATTGAGAACTTTCCATGGAACATGTCTCCCCCTCCGCATTATCTTTGGTTTCTCCCCTGAGTGCAATCTTTAATTAAACCAGCTTGCTAATGGGGCCTTTTTCCCTAAGTGAAATCTACAGACACTTCTTGGAAGTAGCGCAATTCTGGCTGTCATTTGGAGATTGAGCCCATTCTATTGTGTTATGCTATAGAGTCCATCATCCATCTTTAAAATATCTAGTCAATTACTACTTCCTTCTTCATTCACATAAGATTCTCTTACTGCTTCTGTTCTTCACTGCTTAAAATGCCCATGTCCATCAGACCACCTTGAAACAAAAATAGCAATGTATGATAGAGTACTGTTTTATAAACTCACATGCAGAATAACATATAATTTAGAGCTGGCAGAGAAATGTAGTTCAGCAAGAAGCATTGAGCACCTGTGTGTTCCAGGTCTGTCCTGGGGGGGTGGTACAAAGACAAAAACAAAATGGTATCGACCCTTAGATGCTTATATTTTATCAAGGGATGGTGATGGCAGCAACATACTTACAAAGAATAGTAAATACAAATTGCATAAAGCAAGTACAAAGTAATTTATTTGTTTTGGTGAGCACTACCAATTAGGGGCGATCAGGACCGTGCCCTGGTAGCACTAGAACTGAGTCTTAAAAAGGAGGAGAGTGATTTTAAGAGTGACAGAGGGAGAACAACCTATGTAAAGACATGGAAGTATCACATGGAATGTTTTATACAGGGAACATATAATAGACCAATTTCCTTGGAATGTAGAGTGAGAGGGACTATCTAGAAATATAAATTGGAGCCAGATTGTGAGGGACTTTAAACGCCAGACAGAGAAGTTAGTATTCTAAAGATAGTAGGGAGTCACTGAAGCTTCTTGATCAGGGGAGTGACATGGTTAGACTGATGCCTTAAAAATTTCATTTTGACATCTGTGTGGTGGATGGATTGTAGAGGCTTGGAGGCAGGAGTTAGGGGAGGTGATGAGACCTAGGGGAGTAGCTGTATGAATGAAGAGGAAACAAATAGGAGAGATCCTGTGGAAGGGAAGGGAGTAGGCATTTATATAGTGTCTGTTCTGTGCTAGGCACTTTATAAAAAATCATCTCATTTGAACCTCACAACAACTCTTCAAGGTAGGTGCTGTTATTATCACCATTTTACATTTGAGTAAACTGAGGCAAACAGAAGTTAAGTGTCTCACAACTGGTAAGTGTCTGAGGCTGGATTGGAACTGAGGTCAGGTCTTTCTGACTTTAGGCTCGGTGCTCTATCCAGTGCACCATCGAGCTGCCCCTAGAGGTAGAATCAGTAGGCTTTGTCAACTAATTGGATATGGAGAGCATGAAAGCAAGTGCTAGGGGCTTTGCAGAAGTTAAGGCCCAATATAAATGGTAGCTGCTGTCATCACCACCACCATTATGATCATCATCAGCAGGCAGCTAGGTGGTTCATAGCATGCTGTGTCCAGAGTCAAGAAGATGAGTCTTCCTGAGTTCAAATTTGTCCTCAGACACTTACTAGCTGTGTGACCCTGGGCAAGTCACTTAACCCTGTTTGCCTTGTTTTCCTTATCTGTCAAATGGTCTGGAGAAAGAAATGGCAAATCATTTTCTAAGAATGCCCCAGAAAGGTTCACAAAGAGTCAGATGTGACTAAAAACGACTGAACAACAACAACAACAACAACATTAACATTAACAATAATTCTCACTCATATTAATTTCTAGTGACCTCTGGGGAAAAAATACTACATGAAACACACTCATGTCTAGAAAGGGGAGGGCCTTTAAGTGACAAGTCAGGGCTTTTTTCCTGAAGCTACAGGGGTTGAAGGGTGGACAGAACAGGATGTGGCAGTCTGAGGAAGAGTAGCAGCAGAGTAGCTGCCTTGGACCTTAGGTATCTGGGCAGCCCCCTGACCCTTATCCTGTAACTAAGGCCTACCCTTCCTTCATTCAGCTCCCTGTGCTGAATCAGAGGACACTGGGGTTAAAAAGCTTGTGTTTGCCTGTTGTTACTTCGAGGCCCTCTCAGCTGTAATAAGGTTTTCTGGAATGCCTTATAGTCCTTTGTGGTCTCAAATGGCCTGCTGCTTCCTTCTTAATGTCCAGTTTCTTCCTGACCCCAAGACATTTGTCACTTTAGCAATATTCTTTGATTACAGTGGCTGGGACTGTCTTAAGGTATGAGTGGTGTACAGGGAGCAGGCTCCTTATAAGAATTTCACAGTCACTTACTCAGTGGTGATTTGTGCCCCCACATGCCCCCAAAGCAGTAGGTTCTCTTTTGTTCCATGTCCACTCAAACTCAATTAGCATTGATGGCTTGAGCCAGTCCCTTCCTATAGCCTGCAGAAATGTACTTTGGGGAGCTGCAAGTTCTCCCTTCCCCATAGGAGTTCTTCTTTATTACTGAGAGCCCCTTTGGGTGAACGGGATTCTATTCAGAGGATTTAGAACTAGAAGGAACATCAATACTTAATATCATATCGTGTTTTTAGGTTGATACAGCTTTTCTTCGCTACCATCCTGTTAGGAGGTAGTACAGGTGTTATTAGTATACTTATTTTACAGATGAGGAAGATGAGGCTCCGGCAGGTGAAAGGATGTGCTGGCAATGCCACATACAGGAGGCTTGAGATTTTTATCCAGGTTTGCTTATTTAGAGAGTGGGGTGTTGGGCTTCACAGGGAATTTTCTACTACACTATGCTCCCTTTCGATAGAAAAACCCAAAGAGGACCTTGTCAGGAGATGGTATTTCAGGTTTCAAGAGTCTTAGGGCACTAAATAGATCTCATTAGATGATTTTTCTTTCTAAAGGGACAGGTTGTCTCACCTCCTAGATGAGGACACTGATGGAAGGAAGTTGCCATGGTCTCTCAATAAGCAATTCTTGATCTCCTGTCCTCCTAGACCAGGTTTTTCTCCACCTAGAGATCCCTAAAAGAGGAGACCCTTGTGGGTTTTATTGACTGTAGCCCTACCTATAGAGCATTGGTTATTCTGTGTATAATATTATTGTTGCCTTCCCCATGTGCACCCATTCAGCTCAGAGGAACAGCAGTTGGGGCATTCTGGTTCCTGCTCAGTGCCCTTGTCTGACAATACCCCATTCAAATCTGCTTCCACTACTGCCTGTATGGGTAACAAACTCCCACCACTGGTTGCTCTTCCCCACCCCTGTATTACTTAACTTCCAGGTAATTAGGAACAAGCTAACCCCATGCCTCCCCTATAGTTTTCTCATCCCCATCTTTGTCCTTTTCTTCTGTCTTACCCCTTTCATGTCCCGCTTCAGGCCTACTCATCCTTTTCATCATGCTTGTTGGAATTCTTGTTCCATAGTGAACAACCTTTCATTCATCTTGGACCTTTGCCTTTCATACTCCTTCTTTCTTATTTGTTCTCACTGGAACTTAGCTTCTTCTGAAGGACATTGAATTCCTAGGCATCTTTTCTACCACTAGCTTCACTTACATTCTTTTTTTTTTTTTAAATTAATACTTTATTTTTTTCCGTTACAGGTAAAGATAGTTCTCAACTTTTGTTTATACAAGCTTTACAATTTCAGATTTTTCTCCCTCCCTCCCCTCCCTCCCCCCCCCCCTAGATAGCAGGTAATCTGATATAGGTTATATATATATATATATATATATATATATATATATATATATACACACATAATAACATTAATCCTATTTCTGCATTAGTCATGTTATAAGAGAAAAAATCAGAGCAATGATGAAAAACCTCAAAATAGAAAAAAAACAGCATCAAAAACAAAAGAAATAGTATGGTTCATTCAGCATCTATACTCTGCAGTTCTTTTTTTTTTTTTCTTGGATTTGGAGATCCTCTTCTATCACGAGTTCCCTGGAACTCTTCTGTGCCATTGCATTGGTGAGAAGAATATAGTCCATCACAGTAGGTCAACACTCAATGTTGATGATACTGTGTACAATGTTCTTCTGGTTCTGCTCATCTCACTCATCATCAGCTCACATAAGACCCTCCAGGTTTCTCTAAACTCCTCCTGCTCATCATTTCTTACAGCACAATAGTATTCCATTGTATTAATATACCACAACTTGTCCAGCCATTCCCCAATTGATGGGCACCCCCTCAACTTCCAATTCCTTGCTACCATGTAAAGAGCAGCTATAAATATTTTTGTACATGTGGGTCCCTTTCCCCTTTCCATGATTTCTTTGGGAAAAAGACCCAAATTCACTTACATTCTGCAAAAACACTGATCCTACTAGTGGAAAAATGAACACTCCTTGCTCTCTACTGCCAATTTCAGGTTCTCCCTTTACTACCTTCACTTAGAAACATCTACTCTTCTGAAGTTCATTTGCTCTCTTAAAATTTCCCATCCTCTATAGTTTATGACAGCTGTTCACTCCACTCCCAAACTCCCCACCCCTTCGCACAATAATTCCTCCTTTTTTTCCTCAAGGAGTTCAGCACCTGATTGACTTTTTCTTTTCTCCCCAAATCCTGCCCTTATACTAGCAGACTTCAGCATTCTTGCTGACACTTTTTAATCTCTCATTTCCATAGATCCCATAGTCTGTTCCTACATTTCACCTCAGCTATATAAAGGGATGATCACACCCTGGATCATCTTCTTCTTCTCCTCCCCTTCCTCCTCCTCCTCCCCCCTTCTTCTTCCTTTTTTTTTTGGGGGGGGGGCAGGGCAACGAGGGCTAAGTGACTTGTCCAGGGTCACACAGCTAGTAAGTGTCAAGTGTGTGAGGCCAGATCTGAACTCAGGTCCTCCTGAATCCAGGGCCAGTGCTTTATCCATTGCGCCACCTAGCGGCCCCCTGGCTCTCATTATTAACTACAAATGTTACACCTTCTTTATTAAAAACTCTTAACATTTTTCATGACCATAGCTTCCTGTCATTCTGTCTCTTCCAGTGACTCTCTCCTCCTAAAGTTAACCTTCACTCTCATCTTGATCTTCAGATCCTCTAGCTCTCAGTATTTTCTTTGGCCCTTTTTTACTGCTCTGACTTCATTTAACTCTCTTCTCAATCTCCATGATATGGTTAACCAGTTCATCTCTATACTTTACTTTTGAATTCTTTCCTCCCTTTGTTACTATTGCTAATTACCTCTTCCCAAACTTCAGCCCTCCATTACTTTTGACTTCTGCCTCTGGCCATGTTAAATTCAACATATCTAAACTCAAACTCATTATCTCCCCCCTCCCCCCTTCCTTTTTCCTAATTTCTCTAATACAATGTTGAGTACTACCATCCTTACACTCACCTGGGGTCACAACCTGTGTGATAACCTTGACTCCTTACTATCTCTCAAGCCCATATCTATCATTTGACTAATTGTTGCCAAGGTGTATTGATTTCACTTTTGCAACATCTCTCCTGTGATACTGATCTCACCCCTTGTTTATTTAAGAATTTAGCTCCTGACTGCTTTGAGAGGTATATTTCTCTTCTAATATTGTGCAATCTTTAATTATAAAATTCCATATCAGTTTAGAACATGTTGTAGAATATAAGTTGTTAGTTTAAACCTAATTTCTGCCATGCTGCTTTCTAATTTTCCTAGCAATTTTTGTCAAAAAGGAACTTCTTTCCTAATTAATTTTCATTTTCCACTTTTTAAAAACACTGGATTATCGAGTTCCATTGTTTCTGATACTCCCTTGTCTAATTTCTTCTTTTGATCAACCTCTTTTGTTCAATAACAGATGGTGTCTTGATTGCTGCTTTATAATCTATTTTGAGGTCTTTAACTGCTATTTCCCCTTTGTTCCCAACTCTTTTCTTCATTTCCCTTGATATTCTAGAGCTTTTTTGTTGTTGTTTTTTTAATGATTTTTATTTTATCAAGTTCTATAAAATATCCCTTTTACAATTTGATTGGTAAAGCATCAGAAATGTAAATTAACTTCAGTAGTAATGTCATTTTTATTTTATTGGCACAGCCTAGCCATGAACACTGAATATTCACCCAGATATTTAAATTATTCTTTATTTTATTTCTGTAAGGAGCATTTTGTCATTGAATCTATATACAGCAGTTTTGTATGCTAAGATCAATCCACAGATATTTTATGTATTCTGTAGGTAGTTATTTGCCTATATTATTGCCTTTTAAATATTATGATTATTATATACAAATGCAGTTGATTTTTGAGGGTTTATTTTGTAGTCTCCAACTTTACTGAAGCCATTGTCTCAGTTAATTTCTTTGCTGATTTTCAATGTTTATTGAATACCATATCACTCCTCTTAAGTATGGATTTTCCCAAGGCTTTTTTCCTTGGCCCCCTTCTCTTTTCTTTTTCTTTCTTTGTCTCTGTTTCTATCTCTATCTCTCTCTGTCTCTTGTATCAGCTTCCCACATCATGAGTTGTCTATTAGACATTTCACATTTCAGTATGTCCAAAAGAGAAGACCCCTACTCTCTTCCAGATTTCCCTGTTTATTTCAGAGGCATCATGATTCTTCTAGTCTCACTACTTGATAACCTCAGATTTATGGTTGACTTGTCATTTTCCATTACCCCACTCCACTCAGTTGCCAGATCTTGCCATTTCTGCCTCCACAACATCTTTCCCATTTGTCTCCTCTCTAATCACATAACTATCACCTTGGTTCAGGTCTTCATCACTTCTGGCCTAGATTATTGTAGTGGCTTCCTAATTGGTCTTTCTGTCCCAAGTCTCTGTCTTCTCCCATGCATCCTCCATATTACTGCCAAAGCGATTTTAAGTGTGGTTCTGACCATGTTTTGTACCTGCTCAGTAAATTCCGGTTTTTTCCTTTTTGTTCCTAAGGTCAAATATAAAGTCTTCTGTTTAACCTATCTCTTCAGCCTCATGGCTTCCTCTCTTATACTCTCTGATTTAATCAAACTGTCCTTCTCTATGTTTCTCATAATTCACATTCTCTTCCCCTGGCCTGGAGTGTACTTCCTCCTTACTTCTACCTCCCTCTCTTATTTCAAGACCCAAGTCAGGCATTACCTTTTTTATGAACTCTTTCCTGATTCTCCAACTGCTAATGTCTCCCTTCCCAAACGATTTAGTATTTAACTATTTTGTATTTACTTTGTTTATACTTAGATCTATACTTGTCTTCCCTATCAGAATGTATATAAGTGAGTAAGGATTGGGGCAGCTAGGTGGCACAGTGGATAAAGCACCGGCCTTTGGATTCAGGAGGACCTGAGTTTGAATCCAGCCTCAGACACTTGACACCTACTAGCTGTGTGACCCTGGGCAAGTCACTTAACCCTCATTGCCCCACAAAAAATTTTTAAAAAGAGAGAGAGAGAGAGTAAGGATTGTTTATTTCTTGGTGGACGTAGTCTTGATGTCCATTTTGAATAAGAAATCTGTTAGCTGCTGTGAATACAAATTATAGAAACAGACTTGCAAAACTAGAAGGAACCTTTTTTTATATAAATGGAAGGGAATTAGACTAGATGATTTCTCAGATTTCTTCCAGAAATCCTATGATTCTTTGATCCCATGGCCTTAGAAAACATCCTTTCTTGAACATTTCCTCAGTAAATGGTCGTCATTCAGCTCCTGTTTGACAGTCTCCAGTGGTCACGGTCTTGATGTCTTCTGAAGCAGTCTAGTCTACTTGCAGGATAGACTCTTCTAATTGTTTGGAAGTGTATCCTTAAAAGGAACCTGAGTTCTTCTTTCAGGAACTTCTACTGTGGTCTCTGAGGCCAAGTAACATTTATCTTCAAGTACTCAAAGTCCCTCTAAATCTTCTTCTCTTCAGGTTAAACATGTCCATTTCCTTCAACCGCTCCTTCCATTGCATAGTCCTCAGTTCCCTCCCCATTCTGGTTGTCATCTTTAGGATTAATGCCTGTTCGTCAGTGTCCTTGTTAAACTATGGAAAGAAGTATTAGACATATGGTCTTTATCTTCAAGGGGCTTAAGGAAATCTATTTGAGAAGATAGAACATAAATACAAGTTGATAGATAGCTAATAACCCAAGGTAGCACGGACTGGCTAGGTGCCAAATGGGCATTTAGGTGGCTCAGTGGATAGAGCTTTGGACCTGAGTTAAAATCCAGGCTCGTGTACTTAACTAGCTGTGTGACTTCGGGCAAGTCACTTAACTTCTGTCTCAGTTTCTTCAAAAGTAAAATGAAGATAATAATAGGACCATCCTCACAAGAGTTGTTTCAAATGAAATAATTTTGGTGAAGTGCTTAACCAGTGCCTGGCATATACTAGATGCATAATAAATGCATATGCCATCTAAATGACTGGCACAAACAGTAAATGCTGTAAGAGTTCTGATGAAGTAATCATTTGGAACTGGTTTGGTCATGGGAGACTTGTTATTACTGGAACTTAAAGGAAGGTATGACTTAGACAAGTAGAGAGAAGGCATTCCAGGAAGGGAGGGGATGGGGAAAAGATGTCCAGAAACATTAATATCCTTGGTCTATTCAGGCCTGGAATAATGATTAATTATTCTTGTTTGATAGCATGAATATAATGGATAGGCTATATGGAGGATTTGGAGTCAGGAGACCTAGGTTCAAATCTAGGCATAGTTACTTATTAAGTAGGACTTTTGCCAAGTCTTTTATCCTTTCTAGGCCTCAGTTTCTCCATTTATAAAATGAAGTAGTTGGATTGGATCTCTAAGTCCCCTTTGGCTGTGAAACCCATGAAACGGTACTGTAGGAAAATAATTTGAGTTAAGACTGGAAAAATTATTTTGAAGGGCCTTGAATGCTAGGCTGAGGTGTCTAGACTTTATTATATAAGTAATTAGGGAGGCACTGAAGTGGTTTTTTTATTTGCTTTTGTGTGAGGCAGTTGAGGTTAAGTGACTTGCCCAGGGTCACACAGTCAGTAAGTGTCAAGTGTCTGAGGCCAGATTTGAACTCAGGTCCTCCTGACTCCAGAGCCAATACTCTATCTACTGTACCACCTAGCTGCCCCTGACACTGAAGGATTTTTAAAGGCAGGGTGAGGGAAGTGGCTGGATTATGTGTGTTAAGGAGTTGCTTTAGGTAAAGAAATCTGGCAGGGTAAGTGGAAATGGTAGGGAAGGGAAGGTGAAGGGAAGAAAGGAGAAAGGAATTAAAGAAAAATCAGTTTCATTTAAAATTCCAAATCCTCTCCCTCCTTTCTCTCCTTATTCCCCTCCCTCTCATTCATTGAATAAACAAGATAAAAGCTCATTACAAATATGTATAGACATGCAAAACAAATTCTTGCATTATCCATATCCAGAAAGAATGAAAGGACCAAAAAAAATATGCTTAGGTCTGTACTCTAAGTCTATTTCTTCTCCATCTGGAGCTTGATGGTATGTTTCATGATGAGTCCTTTGGAATTGTGGTTAGTCATTGTGTTGATCAGAGTTCCCAAGACTTTCAGAGTTTATTGGCTTTACAATATTGTTACTTCAAAAACTGTTCAAGAGGTGGCATAGTGTATAGAGTGCTAGGCCTAGAGTCAGGAAATCTTCCTGAGTTCGAATCTGGCCTCAGACACCTGTTAGCTGTGTGACCCTGGGTGAGTCACTTCACCCTCTTTGCCTCAGTTTCCTCATCTGTAAAATGAGCTGAAGAAGGAAATGACAAACCACTCCAGTATCTTTGCCAAGAAAACCCCAAATGGAGTCATGAAGAGTTGGACATGACTGAAAAATGACTGAACAATAACAAACTATCCTCCTGCTTCTATTAACTTTACTTTGTATCAGTTCATATACGTCTTTACAGATTTCTCTGAAACTATTCCCTTTATTTCTTACAGTGCAATATTCCATCATATTTATATACCATAAATGATGACTAACATTTATGTAGTACTTATGTGCCAATTATAAAATACTAAGTGCTTTATAATTATTATTTCATTTTATTCTCATAACAACTCTGGGAAGGAGGTGCTATTATTATCCCCATTTTACAGATGAGGAAACTGAGGCAAACAGAGGTGAAGTGACTTGCCCAGAGTCACACAGCTAGTAAGTGTCTGAGGTTGGATTTGAATTCGGGTCTTACTGATTCCATTTCTAGCACTCCGTGCACTGTGCTACCTACCTGCCTCTAATAGATAAGACATCCTCCAGTTTATAATTCTTTGCTACCACAAAAAGGGATGGTATAAAAAGTTTTGTGTAAATGGCTTCTTTTCTCTTTCCTTTGAGCTCTTCAAGGTATGTTCCTATTAGTGGCATTGCTGGGTCAAAGGTTATGCATAGTTTCATAATTTAAGAGAAGCTTTTAGATAGTTTTTCAGATTTCGAAATACTGGAGGCTAAGAATTCCCATTCTTTTGTGGAGGATGCCATCAACTAGCCCTTGGAAAGAAGGTTTGCTTCTTGGAAGGCCATTTTTGTGCCCTGGGCATTCTGGGATCAGAATTTGGAAGGAGCTTTCTCTGGCTGCCTGGGATGCTTTGCTGTGCTGGAGTTTGGGAGTTCTCAGTGACTTGGTTTGGTGGCCAAATTTCCTCCTGACTGTCCTCCTCCCTTCAGTCACATTTCTTGGCTCCCATGCAGTTATTTCTGTAGCTTCAGTATCTTTCTCACTTTCCCTCCCTGGTACTTCTTTGCATTAAAAAAAAAAAAGTGCCAAACAAGGACACTGGAAAACCTCCTGATAGTTATGAAGCACAGGAGTGTATGAAGTAAAGCGAAGAATAATCAGCAGGACCAGAGCTGTATAAATACTGAGTAAAGTATATAGAAGAAAGAAAGGGAGGAAGGAAGAGGAGCTAATAGTTTGAGAATTTGAAGGAATACTGAGAACAAAAGGTTTGGGTTTTTTTTTTTTTATTAATGCATTTGATTATTCTTTGTTGGGTGCTTAGGGAATTACTTCAACATTTATTTTGTATACCGCCTGCTTATTTGATTATTTTGTTATTGCTGAATAATGTTATTTTTATAAAGAAAAACATTACCAGATTATAATAGAAGGAATTCCCAGGAAGACATGGTATAGTCAATCAACAAACACTTAAATGTTCACCACATACAAGGCACTCTGCTGGGCACTGAGGATATGAAGTAAAAAATGAAGAAATTTTCCCCTTCGAGGAGCTTACATTCTATAATTGGTGATAACATGTACATAAATATAAATGTGTATACAAAATAACAGCAGTTTTGGGGGGCAGATGGCCCTGGAGCTGAGGGGAGCAGCAAAGACTTTATATAAAAGATATTACTTAAGTAGATTAAATTTTTTTTTAATTTTGTCTGCCTCTCCTCAAGGAGAGAGAGAGAATGCCTTGTTCCCTTAATTTTGTCTACCCTCCAACTGATCCTTCCACACAGAAGCCAAAGTGATTTCCTTAAGCACATTCTGGGGATGCAAAGACAAAATATGAAGAAATTCTTCATTATTTCAAGGCGCTACATTCGTTTGAGGAATATAAGATATTTTATATAACTAAAGGATTATAAAAAATAGAAGGGATGTTAGAAATCATCTAGTCCAGTCCTCTTCTTTTTTTTAACTTAGGGAACTGAGGCATCAAATAGGTTAAGTGATTTGCCCAAGGTCATATAGTGAGCATCAGAGCCAGGATTCTAATCCAGACTCTGTGACTTCCACCTGTCTCTCACTTTAAATGCAGGATAATTAGTGAGGGAGGGCAATAGAAATTTAGGGTATCAGGGAGATCTTCAAGAAGAAGATGGTGCTCGAACTGCATCTTTAATACCACAAGAACCAAGCACATTAATTTATACAAACATTGCTAGGTTCTTTGAGGTAAATTCTGGCCCTTTTATTCTGAGGAATTCTAGGATGTGGAAGTGAGGAGGACATGGATTACCCATAGGAAAGATAGCCAGTGCAGAGGCAGGACTAGCAGATGGAGTATTTACTGTGTTTGAGGAATAGAGAGAAGGGTAGTTTGACTGAATCACAAGGCATAAAAGGAGGAGCAATAATGATATTGGAAACATAATTTGGGGGCAGGTTGTGATGGGCTTTAAAAGCTAAATAGAAGAGTGTTTTATCCTTGAGAGAGTAGGGAGCCCATAGAATTTATTGAGGAGAGGAACAACATTGTACACAGTGTCTACAACATTGTGTGTCGATCAACTGTGATACTTCTTTTCAGCAATACAATGGTCCAAGATAGTTCTAAAGGGCTCACGATGGAAAATGCAACAAAGTCACTTTTGTGCTTAAGGAAATCACTTGGGCTCCTGTGTGAAGGATCAGTTGGAGGGCAGACAAAATTGAAGCAGAGAGATCAGTCAAGAGGCTTTTACAGTGCTTTGGTAGCAGCTTGGTGGCACAGTAAATAGAGTGCCAGGTCTGGAATCAGGGAAACTCATCATCTTGAGTTCAGATCTGGCCTCAGATGCTAGCTAATAAAAACCTCCAAGAACATGATGTTGCTGTGTGATGCTGGAGTCAACTAGCTCATGGTTCTGACTGAAATTTGTGCAGACTACTTTGGTCATTGTAAAAACCAGGCAGTAGGGTAGGGGTAGAGAGGACTAGCACTCCATAAAATAAGGGAACTTTTACTGGAACATTTTACTTTGTATATCAGCCACTTGCCATGAACTTTTATCTTTGCCTTATTTACATACTTTAAAATTAAATTTGATTTAAAAAATTTAACAAGCATTTGTTTTTCTCCCTCTTCCCAACTTAAAAAAAAAAACAAAAGAAAAGAAAAAGAAAACCCTTATAACAAACATGGGTGTCGCCAGGCTGTGTCCACAAATGTCTTATCTCATTCTGCATATGTAGTAGTCCATCACCTCTCAGGAGAAAAACAAGCAACCGACTAAACCAATTAGCTAATAAATGACTGCTTAATAGTATGTAGTGATCTATATCATCTCTCCGTATTCTACTACTTTTCTATAGAAAAAAAAAGATGTCTTTTCTAATATTAGTCATCTGAAACCAACACTGGTTATTGCATTCGATCTGAATTCTGTTTGCTTTTAGTGTTGCTTTCATTTATTTTATTGTAGGCATTTTAGATAAAATTTTGCTGGTTCTCATTTTACCTCTAGATTACTTCATACAAGTCTTCTCACGATTATCCAAAATTCTCATATTTGTTGTTCCTGGTGGTGGAATAACATTCCATTTCATTTATAAATCACAGTTCAACCATTCCTCAGTAAGTGGTCATCTCCTTGTTTCCAGTTCTTTGCACTACAAAAAATGCGGCTAGGAATATTTTGATTCATATGGGCTTTTTCTGTCATATTACTGTCTTGGTTTTATATTTCTAGGAGTTGGATCACTAGACCAAATGATGCATATAATTCAGTAGCTTTTCATTCACAATTACAAATTTTTTGGTAATATAGTGTGATCAGTTCATATCATTACAAAGAAGGGGTTTATTTAAGGATTAGTTCAAGGCATTCTGTGAGGGTGTATAGGGCAGCATTTAAGATTTTTGGAGCCTTGGACTGTAGTAGCCATTGTAGAAGTAGCTGCTGAGGTCTTTGGCTTCCTTTTAAGCTATTAAAATTTAGATCCATATTCTTAGGCACACATTACTGCCCCCCCCCCCCACCTTGATGTAATAAACTCTTGTTGATTTCTGATAGGGATTTCCCCTTAATCTGTATCATTCTCGCTGAAAGAGCTTCTGGATCGATGGAGGAATACAGAGGAAGCTTTGGCCTTGGCACCATTGCTATCTTTCCTGAAGGGCTTGTCAGGGTGTTTGGAACTTTGAGGAGATTAACCTTATAGATTTTGCCCTGTATACTTTTTGTGACTCTGTAGCTAGAATCTAGCTACCTACCTGCCTTTTGTTTGAGAGTCAGACATTTTAACAAGCTGGCCTGGTGATACGTTCATTTTTCAAATGCTAAATAAGCCAGTGGTCTCTTCCCAGAAAAGAAAAGGGTGTGCACCATTAAAAATCTTTACTTGGTGTAATGGTGAAGGAGAGCAGGTAACCCTTCCCTTTGCCTACTGAAAACCCCCTACAGGGCTGTCAATACCAAGATAACCTGACAGGCTGGAAGGGAAAATGAGAATTTATCAAATATTACCTCTGCTGTCGAGAATTGCTTGTCAAATGCAGAAGGAAGGATAAGTGAGTGTTCTGCATTTCCCTCCCTCCTTCCCACCCCAGCATCATTTGGTAAATCCTGTGCAAGCTACAAGGGAAACAGACTGCTCCCCTGTCACTCACGGTTTAGAAAATTAGGTGTTTATCGAAAGCTGAGTCTTGAAATGGCTGGCGGTTCCCAGCTCAGGGACGGGAGGGAGCCACAGCCAATCAGAAAGGGCACTCTCAGCAGAAGATGTGAAGCAGTTGTTGGATTGGAAAGCAGAGGCTTTATTTTAAATACCAAGCATTTTTTTTTATTCTGGTGTAAAGATCTGATTTTTGTGTTATCTGGGTTTACCGTCAAATGGAAACAGATACTTTTCTGTTTCCTTGTGACATCTTGGTTTCTTCCTCTTTCCTCAACTGGGGACATTGGACTGCCAGAATGCTAATTGCTCCTCACCTGACTTCATCTTCCTGGCCTTTTCTGTTTAGTAGAGACTCCAAAGCAGCATTCTGTTTCATTTTTCTCCCCTTGAGGTTAAGGATCCTTTGGTTCACTGTCCATTGTCATATTCCTTTGTCTCTAAGTATCTTACTATTTTTAACCTGGCCCATATCTTTTCTGTAAGTGAATGTCTTAGAGAGTTGGCTGGGTCCATTGAGATGTTCAGTGGATTGCCCAAGGTCACAAAACCAGTGTATGTTGAGGCTGAACTTGAACCCAGGTCTTGTGTGTATCAATACTTTTAAAAATATGGATTGTCATAACAAATGGGAGAGGGGGGGATGATGAAAGATTAGTGGATATTCTCTTTGTAGAGCCACCTATCTCAGCATTAATATAATTTCTTTGAGAGTAGCTTAACTAGCAAAAGGCTGGAAATTTCTCAACCAAGCCATAGTTCTAAGAAATAAGTAAGAACCAAAGCTAGGGCATGCATGGAGTTTAATTCAGCAGGTGCTCAATGAATATCTATGTCATGGTTAGGGATTTATTATTTAGGTAAAGCATAATAGGTATTCAGTGAACACTTATCAGATAACTCCAGAGTGCATCCTCTCTTTGGCTAATTTGCTGAAAATGGAATTATGGGTAGAAGCTACCAAGTTTAGAATTCTAGGGAACCGCTAGGAGACTATAGTAGCTGTGCCATTCCCTTCTTCCACTTCATTCCTAATGGTTTGCTTTCAGCATTCTCCTTAGGTGATGACTAACCACAGATTGTTTAGGGAGTCCCATCTACCTGTCATCAAAGGTTCCAAATGGGTTTCCAAATGTCCTTGTCCCTTTGGATATCAGTTTACACTCCAATGGGATAAAAACTTGCAAAAGAGGCCACATAATACTATAACTAAATAAATATATGGAGGGCATATATAACATGCTGTGGTTGAAAGATTGAAAAAAAAATCTGGAAAGGACCTGAAAGGTTGACCGTGCTGTGACTAAATAAGCATCTTCTTTGTAGCTTGCCCAATAGTTGTCATTGAGCCTATGTTGACTGAACCCCATACCTGGAATGATTTCTCTCTGCCTCCGGGCTTCCATGGCTTCCTTCAAGTCTTAGCTGAATTCTCACCTTTTGTCAGAAGCCTTTCCTGATTCCCCTTAATGCCAGTGCCTTCCCTCTACACTATCTCTTATTTATCCTGTATATATTGAGTTTGTACATAGTTATTTGTGTGTTGTTTTACTTATTAGATTGTGAACTTATTGAGAGCAGGGTAAGCTTTTTGCCTCTGTCTTTCCAGGGTTTTAGCACAGTGCCTAGCACTTAGTGGGTGTAAAACCTGTCTTTCTGTAACTTCCCTGAATTGCTTCTAATTCTGCCTTAAGGGATCAAGCAGAACAATTCTGATTTTTCTCCTTCGTGCTAGTGGTTTAAATACTTGAAGACAATGGTCCTGTCCCAATGTTCTTCTGGTCAAATATCTTTAGTTCCTTAAACTGATACTTATATGCTATAATTTTGAGTCTGTTCAACATCCTACTTGACCTCTTTTGATGAGTTCAGTGTCCTTCTTCAAATATGGTATGCAGATTTGAACAACAATACTCAAGATTTAGTCTGACAAGGGCAAAGCACAGCTGGCCTATTATCTACCTCACTTAGGATATTAGGTTCCTATTAATGCAGCTTAATAATGCAAAAAAACAGATCAAAGTTTTCTAGTACCAGTTCTATCACTTAGTAACTTTCTAACTCTGAGTAAATCATTTAACCTCAGTCTCCTGTTGTTTCAAATGTAAGATTGCTCTCCTAGTTATTTCATACTCTGTTTAAGTTGAATGTACCTGTCTAATATAACTATATAGTGTTGGATTTGGAATTAGGAAAACCCAAATGAAAATCTGGCCTTATACTCTTAATAGCTATGTGACTGTAGCAAGTCACTTAACCCCTGTCTGTCCCATTTTCTTTATCAGTAAAATGGGAATAGTAACAGCACTTAACCTCCAAGATTGTAGAATCAAATAATATATTTGTAAAGCATGTTGTGAACTTTGAAGTGCTACATGAATGGTAGGAACTGTTGTTGTTGTTAAAGAGATAGAGATGAACTGAAGTCAACATCCATGTTGAGGCATCAGGAAAGTGAGCCAGAAGTTAGTGATTGAAACAGAGAAAAGGACCTAATCCCAGCCACCCTATCTTGAACTTTAGGTGCAGTGGCATCAACACTATAGAGGAGGCGAGACCAAACAGGGCCTACCTTCCTCATCCAAGAGAATAGGAAACAGTTGAGCCTGGCCCCAGAACAAAGTCCTGTTCCATGAACTGAATCTGGATATGAGGACACAGAATGAAATTCCAAATGAAAAATTGTGACCTAAGAAGATCCCAAGAGACGAATTTAGAAGAGAGAGATTGAACAACACATATAAACAAAGCTTCAGAAAAAAGAATGGTTGGGCATAACTATTCTAGGGGGAAAATGGAAGCAGGAGATCTTAAAAGTAAACTTAGAAACTAATTTAGTTTTTTTGGGGGAGGGGGCAGGGGAGGGCAATGTGACTTGTCCAGAGTCACACAGCTAGTGAGTGTCAGGTGTCTGAGGCCAGATTTGAACTCAGGTCCTCCTGAATCCAGGGCTGGTGCTTTATCCATTGTGCCACTTAGCTGCCCATTAATTTAGATTTTTAAGGAAAAATTGGAAGAAGAATAAATAGCTCAGAACAGAAGATATATAGATCCTTACTCTATTAGTGGACTCCCTTATTCATTGAGAAAATAAAGAATATTGTAACAAAGTCAAAAGAATGGAAAACAGGTCAGTGAGAGAAAATTTAAGAATCTCTGGACTACTGTATTTCTGGAAATCAAAAAAGAAAAGTCCTCTAAAAACTCCATTAGAACCAGCAGGTAAGATGAAAATAGAAAGAATTTACCAGTTAGCTCCTGAAAGAAACCCCAAATTGGAAACACCCAACAATGTCATAGTTAAAATCCACAGCTTGGAGATCAAGGACAAAGTACAGTGTGGAGTCAGAAAGAGTGCTAAGGACTCATAGTCATTATTAAACAAATCTTTGTCATAATTACTATAAAGGAGAGAACATCTTAGGTTGTAGTATTCCAAAAGGAAAAAAAAAAAAGAAAAGGGCTTGTAGTCAATGCTCAGACCAATGCTTTAGGAAAATCACTTTGGCAGTGGTGTGAAGCATGGATTGGAGTGGAAAGAGACTTCAGGCAGGGAGAGCTATTAGGCTATTAAAATCCTTCGGGAGTTGTTGGGTGATCATGAGAACTTGAACTCTGGCACTGGCAGTGTAAAAGATGAGAGAGGACATATATGAGAGGGACACTATAGAGACAGAAGTAACATAATTTGACATCAAATCAGATATATGGCAGAATGAGAATAAGTAGTGTAGGATGCCACCAATGCTGTGACTAGAAGAATAGTGGTACAGTTGACAGTAATAGCGAAGTTCTAAAGATGAGGAGTTTGAGCTAAAAGAAAGTTCTGTTTTTAATATGTTGATTTTAAGATGTCTATAGGGCATACATTTCAGTGTCCATTAGGAAACTGGTGATGGAAGCCATGGGGCTCTGGATGGATGGATATATCTATATCTATATCTCTCTATCTCTCTATCTCTCTCTCTTTCTCTCTATCTGAGTATCTAGTTCTGGGTGTCATCTGTATAGCTAGTGAACATTCAATTTAAGGGAAATGATGAGATTACCAAGTGGGTATTAAGTGAAAAGAGAAGAGGGCCCAGGGCAGAGCCTTGTAGTATACCCACACTTAGTAGGCATGATGTAGATTGAGACTGAGGAGTAGAAACAAGAAAGAGCAGTGTAATAAAACCCTTAGAGGAGAAAAGTATCTAAGAAGAGAGTGTTGGTCAGTAGTTCCAGATGCTGCAGAGAGGTACAGCAGGATAACTGAGAAAAGGCCATTCAGTTTGTAGCAATGAGAAGATGATCTGTAACTTTGGAGAGGTCAATTTTAGTTGAATGGTGTGACAAAGTTTTGGAATGAAGAATGTTTAGAAGATGAGAGAAGAGGAAATGGAGGCTTTATGTATCAATGGCTTTTTCAAGGAGTTTTGGTGAGGAGGGGAGGAGAGACATGATGATAGCTATTAGGGATGGTAGATTTTAGTGAGGTTCTTAAGAGAGAATTGGGAACATGTGTAGGAAGAAGGTAAGGTACTATTTGATAGGGAGACATTGAGTATTGGAAGGTAGAGGAATGATAATGGGGATAATCTGCTAGATAATATTTAAGGGGATAGCATCAAGGATACATAAAGAGGAGTAATCCTTGGCAAGGAGAAAGGCCAACTTTAATCAGAAACTGGAACAAAGAACAGTATATCACAGGGTGATGTCAGAGAGGTTTGAGATGAAGAAGAGAGAAGGAACTCAGGGAGGTTCTATGGGAGTCCCACATAAAGAAGAGAAGGTTTGGAACAGTGGCCAATGGTATAGCAAATTGACTGGGCAGGAGTAGAAAAATTGCCTTATTGCAGAGAGGGCCCAGTTGAGATTAGTTAGCATAAATGTGTAATGGACACATTTAGCAAAGGTTTGTGATTTTGTCTATCTCTATTCTGCAGCATGTGAATAGGAACAAAGGAAGCTGGTGGTGGAATAATGCAGTGTTGAAATTTGTCAAGGCATGATTAGCATTAGGACAGACAGTTTAGAGTAGAACTGGTTAACTATAGGTTTGGGAAGGGGGGACAGTGTCGCCAGAGCCTGGGTGATAACTTTGTAAACTATTGAGGAGTTCATTGGTCATGGTGAGCACAAGAAATTGGGTTCAGGGTACTAAAGCACAGAGACAGATGTAATGATAAAAGACTAGGATCAGATAAAGGAAGTTTGGATTTCTTGAATGGGCAGGTATATTGCTTGTGAGTAATGGCAAGATCAAGACAGTGATCATCGTTTTGAGTAGCTGAGGTGGAATGAGGCCATAAGGTCATAGGAGTTGAACAGATTGTGGAACCAGGAAGTTAGTAAATTTGAAGGAACAGCTACATATGTGTTATAGGGGTAAATATGCCCCTAGTATAAGAGAAGCCGTCGTAGTGGATAGGGTAACATAAGTAGGGAAATTGCATTATGCTTAAAGGCACCATAGAGAATGAAATAATAGCAGTATTTAATATTTACAAGATGTCCCAAAAGTTTTAGTGCAGGTTTAAACTTAGAGCTTAAAAGTGCACCAAAGGGGGCACCTAGATGGTGTAGTGGATAGAGCACCGGCCCTGGATTCAGGAGGATCTGAGTTCAAATCCAGCCTCAGACACTTGACATTGACTAGCTGTGTGACCCTGGGCAAGTCACTTAACCCCCATTGCACCCCCCCCCCCCAAAAAAAAGTGCACTAAAGCTTTTGGAACACCCTGCATATGCAGTGAATGGCATTTAAATCTTTCCCAAGTTCAAACACCCTCCACTTAGGTATCAAACAGATCTTTCCAAAGCACAGATACCATGTTGCCTCCCTATTAAATAAACTCCATGGCTCCCTATTGCCTCCAGGATCAATCAGAACATCTTCTCTTTTGGCTTTATAAATTATTTCCTTCCTACCTTTCTAGTCTTCTTAGACCTTATTCTATGTACTCTATAATCCATTGATACTGGCTTCCATGTTGTTTCTCATACACAACACAACTCCTGTCTCTCTGTACATTTTCACTGGTTGCCTGGAATTTTCTCCCCTCATCTTCTCCACCTCCTGGCTTTCTTTGCTTCTGTTACATCTCAACGAAAGTTCCACTTTTTTTCCAGAAGCCTTTCCCAGTCCTTCGTAATATTAATGTCTTTCCTTGGAGATTACTCTTAGCTAATCCTGTACATCTTATTTGTAGATAATTGTTTGCTTGTTGTCATCTATCTGACTGAGCTCTTTGAAAGTAAGGACTTTTTTTGGCCTTTATTTGTGTCCCTAGTGCTTAGGACAGTGCCTGGCATGTAGGATGTGCCTCATAAATGCTAGTGGATAGATCGACTGGCAAAAAGAGATGTTATGAATATTTTTGGACACATGGGCCCTTTTTCTTTTTTTTCTCTTTTTGAGCCAACTTACCTAACATCATTTTATATTGTTTCCCATCCCATCTTATTTTCTCTGTCTTTCACACGACACTTCTTGCTTTCACAGTGTATGTCTCCAGTGCCTGAACTGTACCTCCTCTTTCTTGGCTCCCTTTCTTCTTTCAAGACTCATCTCACATGACACTATCTACCTGAAGTCTTTCCTGATCCCCACCTCATAGTCCCTTCTCTACCAAAAATACCTTGTATTTGTAACATTCCCTCTGGGATAGGCTTCCAGAGGATAGTTATTTCCTTGAGTTGTAGGGTTAGCCCTGTGGATCTTTAGTGAGCCCCCACTGATATGGTTCCCATTAAAAATCAGCCAATAGATAAAATTAGCTCTAAGCAAAAGCAATTAACAAGATTGATAGGATTAGAAATAGGAATTGACCTATGCTTCATTAGTATAGGGAATACCCTGGTGAGGAAACTTCTTCCACCAATACAGAGCAGCATCTTCTCTACAATTTATAGTCTTAGAGAGTAGCCTAGAGCAGTGGTATCATAGAAAAAGGGGCCACTAAATGGTACATAAGGATCCCTGAATGTTGCATTGACTTAGTTTTAAAATGTAATATTATCTGTGTTTTATTATATTTTTATTTAGTTAAATTTTTCTAAATTTATTTTATTTTGGTTCAGGATTTATTTTGGTTTAGGCCATGCTCAGGATTGTTATAGGCCATATGCAACCTGTGGATTGAGTGTTTGACACCTCTGGTCTAGAGCACTGATAGGTTAAATGACTTTTTCAGGTTTATATAGAAAGTATGGGACTAGAACCCAGTTCTTTCTCATTTTCAGAGCTGACTATCTATTTTGTTCTATTTTCTCTCTTTACTAAGATGGCATAGGAAAAAAAAAGAGTACCTAAAACATTCTCTAGCCAAACCTGGTGCACATTTCCTCATATTTGATGTTGTTCAGTTATTTCAGTTGTATCCAACTCTTTGTGAACCCATTTGAGTTTGGCAAAGATACTATGATGGCTTGCCATTTCCTTCTCCGGTTCATTTTACACATGAGGAAACTGAGGTCAGTAGGAGTAAGTGACTTGCTCAGGGTCGCACAACTAGTAAATGTCTGAGGTCAGATTTGAACTCAGTAAGGTGAGTCTTCCAGACTCCAGGCCTGGCAATCTATCCACTCCACCACCTAGCTGCCCTCACATATCTGCACATAATTCATAGAAGGAATGGGCTAAAATTTAGAGAACACATGTGGTGGTAGGGCACACATGTAAGACACATGGTGATAAAGCACTTCCCAGCTCCTGACTTGGCAAGGTCTGGATGTCCTTTGTGTTTTTGTAGAGTCAGTTCTGGGCTCCAAGCATTTTATCCTCTCCATAGCCTCTCTTCTCTGCTGCCAGTAGTCTCATTCCTCTAAACCCCTTCATTCCTCTGCTAAATTTCTTTCTGTATCTTTGTCTGTTTAGGGTTTGTATCTGTCCTGATTCAGGGGATGTATTGTCTCTTGCTGCTTTAATAGCTTTCTTTCTTGTCTCTGTTTCTATCTGCCTGTCTGTCTGTCTGTCACCCACCCACCTACCTACCTACCTACCTGATGGGGAGAAGGAGCAATTTTCTCTTATTCTATCACTCTTCAGAAGTCTTCTCCAGAGTCAATTCTTGGCTTTCATTGTTTCCAACTCTTAGCTCTTAAAATTTTCCCGGGCTTAGCTATTTAAATCACTTTAGAGGCACAACGGATTTGTCTCCTCAGCCAATTGTAGTCGTTACCTTCTTGACTCAGAGAGTTTTTTGTATCTCCTAAAGGGATCAGGGTGTAGATCTATCTTTATAGTCAGTTTAACACATCATTAGCACCTTGTGATTGATTATGGTTCAGTCTGTCTTTTATTCCTTCAATAGAGGTGGAAAGAAACCCCCTCTATTATATGTTTACTTTGATTGATTCTGCTTATACTTACATGTTCATGTTAATTGCCCTGAATGTAATCTCCATGAGGTCAGAAACTGCATTTTTGCCTTTATATCTCCAGCCTAACGCATGTCCTGACACATTGTAGTTACTTAAAAAATACTTGGTGATTGATTTGATGAACTGATTGGTACATTCTCTCTCTACCTTTCCCTTTCATCTTCACTTCTATCCCCCTTCTCCCTCTCGTTGTCTCCTGAACTACAGTCCTACATAACTAACTACTTATTAGATTTTCCAGTTGTTTATCTTGAAGGCATTTCAAACTCATCTTTTCTAAAATAAAACTCATAATCTTGCCTGCACAATCAACCTATTTCCCTATCAATTAATTATCAAATATTTATTAAGTGCCTACTAGTGGCAAACATTGCATTAGGTACTTAGGCTACAAATACAAAAGTTAGTATATGCCCTCAAGAGTCTTAGGTTTTGCTGAGGGAATACAACACATTACAGGCAACAGTGGCCAAGGAAGTGACCTTTGGTCTAGCCCAGTCATGGGGATTGTGATTTGTGTGATTGGTGGTTGGTTGTCACCACCTCTTTGGTAGCTTGAGGGTAATACTGATTTAATTATTGTTATCTGAACCAAAGGTACAAAACTGTAACTAAGCCCTGATGAACAATGGCTAGATGGAATAAAGCATGCAGTTTTCGGTCAACTAAATATAGAGGGCCGAGATGAGGTTCAAATGAAATATAGCATTCTAGCTTTATGAAGTCAGATACTATATAAATATTAGCTAGCACACTTATACCTTTTCTTCTTTTGTCCCTTTCCCTTTCTCCTTTGAGATCTTTGTAGTTGTGTTTTATAAAACACATTTGAGCTGTTTATATATAGCTAGTTGCTGTTCCTTCCTCTGGGCCTGAGAGTGGGTAAGGAAATAGTTTAGTTTTGGGGTATATATTCATTCTTAGGTATTCTGCCTATTCTGCCAAACCAAAATTTCATTTGGCCTTTGTCCTCTGTAAGTCAAATTGAACGAATTTGAAATGATCACCGTAGAACCTGAGTTAAACCGGAGGAGACAAGGTTAAGAGGCATTTAAAATCAAATTAAGGCTTCCAGCCCTTGGGAATATCCCTGTCCTAGATGCTTCTCTGACTCCTTAGAAGAGAGTCTGGTTTGACAAAGCAGAGACTCTCCCAGCAATTGATTGATTCAGAGTGGCCTGAAGCTTAGGTTTGGCTCAGGTTGGGCTCGGATTTACCTGGGATAGAAGTTTGAAAATTTAGATTATTGTTCATAAAGTAGCCTTTGGTCTAAGGTTAACGCATTCCTCTTAGGAATGGGTGTTGTCCACTGCTCTGTTCAGACAATATCTTGGGTGAGTTCAGGTTATGCACCACAGAGGAGTAGCTTTAGAAGAAGATGACTTAAAACAACTCATTTTTATAGGACTTTAAAGTTTACCAAGTGCCTAGAGGTGACTGGGGATTATGAAATATGAGGAATTGAAGGAAATGAGGCTTTCCCCATTATACTATGCTATCTCCAGTTGGAGGAGAGACATCATAGGGAGGGTTGTAGAGGGAGTTCTTATTCTGATATATATGGGACTAGGTGGCAACTGAGGACTCTTCTCTACCTTTGACATTCCGATGTTTGTTTTTCATTCTTGAAAAGGACCAGTGAATTGCAGTGAATTGGATTTAAGTGAGGGAGGGCTGTGCAGTCACCTGCTTCACTCTCTCCTTCAGAGTCATCTGGGGCCAGTGGTAAGATATAGATCAGGACACTGGATATGGCCCCCTGACATTCTGTAATTTTGTGTGTGTATGTGTGGGATAGCATAGTGGAAAGCTGTTTTCCAATAGTTATAGGACTGTCATATGAAGGAAGGCTTAGACTTGTTCTTCCTGGCCCTGCAGGTCACACAATGAACTAGAAGCAGTGAGTGGAAGTTGAAGGGAGAAAATTTTTATCTCACTTTAAGACAAAATTTACTAACAATGATAAATGTCCCAAAGAGGAATGGGATTAAATCCTTATCCCTAGAGGTCTTCAAATTGACGCTGAATGAATACTGGGTAGAGATTTTTGTAGAGCGGATTCCTGTTCACTTATACTTTGGAATAGATTACTCTTTGAGGTCCCTTTGCATTTTAATGTTTTAGGATTCTGTGGGAGATGAGCTGGGCCTCTTGATTGGGGAGATAGACTTGCTATTTAGCCCTATTTGGGAGTGGGTCAGGACCTAGGTCAAAGCTTTTGAGTAAATACTTTCTTAGGCATTTGCCTAAATTTATTTCTTCACTTACAGCAGTGACTGCTCTTTAGTACTTTGGGCACTTGACCTGAGATCCATCACACTTCAGAAGTCTTCTTCAGAGTCAATTCTTGGCTTCCATTGTTTCCAACTCCTAGCTCTTAAATTTGTCACTGGCTTAGCTATTTAAATCACTTTAGAGGCATAACCAATTTGTTTCCTCCCATCTCAATTGAAGGAATAAAAGAAAGCCTGAACCATAATCAATCACAAGGTGCTAATGATGTGTTAAACTGACTGTAAAGATACATCTACCCCCTGATCCCTTTATGAGATACAAAATACTCTCTGTAACTTCTCATACTCATCACCAGATCTGCAGTTTGAAGACCATTAGGGATGAAGTTTTCATCCTATTCCCTTTTGGGACAGTTAAATGGTTAGGAAGTTTTCTCTCATAGTGGTGGTGAAATTTTTCACTCTGCAACTTCAATTCCATGCTCTTAGTTTCAGCCTCTGAGTTGTTGTTTTTTGTTTGTTTGTTTATTTTATTTTATTTTTTTCATCTCAACCCCCCTGGACCTGATCTCCCATTCCCTCCTCATTTATTCTTGTTTCTGATAATGAAGTGATAATCACAAAATGTCAGCTGGAAAGAACCTCAGAGGCCATCTGATTCAACTCATACCAGAACAAGAATTCATTCCACATCGTGGTAAATATCTATGCTATTATTACTTTGGCTGGCTTTTACTAGCTCAGGGATTGCGGACAAATCACTTAACTTCTCTGAACCTCCATTTCCTCATCAATAAAATAGAAATAATAAGACTAACTGAATATTATTATTATTATTATTAAGAAAGAGTTTTGTAAACCTTATATAAAAATGTACCTGCCAATTAAGCAAATATAAATGAGAAAAATTTCTTGTACTTAAGGAGCTTACTGTTGCATAAGGGCGATTAAGCATATTCAAATAATTGCAGTAGAAAGAAGGGCAGAGTCAGAGATAATACTTTCTCTATGTTTAGGGATTTTTGGAAACCATTGGGAAGCAGGATATGCCCATATAGAAAAACTGAAAGCATCCTTACAAAGCTACACACAAATAGGTTCAAATAAAAGTTCAAAATATAAATAGATTGCTGGATAAAACATTTAAGTGCTTACCATTTGTTAGGCACTTGGCTGATTTCTTAGTCTACAAATCTAAGCAAGCAAGACAGTTCTCATCTTCAATGAAGTTAAGTTCTAGTGGGGAGAAGACAACATACACTGGGAAGCCCAAAGATGTAGGGTTATGGGGGGTACACTTAGACTACGTGGCTTAGAGAGGTCCCAAATATAACACCATGGCTTTATATGAGGAATGCAAGGTTGGTTTATCATAAGGAAGATCATAAATATCATAATCTGTATTAAGAATATAAATAACAAAACCCATGTGGTTATATCTAAATGCTGAAAAGGCTTTTGACAAAATCCAATACCTGTTTCTAATATTATAAATAATATTTAGCTAAGTCTAAGAGCAATCTTTATATGTAATGGATAAAAGTGAGAGGTCTTTCCAGTAACATTCAGTGTAAAGCAAGTATGCTCATTTTTACCACTTCTGTTTAACATAATGCTCGAAATGCTAGCTAGGTAGCAAAAAGATAAGAAAAAGAAAACGAAGGAATAAGCATAGGCAAAGAAGAATAAAAATAATGCTTTTTGAGGATAATATACTTAGGAACCCCTCAATACTCAACTGAAAATGATTTGGACTAGTTTCTAACTTTAGCAGAGTTACATTATATAAAATAAATCCACAGAAATCATCAGAAATCTTATATTTAACCAACAAAACCCAGAGTGAATAGCTAGAAAGAGAAATCCCAGTCAAAATAACTATAGAAACTGCACAAGATTGGGGAATACATCTACCAAAATTCACCCAGAGATTATACAAATCCAACTATTAAAAGAAACCCCAGGGCAGCTAGGTGGCGCAGTGGATAAAGCACCGGCCCTGAATTCAGGAGTTCCTGAGTTCAAATCCGGCCTCAGATGCTTGACACTTACTAGCTGTGTGACCCTGGGCAAGTCACTTAACCCTCATTGCCCCCCCCCAAAAAAAATTAAAAAAAAAAAAGAAAATATGTCATAGAGCTAGAAAGAAGAATGATGAAATTCAAATAGAGGAACATAAAATCGGGAATCTCAAGGAAAATCAACAAAAAATGTGGGATGGAAGAGGGTCTTTCAGTACTAGATCTCATACTAAAAATCAATAATTACTGAAACATTGTGATACTGGTTAAAAAAAGAGAAGTTGATCAGTGGAACAAATTAGATATACAACATACAGAAGCAAATAATTATAGTAATATAGTATTCAATCAAACTAAAGATCCTAGTTACTGGAGATAGGACTTATTATTTTACAGAAATTGCTGGGAGAAATGGACATCAATCTATCAGAAATTGGATTTAGACCAGTATACCAGACCCTACACCAAGATAAGTTCCAAATAGATACATGATGTAGATATTAAAAGTCATGTAAATAAGAAGAACAAGGAAAAAGTATCTCTTGGATCAATGGATAGGGGAAGAGTTTGTTACTGAATAAGCGACTAAAGAATAACAACCATGCCTAACAAATAAGTGGATATCAAAGGATATCAACGGGTAATTTTCAAAAGAAGAAATTCAGTCTATCAAAAACAATATGAAAAAATGTTCTAAATTACTAATAGAGAACTGCAAATAAAGCAAGTTTGAACTTCTACCTCCCACGTCTCAGACTGGCAAAGATAACAGAGGAAAATGACAAATGTTCAAGGGGCTGTGGGAAAACAGGCTCACTAGTGCATTCTAGTCCACTATTGGATGATCTGTATATTGGTCCATAGATTCTGGAAAGCAATTTGGAACTCTGTGTCCAAAGTTACTAAACTGTGCATACACCTTTGACTTAGCTATACTATTACTAGACCTATAACCCGAAGAAATCGAAAGAAGAAAAATGGTGCTATCTGTCTTTGCCTGCCTGCCTGCCTGTGTCTGTCTGTCAGTTTTTCTGTCTGCATACCACAGAACTTTGCATGGTGACTAACAATTGGAGACTAAGGGAATGTCGTCTTTTTTTTTTTTTTTTTTTTTGAAGGCAATGGGGCTTAAGTGACTTGCCCAGGGTCACACAGCTAGTAACTGTCAAGTGTCTGAGGCCAGATTTGAACTCAGGTCTTCCTGAATCCAGGGCCGGTGCTTTATCCACTGCGCCACCTAGCCGCCCCGGGAATGTCTTCTTGTTTGGAATTGGCTAAACAATTTGTGATATGTAAATGTAATAGGATATTATTGTGCTATGAAAAATGCTGAAATAGGAAGTTTCAGAGGGAACTGGGAAGATTTCTATGAACTGATACAGAACATAGTAAGCATAATTAGAAAACAAAACAACAAATTAAAAAAAATTTTTTTTAAGCATAATTAAGAGAATTTATACCATGGTTAATATTATAAAGAAAAACAACTTTGGAAGACATCAGAACTCTGATCAATGAAATAATAAGCTACAAACCAAAAAGAATGAAGATGAATATGCTATTCAACTTCCCCAAAATAAACTTAAAATGCATAAAGACACATACATTTTTGAACATGATCAGCATGGGAATTAATTTTGCTTTACTATGCAACTATGGACTATACTGCCAAAGAGTACTAATGAGAAAACCCTGCATCTTCTTGCTACTTAAAAAAACCCCAAGTATCTCAGTATGCTGCTTTGATGGTAGGACTGTTAGTGATTTTACTTTTACTGGGAACTATGGGGTGTGTTTATTGAAGAGAATGGTCTTTGGTGTGGTATGGTGGGCATATTGCCTTTCTGATCCTGTTTCTCTTTCTCTGTGAGAGTCATCCCAGGCCAGCTAGGAGAGGTAGCTGAAGGTGTTTCATACTTTTATGGCAGTGGCAAGGTTTTATCACTTTTACAGTCAAGACATTCTTCCTTATGCCTGATCAAAATCTTTCTGGCTTTGATTTAAGCCCATTCTTGAATAATCACTCAACATCTTTCTAATAAAAACCTTTCAACTTACTGATGACAGTAATTAGGTCACCACTTAACTGTCTCTTCTCTAGACTAAATCAGCCTAGTTCTTTTAGCCTCTCAGAAATAAATTTATCAAATCAGAAATAAAATTATCAAAGAAATTTTAAGTGGTTAAAAATTCTTTGATAATTTCATTTCCAGTGAACTGGTCCATGAGTACATATTTCTTGGACAAGCACTGAATAGGGGCAGGAAATAGGGCTGGATTGCATTTGGAAAATTTTGTCATTTTCAGTGATGCCAAGCTGCTCACTCCTTGTGACCAAAATACCTTTAAAAAATCTATTTTTAATAAACATTTATTAAGCATTTATTATGTGTCTTTGCAAAGACTATTCCCCATGACTGGAATGCATGCCTTCCTTGCTTTGGCCTGTTGAAATCCCTAGTTTCTTTCCTTCACAGCCCAGCTCAAATGCAGCTTCCCATGTAAGACCTTTCCTAATCCCCCCTTCTTGCTAGTGACTCCTTCCTCCCACTGTATTTACCTTATATCTATTCTGTATAGACTTATATGTGTTCATTTAGTTTCTCCCAGTAGAATGGGATACAGGGACTGTTTGGGGATACAGGGACTGTTTCACTTTTATCTTTGCATTAGATAGTGAACAATCAGTTTTAAAGCTCCTACTTACTATGTGTTAGGCACTGTGGTAAGCAGTGGAGATAGAAAGGCAAAAGACAACTACCCTCTCTCAAGAAGCTTACAACCTAGGGGAGGAGACAGTGTGCAAATAATTATGTACAGACAAGCCAAATGCAAGAAAAATTGAAGGTAATTAGCAGAGGGAAGACACTGGAATTAAGAGGCGTTATGAAAGCTTCCTGCAGAAGATGAAATTTTAGTTGGAATGAAGGAAGCCAGGAGACAGACTTGAGGAGGGATAATATTGTAGGAATGAAGGACCATCACTGAAAATACCTGAATTCAGGAGATGGACTGTCTTGTTCAAGGAACAGCAAGGAGGCCAATTGCAGAGCATATAGGGGTGGGTGTATAAGAAGACTTGAAAGCATGTGTGGGAGTCTGGATTACAAAAGGTTTTAAATGCCAAAAACATGTGTGTATATGCGTATATGTGTATATTTAGAACAAGTGTTATGAAATGGAGATTCATGATTTACTGGCACACTCTTATGTTTTGCTGTATAAGTAGAGATTCTTTGGATTTGGGGGCGGTGTTTAAATTCAGAATAAAAAAAACTTAAAGGTGACATGGACAAATGTCATATAGAATAAGAAGCCCTGGATATGTTTGAGTGTGTTAATTGGAGTTCTAGTGTTGATGTCATAGGTAGTTAGAGGTATTAAAGTAGTATCTCTCGACCTCATCCCAGGCAGTGAACTCTGTGTTCTAATGAAGGTTTGTAAATTAGAAGATGACTTTTTGGACTTTTCATGTCATATGCTTTTTCATTCATTCACATATATACATATACTCACATATATGTGAATTGTGTTGACTTTACACTTTTCTTTATATTACATTTTATTCTGATTTAGGGTTAGAAAGGATCCCTCATATCTTCCCTATTGTGGTATTTTTAAAAAGCCCTCTGCTTTGGAGGTAGGATGAAGCTAACTTTTGCAACATGATGTCTATGCTGTAGAGATGGCCCCTCCTCCATTCTGTCCCTTTTTTGGAACTCCTCATGTCTGAAATCTTCCTTGTTAAAGATTTCCATCCCCTGTGGAATCTTGATGGTTGGTGCTTACTTGCTTTTTATATCAGGGTGATAAAAACCAATCAGAAATACCTGAGTGAGGGTGCCTCCTTTTCAATAAAATATGCTTGGACTTTTTTCAAATTACAGTTTAACTTTGTTGTATGGAATATCCTAGTTGTGTGCCAAAGAACTGGAGAGTGAATGAACATGTGGGCTAGCATGGCCAGAGTGCTATGGCAAAGGGAGTACCTCTTGCTTGTATTATTGATTCCTTTCCTCTTTCCAGGGCTTAGTGAAGATCATTGTACCCAAGGCCTAGCTCCTACCCCCTCCAGAGATCTGGTTGTATCCCTGTTTTCCCTGGTTAACTGATCATCGATTGAGAGCTGGAATGGAGCCGGGGAGCCACCTAGGCCAATCTCCTTTGCTTGCCTCCCTCCACATTAAGCAACTTTCCTTGTTTGTAGTAAAATGCATCCATAATAAAAGGAAGGCTTATTGCTTTTAGCATAGATGGCAGTTTGCTCCCTCTATGGGAACCTCTTTTTTTTTTTTTTTTTTTAGTGAGGCAAATGGGGTTAAGTGACTTGCCCAGAGTCACACAGCTAGTAAGTGTTATGTGTCTGAGGCCGAATTTGAACTCAGGTCCTCCTGACTCCAGGGCCGGTGCTCTATCCACTGCACCACCTAGCTGCCCCACTATGGGAACCTCTTAAGTTTGCCCAAAAAAGCTGTAGTGGACAAAAGGGAAGCTCCCAGTATTTCTGGGTTTCTGGAATAGATTGCAGAGCAGTGTCTGAATACCTGTTGCACTTGTAGTGAGTGAGTATTCCACATTTGGTGTTGGGTATAGTTTGAAAGACATTATTGATAAGATTGGAGCCTAACAAAAGGACTAAAGGGAGGGCAAAGGGAACATGATTTTCAGACCATGTCATATGAGGAATGGCTTTTCAGTGGGGAACTCAAGAAGAGAACTGGGCAGTGAGACACGATAGCTATATTTAGGTGTTTGTTGGGCTGTAATAGCAACAAAAAGATTAGATTTACTCCATTTCCCCAGAAGACAGAAATCGAGGAAGTTGCAGGGAGGCAGATTTAGCCTTAATATAAGAAAACTTTCCTAAGTATTGGAATAGAATGAATTGTTTTAGTAATTAATGGCTCCCAATCAATCGGTTAAAAACTATTTATTATGCTCTTATTATGAGTTTATTAAGTGCCAAACACCATGCTAGGTGCTGGGGATACAAAGATAAAAATGAAACAGTCCTTGCTGTCAAGGAAGTTCTTCATTGGAGGAGATAATACTTACATATATAAGCATAGCTATAAATATGTAGATGCAAAATAATTACAAAGTATTTTAGGGATGGAGGGCACTGTAGCTGTTGGGGAACAGGATTCATGTAGCAGGTTCAGGGTTCCTGCGCTCCAGGCTCCCAGGATCTATGCTGCGGGCAGCCAGGCTCGGAACTCTGAGCTCTGAAGTTGAGCTTTAGGCACTGGTCCCTTGACTTCTGGGGGTCTTCAGCCCCGGCTCTCGTGCTTGGGTCCACCTGCTTGGGGCTTGTCTCCTTTCCCGGGGTGTCAGGGCTCGAGCTAGGGCTCTGAGTTGATTCTTGAAGGAAATAAAAGATTGCTTTTCAGGCCTGGGAGTGGGCTGGTGAAAAGACATAAAAGGAATGATGGTGTGATGGATGTGAGAAACAGCAAGAAGGCCAATTTGGCTGGGCTGTGGAATATGGGAAAGGGAATAATGTCTAATGAAGCTGGAATGGTAGGTTGGAGCTGGGTTGTGAGGGAAGTTAAATGCCAAACTGAAGAGTTTCCATTTGATCCTTGAAGCAATAGGGAGCCACTGGAATTAAACGAATAAAGGAGTGATGTAGTTCATGTCTGTTATTATGGAAAATTTGGCAGCTGAATGGAGGATAGATTGAGATAGCAAGACCAGTTAGGAGAATCTTCATATATTCCAGTCAGTAGGTGATGAGACCCCAAACTAAAGTAGTACATATGTAAATAGTGAGGAAGGGATGGATATAAGAGAGGTGAAATAAATAGAAGCACTACTGATTGGATATAAGGTGAGTGAGAGTGAGGAATCAAGTATAACCAAGGCTTCCAAGCCTGGGGCTGAGAAAAATGGTTGTCCGGGATTTGAGAGAAGGGGCTTTCCTATTTAGGCATATGAGTTGGGCTAGATGATGACCTCTGAGCTCTCTTCCAACTCTGAAGTTCTATGGTTCCACTTTATATGGTAGCCTTTTTATGTATATCTTACTTCATATAAATTATTTGAGGGCAGAGACTATCCCAGGTTCCTTTTTTCTTTTTGTCTCCTGAAGCCTTTGTACACAGTTAGAGCTCCATAAACATTTGCTGATTAATTGGTGTTCTGTCCCTCTTTTGTGTACAGTGAAAATTTGGACACCACAGCACCAATGGAGAATGACTTTCAGTTTTTGGTTTCCTGGTCCTTACTCTGCAGACACCTCCACAAGCCCTTCTGCCTTTTCCAGTGCTGGGACAAGCTGGTATGGTTTGCAGATGGGGTCAGGGCAGTGACTTTAGGCTGGCAGAGCTTGCTGCTTCTAAAGCCCTTCTTTGGATTTGATGCTTTGCAGAGCAGTGGGTAAAAGGGGGGAAAATACCCCCCCCCCAACAATAATCTATAGCAACTGTCACCTAGCAAACTACTCCCATTTCATACAGATAGGTTAGATGTCAGTGTGCGATCGATGGCTCTCGTACCATAATTATAAAAACTAGCGGGTTGTGTTGCTTGAGTGAGTTTAAGAAGAGTAGGGTCTCAATCTTTCCTCTAATAGGTCTCTGACAGTCCACAGCAGCAGCGGCTTCGTCTTAGTCTGACAGTGTTGTCATTAAACACCAGGTAGTGTGGAACAACAGAGAACAAGGATTCCAAGTGCAGGGGAACAGGAGATTTTGACAGCAGTTATTTGTCATCACGGAGCTGCCCAAACTCCTCAGCCTGCAATATGGACGGCTGCTTAAAGTGACTTATTGCCCCTGTCTGGGGCTGCAGTTGTGATTTGATAATCGGTAAATGTTTGTCAAAGATGAATTCCCCACCTGATTCAGTGCTGTGCCGCAGAAGCAAATGAAAAGCGGTCTTTAGGGAAACACATCAGATGGATTACAGCTCCAGCAGGAGGAGGGAAACCTACCAGGCTGGGGACTCAACTTGGCTGCAACAACTTTGTTGTTATTTGGAGAGCAAAGGGACAAGCCCAGATCACATCCCACAGGCAGTGACTTGGCTGTCCTCTGCCTTCCTGGGGAGTGCCTGAGCCACAGATCTGACTGTTCTGGTATCTTCAAGAGGCAGAGATGGAGGGATGTAACCTGGACTTCAGGAAGGGCTCTTACCATGTAAGAAGTGGTTTCAGTTTTTCTGCTCTGAAGGGTTGTTCTTCTGGTCTCCTCTCAGGCTGAAACCTATGTTCCATCTGTAGCATCTACATCACAATATTTCTTTTCTCTCTGTGAGCTGTCAGGAGCTAGGCCCATATCCCATCATCAGAGAATGTGAGTTGACAGGGACCTCAGTGGTTGCCTATCTGAACAAGAATTCCCTCTCCAGCATCTCCAGCAAGCGGATATTGAATCTTTGCTTGAAGATATTGTCCTTTGAGGGGAAACCTACTGTCTTTTGAGGCCTGGATGTTTTATTTTTACACAACTCTAATTGTTAGAATATTTTTTCATATATTGAACCAAAATCTGATTCTTCAACTTTTACCTGTTTCTCCTACTTCTTCCCACTGGGACCATGGGTAACAAATCTGTTTCCTCTTCCACATAGTAACAATTTAAATACTTGACAGTGGTAATCATGCTGCCCTCCCCCCCCAATCTTTTATTCTCCAGTGTAAACATGCCCTGTTCCTTCAGCCAATCCTCCAAATGCCAGGTCTTCATTTTTATTCTGGAAGGAAAAATGAAAGGGAATTTACCCGCCTGGTGGCCTGTGATGTGACTGCAAAGTTTCCTTCTACTCATGAGAGTTTCAGCTAAGTTTTTCTGCTGATGTCGTAGTCTGAACAGGGTCTTTTTAATGGCCAGTTAGAGGAGGTAAGAGCTGGAAGAAACCATCTAGACTTCACTTTACCACAAAGCCCAGGAGAGTGACCCCTTTCTCAGAGAGTCCTTCTTATTGGATAACATTTTATTTTGGGTGGAGAGGACCGAGTTCTTTGGGACCACGGTACAAGGTGTTTGTTTCTGCTATAAGAGGGGAGCTTCTCCCTCCCCCATGGCCAGACTTAGAACTGGAGAACCCTGAACCCGTTTGATTATAGGCAGAGTTTTTCCAGCATTTGAAGTGCTGAAAACGATCAAGAGCAGGAAAAGCGGAGTGATTTATTAGACTCATAAAAATTCATACTTTGTTATTCAGTCATCTTACATCTGAAGCTTGTTAGAACGAGTACCCTGGCAGCTCCTGCCGTGAGCGAGTGGGGGGGTGGGGGGCATTTATCAAGCCGCCTTCTGCCTCAGCTGCCATCGCTGGTCTCATTTAGAGAAATGGACTGGGCTCCTGGAAACACATTAATAATCATTCACCGGAGAAGGCAGGGAAAAAACCTTTGTTATAATAATAAGGGTTGTGTTTGAACAAGACCCGATGCTCTGGAGACCCCTTCACTCTCTTTAACTGAGGCTTTAGCTGGGAAATGCTTGTTCTGTGTGTAAACTGTGACCACCTCAGGATCTCCCTTGCAGTGGAGGAGAGTAACACACATGCTCACTCTGGTGGTGGTCACAGATGAGCACTGTGCTCCATTATAACTGGGACTCCGCTTGGGCAGGCCTGATGCTACTGGGAGGAGGCTGCAGATCCCTGGTGGTGGGAGCATTAAAAGGAAACTTTAAATGCCTGTTGTCCTCACATAGTGGGAAATCCAGAATTGGTTGAATAGACATTTATCCCTGATGGTCTAACCTTGGGGATTTGGGTGCTAGTATAGGCTGGGGTGTGCAGGTTATGGCATTGGTGTACACGCATCAGGATTGGCTGCTAAGTTTTAAGCTATGGGAAGATTATTATTATCACTATTGTTATTTCTTTTCCAAGCCTGAGTTATTTTGAGTTTAGTCTTGCTTCCTTGATGAAAAAGCTCTTTCAGCTATTCACAGAATAGAAATAGCTTGGGAATATCCTCATAGCCTATCCTGTCTTTTAAATCGCTAAACCAAACAATCTTGGTGATTCTTTTAACAGATATTTGATTCGATTAAACAGATGTAGGGGTGTACATATGTACATCCATCCTTCCATCCCACATATGTGTATGTATGTGTCCCCACACATGTATATGCACAAATGTGTAAATATGTTAAAATACACACATGTGTGTATATGTGTATATGGGGGGGGGAGAGAGATTGATTGATTGATTGATTTTCAGGCCATGAGTAGGAAAAGTACATATACCACATACTCTGATTTCAAGGTAATGATCTAATAGAGCTGATAAGAGATTTGTAATGAGAGGTAGAATGTGATGAGTACAAAGGAGAGATAAGGAGGAAGCACTGGGGAAAATTTTAAGGAGCAAAGAGACAGTTTTTCATGGAGATTGGGGTGGGACCTAATTCTCACTTGACTGCTGTTTGAGAGTAGAGGATAGAGGCAGCTAGGTGGCACAATGGATAAGGCACCGGCCCTGGATTCAGGAGGACCTGAGTTCAACTCCAGCCTCAGACACTTGACACTTACTAGCTGTGTGACCCTGGGCAAATCACTTAACCCTCATTGCCCCACACACAAAAAAAGAAAAAAAAAAAGAAAAAAAGAGAGTAGAGGATAACCTTTGGTCTTTTTCCCAATTCATCCTTGTGAATTCACAGTCAGGCAGTAAGTGCTGGCTACTGTGCCGAGGGCTGATAGTATTGGAAGCTGGAGGGGATCTTAGAGACTATGTGATCCTATTCCCTCCTTTTATAGAGGAGGGAACATGAGGCCTAGAGAAGTTAAATGACTTGCTCTAGGTCGCAGAAGAGCCGAAAATTGAATCCTGGTCCTCAGACTCTAGAGCGGAACTTCTTTCAGTTGTGTTGTAATGATAATAGCTGACATTTATAAGACACTTTTAAGATTTACAAAGTGCTTTCCATACATTATCTCACTTGATCCTCACAACCACCCTGTGAGTTTGATAGTATAAATATTTATATCTACATTTTAAAAATGAGGAAACTGAGGTCTAAGAAGTTTCTTGCCTGTCGTCGTACAGCTATTTGGTACAGAGGATGGGATCTGAACTCAAGTATTCTTGATTTCACGTTCTCCAGTGCTCTGTCCACTGTGGCACCATACTATCTTTAAAGTACCTCCAGTTCCTTTATATACATCATCTCATTTGCTACATACAGCACCCCACGAGGTCATTGCTACAAGGTACTATTATCCCTATTTCATAGATGAAAAAAGGTGAAGGTCAAAGAGGCTAAAATGACTTTTCTGGCCAAACTATTAGAAAATGTAAAAGGTAGAATTTGAACCCACTCCCCTCCCAGTACTCTTGCTTGTCTTATATCATAGTATTCATAAGAAGTAAGGCAAAAGTTCTCTTCTTAGACTATATGGACTTCTGAGGATGATAACTGAGGAGGGAAGGGAAATACTAGTTATTACTAATTCATTATCACTTTCATCATAGATGTTGAGCCCCTTTGCCCCATTCTACAAGGATGGCTGTCTCCTGTGTCCCCCATGCCTGGAATGATCTCCTTCCTCATCTCTGTCTCCTGGCTCTCCTGACTTCAAGTCTCAGCTAAAATCCCACTTTCTGCAAGAAGCCTTTCCCACTCCCCCTCAGTCTTGGTGCCTTCCCTCTGAGAGTACTCCCCAGTTCATCTGAAGTTTGGATATAGGTGTTTGCTGCTGTCTCTCCTGTTAGACTGTGAGTTCCCCGAGAGTTCCCTCACACATTTCCTTATTTTGGATCTTGTTCTTGTGTCCCCAGTGCCTGGCATACAAAAGGTGCTTGATAAATGCTTGTTGACTTGACTTTATGTGTATTGTATTCTCCTATTAGAATGTAAGCTTTTGGGGCAGCTAGGTGGCACAGTGGATAGAGCACTGGCCCTGGAGTTAGGAGTACCTGAGTTCAAATCTGGCCTCAGACACTTAACACTTACTAGCTGTGTGACCCTGGGCAAGTCACTTAACCCCAATTGCCTCACCGAAAAAACAAAAAACCAAAACAACAACAAAAGAATGTAAGCTTTTTGGAGGTAAGGGTTGCCTCTTGTTATTTTTAGAACATACTGTACAAAACACTGGGAAGTAGCTTAGCGCAGTGCCTGGCACATAGTAAGTGCTGAAAAATTCTCTTTCTTTATCTCTCCCTCCCCTCCTCCCCTTCTTTACTCTGAGGGCTTTGGCCACAGAGGTTTAGGTTTCTTGGTTAATCCAAGGATGCCTTAGTCGTCTAGATAGACCCTGTGCTGGGTATATATACCATCAGTGTTACAGACTTTCCAATCCTGTGCCATTTTGTGGGGGGAAGGTATGTTGGGAAATGTAACAACAGCTGGCAGTGGAGAGATGGGTCTGTATATCTAACCCATGCAAGATTAAGTCCTTAATGATATAGAAGGCAGTTGTTTGCCTGGAAAAACAGTATTATGTAGATGGGAACAGCTTGGATTGTAGTAGAAACAGATCTGAGTTGGTAGGATCTGATTAGAGACCTTGAGAAGCAGCATGGCACAGTGGGAAGAGCGCTAGATTTGGAGTCAGATCTAAGTTTGGATCAAGCCTCTGCCATCTTTGTCACTGGGCAAGTCACCTCACCTCTCTGGTCCTCACTTTCCTCATCTGTCAATTTAGGAGTTGGCCTAGATTACATCTGAGATTCCTTCTAGGTCTAGATCTGTGATCTTCGACAAGTCATTTAGTCCAATGATTATATTTTTTTGGTGAGGAACCGAGGATTAGGGAATAATGCCATATCATGTCATATTTGGGTCACTACTCTCTGCACCTCAGTGCTACCCATACATAGGCTCTCATACAGAGTCAAAGATTAGCCCAGAAAAGATTTCTAATCAACAAAGCTTATGGGATGTATACTTTTGTCCTCAGTTCCTGAAATACACATAATTTTACCTTTGAAGTTCAGTTAACCTGTGTGTAAGATAAGGGTGTAGGAACTGGATTGACCTTCCAGTATTCTTTCCATTTTAAATCCTATGTTTCTGAATAGAACAGCAACATAGATTAATCCCTACTATGTAGAACATTGTGCTAGGAAGCAAGGAAGATATCCTAGATAAGCTTTTGTCTCTCAAGTCTGGTAAAAGTTGATTTCACCAAAGAAAAGGAAATACAGATGACTAAAATTGGATTTGTTAAGCTAAAAGGAAATTTCTTCAGGACCAAAAAAACTTGAGAAGCTTCTTATATTGGATATATCATCAAATGGAGCAAAATTACAGGAAGGTAGATTTCGGTTTATTGTAAGGAAGCATGCCTTAATAATTAGAATTGGGTTCCAGTCTTGATTCTGCAGCTAACCAGATGTGTCCTTGGGTAAGATTTTATCCCTCTAGTCTTCATTTTCCTTCTCTGTAAAATGAGAATATTAGATTAGATGTCTCTATAAGATATCTTTCAGTTCTAAGTTATCATTTTCTAACAATGAAATAAATGATAACAAACATGTATTAAGTCCCTGTTATGGGCAGAGCCCTGTGTTGGGTCCTGTAGGAGATACACATTTAGATGAGATCTGATTCCTGCCCTCATGGACTTTCTAGTCTAGAGGGATGATAGGGAAGATAAAATGCAAACATGAATATTATATTAGAGAGGCACAAACAAAATACTTCATTCCTCCCTTCTCATATTCACAGGATTTTCTCTCTAATGCCACAGAACCCTCTCCACCTTGGAAACTCGTTCTACCCCTGCACTACTTCTTATATTGGAAATACCCTCTTGACCCTGTGGTCAGTCGGTCGGTCTGTTGGTCTGTTACAGGTCTGTCTGTCTGTCTGTCTGCCCGTCTGTCTGTCTGTCTGTCCGTCTGTCTGTCTGTCTGTCTGTCTCTGGTTCCTCCTAGAACCTTTTTATTTTATGGTAGAAACCCAGGCCAGCCATGTCTTCATTCCTCCCCAGCCCCCTGCTGCTTCATCTTCACAGGACTTTCTCTACTATGTCTGTCCGTCCATGGATAGTTTGTTACCAAGCTGGGCATTTGAGTTGGGCTTCCTCGTGAGGCAGTGAGTGCTTCACTGGAAATTGTATAAGTAAAGGTTGGCTGGCTACTGCTTGTCAGAGCTGCTGTAGAAGTCATTTGTCCGTTGTGCAGGATGTCAGACTAGATGACCTTTGGGTTCCTTCTAGTAGGATTCTATGAAATGATGTTTTGGAGCTTACTGGTAAACCCAGAACATGACTAGCTCTTAACATGTAGGAATAGTGAGACTGCTCCCAGTGGACACTTAGTGGAAATGCTAACAGGAAAGCTTTAAGGCAAGTTGCCTGAGGCAGATAAATGTGCCCTGACAGAGACTCCTGGCTATGTGCTGCACTGCTGATGCAGGTAGGCCCCAGGCATCTGGGTGATGTGGACTGTGGAAGAGGCTGTAGAGATTAAACAGATATATTGATCAGAAAGACAGTTTGACAAACTCTCATGATTTCTCTCCACTACAAAGAGGAAACCAGCACCTAGAATGGCTGATGTTCTGAGCAGTAGTATAGCCCCTGACAGAAATGATGATTGGTGACACAGTGCTTTGAGAAAAATGCTTTCACAGGATTCTTTTCCACTGCTAGAGCAGTTAATCTCTCCTGGGTCACCATGTAATTGCCCATTGGGGACTGGGTAAATCGTAGCACCCTCTGGGAGTAGTAGTCCCTGAATGCACAAAAATTGTGGTCTCTGCTCTGAGGCATTCATGCAATTATTTTATGGGCTTTATCTTCAGTGTTTCCACCTGTAAGAAGAATAGGATGATCAATTTTCAATCACCCATCCAATTTCATTCAATTCAGTGAATTGAATTATAGTTGAAATATGAACAATATGAACTCTTATGAGAGGAATGGCTTAGATGGTCTCCAAGGTTAGTTCTGAGTTATCTAGTAGGAAGACACCTTGCCTGAATGTTTAGGAACCCACCTCCCCCACCCCCCATCTTCATCTGGATTTTGATCATTCATGATGAAATGGGTATAGTCTAGTCAGAGAGATGTGCAGGAGGGTGAGGTAGCCCTGGGTCATGGTCACCTGGTGAAATTGTAGCCTTGTACATTCTTCCCCTTTTTGGCTATTTCTGGGGGTCTGATGCAGAGGCAAATAGTTGACCCTTGCTCCCAGGCTGATTGGGCATATCCTATGAGGTCCATCCACATTGAGACAGGGCTTCATGTCATAGTGTTGCTATTCTCTGCACCATTGGTGTCAAATTATATATGAGGAAACAGGTCTGAGAGGTTGTGACTTGGCCACAGGTCTTAAGGTCACATAGAAAGTGACCGGGCCAAGAACGTGGATTTATGCTGTACAACTTCAAATTCTACTCTCATTCCACTGCACTATGAGAGACTGGTGTTCTTTGTCCTTTATAACAAGCTAGGGGAGGCCCATCTTCTACTCTAACCCCTGGGGTGTGGGGAATTGACTTTCAAACTGTGGTCATAAATGCCTGTAATCCCTGTTACTGAGAGGGCTGAGAGGCTTATGGATTGTTTGAACTCGGGAACTCTGAGCTGGAGCAGAGCTAAAGTGATTCCTCGTCCACACTAAGTCTCTGGTTAGCTAGAGTCAGAGAAACCGCTGAGGCTTCATGAATAGGCAAGTGACAGTGGTCACATTTGCGTTTAAACAATATCAGTTTATTAGCTCTGTGGAGGATAGATTGGAGAGGGGAGAGACTGGAAGCAAGGAGGCCAGTTGGGAGGTAATTGCAGTGGTCTAGGACAGAGGTGATAAGGCCTAAAGGAAGGTGGTGGCTGAGTGAGGGGAGAGGAGATAGATGTGATTATGGAATTAAAATTATCAGGACTTAGAAAGTATTGGATATGAGGGCTGAGGGAGAGGAAAGAATTGAGGACTTGATGATTAGAAGGATGATGGTGCTCTCAACAGAAATAGTAGAATAAGAAAGAGGGGAAAGTTTGAGGAGTGTGGGGGAAGAGAATGGGTTCTGCTTTGGACATGTTGAGTGTGATATGCTTGTGGGGCATACAGCTGGAAATCTTCACTAGGCAGTTGGTGATGCAGGACCCTAACTCAGAAAGAGTAGGGCTAGATAAAAAGATTTGGGAGCCAGCTGAGTAGATGTGATAGTTAAGCTAATGGGAGCTGATGAAACACTAAGAGAGTATAGAAAGAGAAGGAAAGAGAGCCTAGAACAGAAACCCAAGGTACAACTAAACCCAGAGAGTACCCATGATGATCTTGCAAAAGAGACTGAGTAGAGGCAGGAGAAAACAGCCTCATTGAATCCAGAGAGGAGAGAACATCCAAAAGGCAGGGGGCTGGGCAAGAGTCTTGCATGTAGTTCAGAGGTTGAGAAGGCTGAGCACTGAGCAAAGGCCATCAGATTTGGCAGTAAGAAATGACTGTAGAGAGCAGTTTCATGAGTTCAGAAGCTAGATTACAAAGGAGTAAGAAGTGATTGAGAGAGGAAGAATTGGATGTAATGAGTGTAGACAGCTTTCTCTAGGAGATGGCTGTGAAAGAGAGGGAGATGGAAGATGATAGTTTGAGTCAGGGCCGAGTCTATTGTTAAATTTTTAGTGTGATCATTTTACTCCCCAGAAATTGCAAAGTTACAGATAAGGATTTATTATTTATTGATTATTTTGACTTAAGAAGTCCGGTGATGGAGAAGATGTTAATAATGCAGATTAAATTTTAAAGTGTGTCATATGCCTCCTGGTCCCCAACAGTTCTTTAACATTTACCAGCACATTGGTAGGGTCAACTGAATGTCTGCTGGCTTTTGATGTTATTGAAGTCTGGGGGAAACTAAATTTGTCATAAAGTAGAACAGACTGTTTCAGGAATAGTAACTTCCCTGTCACTATAAAACTGGAAACTGGTTGACTGCTTGTCAGAGATGTTGTTATTCAGGGAATTCATGCTTTGGACCAAGATTAGGTGACTTTAAGAACAATAGTCTCTAAAATCCTTTATTTGAGCACCTCTATTGGTAAAACAACAATAAAAAATGAGCATGTAGTCTCATCTGTGTATGTTTACTTATTTGTAAATTATATACATGTACTATTATACTAATAATTATGTACATTATAAAACTTACCAGAAAAGGAAAATTTTAAAGTATGAGCTAAAGATAAAACAGTATTTGACTGCAAGTTAATAGAAAACTGCTACAGTTCTTTGAGTTGGGAGCGACATTGTCAAGCTTGTGCTTTAGCAAGATCCTTTTAGCAGCTATGGGAAGAATGGATTGGAGAAGGGAAATGATGGAGGCAGGGAGACTAATTAGCAGACTGTGGTAATATTCCAGACAAAATACAGCTATGTGAGAAATGAAAGGGAGATGGATGCCAAAGCCATCGAAGTAGAACAAGATTTGGCAACTGATGGGATAGCGGGATGTGGCATGGCAGTCATGGAAAATAAGGAGTTAAACACAGATTGGGAGTATGGTGGTGTTTTTGACAATAATAGGGGGGCAGCTAGGTGGTGCAATGGATAGAGCACTGGCCCTGGATTCAGGAGGACCTGAGTTCAAATCTGACCTCAGACACTTAACACTTACTAGCTGTGTGACCCTGGGCAAGTCACTTAACCCCCATTGCCTCACAAAAAACCCCCCAAGAAACCAAACAGACAATAATAGGAAAGTTTGGAAGAGTTTGGGGTTTGGGGGGCAAAAGATAATGTATTATACCTGTAATGAAAATATATGTAATGCTTGTCACACTTCATCTGTGCCTGCTAAGACTATATGACTCACTGTGGCCTACTCGAAATGAAAAGGGTAAAGGTGGGGTTTTATCAGTCATTTGCCTCCAAGGGCAGAATCCCTCCTCTGAGGAGCTCCAGTAACATCAATGAAGTGATCTGAGGTGGGGTGAGGAGGGAGGATATTTTCCCTGCTGTCTCTCTATTCACCTCTATAGCTGTTGTGAGTGGCAGTTATTTTAGGTTATACCTACACTGGCGCTCAGAAAGGGGCAGGTTGGAGGCCTGTACAAAGGAGGTAGCATTCATTGGTTGAGGTAGCTGAGCAAAATGTCTTCCTGCCTGCTTAGTGGTCTATCACATTTCTCCTTGAAGTCAGGCTATGGCTCTGCTGAGGTGATGGGAGTTGGGTGCTGCTATTAGAAGGCCCTTCCAACTGAGATTCTGTGATCTTATGGATTGAAGACTTTGAAATCCATATGTGTAAGGAGAGAAACTCCTTAAAGGAGTGCTTTAGATCAAAGGTGTCAAATATATTCTGGGGCAGGTACACAGTTTGCAAATTCTGCCTGAACCAGATTAAAATGTAATGGGGGAAGGGGGCAGCTAGGTGGCGCAGTAGATAGAGCACTGGCCCTGAATTCAGGAGGAACTGAGTTCAAATTCAGCCTCAGACACTTGACATGTTCTAGCTGTGTGACCCTGGGCAAGTCACTTAACCCTCATTGCCCCACCCCCAAAAATGTAATGGGGAAATATTTAACAAAATAAATAAAAATGCAATAAAATAAAGATAATGCAGATATGTGGTTTTTTAAGTTAATATACAGCCTGTCAAGAGCATTATGAGAGAGACAGAGAGAGAGAGAGAAAATGTGTGTGTATGGGATATATATTATATATAGCCCTCATCATGTTAGCTAATAATAATTATAATAATAGCTAGCATTTTCATGGAAAGGACTCAGGTGTCACCACCTCCAGGGAGCCTTCCTGATTTTTCCAGTGGATAGTATCTGCTCCTCTCCTCTCCTTAGTTGTATTAAATTCTTGTTGTTTTTCATCTTTTTATTCCCATTGCCTCATGATTAAATTAAGTGCTTAATAACTATTGAATTGAATTGAGCAGCTTGTTAGAATTAGAGAAAACTTTAGAGTCAATCTCATTGATTTTAAAGATTGGTAAACTGAAGATCAGAGAGGGGAAGGGACCATATCCAAGGTTACAGTGCAAGTTTAAAACTAGGACTAGAACCCAGGTCTTTTGACTGTTAAGCCAGAATTCATTCTGATTACAACATTTAAAAAATGTATTATCTCATTTGAGCTATACCACAACCCTGTGAGTTAGGTGGGGGAAATTTTATCATTTCCACTTTGCAGCAGAAGAAACTGTGTTGCAGATAAATGAAGTGACTTGCTCAAAGTAATAAATTGGACCAGTGCTGAAGCCAAAACTAAAACCCAGGATCAGTATTGTTTCCATTACTCAAGACTGTCTCAGTTTACACTGGCAGTAGCAGCAGCAGCAACTGCTGCTGCTACCATTTATATATATTTGTAAGGTTGGCATTGTCCTAGACCAGCGAATATTGTAGTTTCTGCTAGAGGCCTGCAGGGACCCTCTCTGCTGTGCCCAGTGACCTGCATCAGGGTGAGTGCTCTGATAATTGGGTTTCTTCTGGAAGGTTGGGTACCCAATGGGCTAAAGAAGCGGCAATCCCCACAGGATCATGAGCTGTACTGCTGAGCTGAAGCAGCATGTGTCTGCACATTGAATGTTGTCTGGCAGTTCTTGCTGCTTTCAGCCCAATCCAAGGTCTTTTCCAGTCAGTCAGCCTTGTACTTACTCATCATGAACAAGATGGGGCTATTATTCTCCTAGTGTTGGACATAGACAACTAGCCCACTTCTTCCAAATTTGAACATAGGATCACTTGATCATAGGATTTTAGAATGAAAAGGGACTCCAGAAGGTATATAGCTCAACCAGATAGGAAAAGTAAACTTGGCTGCCATCACAAAGCTGTTAAGTGATAGAGCTGGGGATTTGAAGATCTTCAGGTTCTAGATTTAGTAATCTTTCCACAACACCTTGCTGCCTGCCTCCTTATTGTCCCTCCATGGTGTTTCTGTGCTATATGGAACTTTTGTGTTCTAAAAGGACTGCAGGCATGTGTCCTTTTCTATCAACTGATCAGAGATAGAATAGCAGCTTGTATTTATTATACCGTTTATGGTATTTCACGTATATCATTGCACATTCATTTTATTTCTCACCATAACCCTGTGAAGTAGTTAGCACAGGTATTATTATCTTTGCTTTACAGATGAGAAAATAGCTTAGAAGAAGGTAAGGGACTTCAAAGCTTTATAAAAAGTCAGTAAATGGTAGAGCCAGAACTCAAGCCCAAGTCTCTTGACTCCATATTTAGTGCTCTTCCCACTATACCCATCCATACTGTCCGTATAGTAGCAATTCCCAGCCCAGGCCACTCCAGAATTTGATAGTCTCTGTGCCATATAGATTTCTTTGATTCTTCAAGAAGAAAAGTGGATGTTGGAATTAACACTGGTGGCCTCTAGGGCATGACATTTGCTATATTAATTCTACTTCCCCAGGCAAGACATTCTACTTTTGGAAAGATCTTATTAATAGGTTGTTTTCCCTTACATCTAGTCTAAATTGACCTCTCTGCAACTTCTACCCTTTGGTCCTTATTCTGACTCATGGGCACAAGCAAAATAAGTCTAATTAATTGATCTTCTGCATGACAAACCTTCAAATATTTGAAGAGGACTATCAAGTCTCTTCTTAAATCTTTTCTTCTCGAAGCTAAATATCCCCATTTCCTTCATCCGATCCTCAGAGGGGATAAACTCAAGGTTGTTCACTATCCTGGTATCTCTCCTCTGGATGATCTCTGGCTTCTGAGTGTTTTTCCTAAATTGTGGTGCCCAATACTAAATACGTCACTCCAGTTGTGGTCTGACCAGGGCAGAGTTGTACAGGCCAGTTGCCTCCCTAGTCTGGGACGTACTGCTTCTCATACTGCAGCTTGGCTTATCACTCATTTTGGGAGGTTGTCATGTTAATTTTATGCTCATCACTCAACGACAAGCATTTATTAAGTGCCTACTTTGTGCCAGGCACTGTGCTAGTCACTGGGAGTACACTTAGAAAAGTGCATTTGTTTCTGCCAGAAAAGAATTTCCATTCTATTGGAGGATCCATATTTCTTGCTAAGTAAATACACACAGAGAAAGACACACAATAAACAGATCTTTTTCTAAGAAACTGTTCTCTAACCATACCTTTCTCATCTTGTACTTGTAAAGTTGATTTTTAAAAATCCAAATGTAAGGACTCTGCATTATCCCACTTGAATTTCATTCTATTCTCTTTGACCCTGTATTCTAGCCAGGATCTTTTTGAATCCTGAATATGGCAAACTATATATGCGTGGCATCCATACCTTTATCTAATCGATATTAAACAGTGTAGGGCCAAGTGATTCTGTACACATTACTGGAGACCTCCCTCCAGGATGATGTAAATCTATCAGGACTTCTTTGACTCTTTAGCCATTTCTGAATCTTAATTGTACTATTATCTAACCCAAAGTTTTTAATCTTTTCTACATAAATAGCATGAGCAATATTTTTCAAATGAAATTACTCCAAGTTTCCAAAGTCATTTACTTATAATTAATAATCTTCCTATCTGTTTTCACAGAAGGTGGGCTCTCTTGAGAAATTTCTCCTTGGCTCTATCACATTCTACCTTGTATCATACTTGCTTTGGTTCAGGTCAGATTTCTTCTCATGTCTCATTCCTCTCTGGCCCCCACCAAGTCAGAGTCAGTTCCATAAGGCCTTTCTTCTTTGTATCTGCAACATGGAGCCACAGTACCTTTGTACGTAGGAAGACACTTAATAAATATTAACTTGACTTGAGTGACTGAAGAAATCCCATTTCTCTTTTAAAGCAAAGGATGATTGTTTCAGCTTCCAGGCTGACTTTGGTGGCACAAGCATTAAACCCTCCTGTTGCCACTTAATCAGTGTGCGGCCTTCCCACTGACTGGTCCCTAAAGCCGGTTTTTGTAGGACTAAGTTCTCTAAAATCCCCAATTCTTTTTGGTAACTTCCTGGTATTGACAGAATTGCTCCTCAATAGCAACACATACCGAGATCTTGCAACATTTCACCAATAGACAGACACTGGGCAAACCTCTTTGCTGTCCCAGGGGGTGGCCATGAAGGGATAGTGAAAGCAGAGCTGCTACCTTCACATCCCCCAAATGAGAAGCTGTTACTATTGTGTATCTCATGCCACAGTTGGTTCTGTCAGCTAGAAGGGAAAAAGGAAAATGGCAATAATGATGACAATAATACTGTCCACTGTTATTTGCATGGTGTTTGTTTTTGTTTTTGTTTTTTTGATGAGGAGTTGTGGTTAAGTGACTTGCCTAGGGTCACACAGCTAGTAATTGTTAAGTGTCTGAGGCTGGATTTGAACTCAGGTCCTTCTGAATCCAGGGCTGGTGCTCTATGCACTGCACCACCTAGCTGCCCCATATTTGCATAGTGTTTTAAAGTTTGCAAAGAACTTCACATATTTTCTTATTTCATCATCACAATAGCCCTATGAGGCAATATTTTCTAGACCAAGAAACTGAGATTCTGATTGTCTTATAGATAGGAATTGTTGGAAGTGGGATTGGAACTCCAGTTTTACTAACTTCAAATCGAGCAATCAGGGCGTTAAAGCATGCTACTGTCCAGATGCAGCAGTAAACTGAATAGGTTTTAAAAAAATTAAAAAAAAAATTAGCATCGTGTCTTTGTTTCTTTATGCTAAAAATAGCCATCTATTTGGCCATGTTTAAGTAGTACTGTCTAATTGAGCTCTCATTCTCATTCTCTCTCCCTTCTATTATGTATACATGTCTTTCTTATGAAATTGCATTGTGAGCCCCTTGAAAGCATGCACTATATTGTATCTATTTTTGTATCCCTGGTGCCTACATAATGTAAGCACTTAATAAATAGAAGACTAAATGAACAAGTGAAACAGAATGGATTCGGTTTTCGTTGTTATTTCTGCTCTTGGTTTATTTTGTTTTTGTTTTTAAAAATCTGATCTGTTGGCATTTTACCAAAATAACGTGGTAGCAGTTTCTCTTGGGAAGTCTTTCCCAATCCCTCTTAATTCTAATGATTTCCCTTTGTTGATTTATTTCCTGTTTATCTTGTATGTAGATTATTTATACATATTTGTTTATAATGTCAACAGGCAATCATAATATCACAAGAGTTCTGTGAAAACCAGGTTTATTACAAGAGAAATGAACATGTGTGTGAACCTTAACAGATTCCCAGTCTTTACAGAAGCTTATATTTTTATAATAGTAGGACAAAGGGAGGAGGGGATACCGATAAGGGGCAGCAAAGGTGGGAAAAAGACAAGACCACTCCCCACAGGGAAGAGCAAGGTGATGGCAAAAACTTAATTTTTTTCCTCTTGGGAACTGCTAAACTATGAAGAAAGGGTGGTCTGCTTAGCTACAAAACCCCGGTCGCACAAGCAAATTTCCCAGCCTGGTACAGACTAGCTGGTGCCTGCCTTGACTCGCAAGGACACACAGAAAGCCCACTGGTGTGCAACAACAAATTTTGTCACCTGATAGAGAGCTTTGTCCTTGACACACTTAGGGGCTCCTGCATGCTCTGGGTCCAGTGTTTCTGGAAAATACAGCAACTGAAAAGACAAGTTCAGGGAACCCCCTAACAGCTCTTAACAACATGTTATTTCCCTCATTAGACGGTGAGCTCCTTTAGGGCAGGAACTGTCTTTGGACTTTCTCTGTATTTCTAGTGCTTAGCAAGGTTCTAGGCCCGTGACTGCTTAATGGATGCCTTTTGACTGATCACTTTGTGGTATAGTGTAAAGAGTACTAGATCCTGCTTCTGAAAGACTTGGAATTGAGTTCTGGTTCAGCCACTTAATACCTTTTCACCACAGGCATGTCACTTAGCTTCTCTGAGATTCGGTTTCAGGTCTGCATATTGTCTTTCTTTTAATAATATACATTTTCATTGTCAGGTTCTGAAATTTCTCTTTTTCCCTGACATATACCCTTCTAGACCTCTCATAGTGGAGCTGAACACAGAGCAGTAGAACACAGTAGTAGGTGCTCAGGAGCAGGCAGATTGAGTCCAAAGAAGTTTGATTGGAAACAGAGGAAAGGATTCAGTTTTCCCTCAGTCCTGTTGTATCTCTAATTCCCCAGATATTCTTTCAGTAACAGAGGAGCCAACTCAGAATCAGACAAAGGAGAATTAGTGGTTTAAATGTAATTCACAGTGAAAGCCCCTGAGCCAGGTCTATGGGGGAGTGAGAGAGAGAGAGAGAGAGAGAGAGAGAGAGAGAGAGAGAGAGAGGGAGGGAGTAAAATTGAGGAGCAGATTTCACTCACTGTGTTGAACAAATACACTAGGGAGTAGAGAGTTTCTACACAGCTTCTAAGCACAGCAGCATCCTGGGGGGAAGGGGACTCAGTGCAGTTCAGGGATTTACAGAAGAAATGCCTTAGTCCATTGGTCTTAAGGAGAGGCAATCAGCAAAAATATACCTCTCCCTCTTCCCAATTGAGAATGAAAGAAAAACAGAGCTCCTATTCCAAACATAAATAGTCCCGCAAAACACATTTCCACTTTGGCCATCTTTCTCTCTGAGCTGGACAATACTGGACAAACTTGGAAAGTCCTGCAAATGAATCAAAGTTGTCACGTTCTTGCTGTTACCCTTCATTGTCAGGACTAACTATTGAGATCTCCCCATGTTGTCTCAGACCTCCCCACTAGGGGTGGGGTCCGGCACATGTGTCTTTGCTTGTAAGACAATTTCCTCACTTTGAAAATTAAACTTCTTTTTGATTCCTGACTCTCCTGTCTCTAGCCTGCTCTGTTCAGCTCCAGCCATTCATAGGTTAGAGACTGGTTCTGGTCTGTTGACAAAGGTTTGTGGAACCCTGCCTTGAACAAGTCTATCAGTGCCATTTTCCCAACAGCATGAGCTGTCATATTTTGGTAATTCTAGCAATATTTCAAATATCATATCTATTATGGCGATCTATGATCAGTGATCTTTGATGTTACTATTGTAATTGTTTTCAGACACCTGAAAAGTGCCCACATAAGAGGAAAACTTAATCAATAAATATTGTATGTTTTCTAACTGTTTCACTGACCAGCCATTCCCCCATCTCTCTCCCTCAAAATCGGCCTCCCCATTCCCTAAGACACAACAGTATCGAAGTTTTGTCTTATTTTAAGAAATTCCTACAGCAGCTCTAACCTTCAGCAAACACCACCCTGTTCAGCCAGCAGCCATCAATATCAAGGCAAGATCCTCCACCAGCAAAAAGATTATAATTCGCTAAAAGCTCAGATTATAGCAATTTTTTTTAGCAATTTTATTTATTAAAGTATTTTATATTACATTATTAAAGCATCTTATATCATATTGTTAAAGTATTTTAAATACTTTAAGATATCAACATTTTTAGACATAATACTTAATAGACTACAGTATAGTATAAACATAGCTCATATGCATTGGGAAATTAAAAAATTCATGTGACTGACTTTATTTTGATATTTGTTTTATTGTGGTCATCTGGAATTGGACCTGCCTTGTTCCAAGGTATGCCTGTAGTGGTTGATATTTAAAAGGTCTCTGGAATGGAAGTTTTTTCTTACCAACCTGATACTGATTAGAGTCCTCAATTCTTTCAGTTACTTCCTTTAACATTGTTGTCATTGTATAAATTGTTCTCCTAGTTCTGTTCACTTGACTGTATCAGTTTATAGAAATCTGCCCTCGGAAACCATCCATTTCATCATATTCCATATAACAATTTTTTCAACTGTTCTCTAGTTGATCAATCTATAAACATTTATTAAGCCCCCGTTATGTGCCCTCAGAATACAAAAAGAGACAAAAGACAGCTTACATTCTAATGGTATCTCCTGATGTTCTCATACTTTTCACCTCAGAAAGAGCTGTAAATATTTTTGGACTTTTTTAGAGTTTATTTTCCTTAGGACTAATCACTCCTTTAATCTGTCCTTTATGCCTGTTTCTCTGTTATGTCAAATTTCTGTACCCAACTTGGTGTGTGGGGAGGAGGGAAGGATAGAGAAGCATATTCTTCTTTCCTTTGCCCATTTCAGCTGCTCCTCCTACTCCCTCTGCCTTATTTGTTACGCTGTCTCCCTGCCCGCTCTGATTATGTACGATAATTTTTCTTCACCTGCCTTCTTATACTCCCGCCCCTTCCTGTCCTCACCAAGATATTCCTTTACCTCCACTCCTTTCATTTTTTTCTTCAGATCATCAAGACATAACTGCTTCCAAGCCTTGTCTAAGTAGACTCTGTGACCCCCTGATGATGATAAAGTTCATACATCTATTATCTTCTCATATTAGACTAAGCAGTTTATCCTTGTTTATTCCTTTATGATTGTTCATTTATGCATACCTTTTTATGTTTCTCTTAACTCCTGTGTTTGAATTTCAAAAATTTCTTTGAAGCTTGGATTTTTTCATTAGGAATGCTTGGACGCCTTCTATTTCACTGAAGGTCCAATTTTTCTCCAGAAGATTATGCTCCGTTTTTCTGGGTAAGCCATTTGTTGCTGGAAACCTATAATATTTGCATTTTGGAATATCATATTCCAAGCTCTCTACTGTTAAATTGTGTATCATCCTGTCTGTGGCTTGAATTCTTTTTCTGGCTGCTTGCAGTATTTTTTGTTTGACCTGGAAACTCTAGATTTTGAGGAGTTTTCATTTCACTTTCTTTCGAGGTGACAGATGGATTATTTTTTCATTTTGTCCTCTATTCTAATGGTTCTAGGCAGTTTTCTTTTCTGATTTCTTTTTTTTTTTTTTAAGTGAGGCAATTGGGGTCAAGTGACTTGCCCAGGGTCAAACAGCTAGCAAGTGTTAAGTGTCTGAGGCCGGATTTGAACTCAGGTACTCCTGACTCTAGGGCCAGTGCTCTATTCACTGCACCATCTAGCTGCCCCTTTTCTGATTTCTTGAAAATGTTGAGACTTTGTTTTAAACTATTGGAAATAAAAACAACTCTTTATCCTTTCCAGAATTTCTAATTAAAATCGTGTTCAAGCTGTTTTTTTCACTGAGGCTTTGTTTATGGATGTTTTGGAGTCATTCTCATCTTTTGGGTTTGTATCTTGAATACTCCATAATAGCTTTTTTAATGATGGGATTAAAAAAAATTATCCATTCTAAAAACAAAACAACAAAAAGAAAAAATAATTTGTCCATTCTTCTAGTCTACTTTCTGACTTGAGACTTGTTGTTAGAGCCAGGTTCTGTGTACTTTTGAAGGGAATGTCTAGACTGTTTCTGTTCCTGGTTTCTTGGGGGTTTTGAGTGTTGTATTATTCCAGAATCCCAGGGACAGCTTAGGCTGGAGACCTGAAATCTGAGTACTTCTAAAGTGGTTTGATACAGGGCAAAATGTGATTGCTGCCCCTTGAGCTGATCTCTGCAAGTTCCTGACCTGGTTTTGGATTTGAGCAACAGTAGATTTCTGATTTCATTTGCTGTCAACCAGCTGGGATGCTTTGCTGGTTCTTAGTGACAGAACTACAATCTCCACTTTGGTCTAGAATTCTTGGCCTAGTTATTTATCTTCCAGACTCAGATTGGGCTGGGACGGAGACCTTACTCTGCACCTGGAATCTGAGCCACACCATTATATTTGTCTCTGAACTTGTTCCTTTCCGGTTCCTTTCACACCTTATCCTGGAATGCCACCCTGGGCACAGGTGCCCTCCTCAGTCTGCATTGGATTGGTGACCTAGAACTGGATAGTGGACACCCAAACTGCCTGTTTCTTTGTTCCTGCCCTGATATGAGTCTGAGCCCTCTTGCTCAGATGCACAGACTCCTCCTGAGAGCTGGAGATTTTTTTCAAGTTCAAAATCAGTGATCCTACAAATGTTAATGCCAGAGTTCAAACCTAGGTCTTCAGTCTCCCAATCCAGTGATTATTCTATCATATTGCTTCTCTCGAGGGCTGAATGAAATGAGAATTTGATGTGATTCCAGTGGAAATTCAAGTCCTAAAAGCATTTATTATTTACTATTTGTAAGGCCTTTCCCAACTCTTCTTATTTCTAGTTCCTTCCCTCTTTTAATTATTTCCTATTTACCCTATGTACACCTTATTTGTACATACTTGCTTGTTTATTGTCTCCTTCATATAGATGATGAGCTCCTTGAGGTCAGGAGTTATCTTTTGCCTCTTTTTGTGTTCCTCAGTGCTTAGCATAGAGCCTGGCATGTAGAATGTGCTTAATAAATATTGATTGATTGATTGATTGCAAAGCACTATGTTTAGGCCCTGGAATATAAGAGATCTCTCATCAATAGGATTTGATGATTACTCTGGAGGGCAAATGAAATGTAAGCAGAATTGGGACCAGAGCATATATGGAATACTTCCCTGGATAATCTTGAATGATACTTCCTTAGGCTTTTGGATTTGATCCTAATTGGAGGGTCCCATGTGTTGAAAGCAGTAAATCTTGGTGTCAGATCCTTAAGAGATCCCCCAGCTTGATGAAATTAGGTTTATCCTAAGGACAAAACCCCATTGGGAAGCCTTTGGTCTTGTAGGCTGTTCATATAATCTGAAAGTATGAGAATGATTCTATTCTGTAGGGACAAGTCAAAGGTAATTGTCCTACAAACTGTGTGAGAGGGAATGGTGGCCTGGAGACCATTATACAGAATTGATTCAAATTGATCCTTGATTATAGAGAGTATTCTTCAAAGTTTCACTTTGGTGTTTTGGTCATTAGTTCTCACCTGGACTGTTTGTAACAACTTCCTACCTGGTCTTAACCATCTTCATTCTTTTCTTTTATCCTGAAAACACCTGTCCAATGTGATCTTTCTAATGTACAAGTTCTGACCAAGACATTTGTCTATCAAAAAACCTTGGGGGTGGCTAAGTGGCACAGTGGCACAGTGGATAAAGCACCAGCCCTGGATTCAGGAGGACCTGAGTTCAAATCCAGCCTCAGGCACTTGACACTTACTAGCTGTGTGACCCTTGGCAAGTCACTTAACCCTCATTGCCCTGCCCCTCCTCCCAAAGAAAAAACAACCTCAAGTGCCTTCCTGTTGTCTATAGGAAAAAAAAAATCCTCTGTTCTGTCATTTATGGCTTCTATAATCAGGCTCTAATTTACCTTTTTGGCCTTTAGTTTTCCTATTCAGTCACTCTATATTCTAGGCCAGTGGTGTCAAACTCAAAATAGAAACAGATCCTAGCAGGCCACGTATTGACTTAAAAAACCAAAACAAAACACAAATTAACATCATCTTTGTTGTATTGTATTTTATGTATGTTGTTAAACATATCTGTCCTAGTACTCTCCTGTGCCCATGATACACTTATTCTACTTCTTTTCCTGTTGAATTTTTTCTTCCTTTAAAACCATCTTTTCCAGAAACATTCCATCCTTGTACCCTACACCAAGTGAGCTTTCCTTCATTAAATTAGGGTACAGCTCTTTGTCTGGGTTGAATCTTTATTCCTATTATATTCTACTTTTATATTAAATTTAATTGTATATGTCATATTTCCTCATTAGACTATGAGTTCCCTAAGGTTAGGGGCTATATATTTTTTCGTTTCCCCAATGCCAAACCCAGTCATAAATCTAATAATTCATCAAAATTAAGAAACATTTATTAAGTACTTACCATAATAGCTTCTGGGGAAAATACAAATTTTAAGTAAAATATCCTTTTTCTCATGGCATTTACAATTTAGATACATGTAAGTCATTTAATACATGCTTTTTAAAAAACTGAATTCAATTAGAGTCTTTGCAAATGTATGCTGTATGGGAAAATGTAGTGATCTTTTAGATTCCATGTAAACCTTGTTCTATCATGTATATCCTGGAAAGGTCTGTGGAACATGTAGATGGAGGTGTGTAAGGGGACCACTAGAATGTTGCTATCAGGGAAATCATTTTGGAGGTAAGAATTGGAGATGCAGACAGTCCAAGCCAGTATAGCAAGATGATGGTAATTTATCCTGGAGAAGAAAAGTCTTAGGGAATTAGATTATGGCTAATTTGACTGCTTTTTCCTCAAGGATTTTGTGAAAGGGGGTTCCTGCAATGGGTGGGAAGTTATTCTAGAGACCCTGTAAGGATTCATTTAGCTATGAGATTCTATAATTTCTTGGAATAAATAATTACAGAATCCTGATTTATGCTTCCACTATAATCTGTTCCTTCTTAATCTGAAACAAGAACATTTTTGGAAATTACTTTAATTTTTTAAAACAATTACAACATATTTAATAAAACATAATCTTAGAGTTGGAAGAGACCTCAGAGGCCATCTGGTAAAGAGGTTCCTTAGCTTGGATTCCTTGATCCCTAATGGCTTCATATGTAAGATATATTTTAAGTAGTCTATAAACTTGAATGGGGAAAATGGGTTTTTTAATTTGCACTGGCATCTAACTGAAATTTTGTATTCTAATTATGAATTTAAAAAGAAATAGTTCTGAAAAGGGGTCCATAGATTTTACCCGACTGTCAAAGGGGTCTATGACATAGAAAATTTCCAGGTTCTTATGAACAAGACCACAACTATGTTACTCTATATATAGTACTTATCTAGTTTTAAAGTTCCTCAAAAATGTCAGTTGTTGTCATGATTATTATTCATCTTGTTCTCATCTTTTGAGTGATGACGATGACGACGATGTTGATGCAAAATTTTTAAAATGAGGAAAATCAGGTTACGGGGATGTTATGGTAAGTGGTAGTGATGGTTACAATCCCTAACAATTTATTATTAGCCTTTGCTTGAAGATCTCTGATGATATAGATCTGTTTTTTTGGTGTTCTTTTTAAAAATTTAATTTAAAAATAAATTTTAACCTCTTAAGGCATTCCTTTCAACTTTGGGATAGCTCCAGTTATTTCGAAGTTTTATTTTGTTTGGTTTTGAAATATTAGACTTAAATTTGCCTTCCTAAATCTATTCTTTGCTCCTTGCCCTGTACTCTAGGGCCAACCAGAACAAATCTAATCCCTTTTCTGTATTATAGCAATTCTAATGTTTGAATACAATTATTATGTACCTTTCCCTCTTCCCCAAGTCATTTCTTCTCTAGGCTAAACATCTCTAGTCCTTTTAAGTGATTCTTGTGTGTATCCAGTGGTCTTTCCAAATCCTTAAAAGCAAAGCACAGGCCTACTTTTCTCTTTTGGATTGGATGGTCTCTAAATTCTCTTACTCTCTAAATCCTAAGATTCTAAATCCCCATATTCTAGAGCTAGGGTGGAAATTTCAACATAAAGAACAGCTTAATACTAGGGAAAGTCAATACTGAGGAGCTTTACACCTGGACAAATGTTCCTGAAATTCTGTTAAAAGAAAGAAACCTACAGAGGATGTTGCTGACACCCTCTCTCTCAGGGCCTCACTAGTGGGCACTGCAACCCTGCCAAAGCCATGTGGTTTGCAACATCTCAAATATAAGTCACGGTTTTTTAAATGCAAGAGCAACATTAGCAACATTAAGGCCACTTGGAAATGTATGCCTGTACATTCTGCTTAAATTTTTGTTGCCATTTTTCCAAGAGCACGATTCAGCAGTTGCTGGCAGCAGATGCCGCCTGACATAATCTCGCATTAGCCCCCAGAGTGGCATGCACACCTTGCTCGGCAGGACCCTTCATATATTATGCCCAAATCAGCATAAATAACAATCCTGCCTTGCATTAGTCCCTGTGCAAATAGTCTCTTATTCAATTTGTGGCTTGTTGGAGAAACTGCACTCTGTTTTACGTAATGAGCTCAATCTTGAATATCTGGCTGGTATATTTGCCCCCTACTGAAGAAAAAAAATTTTTCCAGCCTACTGGAAACTAGGCTCTGATGACCAATTCTGTCTACTCTGGGAATCTGCAGCAGGTACTAAAGACTCAGGAATTTTGCCATTGAAATTTCAATTTTCTCGGCGTGAAAGACAATAATGATGACAGACATTTCATCTGATTTTGTCCCTCCTTCTAAGACAGACTGTACTCATTTTTCTTGTCATCTTCTTTTCTTCTCAATCCCCCACCCTCAGTAATGCTAGCAAACTGATTGTTCTCCCAGTTTTATAGCAGGGGAAACTTATTAATGATGAAGTGAGAAGCAGTTTAGTGTAATCGAGAACACTGTATTGGAAAGGCAAGAAACCTCGTATTTTGTCCTAGTTTTGCCACTGCATGACCCTGGGCAAGTTATTCAATCTTGTGGGTTTCAGTTTCAGCCCTTATAAAATAAAGGGACTGGATTTTCTTTAGGTCCCTTACACTGCTGACTTCAGTTTAGGCTATGACTCTGTGACTGTATTCACGTTTCACTTGGAACACTGGAGCGTCTTCCCTTTTCTCTTCCTCTGCTACAATTTCCACCTCAAGGTTCCAGGCCTCCTTTTCTGGCTCACAGAAATCCTATTCTGGATCTGCTTTTTACTAATAGGAGGAACTGGCTGATGAGTGGAAATGATTGGAAGTGACCTCTCCATCCTAGAGCTTATGCTGGTAAAGGAAAGGAATATTGGATATAGTCTGACATGAACCCTAGATTGGGAAATGTGGATACCATTGGATTTATAGGAAAGATGGGTAAGACTGTGGATAAAAATTTATCAAGAAAAGTCAGTTCAGAAGGAATGGAAGAGGTTCAGAAGGAAAATTTGTCTGAGACTGATGTGGATGCATAGGGAACTATCCAACCAACTTTAATCGGTCCTTAACATTTAAAAAATTTAAATAAAAAAAAGAGGATGGAGGCAAGGCCAGGTAACAGAAGATGGATATAAGATTGTGGCAGTTTTGTAAAAATAATGTCAGGAATGGTAAAGCTCAGAATGAGCTGAGCCAGATAAAAGAAGCTAATAACAACAAAAAGGACCCCTTTTTTTGTTATATTGGAAGAAAAAGGAGGGCCACAGAAAGAATGGGACCTTTGCTTGGGGCAGAAGGGATGTTGGTTATTTATAACAGGGAGAGAGCAGAGCTGCTCAAATTTTTTTGTTTGTCTTTTTTGTTTTGTTTTGTTGGGGTTTTTTTTTTGGGGGGGGGGTGTTTTCTCAGCCAAGGAGAATGACTTTGACACTGGAAGTGATGAAACAAAAATAACTAATGGAGTTTGGATACTTAAGATGACAGTCAGAGAACACTTAGCTGCCCCCGATGAATTCGAGTCACCTGTCTCAGATGAGCTATGTCATTGGTTTCTAGAGATGTGATTACTAAGATACTGACAGAAAGATCATGCCAAATGTGAGAGGTACCACAAGTTTAGCAACATATAACCACAAGTATGTTGCTTTTCAAAAAAAAGAGAAGAGACCAGGTTTTGAAAACCATAGGCCAATGAGCTTGACTTCTATTCTTGGGTAAATTTCAGAACAGATCATTAAAGAGAAAGGAAAAATGGTCATTACAGAGTTCACATGGCTTCATCAAGAACAGGTTATGCTAGACTACTTCACTTTCTTTTTTGATAGGATTACTAAACTAATACATGAGGGGGAAACACTGTGGATATGGTTTACCTACATTTCAACAAAACCTTTCATAATATATCTCATACTGTTGTTGTGGAGAGGATTGAGAGATATGAGTTAGACAATAATACAGGCAGATGGATTCAGACTCAAAGAATAGTTGTCATTTAACATTTTTTGTCAGTAATGTAGATAAAGGTATTGGTAGTGCACCTATCAAATATGCAGATGACACAAAGCTGGGAAAGAGAGCTAACAAAGTAGATGACAGAATTAGGATCTAAAAAGACCTTGACGAGTTCTCAGATCATTGGACTAAATCTAATAAGATGAAATTTAATGTGGATAAATGTAAAGTCTTGCACAGGAGCACAAAAAATTAGCTCTAGAAACATAAGATGGAAGAGGCACAGATCAATACTAGCTAGTTCTGAAAAGGATTTGGAGGTGTTAGGCTTTCAAGTACAAAAGTGTTAGCAGTGTAATATAGCAACTATAAAAGCTACTGCTATCTTGAGCTGCATTTGGAAGGACAAAGCTTCTGGATATAAGAACATCCCACTGTATTCTGCCCTTGTCAGATCTCATCTAGAGTATTGCATGTGGTTCTGCTCATCATTGCTTAAGAAAGATATTGATAAATTGGAGAGTATTCAGAGAAGGGCAACCAGGATGGTAAAGGGTCTTGAGTGTGTAATATAAGGATCTATTGAAGGAATGAGGCATGTTTAGCTTTGAGAAGAGAAGACTCAGGGAGCATGAAGGCTTTGTTCAAGTATTTGCAGGGCCATTATGTGGAGGAATTATTATTAGATTTGTTGTACTTGTCCTTACAGGCGAGTACCAGAAGCAATGGATAGAAGTGCCCCCACCCCTCCACATTTTCTAATTCTAATATTTCCATTATAACATGCTAGACTCCTGATCTCATCCTTCTCTGAAGACCTTACTGGTCTCTCTTACTTTCTCTCTCAGTTATGGCTTATAATATAGAAAAAATAGATTCCTGGCTAGGGATGTAATGTACCTAACAAGATCTGGTTAGAATTTATTTGCCTAGAGTTTCACAAATCTGATCAGAAAGGCTTTAAACTGAAAAGGAAAGGGGAGGAGCAAACTACCTATGTAGATCTGTCAAGCTAGAAATGAGAAAAGCTTCAACATAGGAAGAAGAATAGCATCCGATACATCCAGAAGTCCACAGAAGACATTCCCAAGTAAAGAGCCAGTAACAAAACCTGCACTTCATTTATGTATACACAGATGCATGAAGTTTGGTTATCAGACAATATTAACTAAAGATGCTAATGCTTCAAAGTGAATTTAATCTCACAGGTATCCCTGAGTTTTGGTTAGATGAAACCCATGACTTTAGTATGACTTTGGTAGGGTATATCATATTAAAAAGAAAGAAATGGGGCAGCTAGGTGGTGCAGTGGATAAAGCACCAGCCCTGGATTCAGGAGGACCTGAGTTCAAATCTAGCCTCAGACACTTGACACTTACTAGCTGTGTGACCCTGGGCAAGTCACTTAACCCTCATTGCCCGGGGTGGGGGGAGGAGGAGGAGGGAGGGGAGAGAGAGAGAATGAGAATGAATGAATAAGATGAGTAAGAGTTGAATTGTACATTAAGTAGATGTTTTCATATGAGGAAATCTAAGAACTGGTGATTGGGAGCATGTTGGATGACATTTTGGTTAAGATCAATAAAGGTAGAAATGGAAGTGATACTTTTATTATAGAACATAGTATTTCCACATTCCTGACATTTTGATTTGGGAATGAAAGATTGGAATTCCCCAAATCATAAGTTATTCTGTATTTTAAAATAACCATTTTATTTGTCTTTAAAAAGTAATAAATGATCAAGAATATCCAGGGAAATAATGAAAAAAAATTCACAGGAAGGTGGGTTAGCGGTACCAAACCTGGAACTTTACTATAAAGCAGCAGTCATCAAAACTATCTGGTACTGGCTGAAAAATAGAGTGGTAGATCAATGGAATAGGCTAGGCTCAGGAAATGCAGTAGTAAATGACACTAGTAATGTAGTGTTTGATAAACCCAAAGACTCCAGCTTTTGGGATAGGAACTCAGTATTTGACAAAAACTGCTGGGAAAACTGGCAGATAGTATGGCAGAAATTAGGCATAGACCAACATCTTACACCTTATACTAAAATAAGGTCAAAATAGATACATGATTTAGACATAAGAGGTGATACCATAGGTAAATTAGGAGAGAAAGGAATAGTGTACCTATCAGATCTTTGGAAAGGAAAACAGTTTTTGACCAAACAAGAGATAGAGTATATTATAAAATGCAAAATGGATGATTTTGATTATATTAAATTAAAAAAATTTTGTACAAACAGAAGCAATGCATCCAAAATTAGAAGGGAAGCAGAAAACTGGGAAACAATTTTTGAGGCCAGTACTTCTGATAAAGGCCTCATCTCTAAAATATATAGGGAATTAAATCAAATTTATAAGAATCCAAGTCATTCCCCAATTGAGAAATGGTCAAAGGATATGAACAGGCAGTTTTCTGATGAAGAAACCAAAGCTATCTATTCCCATATGAAAAAATGCTCTAAATCTCTAATGATTAGAGAGATGCAAATTAAAACAACTCTGAGGTACCACCTGACACCTATTAGATTGGCTAAAATTACAAAAAAGGAAGATAAATGTTGGAGAAGCTGTGGGAAAATTGGAACACTAATGCATTGTTGGTGGAGCTGTGAACTGATCCAACCATTCTGGAGAGCAATTTGGAATTATGCCCAAAGGGTGATAAAGCTGTGCATACCCTTTGACCCAGCAATTCCACTTTTAGGTCTTTTGCCCAAAGAAATCATGGAAGGGGGAAAGGGACCCACATGTACAAAAATATTTATAGCTGCTCTTTACGTGGTAGCAAGGAATTGGAAGTTGAGGGGGTGCCCATCAATTGGGGAATGGCTGGACAAGTTGTGGTATATGAATACAATGGAATGCTATTGTGCTGTAAGAAATGATGAGCAGGAGGAGTTCAGAGAAACCTGGAGGGTCTTACGTGAGCTGATGATGAGTGAGTGAGATGAGCAGAACCAGAAGAACATTGTACACAGTATCATCAACATTGAGTGTTGACCTACTGTAATGGACTATATTCTTCTCACCAATGCAATGGTACAGAAGAGTTTCAGGGAACTCATGATAGAAGAGGATCTCCAAATCCAAGAGAAAAAAAAAAAAAGAACTGTGGAGTATAGATGCTGATTGAACCATACTATTTCTTTTGTTTTGGGTGCTGTTGTGTTTTTTTTTTTTCTATTTTGAGGTTTTGCATCACTGCTCTGATTTTTTCTCTTGTAACAGGATTAATGCAGAAATAGGATTAATGTTATTATGTGTATATATATAAGTGTGTGTATATATATATATATATCTATATGTCTATGTATATAGATATATAGATATAACCTATATCAGATTACCTGCTGTCTAGGGGAGGGAGGGAGAAAAATCTGAAATTGTAAAGCTTATATAAACAAAAGTTGAGAACTATCTTTACATGTAACGGAAAAAATAAAATACCTTATATGTAAAAAAAAAAGTAATAAATGACCACAATGATAAAAAGTGAATAATCTTTCTGTCATAAAGCTTATATACTATAAGTTATACTAAAAGTTTCATGGGTTCCATTAAAAAAGATATTGTAAATGTATGACTTGATAGTATTATGATACAACATTGTGACAGTGACTTAAAATATTATCCGTCAATAGTCTTCACTCATTATTATGCTTATCTGAAAAAATATTTACTAAATAAGAACTCTTAAATTTAATAATATTTACAAAGAATAGCCTTTAGCGAATATTCAAAGACTGGAAAACACCAGTCAGCATTATTCATTAGTAGTTGAATAATGTAGTATTGAGATCTCTTAGAAAGGCTAACAACACAGAATCACATGTCAAAATTGCCAATTTAAGCGCTTATTTTGCTTCCAAAATTTGTTATATCTTGGAACACCACTCTTAGCATTTGTATAACACATGCTATGCATATAAACTTATTAACAATTTATTTTATTTGCAAGAATGATTCACCTAGCAGCAGACAGGTCTCTGAACACACATGTATAACATGGCAACATTTACCAATAAGATTGACTGATTAGATTGTGACCTCTTGTTTCTTGGGTGCTTCTGCCCTGGTTCTTAGAAATGTCAACCATATCCTTATACCCTGGGTATCAACTTCCTGCTCTTGCTTTGACTTCCTGTCAGTTCTATGTTGATTGTTAGCCTTTTTTTTTTTTTTTTTTGGCGGGGCAGTGAGGATTAAGTGACTTGCCTGGGGTCACACAGCTACTAAGTGTCAAGTGTCTGAGTTCGAATATGAAAACTCAGGTCCTCCCGAATCCAGGGTTGGTGCTTTATCCACTGCGCCACCTAGCTGCTCCTGATTGTTAGCCTTTAATTCTTGTAGGAGAATTGTAATATTTTCCCTTGATGTAGCAGCTGATTTTTTCCTAGAGAGGTGGAAAACCATATAAATTTCCCAAGAAATTCTGGGAAGAAATTTTTACATGGAAATATTATTGTAGAATACTACAGACCTCCTTGACAGAAAAAAGAAATATATTAGGAGCTAAGGAAATAGGTACAGAGATGGCTTATAGGAGAGATGTGTGACTTCAGTAATCTGGAGATATATATATATATATATATATATATATTAGAGATCCCATTCCATCAAAAATAGAATAGCAAATATTTGCACCTACATTAATGATAATTCCATACTTTAAAATGTTCATGAAACAACAAGGGGAATTTTTATTTTTCCGCTGATTTTTACCAACAAGGAGGGATTGGTTGCTGGAAGTGACACAAAAATCTCACATGCATCCTAAATTTGAGGCAAGCAGACTTTAAAGGTAGAGGAGATGCCATTGATTAAATTTTTCCTTGGAAAATTAGAATCACAGAATTTTAGTGCTGGAAGGGACCTTTGTAGCTATCTAGTCTAACCCATACCCATACCAGAAATCAGCTCAGGAAGTTTGAGAAATTCTAAAGATAGAAGGGAAATGATTCCTATATAGGAGGAGGAGGGGGAATTGTCTAAGGAGACTGATGTGGACACACAAGGATCTCACTAACCAGTTTAAAATGAAAAAAGATATGTATAGGAGATAGAACCTAGAGCAGATAATGCATAATATAATAGAAGAATTACAGACTAAAACACTTCATGATTTAACACTCTCAAGGCAAACTAAAGCTAACAAAAAAGGGTATTCTCATAAAATGTTATTAGGGAAGAGAAGATAGAGTCATTCCGTCAGGGTAGCTAATGACAGAAACAGAAATGCTCAACTTGAGAGCTAGATCCTGATTAGTGCAAATAATGAACCCCCTTGAAGTCATTGCAGGTATTACAGTTCGTAATATTTGAAGTTATAATTATGTAAGATAATAGTAATTGGTTCCAGCCAAATAGAGTGTAGATTTGAATAATGTGACTTCTTCAGGGGATTCATTATTCACACTAATCTGGACCTAGTTGTATTTTGATTCTATTTTCTCTGCCAAGGGAAATATGAAAAAAGTAGAATAAAAATGACTAATAGTAGTCAAGATAAATGATTAAGAGAGTATGAATGCCCCACCAAAAAAAAAAAAAGGAGAGAGAGAGAGATAGTATGAATGCACGTCACCTGGTCCCATTGGCCCAAATCCTAGTGTGCTGAAAGAAATGGTAGATGTAATTGCTGAGAAAGTCTCAATGAATCCTGCTTCTGACTGGTCCTGGGCTGTGTGATCCTGGGCAAGTCATTTAACCTCTCAGTGGCCCAGGTAACTTTCTGAGATAGTAAATTTCAGAGCAAGTCCCAGTCTTCTTTGATAGAAGATTATTTTTTTCACTGAGAGTTCCTTACACAAATGAAAACATAGGTTTAGTCAAAAACTGTGTTTTTTCTAAATGGTCACATAAGGGTATCAATATAGCCACTCAGACTTTCCATTGCTTGTCTTTCATTATTGCTGTGTTACCAATTAAGTGGTGCACTGGCTAGAACATTGCACTTGGAGTCTGGAAGGCCAGAGTTCAGATTTGGTTTCAGACATTTTATTAACTTATGTGACCCTGGGCAAGTCACTTAACCTATGTTTGCCTCAGTTTCCTTATCTTTAAAACATGGATAATGATAGCACCAACTTTTCAGATACTGTTTTGAGGGATCAAATGAGATAATAAAATACTTAGCACAGTGCCTGGCACATAGTAAGTGCTATATAAATGTTAGTTATTATGATCATGATTATTATTATGCTTTTAAGGTCACACACACATGATAGAATGCCTTTTCTTCTACTACTCATATTCAGATTGTCACTGCTAATATCCACCTTGTGTCTTTCCATTCCTCTATGGGTTATTTGTCATTTTAATTCTTCTGAGGTTATGGCATTTCATGATTAGCAGTTATATGCAACACCAGGAGAATATTCATGTTAAGGAGATGAGCTTCTGTAGCAATGAGCATTTGGGGATCATTGAAAGCATCACTTAATTTCCCAAATGCAATCCAGGCCCATCTTCAATTCAATTCTGGGTTCAGCTTATTGTTCATTTGCAGTGTCTGTCCAAGCTATACATACTGATTGACTAACTTAACAGACTGACCTGAACCGTGTGTTGGAGTGTGGGCAATATGTATTTTTATCATCTTTGTTTTTCCAACATAGGTGGTTAGGTGTTATCTCTCACAGTTCTGTGCATTTTACTTCAATTAATACAGTGTCATATGAGAATATTGAATCATTTAGAGAAACTCACCATCAGTACTAAATGTTGACTGGGCATGATGACCACCAAATTGTTGTTGTTGGGGTGTGTGTGTGTGTTTTGCCGAGTTATCTGGCAGGCTACTAATAATTAGTCTGGATAGGCAAGAAAGTGGCTTACCAGACGTTTCTTTTTGAGAGGCAGCTGTGAGGTAATAATACAGAAAAAGAGGATGAAATGGTACTAGGGTAAACTTGGGGCAACTGGTTTCTTCCCTGTGATGGAGAATCTAGAATGTGGGTGAATATTAATAATATTCACATTTGTGTCACAGTACAAGAAGTTCCAATCATTGGAGAATGGATGGTATATCATGGGTCGGGTCTAAAGTAGCCAGGTTGGAGTAGAATGTCAGTGTTATACAAACAGATCAGTTGAGCTCAACTGGCAGTGTTGCCTCTCACGTTTCTTTTGGCCTTTTATAGAGGTTTATAGGGTTTGAGTGGAGAGCCTGTGCACTGTTTTAAAATCCGCTCATTTGTACCTTATGTTGGATATTGAATTCAGTTCACAAAATACTAAGTATCTATGATGAATCAGCTAGGTATTATAGTGTATACAGCACTGGGGGCTTGGAGTCAGAAAGACCTGAGTTCAAATCCTGCCTTGGATCCTTCTAGCTGTGTAACCCTGGGCAAGTACTTCTGTTTGAGTTTCTTCAACTGTAAAATGGGGATAATAACAATTTGTGCCTCACAGAGAATCAAGTGAGAAGATATTTGTAAAATGCTCAGCATGGTTCCTGGCACATAAGAGTAACTACCTAAATACTTATTCCATTCTCCCTTCCTCAACTGTACGCAAGACGCTGTTGTGTCCTATGCCACTGGCAAAACAAAGCTAAACAAAACACTTTGGGTGAATAAATAAATATAGCATCATAAACTAGATTTATAGATGGGAGGAACCTTAGTTTTCCAAATTAATACCCCCATCATACAGTTGAGAAAGTCAAAATCTGTGGAAATTGACTTACCAAAGGCCACACAAGTTACAGTAAGTGGCAAAGCCAGGCTTCAAACTCAAGGTACCCTGATTCTAAATCCAGTGTTCTCTCTACCAGCTTTTTGAAAGTAGCAACCACATCTCTCACATTTTCCTTGAACCTCCTCCGTCTTGCCTAATAGAGGACTGGGTAAAAAGAACACCCTCAGTCAATGCTTATTGTTTTATTAGTCATGAGGAGACTAATTGCTAGCCTTGGAGTCCATGTAGGTTCAATTCACTGGACCTTTGTAGTGCTGAGAAGTAGAGACCATGCATGGTTAATCTGAACTTTTAAATTTCCTTAGCTGGGCCATGGCACGATGCTTTGCTCATAAGTAGACTTTTTATAAGTAGCTATTAATCGGAATGACAAAAAAGTCATTCATTTATTCAGCTGCTATTTATTAAGTACAATGCAATAAAGTTCCATAGGCAAAGTAAAGGATACATGCATGGATGGAATGGTTGGATGGATGGGTGGATGGGTGGATGGATGGATGGATGAATGAATGAATGAAGAAAAACATTTGTTAAATACTGTGTGCTAGGCATTCTGCCAGTGTCTGGGGAATACAAATACAAAAAAGCACACAAATCTCTGCCTTCAAGGAACTTATATTCCAACAGGGAAAGAAAACATATACAAGGCCAGGGAGGGGTGCTTTGGTTTGGGAAGTAAGTCAAAGGATGTTGAGTTGAACTATAAGGTGGTTATTGACATGGGCAGGAATGGTAATGTTGATTTGAACCAAGAAGTGGAAAGGGATAATTGCAGCATGATAGGAAGAGTGCCACAGTACTTTATAGATGAGAAAACTGAATGGGAGAACTAAGCTAATTTGCCAACAACATTGCATAGCACGGAAGTGTCTGAGGTAAGATTTTAACCATAAGTCATCCAGACTCAAAGTATAAGATTTATGTCTTCCTGCTATGCCAGGGGTTCTTACCTTGGGTAGGAGAGAGAGAAAAGAAGAAAGAGAAGAGAAGGAGGAGAGGGGTAGGGGGAAAGAAGGAAGACAAAATAGGAAAGACATAATTTCTGGGTAATTTAATAATTTTATTAATAAGGTCAGCAAGTTATTAATAAAAGGATGGTCAATAGCCAAAGACCACATGGTAGTGGGGCACAGGATTTTTATGCCCTTGAAGCAGTGGGTGGTCAAGTCAGGAAGACTTGAATTTAAATTCAGCCACAGACATTTACTAGCAGTGTGAACCTGGGGCAAATCAGTTAACTTTTGTCTCCCTCAGTTTCCTCAGTTGTAAAATGAAAATAATAATAGCATCTGCCTCCCAGAGTTGTTGTGAGGATCAAATGAGATAATAGTTATAGAGTGCTTTGCTTCCTACCTGGCACAGATTAGTGACTTAATGAATGCTTGTCCCTTCTTCTCCCTTTCCCCCTCTCTGCCCTCCTGTTCTACTGTGAAATTGTATCAGGTGAAGCTCTAGGAAACTTATTCAGGAGCAATCCAGATTTCTTCTTTAATGGTATCGTCAATCAACACACTTTTATTAAAGCTTTTATTAAACACTTATGTGTCAGAAAGGCTAGGTGGTACAGTGGATAGAGTTCTGGGCATGGAGTCAGGGAAACTACTCTTCCTGAGGTCAAACCTGACTGTAGACAGTTATTAGCTGTGTGACCTGGGCAAATTACTTAACCCCATTTGCCTTAGTTCCTCATCTGTCAAATGAGCTGGAGAAGGAAATGGTAAACCACTTTAGTATCTTTGCCAAGAAAACTCCAAATGGGGTCACAAAGAGTCAGACACAAATGCAAAACAGCTCAAAAACAGTAGCAACTACAACAGCCACAAAAGTGTCAGAAATCGTGCATACGGAGGGAGAGAGAGCACCAGCCACTGACCTCAAGGAACTTACATTTTAATGGGAGAGACAGCATACTAAGTAAGGAAAACTGATGAACCCAGAGTTTGCTGTGATAAATGGTGATGAGCACCAGGAGAGGATAGATTCCTTTATGGTTTTTAAATTGATACTTAGATGAAATGTCTGCTTTCCTGTCTGTGGAGTTCAGCAGTGCTGTGTTCCTAGTGGTCCTGAGTTGTTTTGTCTCACTTAGTAGCTTTAGCTTTCAGAGTCCCTTGTCTTGAGTGGGGTTCAGTTGAGGAGGGTGGGGAAGGGGTGGAGGGGACACATTTATGTAGGCAACTTCACCGATGACTTTCCATGCCCTTCCTTCTTTTTCTCTTTAATTTCTTTTCCAGTGCCTGATGGCCCAAAGGGAAAAAATTCCCAAGGGACTTCACAATAGGAGCCAAGAGACCCTGTGGGGCTGATGATTAGTTAACAACTAATTATAAAAACTGCAATAAAACTTGAAAAAATAGCATTTCAGGCAATTTAAAGTTAGAAAGTCAGTGTTCTGAAGGGAGAAAGTATGGTTTTTTGAAGGCTTATAAAAACTGCATTTTTACAGTATCAATTTAACTTGTATTAAGTTCCCCTTATGTTTATAGAGAATGTGCGGCAGCACTGGGCGAAGTCTAGGTTTTGACAGGAGTCTTGGTAATAGGTTCAGGGAAGATATGTCTGGGGTTAGTTAGTTCCTTGGCTAGAACAAGTATTTCATGGGAGCGTCAGAGTGGCAAATAGCTCCTCCTCTTGATCTTTTTGGTACCAGACTGAGGTGTATGAGGCAGGGACAAAGTTGGATCTAAACTTTTACCTCCTCCTGACAGGCAGAAAGGTTTAGGTGTTCTGCATTGAGGTTTACACTAATTAAGGAACACTTCAAGATAGATATTCTCCCCAACATCTGGGATGGATGATAGTAGATCTCCAGTTTAAGAACCTGCCATCTGCCTTTCTTTAATTGTATGTAGAAAGAACTGTTATCCAGGAAAGGAAGTTAGAAGACCTGAGTCCAAATCCCGTTTCTGGTACTTATTAATTCCTGTGTAATGTTGGGAAGGTCACTTCACTTCTCAAGGCCTCATTTTCATTATCATTATCTAAAGTTCTTTGCAGTTCTAGATGTATGATCCTATGATGAGATTTAATAAATGTAAAAGGACTAGCCTTAGCCCAATACTTCCTTTGATACTTAGCTAACAAATTTTCTTTTGTTTTCATTGTGTTAATTAGTTACTCAAAAATATATGATGAAGTCAAAGCCAGAATTTTCAGTTGCAGCTAACCCATTTATACAGGTGCTTGCTTAGTCAGCTCTTGTTTGATTTGTTTTCAGTTTTGGAACACTGTGTGTGAAATAAATATACCCTGATTCTTTTGCATCTCTGACGCATATTTGCAGTATTTTGTATATTGGGACCGTTACTTCATAGAAGAGATTAGAACGTGAGGCCCAAAAAAGGTTATGTGACTGTAGCAGATCTTTGAAGCTTGGCCTTCTGATTCCAAATCTAAAATTCTCATCTGTGTTTGTATTTTATCTCTCTACTAAAATTTGTATCTACCCTCAGCATAGCACAGTGGCTGTGCACATGGTCATATTTGTAGAGTGAATGAATACATGCTGGACTGACTTGAATTCCCAGCCCTGGACTAGTCTCTACTGCTTAGGGCAGGGTTTCCTGGATGTTTATACAGCTGCCCATTGAGTACTACTGAAATAAGGACCTTTTCTTTAATGTGCTTATCTGGACCACAAGGCTGCCAGCCAATCCCGAGCAGCCCCTCTGGAGCTGTTTAAGAGGTTTGAATGGCTTATCGAGAAGAACCCAGACCAGGCCCAAAGAACCCCCTGGACTTTTCCCTTTCTTTTTGTGCATTGGGGAGGAAATAGGGTTTGAGAGGAGGGAGGGCAGTTGTAATGGAGGAAAAATGCCAGGTGGGAAATGATTGAACAGGGAAGAGAAGATATTTTATAAATGAGAAGAGAAGAAATCGATACAGATTCTAAAAAGGCTGAGTTATAAAACTGCTTTTTCAAGCTGTCTTTAGCAAGTGAAAGGGTATAGACAGTTTGGAAGTATTGAAGAATGTGTCAGGGCAGCTGTTGATAAAAAGCAGATTAGGCAATATAATCAGAAAGTTGAATCATAAAAAAATTAGATCCAGGAAAGGCCTTACTCAGTCATGCTGCCATGGCTCTTCATGCCATGGCAGCATTCTCTTGTCTGCCCAGTGGCCACTCTTTGTTCCTAGCGCCTAGCGCCTAGTGCCTAGCTTGCTGCAGAATTTTTGTACACACAGATCCCAGAAATGAAAGTTTCTCTTACCTTTTTGTTCTGTTGCAAAAGGCCTTTACCAGTGGCCTGGTCATGTGTAGCACCAAGTCTTGTTTTCTTCCTCTCTTATTTTTAGCCAGTATGGATAGTCTCTCTAATGAAAATCCTCCTCCAATACTACTTCATGGGGGGGGGGCAGCTAGGTGGCGCAGTGGAATAAAGCACTGCCCTGGATTCAGGAGGACCTGAGTTCAAATCTGACCTCAGACACTTGACACTTACTAGCTGTGTGACCCTGGGCAAGTTTCTTAACCCTCATCGGGCCCCCCCGCCCCCTAAAAGTAGCGAGGCTAAGGGGAAAAAATACTACTTCATGGTGTGGAGAAGCTTCACGGGCTCTGGTGAGGGATTAATTCCAAGACATAGAAATTCTCGAAAATTGTCTCCTAAGGCAAGGAAGAGGCTGGGATATGCAGCTTGAATGATGGTGTTGCCTGCAGTCTTGGAGCTTCTTGTAAAGCTCATTATTTTCTGTTGAAGGCCTATTTTCAATATTTGGGGATAAGGGGTGAAGATCTACACTTATGGACATTATCAATCCAAGCTTTCAAATGAGCTAATAGATATAAAATACTTCACAAACCTAAAGTGCTCTATTGATCAATCAATCAATTAAGAAACATTTATTAAGTGCTATGAAGAAAAAAGAAAAGCAGCTTCTGCAAGGAGCTGAAATAGCTCCTCTTCCTCTCCCAACAACCCCCTTCCTCCCAAATTTTTTAGCTTTAAAAAATTTTAACCTTCTAACATTTGAGTTTTCTTTTGCCATATGGATTGCCAAATAGACATATAAATTCCTAATGAAGAGCTCAGTCAACAAGTTTCTGCCTCTCATGATGTCTTATTGGTTTCTATAATTTCTGAATTGTCTGCTTTCACCTCTGCATAATGTAGAAAGGAGAGCTGTGACCCTGTAAGCAGCAAATGGCAGAAAGTAAGTGAAAGTGCTTTGAATAAGATAAAAATGGTTTCTAGCATTTCCCCTTTTTCTGGGCAGCATTTATAGTTAGTATAAAGAGAGATGGACAGAGGCAGAAAACCTGAGTTTCTGCCCCTACACCTCCCCTGAACAGCTGTGTAACTTTGGGCAAGTTCCTAACTTTGGGGGGCTTGATTTCTTTATTTGTAACAGTGAGCATAATGCTTGTGGTACCTATCCTGTGTCTGATGTGATCTTGTTTTCAAGAGCAAGTGAAAGTGGATTCAAAAGCTAACTCTGAAGCACCATATAAATATGAGTGATGATTTGAATACATGAACACATGTTTAGTAAGTGCATTTTCACTTGGTAAGTGGCAGATGCAGGGAACAATTTCTGGGTTAGGGCCTTGAAAGAAGAGAAGGATATCTATGAAAGTACTTGGTTAACCATAAACTGTAAAAGGTTATGATGCTGATGGTGATAACAAAACTATATATAGTGAAAACTTAGGTGACACCGGTGATTTAGATATCCTGAAAGGATATATAAAGCATCTACCCCTACCCTGTCATTATGTCTGCAAGAAATAACATCAGCTTCACCTCTGTCCTTCCTCTCTTCATATCATTTGATGTCTACCAAACAGCTCTTTGCCAAAATTGTTCTCTTATAAATATGGGCTATTTATTGCTCATGTTCCATTTTGCTCTGAAGTGATCTGTGGTGTATCTGTAACCTGTAAATTCTAGCATTTGGAAGAAAGAGACAGGATAGACAAATGATCAAGAACTTCTTTTCTGTCTGATTGACTGGACCTTATTTATGAAGGATGCACCATGGAGTAGAAGAAAGAGCACTGAAATTGGAGACTGTCATTCAAGTGTGACCTCTGTCATTCACTAATTTTGATGAAAGGGAAATCACAGAATCATAAAATCATAGAATTTAGAGTTGTAAGGGGCCCGAGAAGTAATTATCTAGTTTTCTTCTTTATTTTATAGATTAGTAAGATAAGGACCAAAGAAGGGAAGTACCTTACCAAAGATCACTCATTAAGTAGCGGAGCTGAGACTTAAACCTGACTCCTTTGACTCCAATTCCAAAGTTATTTCCACTTTTCCATACTGCTTCCATCATGGCTCTGTGCCTCAATTTCCCTGGCTGTAAATTAGGGGTTAATAATCTTTGTTTACCTTTCTTCCTAGGTCTTTTGTGACAGTCACATAACATTATATTTAGTTGTGAAAGTGCTTTAGAAACTAAAGTGTCCTACAAATGGAACAAATTAACTTTTTATGAACAAAAGTACTTGTCCGTTAGCTTTTCTTCAGCCCTTGGCTCCTTCCTGACAGAGTAAGTGCTTTAGTGCTTCCTTCTGGAGCCAGGATGAATCACTTTCCAAACCTGTTCTATAGCCCAGTCCCACATTCCCCATTTTGAAGAGAGAGTAGGCAAGCAATTTTTCCCAGAAGGCCTCACCTGGTTTACCTAATCTGAGCTTTGTGAAACATCTTCTCCAATGCCAAGTCGGCTTTCTCACTCACTTGTAAGCAACCCCAGTGCCTTTGCTATTGTAAGTTGTCAGGGCTAATTTTATCTTTCTCTTAATTAATTAATTGTTAGATTAACTTAGCTCATTTTCTTCCCCAACATTTTGCTTCAAAGTTCTGTAAAAATGAGTATTTTCTCTCAATACTCTTCTCTCCCGTGGCCTTTGGAGACCATGCAATGGAAGGATTGTTTAAAGAAACTAGGAATATTTAGCCTAGAGAAGAAAGGTCACAGTTATGATCTTCATTCTGTTGAAGAGGAATTCGACTTGTTCTGCTTGGCATCAGAGGGCAAAGGTGGGAGAAGAAGGAAAAGTTATAGAAAGGTCATTTTCAGCTTGTGGGAAGGAAATAATCAGAGTTGTCTTGAAAGGTAGTCAGTGGCTTTCTCCTTCACTGAAGGTCTGTTGGCAAAGGCTAGATCACTTGAAGGTATTATGGAAGCTTCTTAGCCTGGTATAGCTTGGACTAGATAGCCTCTGAGGTCCTTTCTAGCTGTGAGTTTTTATGATTTTCTCTCGGCCTGGAAAAGAAAATGCTCAAATAAAATCTTCATATATAATCATCTGTCTGGTCTTATCCCCATTATGTGGTCAGGAGGGAATTCCAGGGCTGTTGTGTCAGCTGTGCCCAAGCAAGGAAAAGCATGAAAACAGGGAGCTTGACCATTGGGTGACTGAGATAAAGCAGGGCCTGGGGCCTGCTGCTGCCTCTTTGCAAGTGAGGTTTGCAGCCAGTGGGATTGGCCTTTTCCCTCTCACAGGGCTTAACAGGCATATGGATGATGGGAAGATTTGCAGAAAGGTAGAGTGAATGTTCAATGCCCAGATAATAACTAGCGTTTTCTATTAAGGGGTGTGTGTGGAAGAAGAACTTATGTGGCTACATAAGTTTTCAAAGTTGGGGTCAGAGTAAAGATTATGTTGCAGTGGTGCAAGTGAAGAGATGAGGGAGGACAAGTTGTTCAGTCAGGCAACATTTATTAAATACCTACTGTGACAAGCACAGTGCTAAGTTATGGGTATACAAAGAAGATGAAAACACAGTGCCTGCCCTCCAGGAGATCCCATTCTAAAGGGGAGCAGAGAGGAAGAAGTACACAAAAAATTGCACATAAAGATGCATACAGTGTAAATTGAAGGTAACCTGGGCAGGGGGAACACAAACAGTGAGGGAGACTGTGAAAAAAATCTTGCAGAAGATGGGATTGAAACTGAATCTTGAAAGTCAGGGGACAGAAATGAGGATGGAAAGCCTGACAGACTCAGGAGATAGAGTTTTGTGTTCCAGGAAAAGCAAGAAGGCCGGTGTCATGAAAGGGAGGAAAGTGTACAAAGACTCAAGTGTTTACTTGCTGCCATCTATTCTGTTTATCTTGTTTGTTCTGATTCATGTATGTTGTTTCCTTCATTAGAATGTAAACTCCTTGAGGGTAAGATCAGTTTTTGCTTGTGTGTGTGTGTGTGCGTGCGCCTGTCCCATACTATGATATCTGACACATAAGCACTCAATGGATATTTATTAATTGATTTTCCCCACCACCTAATTGCACGAATGAGACAATTGACGTTGCTGTTTTGCCATAGAAGGCAGAGGTGAATAAAGTTTAAATAGCCCCTTTGGATTGAAAGGCATTATATGTTAATGGAATAAGAATTGTAGTGGCAATCAAGAGAATTGGCTTTAGGTTTTTGCTCTATTATTGCTTCCCTATGTCCAAAAAAATTTTTTTTGGCAGGGGAGAAAGGGACAAGTTATGCTCTTTCTCTGAGCCTCAATTTCTTCTTCTATAAAATGAAGGGATTCGACTGGATAATTCTTGGTTTGGAATTTCAATCTGGCACCAGCTTTACCTTACCGGGCTCATTACATATGACTCTCATTTATGTGGTTTACATTCTAGTGAATTTGGCCTATTTGCTATTCCCTGGATGTGACATTCTACCTCATGTCTCCCCCATGCATTTCCTTCTCTATGCTACCTCTTAGAATTCCTAGCTGCCAGTTCTTCTATGTAGCCATTCTTTTCCACTGAAATTACTTTGTATTTCCTTTTATGTGTACATGTTATTTCCCTCAAAAAAATGTGAGCCTCTTGAGGGCAGAGACTTTCATATTTGTCTCTATAGACTCAGCACCTAGCCCACTGATATCATAGTTGCTTAATATATACTTGTTGAATGAATGAATGATTTTTTAGGTTCCTTTCTCTGTAAGTGGACCTATAATTAGACATCTTATGGGGGACAGGAGTCAAAAGGTAAGAGCATCAAGGTAATAAGGAGTAGTACCTGCTTGTTTGTGAGGATGGAGTGTTAGTATTGCCTCTGAAATGGTCCATTGCACTTAGTGACCCGTCTTGACCATGTCCTGTGTAATAGCTAATAATCGCCTTAAACACCTAAGGCCCTTTCTTGAAAAGTCTGAGCAGTGCCTTAGCGCCCTTTGGAGAGAGCCATGTGGGATTGATTCTAGGTAAGGGCATCTGTGTCAAGGTTGAGCGGAGGCTGCTTGTTTGGCTCATAGGTTCTCTTCCACCTTCTCCTCTTCCTGTCCTCTTCTCCTCCCACCTCCCCCCCCCATCCCCCTTCTTCTGGTGCCCTGGGTGTGGTGGATAGTGGATGGTGCACGGGGGAGCCAGGCTCAGAGGAAAAACACCGGCTCAGCACTGTGAGGAGCAGCACTCTGTGCAGGAGCTGTGAGCCCTGCCTGATAAATGGGGCTCATATCCCATTCAAATATGATGCAAGCACTTTTTTTGTAGTTTGTCTTCCATTGCGGTAGTAAAGTTTTTAATTAGGAAAGCTAATGAGATCGATTAGTCATTAGAACTGACCTCTGGATCTCGGAGAGGAGCGTTGCTGTGTGTGTGGGGCTGATAACGGGGGACGCTGGGGTATTGTTTGTAATAAAAGCGTAAAGTGTTTGATTTGAGTGAAATGTGCCACAGGGAATACATCATGCGGAGAAAAAAAATTACAACCCTGGGAGCCTGTAATGAAGGGAATTAAACCAACATCCTATCTAAATAACATGATTATCTACACAAAACCCCTCAGCTAGCAAGGAGTAATGGAAAATGGAGCTGCTTTTCAGATCCATGTTCCTTACCGAATGGGGCTGATGCCAGGGCCTCCAAAGTGAGCAGGCAGCAGGAGAGAAACACCCTTGTCTGAGAGCACCATCTAGTTACCTGTATACAGGAGAATTCCTCGGCTCCAGCTTGTCTGTGTTCAGGAGGCTGAGGCACTGACAACCACAGTGGCTCTGGGTGCCTGTTTCCTCTGTGACTCAGCCTACTCACTTGGTGGAAGGGGCTAAGGGCAGAGGCTGTTTCATTTTCTTTGTATTCTCAGCCTTTCACATAGTGCCTGATACATAGTAGGTGCCTGCGATTGAGGGAGCAGATGTAGAAATGGGCAGGCTTCTGGGAGTTGGACCAAGGAGGACCCTGGGATACACTGGGGAATTCCCCAGCAAACAGTCTTTTTCCTTGGCTTGCTGAGTACTTGGCATTGGTATTGACTTGTCTCTTAGCTGTCTCCAGGAGATCCATGGTGGTAGTGGGGGCTTGGGGACCTTGCTGAAGGTATCAGAGATGAAACTTCCTCCAGAACCATTTCCCCCCACCTGCTGAAATCCTCTCCATCCTTTACAGCCTAACTTACATTGTCCAGCCAGACTGGACTCTTTACTGTCCTCAATATATGATCCATACTTTTTTGCCACAGAATTTTCTTGCTTCCTTGTCTTCCTTGTCAGTCTGCTCCCTATATTTGGAATCTTTTCTTCATTCCTGATTGACTATCTTTTAAAGTTCTCTTCAAAGCCACTTCCTTTAGGAGGTCTTCCCTAATCCCTCAAGTAAATAATTACCACTTATTCTTTCAGCCCTACATAGTACTTTATTTTGCATCTCTGAGTCAGTCAACAAACATTTATTAAGGACCTACTGTGCTAAGCCCTGGGGTTACAAAGAAAGGCAAAAAGTCTGTTTTCAAAGACCTCACAGTCTAATGGGGAGACAACTTGCAAACTATATATACAAGCAAGGGGTGTGTGTGTGTGTGTGTGTGTGTGTGTGTGTGTGTGTGTGAGAGAGAGAGAGAGAGAGAGAGAGAGAGAGAGAGAGAGAGAGAGAGAGAGAGAGAAATTAGAGATAATTAACAGAGAGAAGGCACTAGAAATGAGGGGGATCACGAAAGCCTTCTTACATAAGGTGGAATTCTAGTTAGGACTTGAAAGAAGCCAAGAAGGAGAGAATTCCAGGCATGGGGGAAAACCAGTGAAAATGTGCAGGGTGGAGTACCATGTGTGAGGAATAGCAAGGAGGTTAGTGTTAGTACGTGGATAGAACTAAGGCAGAAGAAGACTGGAAAAGTAGCAGGGGGCTAAGTTATGAAGGACATTCAAAGCCAAACAGAGGGTTTTTTGTTTGATCCTGGAGGACAAAGGGAGCAACTAGAGTTTATTGAATAGGGAGAGTAACACAGTCAGACTTGCACTTTAGGAACATCAGTTTGACAATTGAGTGGGGGATGAATTGGAGTAGAGACAGACTTACGTCAGAGAAAACAACTGGACAGCTAATATACCAGTCAAAATGGGAGGTGATGAGAGCTGGCACCACGATGGTGGCACCAGTAGCCGAAGAGAGAAGGGGGCATATATGGGAAGTGGCAACTGATTAGATATTGGGAGAGGGGAAGTTGAGAGTGAGGTGTTAAGGATGACACTTAAATGTTGAGCCTTGTGACTAGAAGGATTGTAATAGTATGTTAATGGGAAAACTAGGAAGGAGGAAGGACCTGAGGTAAAGATAATGAGTTCAGTTTTGGACATGTTAAATTTGAGATGTCTGAAAGACATAACAGTCTGAGATGTCCAGTAGGCAGTTGGAGGTCAAGAGAAAGGTAAGGTCTCTTTAAGTAGATCTGGAAGTCACTACATTAATATAATATAATATAATATAATATAATATAATATAATATAATATAATATAATATAATATAATATAATATAATATAATATAACATAACATAACATAACATAACATAACATAACATAACATAACATAACATAACATAACATAACAGGAGCTAATGAGATCACTGACTGAAAGAGTATAGGTGGACAAGAAAGAAAGGGGTCCAGGACAGAGCTTGGACCACCCCAACATGAGAGTTAGAATTAAAATGAGTGTTTAGAGTTAATGGGCATCTAGCAAAAGAGACAGAAGGAATGGTAAGAAAGGTAGATGGCAAACCAAAAGAGATCATAGTCATAAAAAGGGGCGAGGAGAGAGTATTTAGTAGGAGAAGGTATCCAACAGTGTTAGGTGTTGCAGAGGGGTCAAGAAGGGAAGAAAGAGAGAAGCATGGGATGTTTGAGGAGAGAAGAAATGGTTGGCTGATAGCTGCTGTGGTGAGCAGAATAGAGAAAATCAATTAGGGATGGAAATAGTAGGTTTCTCTTGCTATAGAGAAGGCTGAATTGAGATTAGTCAGTCAATCAGCAAACATTAAGCATCTACTATGTGCCAGGCACTGTGCTAAGTGCCAGGGATACAAATATGAAAAAGACAAGTCTCTGTCCCCCAAGGAGCTTACAATTTAAGCTTATAACTCAAAAAGAAGTTGAAAAGGAAGGAAGGTACCTGTCCTGGGAGCATGATGGAAAAGTCCAATAGAGTGGAGTTAGATGAGAAATGAAGAGATGACTGGTCTGGGCTCCCTCTTTGAATGCAGATTTTAAGAGGAGCTCTTTGCTCCATGTTCCACTCCATGGGGCAGAAGTTATTGATGAAGTATAAGTACCAAGACTCATTTAACCTTGTAGGATGAGTTTTCCGGGGGCATGATGTGGAGCTGGGTAAGAAATGAAGAGATGGTTGGCCTAGAAACTTTCCATAATTGGAGGTTTTAGGAGGAGCTTTGGGTTGCACCTTCCAATCAGAGGCACAGAGAGTACTGATGGATGGAATCTTTCAGGATGATGGGGTTCCTGGTGAAGAGCTAAAGTAAACCCGTAGTAGAGCATGTCAGCATGCTTTTGTGACTTCATCCAGCTCCATTTGGCAGTACCTGAGTAGGAGCTAAAAAAGGCTGATGGTGAGTTATCCAGGGTTGGGGTTTGGCAAGGCTCCTAATATGTGCAAAGCTTTGTGCTCCGCAGTGTATGTAAGGGAGACTAGGAAAGTGGTAAAATAGCTAGACAAGATAGGCCCTCCCCCCCACTGAGAAAAGTGAACCAGCTTTTATCAAGCACTTATCATGGGCCAAGCACTGAACTAAAGCACTTTGCAATGATTAGCTTTGTTTAATCTGTACAACAACCCTCTGAATTACACACTATTATGATCTCCATTTTACAGTTAAGGAAACTAAGGTGTGGAGTAGGTTACATGACTTGCCCAGGATCACATAGCTAGTAAATTTGTGAGGCTGGATTTGAACTCAACTCCAGATCTAGCACTCCATTCGCTGTATTACCTTGGTGCCTCTTGGTAAATAGGGGAATAAGATACAAATAACTAAACTACAGAGAAAAATGCAACAAGCATGTAAGAAGAGTATCAAATGCCATTTGAGATCTGAGAAAGAAAAGATCGTTTTGAGGTATGGGAAGAAGTTGATGTCCATGAACTCTCCATAGAATATTTGGTGTTTGAGCTGACTAATTGACTCTTAGTTCTTGGTTTAGAATAAGTGCTTAATTTCAAATTATATTTTCTTTCTTTTTGGTTTTTTTCCTCAATAGTATTTTATTTTTCTCCATTTACATGTAAAAAGTTTCCAACATTCATTTTTATAATATTTTCAGCTCCAAATTTTTCTCCCTCCCTTCCTTGCCTCACCCCTCCCCAAGACAGCAAGCAATCTGATGTTGATTATATATGTACAATCACATTAAACTTATTTCCACATTAGTCTTGTTGTAAAACAAGAATCAGAACAAAGAGGAAAAACCTCAAGAAAGAAAAACAAAACAAAAAAGAAGAAGTAAAAATAGTATGGTTCAATCTGTATTCAGATTCCAGTTCTTTTGCTGGATATTGGAGAGCATTTCCCATCATGGGTCCTTTGGAAATGTCTTGGATCATTGGATAGCTGAGAAAAGCAAAGTCTGTCACTGCCGATCATCACACAGTGTTGCTGTTACTTTGTACAATGTTCTCCTGGTTCTGTTCCCTTCACTCACTCATCATCAGTCTTTCCAGATTTTTCTGAAACCAAATTCTATTTTACTTAAGTGTAAGAACCTGTCATTTTTTAGAGGACAAATTATTTCTCTCTTTTAATTATATTTCAGTAGAAATCCCACCAACCTTGTCTTAGTTATCTCAGATTCTAAAATGGAGGAATTAAGTGGTGGTATTAGAATTCAAGAAATTTTCCTATATTTCCTTTTCTTCTATTTCCTACATTTCCTTCTTGATCAGCTGCTATTTCTGTAAGCCAAGGAAACTCACCATTTTGCCTTAGTGGGATGGCATATAACTATTAATTTGGACAGTGTGGAGCTCACTATTGTTGCAGTTGCTAACCCTATTCTTCTTTCCCTTCCACTTTCTGGTACTGGGAATTTTCTTCCATGGGGCTTATATTGCTTCCTGGAAGGGCTGGATCATAGAGTTGAACTCTTAAGCCAGGAAAAAGAAATCAGGCCAGTGAGGCAGGAAAGAAGAGAAGCAAGTTTTGGTATATATGAATGAATGAATGAATGAATGAATGAATGAATGAATGCACGAATGAATGAATGAAAAACCCTTTATTAATGACTTATGTGTGTCAGATGTTGTTGTTCAGTCGTGTTCCACTCTTCATGACCTCGGTTTGGGGTTTTCTTGGCAAAGATACTGGAGTGGTTTACCATTTCCTTTTCCAGTTCATTTTATGGATAAGACTGAAGCAAACAGGGTTAAGTTACTTGCCCAGGATCACACAGCTAGTAAGTGTCTGAGGCCAGATTTGAACTTTGCAGGATGAATTTTCCTAACTCCAGGTCCATCACTCTATCCACTCTGCCACCTAACTGCCCCTTATATGTGTCAAATACTTGGATGCAAAAAAGAAAAAAAAAACCAATATAGTCCCTGCTCTCAGGATGCTCACATTCTAATAAGTGGAGACAACATATAGAGGAAAATTCAGCAGCAGATGGTGAGGCTGAGGTGTTTTTAGAGTTCACTGACAATGCAGATGGTAAGGCCTGGTGATCTGGAGGACAAAACAGCAGGCAGAAAGATAATGAGACCCCAGCCATCTGGAACACACAACTGAATATGGAGACCCATTTGGTAGAGAAAACTCAAGTGTAGGGAAAAAGACACTGAATTTAGAATGGGATGACCTAGGATTGAATTGAATCTTGATTTTGCTACTTTACTATCTTTGTTACCTTGGGTGAGCAGTTTCACCTCTCAGGGCCAAGGTAGTTTGCCCTTTTGATCTTCCAAGGTTCCTTCTAGCTTCAAATTCTATAATCGAATGAGATATTTAAGAGCATGCTTTGATCTGGGCCTGGCATACTTTGGTCCTCTTTCTGAAACGTGTTTCTCAGACCTCTAATCAAGGGAAGGGTTTCCAAACACAAATGAAAGTATAGCCTAAGGGGAACCCAAGACTCCTTGCAATGTCTAGACTCTGAAGAGACTTTGGATAAAGAAGCCCTCCGGAGAGCCTCTTGTGGAGTGTGAATAATCTCTGAGGGTGTCAAAGTCTTGCTTTTGTTTAGAGTAGGTTGAGGAAAGAAGGAAATGAAGGGCATAAATTTCCCTTAATAGCAGCCCTTTTCATCAAAGGGTGCATTCATTGTGCTTGGAGCTATCTCTTGGGCAGGAAAGAGTAGTTTTGCTAAATAGAGAAATGGAGGCATAGTTGGCCAGAGTGGGGAGTCTTCCCTTAGCTAATGTTGCTAAGCAGAAGGCTGTGGACAGGGAAGGGCAGGCAGCCCTTAATGGGGATACATAGTTCGTGAGTAAGCAGTTTCCCTTGAATCTGCTTTTTTCTCTTCTAATTCCTTTCATGAAACATTGAAATATTGGAGATATCTTTGACTCCTTTTTTTCCCCTTTCTCCTTTGCCTCTCATGGCCAATTAGTCACTAAAGTTCTGTTGGTCCTCTAACTCAGATCTATTGCTTTTGTAGCTTCATGTCCATGTCCTCTGCTCCTGTCCTAATTCAGACCCTTATTACTTATTGTTTGTATTATTACAGTGGTCTGCTGACTGGTCTCTCTTCCTGTTTAACCTCTGCCACACACATTACCAATCATCTTTCTGAAGACCAGCTCAGTTCATGCTCAGAAGCGTTTAATACTTTCCCTACAGGGAAATTCTAAATTCCATAGCCTATCAAAGTGTTCAAAGCTCTCTTTGATTTGCCTCTAAGCTACCTTTCTGGCCTAGTCTCATATTACTATCCCTCATACACTCTTTACTTCAATCAAATTGTGTAACTAACCTTTTGCTAACTATGTCTTTTCCCTTGTTTTTGTTTTGGGCTGTTCCTTTTGTGACAAGTGCTCTTTCTCCCACCTGTACTTACCCCAATTCCTACCTACTTCAGGACAGCCCAAATGCCTCATTCTCCAGGAAGCTTTGCCTCATCTCTTTTAGCCCCAAATTATCTTTTCTTCCTTGGATCTTACATAACACTGTGTACCATTTTAGGCATTCATAACATTTTGCTTTCTATTGTATTTTTATCCCTCCTAGTGGTCAATGTCTCTTTGAGAATTGAAACCAAAATTAGTCAGAAGAAAATAAGAAGACTTTAAATTACCTTGATGAATTCAAGTTATTTGGCTCAGATGAACTGTATCTTAGTGTGCTTAAAAACAAAACAAAACAAAACAAAAAACATTTGATTGTGATTGCTGGACCGCTACCAGTGAAATATTAGTCTTTAAAATATTGCAGAGAATGGGAGAAGTATCACAAGATATGGAAGAAGAGCAAATGTTTTCCCCAAAGGAAAAAGCAGTCTTCAAACTGTGGCTCAGTGAGCTTGACTTTAAATCCTGGCAACATTATCTTTGCCAAGAAAACCTGATAGACCTTATTGGTATGCTGTGGCCCACAAGGTCACGAAGAGTTGGACTGACTAAATGACTGAATAACAACAAGAAGAGTGTTGGATTCATAGTCAGGAAGGTCTGGGCTTATTTGTCTCTCTGATGCAAACCTTTTAACCTCTTTAAACCTGTTTCCTCAAGGAACAGCCAGAAGGCCAGTGTCACTGAATGGAGGAGTAGGTGTTGAGGAGTAAGGGGTAAGAAAACTGGAAAGGTTGGGGTAATGCCCTAGATGATGAAAGACTTTGAGTGCTGAAGAGAAGATTTAGTATCTGATCCTGGAGGTAATAAGGAAACACTGAAGTTCATTGAATATGGGAGTGCCATAATTGGACCTGGGCTTTAGGAAAATCACTGGTGGCTGAGGAGAAGTGGAGAAACCTATTGTAGACTGCCAGCTCAAGGCATTTAAGCACAAAGCGTAGAAAGGGTAAAGAATGATAGTGGAGAGAGAAAGATCAAGTGATGAGGGTTTTTTTGAGGATGGGAGATGAGTGGGCATGAGATGGGATGAAAGGGGATGTAATGGCAGAAGGCATCTGAGTGATAAGGGATGAAGAGGAGGTGGAGAGAAGATGGGATTTGGTGCCAACTTGGGAGGAGATTTGGTGTTAAATTTCTAGTGGAATGCCAAGGAACAGGAGGGCCTCTGCTGGATCCTTTCCATTTTTATCAATGACAAGAATTAAAGCTTATTAGACAGTCAAAAATCAGTGAACAAGCATTTATTAAGTGCTTACTATATGCCACTATGATAAGTGTCTTATGTACAAAGAAAGGCAAAAATATAATTCCTGCCTTCAGAGAACTCACAGTCTAATGGGGGAAACAACATGCAGAAAGCTATGTACATATAAAATGTATACAGTGTAAATGGGGGGGGGTAATCTCAGAGGGAAGCCACCAGCAGTGGAACATTGGAGGTTGGTGAAATAGATGGGGAGAGAACTCTTGCAGAAGGTGGGAATGATGCTGAATATTAGAGGAGGCCAAGAAAACTAGAAGGTTGAGGTGAGGAAGGAGAGCATTCCAGGTGTGGGCAACAGCCAGAGGAAAGGTATGAATTTCGGGATCGTAGATTTTGAAATGTCAGCGACTTCAGATGTCATCTAGCCCAATTGCCTCATTTTACAGATGAGGACACTAAATCCTAGGCCAAAGTCACACAGGTGTTAATTATCATGGTGGGAGCCGAGCCCAGGTGTTTGACTCCAGTGCTCCTGCTCTTTCAGCGGTACCAAGTTGTCTTTCTTCTTTGAACCTCAGTGTCTTCATGTTTAAAATGATAGGGTTGACCTAGGTCGTAGAGTCTTAACTTTGGTTGTGTCATGACCCCTTTGACAGTCTGATGGTTCCTATCAATTCCTCAGAAAAACAGTTTTAAATAATTGAAGGAAATGCTAAATTTTGGTTACTGAAAAATGAAAATAAAGATATAATTTTTCCCCACCCAAGTTCATGGACCCCCCCATGATAAGACATACATACATGCGTGCATGCATGCATGCATATACACACACATACACACATACACACATGTGTCTATAATATACAAATTTAAATATGTATACACGGGGTCCAAGGACCTCAAATTAAGAACCTTTTGCATGAATGATCTCTAAGAACTTTTCTAGCTCTAACATTCTATGAGTTTGTGACCATGAGCTGAGAATTTAGCGAAGCAGATGTGGAAGACCTTGCCAAAGATTATACATAGCTCATATCAATAGGTTTCATTCCTGGCCCTGACTTCCTGTGTGAGACCAGGGAAATTTAGGCTCTCTGGACCTAGCTTATTGAGTTCACATGATTATTCTTTCTCAGTATGAATTATAGAGCATATTAAAGGCAATTGTAAAGAATTGAGCAAACAGTGAATTTGTTACCAAAGATGAAGAATCAGAAGGCTTCCCTGCAGGTAGAGTAAAACAAAGCTTTTTTGATGGAAAGATAACTCAGCTTTCCCCTCCTTGATGAAAGAAGTGATTCTCCCTCACTTTCTTTGAATTTGACCATGCCTCTCTCAACTCACTGCTCACTGTAAACTACTCCAATCATGGTGGCCATTGTACATGTTGACTCTGTTTAGAGGCACTGTGCATATACCCTTTTGGATTTGGAATTGGCAAGACCCAGGTTCAAATTACACTTTTTTTTTTAAAGTGAGGCAATTGGGGTTAAGTGACTTGGCCAGGGTCACACAACTAGTAAGTGTTAAGTGTCTGAGGACAGATTTGAACTCAGCTCCTCCTGACTCCAGGGCCGGTGCTCTATCCACTGCACCACCTAGCCACCCCCAATTTTCACTCTTAATATTTACTGCTTGTATGACCATGGGAAAATGACTTAACTTTTCAGAGTTTCAGTTATTTTATCCGTAAAATAAGAATGATATATGTCATACCTAAGTCAGATAAGATTGTCAAGTGCAAGAGTACTAGACTTAGAGTCAGGAAGAATTGACTAGCCACCAGCATTTCCTGTTTGTACGACCTCGGGAAGTCACTTACCTTCTGTCTGCCTAAGTTTCCTCACCCGTAAAATGGATAATAATTGTATGTACTTCACAGAGTTGTTGTGAGGATCAGATGCGTTAACATGTGTATAATACTTTGCAAACCTTAAAATACTATATAAATGTAAGGGGTTGTTATTGTTATTATTAACAGAAAGAACCCTAACATCAGATAATATTTGAGGGTAAAAGAGTATAATTTTTAAAAGGACTCCACATAGAATCAAGAGACCTGGATTCAACAATGATGATTCTACAGTTTTCTAGGCAAATCAGTTCTGTTTCTTCAGTCTCAGTTTCTTCATGTGTAAAATATTATTGATAATACTTGAAATGCATGCCTCAAGTTGAAGTAATAACTGTGATTATTATTGTACTTGTTTGGTGGTGGTTGGCTTTCTGTGGGAGTAGGGTCACAGTGGTCCTAAAGGGAATGCAGCGCTTGTGTCTAATCTCAGAGTAAATCATTGAACCCTAAGATTGAAAGGATTCTGAGGTCATCTAATCGACTCTTTTGCTTAATGATCATATCATTTCTACAGTATCCCCAGTAAGTGGCCATATTGTTTACTACCCGACAAAATAAAATATTTATAGGTAAGTCAAATTAGTTTAAAGGAATGTAAAATACTGTCTTGAGAAAGGAGAAGCCATGCAGCGGAATTTAGGAGACCTGGCTTTAGGGGCAGACTCTGCCACTAGTGTTCTCGGTGAAACTGGACAAATTATTTCTCCCTCTGGATTTTAAAAATTCTTCATTTCTCCTGTTGAGTTGGCTAGTCTAGGTGTTATCTAAGGTTAGTTCTGGTTTTGACATTTTTTGATTTCCAGAAGATCACCATGCTGACCGAGGTGATATAGAGAGCTGAGTTGTTGGCTTCTATAGGAGTCTCATGTATTTTTAGCACCAGATAACTACCATATTTCTTCATTTGTAACTCCCTAGCCACTGAGTATGAGACCCTATCCAAGCATAATATTGTGATGGCAGAGAAAGAGAATCCAAGAGAGGGGGCCCACCCTGACTCCAATTGCTCTTAAGATAGCCTGTGTCTCTTGAGTCCATACTGTTTGGTTTGGATGTTAGGTACCCAGAGTGAGAAGACCAATTTTATTTCATTGGCTTTGTATAGGACCCGCCTCAACATTGCAGCAGCTGCCATTGTTGCTGCTACAGCTCCTGGTGATGAAGATCATCTTGTCCATAGATGCTGTACTGGCCCGGTAGAGGTGAAATCTTGTTGGCAGAGCTGGGCTCTTCCCCTGAGCCCTACATAGTAATTTGAATCTGAAGGCTTCCAACAGGAACAGTTCGGCTTTTCAATCAGTTATTAGAAGCTAGGCACTTGAGTTCCAGCGTGCAGTGTTAGCTTTAATTATCTGGGTAGTTATAGCTGTATATTATGAAAGTCAGGCAATTAGATACGTTCCTTGAAGCTATGGAGAAATTGCCGGCTATCAAGTGGAGGGGTACCCAGGCAAATCTGATCCCTGTTAATTGCATGAAACGTTCAGCAAGGAAAAAAAAATGCAGTTGTGTATATCACACTGCAAAATGTTATGAAAACCAAAATGATTAAATGCATAAATTTCTTCTGAGTATGATTGGGTTTTGGTCCTTCCCTGGAGAGGGAAAGGTGATCCTTCTAAAGCCACCACCCTCTCCCATAACCTGAGCTGTTCTACTGAGTGGGAAGTTGGTGAACTTAAAGACAGTGCTCCTTCCTGAAGTTTCTCCATCTCCCCAACCATCATAGAGGAAACCAGACAGGTACCTAACCATCACCATCATACCTAGTTGGGAGGAGCAGAGTAAAAAGAGCACAAACTCAGAGTCAGTAGTCTTGGGATGTAATACTGGTTCAACATTTAAACTGCTCTGTGACCTTGGGCAAATCACTTTCCCTCTCTGAGTCTCATTTTCCTCTCTAAAAGAAAGGGATTAGATTAAATGATCTTTAGTTTCTTCTAGCTTCCATATTCTATTTCTTATTCTAAGGATCCTTCCAGCTCTGAAATTCCATAATTGTTTGAATTTTATCAGCCCTTGGATAGATCCTAAATCTTGGGGAGAGGATGGAATTATTTTAAGGAGTCCAAAATTCTTATTTAATAATTGGTTAAGAAGAAGAGTTACCACTTCCACCTGCCCAAGGTATTACTGGCTTCTATGCTGAAAGTTGGGCTCTCTTCAAACTTTCTTCTTTCCAGAACAGGCATCTCATGAGATCATTGAGTATTAAATAAAAAGAATTGGAGGAATCATCCTCTGGCCAAAACTGCTTCTGAGCCCTCAGTCTTTTGATTCAGTGGTTGAGGTGAGATACCTTTCCCCAGGAGCCGATCTATGTAATTGAACAAAGTGCTTTTTTCACAGCCTTAGGAGGGAGATTGAAATCCTGGACATTCTCCTTCCTTTCTCAGTGAATCCAGTGCTTGACTCAATCTCCCTCTCTCTTCTGAATCCTGTACTTATATATGTTTAAGTTTCTCCCAGTAAACTGATTTCTCATTGTACTTAAAGTACTATGACCTGATTCTTCACTCCACCATAGCTTTTCATAGGGGTGGCCTTATGCTTGATCTTGCTATCATCCACAAACGTTCCAATTCATGTTCAAGAAATTAAAATTTCTTTTTATTTCATTGTTCCATTCCTATATGCCCTAAAAACCTGACCCCATTTTCTTTCTCACTGTGGCCTCCAAATGCCCCCCCCCCCCAGCTCCTGTACTTTCCCAGGCCATCACCCTTTTCTCTCCTTCCTCCCTAATCTTTATCCTTTAGTTAACAACTTCTGCTCACACATGAGCTTCAGTCTTGAATCCCTTGCTCCATTGTCCTATTGCTGATCACACCTTGCCAAATCTCAACCCTGACTTAGTTACGAGCCTCTTCCCTCCTCAAGCCTCATACTCAACCCTCTCTACCTACCTCCTCACCTGAGAATCATGCTTCATGCTTCACTGAAAAAACTGAGGCTATTCTCAAAACTGAGGCCCCTTCTCTTACCTTCATTATATCCCACATTCCTGTAACATCATCCCCAACCATATGGTCCTTTACTTCAGTCTCAGATGAAGAAGTGGGTCCTTCTCCTTGCCAAGGCCAACTTTTTATCCCTGCTCTCATTGCTCCCCATTAATCTTCAATCTCCCTTTACCTTTATCTGTTATTTCCTTTGACTGTGAGCTCCTTTATAGCAGAGGCTGTCTTTAGCTTTTATTTATTCATTCATTCATTCATTTATTTTATTGAGTGTGTTATGTGGGGTTTTTTTGGGGGGGGGTATCTTCAGAACTTATACACAGAATGGGCACTTACATGCTTATTGACTGTCTGCGATTACTCTCAAGTCTCCTTCTATCCCTAAAAGTCATTCACTAGATCTTACCATCACTGCTAGCTCTTGTCCTAAATATCATATCCCCCTTTCATTTCCACTCTTAGAAAACTCTGTCTATAGTGGGAGCTTCTACTTCTTACTCTCTTCTAGAGGTTCTTCAGGCTTCCCTGCTTCATCATTCAACTGAAAATTTTTCTGTCCAAAGTTATCAGTGCTCTCTTAATTGCTAAATCCAGGGGCCTTTTTCTCAATCCTTATTCTTCACAGGATCCGGGAGTTGGAAGGGAGGACCTCAGTGGCCATCTTGTCTAGCCCATATATGAAAAAATCCCTATAATAACATTGGACAGATGAGCATCTAGTTTCTGCTTGAAGACCCTCAAGGAGGCAGAACCTATTACTTCTTCAGCCAAGCCATTCCACTTTTGGACAGCGCTAATTGTTAGGAAGTTTTTCCTGATTCCAAACCTAAATTCCCCCTTTTGCGACTTCTGCCTAATTGCTGTTAGTTTTGCCTTCTAGGGTGAGGGGGAAGTCATCTAAATTTTCCTCCCATGATAGTCCTTGATGTGACTAAACATAGCAGTCATGTCCCTCTTGAGTCTTTTTTTTCCCCCTCAGGCTAAATGTACTCAGTCCATTTAACTGATCTTTGCACGTCATGAACACTAGGCTCTTCATTGTACTAGTTGTTCTTTGGCAAGTACTCTAGTTTATCAGTGTTCTTCTTAAGCCATGATGCCTCCAAAGAAACCTAATACTACAGATAAGATTGTAGAAGGATCGAATATAGTGAGATTATTGCCTCCCTATTCCTGGAAGCTAAGCTTCTCCTGATGATTGCTCTGACTTTTTGGTCCACCCTGGAAAAATTTCTGTCTACTTATGGCTCCCCCACTTTATATTTGTAGAATTTGTTGTGGTCAAATGCAAGACTTTACATTTATTCTGATTGTGATTGTTCATATTAGATTTAGTCAATGCTGACCTCTTTGCAATAATTATTACTACTGACCTTTGCCTCCTGGATATTCTTACCTCTCGGGGTTTTAGGGATTCCAGTCAAGTTTCCTTTGATCTTTGTCACTCGTAAGAACTGAGGGCATTTTCCCAAGGACTTCTGCTGTGCTTTCTTTCCTTTTCTCTCTTTAGTCTTTTAGTCGATGATCTCATCAACTCCTCTGTTTTCAATTATCAGGTCTATTCATATGACTTCGAGATCTATATATTCAGTCTAAGGGATAGTGCCACATCAACTGTGCACTAGGACTAGAGTTAAGAAGACCAAATTCAAATCTGACCTCAGATATTTAATAGCTGTGCGGTCCTGCGCAAATCACTTAATCTCTGCCTGCCTCAGTTTCTTCAGCTATAAAATGGGGATGATATCATCTACCTCCCAGAGTTGTCATGTATATCAAATGAGATATTATTCAAAAAGCACTTAGCACAGTACCTGGTTCATAGTAGGCACTTAATAAATACTTAGAAGACATTTTGAACCAGATGTCCTGCCTGGGCCAGAGGCTCTGGATCTTTCATTTCTAGGAGCCCTGGGGCCCCACTGTCCTGATTGGTGAGTGCTTCATGTGGACCACAATATCAAGCCAGGCTAACTCCAACTAATCGTCTCCTCATATTTTCCTCTTTTGTGTTCTGGAACCATAGACAAATAAATAATGAAATTGTCATTAGAAATCCCTTCAATCTACTCTCTTCTGGTTTTACTCATCATCTCTTTAACTTTGCAAACCAAAATACTCCCTCTCCTGTTGGAATATAAGCTCCTGGTTGTTAGGGACTCTTTTTGCTTTTGTATTTGTCTCTAGCCCTTCTACTTAGTAAATGCCTTTGGCTTCCTCTTACCACTAGTATCAAAACTCCTCTATTTGTAATTCACACCTCTTCACAACCTGTCTCCTTCCTGTCTTTCCAGTCTTGTTTCACATGACTTCCTTCCATGCTTGTTATGATTCAGGTATAGGATGGTGTATTTAGAGCTGGAAGGACCTCAGAGACCATGAAGTCCCACTCTCTCAATTTAACAGATAAGGATGCACAGAGACATTAAATGACTTTCCTAGAGACAGACAGGCATAAAGTGTTAAGATAGGATTTGAAATCTGGTTTTCCTAATTCCTAATCTACTACGCTACTCCGCTGCCTGGACTGTCCCAGTTGCCATTCCTGACAGAGGGTGCCCAATCTCTTGTCTCTGTGCCTTTGTAATGGCTGCCTCCCATGCCAAGTATGCTTTTCTTCCAAGAATTACTGGTTTCCTTCAAACCTCAGCTGAAAAGCCACCTTCTGTGAGGGGCCTTTCTCAGTTTCCCCAACTATAATAGTGCCTTCTCCTTTGAGGTTATATGTATATATAATGTATGTGTATCTTGTGTATGCCTATTTATTTACATGTATATTAGAATGTAAGCTTCTTCAAGGTAGGGGCTATTTTTGCTTTTTATTTGTATCTCCAGTACACAGTCCCTGGCACATAGTAAATGCTTAGTAAATACTTATTGTTTGATTGAAATGAACTGTCAGATGGTACTCCTCTATGCATTTTCCTCTGGAAGCCCTCCCCCCCCCCTTTTTTTTTTTTGACATTGGCCTGGCCTGTCTGCTTTTTTCTCCAGCAACAAGCTTACATGCCTTACGGACTTCACCATCCAACAAAGTGATTAAGACCCGTTACAGGATAGTGAAGAAGAATTTTCCATCTCCATTCAATCTTCCACCTTTCAACGTTCCCAGCTCCTCATGGAGAGCCAGGAGGCTCGCAGCATCCAGGTAAGAGAACTGAGCACCAGACTGATATTCTGTTCACTCATTTTTCTTCAGAATCACCGCAAGGTGCTACCTTGGTCATCTCTAGGGAAGGGGGAGAGCTAGGCCCCAGGTGCCAAAAAAATTTTTGACACAGAACAGACCATGTGGGGAACTTTCTAAACTCTACAGTTCATTAGCTGGAGAATTGCTTAATTTTTCTGTTTGTTTAGCAGTTTCTACACCAAATATACTTTAAAAAAAAAAAGACTCATTAGTAACCCTGTTAGGAGGCTAGTGGGTTGGGGTGCTTGCTGTAGTCAAGAGAGGCAGTTCCCTATGGCTTTTCAAGGATAGGAAGGGAAGAAAGAACTTTATCTCCTGGGGAATAGTCTCTTTCGAAATGATTAAGAGATGAGTTTCTCTTTGCTATTTCTATCTTTCCTTCTTCCTTTTCCTATCTCCTTCTTTCTGCACTCCTTTCCTTCTCAATCTCTCCATGGACCACATTATAGAGAAGAACTGGGAAAACAGGCACAGCTATCAGTTCTTGAAGTCCATGTGTCCATCTACATGGTCAGTATATTGATTTTTAAAGGAGATAAAAATCAGACTTCTCTTCTCCATCCCTCTACCCCTCTGTCACCATATCTCCAGCAATTTCAGGGGTTCATACATGGAATACTCTTTAATTCTTCACTCTAGTACTATTTGGAAATACTTAAAAGGCAGAACAAAATTCCCCAGTTGATGCTAAAAGAAAGTGGGGTAACCTGAATTTGTTTGTACTTGCTTAACCAAGTCTCAGCAGCTGTGGGTTAGGGGGAAAGAATATAGGGGTGTGTGTGTGTGTGTGTGTGTGTGTGAGAGAGAGAGAGAGAGAGAGAGAGAGAGAGAGAGAGAGAGAGAGAGAGAGAGAGAGAATGAGAATGAGAGAATAGTATATAGTTGGGAGTCAGGTTAGTCTCATTAGCTCTCAAGGATCTTGTCTAGATCCTGGAGAGAACTCCAGCCCTTGATTTTTGTTGGAGAATTCATTGAGAAAACTTTTTCCTGATCTAGAGACCTCCTTTTTCTGTGTCACATAGGACAGAAGATAGATTTCCCTGGAGATGCTGCTTCTACACCTCCAGTTTTGACTGCAACTTTTGCTCTAGGTCATAAAGCCTAGACCTTTGAGTTAATTTGGAGGTCTGCTGAGTGAGAGCTCTTCTTTTATTAATGGAAAATGGTGGGGGGGAAAGGAGTGATTGATAATCCCTGATTGTAGGATTGAGTTCTACCACCATATTGTGCATTTGCTATGTGGGGAAGGAGTATGAGATATGGCTAAAGCAAATTCATTTTCTTCCTCAGTTGTGCTATTTGCTTGGGTCAGATATGCAAATAGTATATTTGTCTCCATGGACTTCCCCTTGTCCTTTGGTTGATAGTTCATGCATGGCCCAGCCTGGACAGTGGCTATTTCTAATAATCCTGGTCACATCTGTGGACTGTTTCATCCAGTAACCTGGATAATGTCTATTTTGGGCCAGCCCTTGCTAAGCTTGGGCCTGGAGTGGTAAAATATAGACAGCTCTGTGGTAACTGGGTTGATTACAGCTTGAGCTTGATTTAAGGAGACCAAACCCCACATCTCCCTAAAGCACAAGGGTTTTTAGAAACTGGTTTTGTATCATGGACTTCTTAGGCAAGCTAGTGAAGCCTCTGGACTCCCTCTAAGAATAATGGTCTTAAATACAGAGATTACTAGTTCTATTGGAATATATGTATCATAATGTTTTTGTGTTTTTTTTTTGTGGGGGGGGAAGATCCTGGACCCCATGTTTGGAAGCCTTGATTTAAAGAATCTTCCAGATATCTGTTCAACTTCCTTTTCCTAATGATCTGAGTATAGTCCTCTGAGGCTGTGAAGGCCAGGTGTTCCGCTTGGGTTTCCAAGTAGTTGTCACAGGCCCCTGGTTCTAGTGCTGTAGGTAGATAAGGCAGCTTCTCTTTCCCTGGCCATTGCTCATCCTGTATTTATGCTGAGATTTAATGATTCTAGAACCATGACCTGTCAGCAGAGCTCCTAGGTGGAAGAGCCCAAAGGAGGTGCTTTGGGTTTGACTAAGGGTAGGAAGGTATGGGTAGAAAGTGTCCCAAATTGCTGGCCTAATGCTAGTAAAGGATAGTGATGAGTCTCAAAGGAGGCCATTGGTTCCCAGGGCTAATCTCTTTACCGTGGGATTGCATTAAACTTCACCCTGCTGCTGACTTTTCTGGAGGCAATAGCTAGAAGTATATTTTAAATTAATTTTACTGCACTTTTTGTAATATTTTTGTTTTAAATAGATTTATAAGCAACTTGGGGGCTATTTCTACAAATTTATGAAGATAATTTTCACTCTCTCGATAAGGTTAAATTTATACCTGCTATTTCCATATTAATTCACATTGCTAAGTGGATCTAATTTTCTTCCGTTCTTCTATCTAGTGAGCATGGCCTTTCCTAATGCAATTTCCCCCTCACTAAATCACTGTGATCGGGAGTCATGATCGAGTTAAATTAACTTAAATTAATTTACTTAATAAGAGCTCCAGATCATTGTGAATGAGGTTAAGATTTATTGATTCTTACACTCATTCCTCCCCCTTATCTCGGGTGGTGTTCCAGGGCCCCATGGCAGTCACTTGCCTGCCTACATATCCTTTCTACTGTAATATTTTCCATAGGGCCCTAGGGCAGCCCCATACCCAATAATCTTTTCTTTGGGTGTCATGCTGTATTTACATATGAACAGGGTGGGTCTGTTAGCACCTGAAGCTACCAGTTTGCCATCAGATAATCCTAGCATCAGGGTAGCCACTAGTGTTTTACCTTCCTTCTTGTGCAAGGGAACTTCTTGCTTTCTCTGTCCTGACTTTGGAGAAGCTTGGAGATTGGGGGTCCGAGGTAGGAGTCAGACATGATTGACTGGACTTGATTGCACCCCTTTCAGTGTCTCTGCCTTTGTTGTAGATATGGCAGCCACTCATCACTTGGTTTTATTGATAGGCTGTCAGAACATTGATAGGAAGCCAGCGGAGGAATATCCACATACAGAGATACATTTATCTGACCCAGAGAACTGGGTGAAGTGGACACTCTTGGTAGCTGTTGGGCTTTTTCTCCTTTCATATCCTCTTCCTCACAACCCATCCCACTAGAGAGGCCACATGCCTTGGACTTCCTTCTCTTGCAGGGCCCTCTTTTTACCCTCAGTCACCTAATTGTTTGTAGCCTCAGCCTAATTTCTCAATCTCTCCTTGTGGTTAGGACAGGGTCCTTCCAGAAAGACAGGCTTCTTATAAGGGAGACAAGTTTAGGAAATATCATTATCTCATGGGAACAGCACGAACACAAAACCCTTGACTCCATGAGTTACCCATTTCTTGAAATAGCATTAGCACCCCACCTTTTAGTCTTGTGTATTGAATGGTTCTTTTACAGTATACTTTAGAGAACAGGCAAGGTCAGCAATTTGACCATAAATACCTTTAGATTCAATTTAGGGGAGTTACAGCTAAGAGAAAGAACAAGCTTCAGTGTGTGTATTATATACACTCAGACTTATACATACTTCCTAGCTAATGTTTCCCATAGAAATCAAGTAGGTAGCATGTATGATCATTTTTAAGAATAAATTTATATTGATTGTTACAGGGGAAATTGCTGGTGTGGCAGGGGTCCTTAGGTATTCCTCTTTAAAGAATTATACCCTCTCACACACAAATCCAATTAGAATAAAAGAATCTTTTATTTAGGTGCTAGAGAAGGGAGACCAAGAGAGAAGTCAAACTTCTCCCCAGGGAAGAGAGTTTCAGAGACATGGTTCTCTGAGATACCTATCTCCTCAAATAGAAGAAAAACAAAAGCTTTTTTTTGGTAGACGGGGGTGATCACCTGAAGGTGGAATGCCCCTTATCGGGAGTGGCTTGGGAGAAGTTGAGTGAGGGACAGTTCTGATTTCTGGAGCTGTTTCTGTCCCTTTGGTGCCACTCAGGTAGCAGTCAAGCCTAATGGGCTTATCTCTCATACTTCTCAAGGTGTGTTCGTCCGTCAGGTTAGCTTTTCAAGGAGAGTTACCCCAGACCCCTGTCCTTTAGTTTAGCTGGCCAGTTTAAACTTTAATAGCGCCAAATTCCCAACTCCATAACATTGATGTAGTTTGTATTTTTTATATTATCATAGTTTTTCCCAGTATCCCTCCCACTTCCCCTCTCAGAAAGCCATCCCATATAAACAAACATTATTTTTAAGACAAAAAGGAGGGGGGGAAATCAGTATAACTTATCATATTCCAAAAGTGCATTGTGAATACATTTGTGGACCTCTCACCCCAGCAAAGGATCGATTGTCTTTCCATATTCTTCTTTTGAGCCAGCATGCTTAATTTTAAACCGCCTGAGTCTGTGGAAGTAAGTTATAGAATCATAGAATGTCCGAGTTGGAAGTGGTCTCAGCGATCTTCTAGTTCAGCTTATACGTGTATTCTTTCTGCAACATCCCTGATAAGTAGTCATCCAAGCTTCCCTTGGAAGTTTCCAGTTACAGGAAGCTTTGTTGTATGCATTTTAAAGCACAACAAAGACCCAGATCACTAAATGTTTTATCTATGTCTTTTAAAATCACCACTGTTGCTAATATCTGTCCACTAACTGTCTATTTTTTTTTTAAAGTATAGTTGAACAAAACTATATAAAAAACCAACACATTGGTCATGTCTGACAACACACCTTATTCCACACCTCTGTAGAGAGGAGGGAGGTATGTTACACTGTCTGGCCTCTAGAGTCAAGATTTTCTCATTGCATTGATCAGAGTTCTGATATATTTCAATATTGTTTTTGTTTTCATTTTGGTGGTGACCATGTCAGTTCATATGAGTCTTCCCAAGTTTCTTTGAATTCATTATGAGTCGCTTCTAATCCATTTTGAAAATGGATGTTTCAAAGTGACCCTTAAAAGAAAATTAACTATAAAATGCTTCTAGATTAAAAAACAAACAACAAAGCTAGCATTATTAATTTTCTTGAAACATATTGTTTTCTATAAGTAACGTGAATGTAGTTTTTGTCTTCCTTTGTAAGTATTAGACTCTATGTAATTTCCAACTGGGGACCATGTAGCACATTCAGCCCCATGACTTAGGGAGCTGGGCTTTTTGGTTTTTCCCTCATTTGGACTAAGGCCAGGTGAAAGCTCAGTATGACCTTTAGTTGAGTTCTGTCTTATTATAAGTTTAAGAGGCAGTGTGGAGGGGCAGTTAGGTGGCGCAGTGGATAGAGCACCGGCCCTGGATTCAGGAGTGCCTGAGTTCAAATCCGGCCTCAGACACTTGACACTAGCTGTGTGACCCTGGGCAAGTCACTTAACCCCAATTGCCTCCCCCCCCCAAAAAATAAATAAATAAAGAGAGAGGCAGTGTGGTATTAGAGAGTGCATACTATACTGGAAGCCAGGAAAACTGGGTTCTGTTCTTAACTTTGTTCCTAAATGGCAGTGTGACCTTGATCAATTCACTTTCTCTTAAGGAACCTAAGTTTATTCCTCTGAAAAGTTGGGAGTTAACAGACAGGAAGTTTACTAAGTGGTCTCTTATTGTTCATGAGCACCCGTGTCACATGCATTTTGTATGCATCTCTGTACCTCTTTAAATGGGCTTGATAGTAGAAAAAAGTGAATTCAGATTGCTTATCAGGCTAGATAATAAAATACTTGAAAAGCAATGTAGTTTTTTATATATAGCAGAATTCAGACATTTCAATAAAATGCTACCTAGTAGATCATAAAGACCTGCTTCAATTAAAATGAGAACCCCTGTTTGTTTCGGTCACACTGAACATAACACCAAACTTAATTTACCAATTCCTTCCTGATATTGTTTGGTTAGCTTTTCAAAATAGCAACACCTTCCTTCTAGGCTAAGGTGGAGAAGAAAAACAGAAGGCTTTTCTTTTGTTTCCTTAAATTCTTAGTTCTAACATTCAGCCTTAGGCTTTTATCTGCTTTCCTTAATCACCAAATGTCAAGAGTTGGAATTAGCTCTCAGTAGCTATCTAGTCCATATGATATCTGAATAAGACTTTTCTTTGCAGCATACCTGAAATGATAGCCTCTGATTTTAGACCCCCATAGATTGGGGGGGGGGGAGAGAAGGAATAAGTAGTGATAGATCATGTCCCAAGTACTTTATAAATATTATCTCATACATTAAAGGGTAGATGCTGTCATCCCCATTTTACAGTTTAGGAAATTTAGGCAGACAGGTTAAGTAACTTGTCCAGGGTCACCCAGCTGGTGAGTGGCTGAAGTTGGATTTGAACTCAGGTCTTCCTGACTTCAGGCTCATTCTTTATCTGCTGCACCACCTAGCTGCTAGTGGAAATTCACTGCCTACCTCCTGAGACAGCCCATTTTGCTTTGAGGCAGCTTTACTTGTTGGTAAATTTTCCCTTATTTTAAGCCTAAACTACCTCTTTGTAGCTTCTACCCATTGCTGCTCTGGGATCAAGTAGAAAAAGTCTAATCTTTTTCTTCATGACAACCCTTAAGATGCTTGAAGATTGTTATTGTCCAAATAGAGTGCATAAGACTACTGTGCAGCTTCAGGTTAGACTAGCTTTCTTGGGGAGCTGCTATGTCACACTGTTGACTCATGGAACTTGCAATCTACTAAAATTCGCAGATTTTTTTTTTTTTAAGACAAGTTACTTTTAGCCATTCTTGTACTTATTAAATTATTTTTTGAGACTTTTCTAGGTGTTAAATTTCATCTTGTTTGATTTGGTCTAATGTTCTAACTCATCAAGATCTTTTGGGCTGGGGCAGCTAGGTGGCGCAGTGGATAGAGTACCGGTCCTGGAGTCAGGAGGACCTGAGTTCAAATTTGGCCTCAGACACTTAACACTTATTAGCTGTGTGACCCTAGGCAAGTCACTTAACCCCAATTGCCTCACTAAAAAAACAAACAAACAAAAAAAGATCTTTTGGACTCAGGATAGTTCTGTCTAGTATGTTATTCATTCCTCTTACCCTTGTATCATCTGAAAAGTTGATATATGTGTGTGTGTGTATACTTTTATTCAAATTATTTATAACTTTATTAGACTGGGAAAGGGGGGCGCTTGCTGGGCGAATGTGGAATGATAGTGACAGCAAAATAAAGAAAAGTGTATCTATGAAACATTAATTTTAAAAGGGAGGTAGATAAGCAGACCATGATTCATACTATCATGTTAAATTTAACATATAGTTAAAACAACTGTACATAATAGAGGTTCACAGTTTCATATACAGTCCTCTTTTGTATTGTTCTTTTTTTTTTTTAAGTGAGGCAATTGGGGTTAAGTGACTTGCCCAGGGTCACACAGCTAGTAAGTATTAAGTGTCTGAGGCCGGATTTGAACTCAGGTACTCCTGACTCCAAGGATGGTGCTCTATCCACTGCGCCACCTAGCTGCCCCTCTATTGTTCTTTTTATACTGAAATGTTCACATTGGTTACATTCATAATAAAGAAAAAGAACAAGTTGGTGCCAGGCTGTAATAGCTTGTATATTATAAGTTGTAATAGCTGCAGTGGGGCAACTAAAAGTGGCACAGTGTGCTAGGCCTGGGGTCAGAAAGACCTAGGTTAAAATTTGGCCTTCGATATTAACCATGTAACCCATGGCAAGTCAATTAACCTCTCTTTGCCTAAGTTTTCTCATCTATAAATTGGGGATAAAAACAGCACCTACCTCACAAATTCTGTTCAAATTCTATTCTTTTAAGGTCCAGCTTAGATTTCACTTTTATCATGTGGCTTTCTCCGATTCCCTCTAACCCCCGTCCACCCAACACATACACAAATTTTTCGTCTTTATATCTCTTTTATTCTACACAGGGCCTGCATCAGTTGCTTAATAAATATTTGTTGTTATTAGCACTCCTAACTAGGCTAGAAAAGTACAAAACAGCTTAGTTTCTTTTTGGTGATGGGGAAATCCTGCATCCATTCACAGCCACGCTCCTGAAAGATTGCTGTTGCCGACATTAGCTAAGGGAAGGAGATAGTTAATGGAATACTAGCCCCATGTGACCTTTGATCAGAACTGGAAGGCACTGATCCCTCTAGGCCAGTCACTAGGGAGAAACTGGCTTCTCTCTTCTGAGAAGAGAAAATTAAAGAGATTATTAGGACAAATACCAGAGTAACTTACTTTCACAGAGTGGGGGAAAACCCATCCACATTTCCAAAGGAATCCCCTGAATATCTCAGAGTTACTTAGAACATTGCTTCAGCCTGCTCTTTTAAGACTTGGCAAGGCTACTGAGCCTTTGTTAATATGGAATACATTAGGGGCTAGTTTGTAGCCTGTCTTCCCAAGAGAAGTTGAGAATTCAATTTATGATGCTTTAGCTTCTTTGAATGCATTTTTACCTAATTCTAGTACAAGCTCATTTTCAGCCTAAATGGTGTGTTTTGGGATAATGTGTTGCAAACAGAAGGTGACATTAAATCCACAGCTTATGCGGATAGTGTTCAGATTTGGAGTGATAAGGACACTTAAATCCCATTACTAACGTTTGTCTGGACAGTGTATGAATAGAGGGAAATGATACCGCATCTGCAGCAAAGACAATGATTCTAGAAATATCAGTGAGGAGGATCAGCTGGAAGTGAATCAATTAGAGCACATTATTTTCTATTTACCAGTCAACACAGTTCCATATTTAGTCAAACAAATGGCTTGGTGAAGCCAGCTGAGAGGTAGCATCTTGTTTCCCATGGCAGCTTGTCAGCAAATGTCTCTGAGAGATAGACTGGCTTCATTTGTGTGACTTGCCATTGACTTTATACCTATGTTCTTGTCTGGATAAAATCATCAGATTTTTCTAGGGGCTTCATCAGGAGAATATTTGTTTTGCCTCACCAGGGGAAGAGACTAGAAAGTAGGAAGACATCCTTCAGCTGTCCCTTCTCTTTTTTTCTTCCCTTCCCGCTAGGGGAGGCAACCTTATGTTTTTTAGAAACAGGAAATGAACATCACATTACTTACTTGTCACATTAGAGAGGAGCTTGACTACTGAAGTACTAGTGTTAGGGGAAGACCATGTCAAGCATGATGAATTCCTAAGCCTGAAGGACAGGTTGTAAAATAGACCTGACTGTTTAGAATCTGAGAGGCCTACAGACAGGATTTACCAGGGCTATTCTGGGTTTTAAGGGAGGAGGGCAAGGGGGTTGTTGTTGAGATCAGTGTAGAATCAATTGTCCTGCTGTAGAACAGCTTCATCTGGGTTGCACCACACAGTAACTATTTACTAATATTATTTAGCACTAATATTGCAACTTCAGCTTGGCAAAATATTTTATGATACTAGTATTTTAAAATTTTCTCTTCCTTCTTGCAGCACAATGAGGTATAATTGGTAAGGATTAAAGATACTGTTGTGCAGCAGTAGACTTTGTCCAAGGTGGGCCTTTCATATAATAACTGAATCTTTCCATTGGAAGCTGCCTTAATAGTCATTTAACCTAAGTACACCTAAATAAAAATCTCCTCTATAGTAGATCCCTGGCCAAGATTTCAGCTAGATTTCACTTGAATGCCTCTACTGGTGAGAAGGTCATCAGTGCTACAAAGAGAATAGATTACCTCTATAGGCAACCTATTCCATTTTGGGACAGCTTTGATTGTAAAGTAGTATTTCGTTATATTGTATCAAATCTACATCCATACAATTTCTACTTATTAGTCCTAATTTTCTCATTCAAAGGCAAAAGGATAAATCCGTCATTAAATATTTATTATGTGCCAGGCACTGTGCTAAGCACTAGGGATACAAAAAGAGGCAGAAGAAAGACAGACTTTGCCCTCAAAGAGCTCACCTTCTAATGAGAGGAGACAGCAAGCAAACACACACACACACACACACACACACACACACACACACTTATTCATTCAAACTATGTACAAGATAAATGGGAAATAATTAAAAGAGGGAAAGCACTAGAATTAAGAGGGGTTGGGAAAAGCTTCCTGTAGAAGATGAAATTTTAATTGGGACTTGAAGGAAGCTGGGGAAGTTAGGAGATAGAGATGAGAGAGAACATTTCAGGCATGGAGGACAACCACAGAAAATACCAAGAGTTGAAATGTAGTTTCTTGTTTGAGGAACAGCAAGGAGGCCAGTGTCACTGGCTAGCACTGATTGGCAACCCTATTGCCCATATATAGTTTTGGGTCACAGTTCCCAGGCAGAGAGGAGTGTAAGGGTCAGTTACAAGGTAGCAGGGGGTCTGTTCACAGTTTCAAGGCAAAAAAGAGTGCTAGAACTTGTGGCTGGGGGGCAGCTAGGTGGTGCAGTAGATAGAGCACTGGCCCTGGAGTCAGGAGTACCTGAGTTCAAATCCGGTCTCAGACACTTAACACTTACTAGCTGTGTGACCCTGGGCAAGTCACTTAACCCCAATTGCTTCACTTTAAAAAGAAAAAAAAAGAACTTGTGGCTGTAGGGGACCAAGAGCTCATCCTGGGTAAAGACCAGAGTGCAGACCAGGAAAGCAATGATGACATCTCTCTCCAGATCGTACTACTTTGGAAGCATCAAAAACTTACAGACCTCTGGAACTAGCTCTGAAAACAGCAGCACGAAAAAACCCTGAAAGTTAGGACAGTACCCTCCTCACCCGTAGATGAGTAGAGCCCAATTTTACCATAAAGTTCAAAGTTAAGAAATAGGCGAACAGTTGAAATAATGTAAACTAAGGCACCAAATATGCTTAATTTATTGATAAAGCATGAGTCGGGGGCAGCTAGATGGCGCAGTGGTTAAAGCACCGGCCCTGGATTCAGGAGTACCTGAGTTCAAATCCGGCCTCAGACACTTGACACTTACTAGCTGTGTGACCCTGGGCAAGTCACTTAACCCCCATTGCCAATCAATCAATCAATCAATCAATCAATAAACAAACAGACAGACAGATAGATAGATAGATAGATAGATAGATAGATAGATAGATAGATAGATAGATAGATAAAGCATGAGTCTACCTATAAATAGGATCTCAGCTTCCTCAGGAAGTGAAGACCCTGAATAAGGGGGACAGTTTTTCTTTGTAGCTTTTAGGGAGTACAGAACAAAGAACAAAACAGGGTAGATAATATCATGGCATAACTGATGCATAGGGAATAATATGATTGGTTAGAGAGACGAGGTGCAGGGAACATCATGATTGGTTGGAAGTTTGGTAATGGAATGCTAGCAACAATATCCTCCTTCCTTCCCCGTGACTAAGAAATGCTCATTGCTTGAGTCTACCTGCAAGGTTGGCTCAGACATCCTTGAAGGTGGCTTGGGTGGTGTAAAGATATTAGGCCCAACTCGCCTTGTGTTCACATGCATCCCCCAAGGTGAACTAATTCCTTAAAGCTAGAATGGATCAGTGATTACAAAGAGAACTGGGTTTGTAAAATTACTTTTTACCAGCTGACCAGCTGAATCTCTGAATGAAGTGCAGAGACAGAGCTATAACTTAAGCAATTATAGGGCCAAAGCCAATTAACTATAAATAGGAACAATAAGAAAATGATGCAGATTCAATATTGATCATTTCAGCTGCAAAAATGAGCAAACAACAACAAAATAATTGGGTCATTAAAATGCTACTACAGTGGCAGGACACTAAAGACCAAGACATAAACTCAGAAGAAGACAATAATGTGAAAACATCTAAAAATAAAACCTCAAAGACATATGCTGATTAGACCCAAGCCCAACAAGAATTCCAGAAACATTAAATAAAGAGAGAAGAGTTGTAGAGGAAAAGTTGGAGAAAGAAATGAGTGAAAAAAAGAAAGTTTTGAAAGGATAATTAACAGCTTGGTAGAAGCACAAAAAATATTGAAGAAAAAACACCTTAAAAAACAGAATTAGCCAAATGGAAAAAGAGGCACAAAAATTCATGAATGAAAAGAATGCCTCAATAAGCAGAATAGCCCAAATGGAAAAGGAGGTAGAAAAATTCACTGAAAAACTCCTTAAAAAAACCAGAATTGGTTTCTCAAATAATATAGAGAATTGAATGAAATTTGTAAGAATACAAGTCATTCCCCAATTGAAAAATGGTCAAAGGATATGAACAAGCAGTTTTCAGATGAAGAAAAAATGTTTTAAATCACTAATGATTAGAGAAGTACAAATTAAAACAATTCTGAGGTACCACCTCATACCTATCAGATCAGCTAATATTACAGAAAAGGAAAATTATAATGTTGGAGAAGATATGGGAAAATTGGAACACTAATACATTGTTGGTGGAATTGTGAACTGATCCAAACATTCTGGAGAGCAATTTGGAACTATGCCCAAATGGCTATGGGGCTGTGCATATCTAATACCACTATTAGGTCTATATCCCAACAAAATAATAAAAAAGGGAAAAGGATCCACATGTACAGAAATATAGCAGCTCTCTGTGGTGGCAAAGCATTGGAAATTGAGGGGATTTACATCAATTGGGAAATGGCTGAACAAGTTGTGGTATGAGATACTGTTGTGCTATAAGAAATGTCGAGCAGGTAAATTTCAGAAAAACCTGGAAAGACTTAAGTGGACTGATGCTGAGTGAAGTGAGCAGAACAAAGAGAACATTGTATACAGTAACAGCAATATTGTGTGATAATCAGCTGTAAAGGGCTTTACTTTTCTCAGCTATACAATGATTTAAAACATCTCCAAAGGACTCAGATTGGGAAATGTTCTTCACATCCAGAAAAAGAACTATGGAATCTGAATGCATATTGAACTATACTATTTTTATTTACTTTTTATTCTGTTTATTTTTTTTTCTTTCTTGAGCTTTTCCCCTTTTGTTCTGATTCTTCTTTCACAACATGACTAATGTGGAAATGTTTAATGTGATTGTACATATATAACCTATATCAGAGGGATGGGAGGGAGGGAGAAAAATTTAGAACTCAAAATCTTATAAAAATGAATGTTAAAAACTATATTTACATGTAACTGGAAAAAATACTATTAAGGAAAAAAAATTGGCCAAAAGAGGAATGAAATTTCACTGCAGAAATGATTAGAATTGGGCAAGTGGATGCTAATGAATTCTTGAGACATTAAGAAACAGTAAAACAAAGTCAAAAGATGGAAAAAATAGAAGAAAATGTAAAATATCTCACTGGAAAAGTAACTGACTAGACAATAGATCAAGAAGAGATAATTTATGAATTATTGGGCTACTGAAAGTCATAATTAAAGAAAGAGGCCAGACATCATATTTCAAGAAATTATCTAAGAAAACTGCATTGTTATTTTAGATGTACAGGGTCAAATAAAAATTGAAGGAATCCACTGATCATCTCCTGAAAGAGATCCCAAAATGAAAACTCTCAGGAATGTTATAGCCAAATTCCAGAGCCTTTGCATCGAAGAGAAAATTCTTCAAGAAACTATTCAAATATTGTGGAGCCACAGTTAGGATCATACTTGATTTATTTGGTGGCTTCCATGTTAAAGACTTGGAATATGATATTCCAGAAGTAAAAGGAACTAGGATTACAATCAACAGTAGCTTACCCAGCAAAAATTGAGTAAATCCCTTAGGGAAAAAATGGATATTTAGTGAAATAGAGGACTTTCAAGCATTACTGATAAGACCAGAGCATGCCCACAGTTAGTGTGTGTGAATGGAATAAGGATCTAGCAAAGGGGACTGAGAAGGAATGGTCAGATAGGTAAGAGGAGAACAGGAGAGAGTAGTGCCCTGAAAACCTAGTGAAAAGTAGAGCATCAAGGAGAAGAGGGCAATCAGTAATATGATAGGCTGTATATAAGTCAAGAAAAATGAGGACTGAGAGAGGACCATTGGATTTAGCATATAGGAGATCATTGCTAACTTTGGACGGAACAGTTTTGGCAGAATCATGAGATCAGAAGGCAGGAACATAGGAGATTAAGAAGAGAATGAGAGGAGGGGAAGTGGAAGTACCTATTATAGACAGCCTTCTCAAGGAGTTTAGCTACAAAGGGTAGAAGTGATAGTCATTAGGGATTGAATGATCAAGTAGGGGTTTTTTTGAGGATGGGGGAAGTAAAAGCATTTTTATAGGCAGTACAAAAGAAGCCAGAGACACTTATCAAAGATAAGTGAGAGAGTGGGGATGATGGAAGGGAATCTGTTGAAAGAGGATACAGGATGGAATGGGATTATTTGTGCATGTAGATAGGTTAGCCTTGGCAAGGAGTAGGGTTACCTCTTTGTGTGAGGCAAAGGTGAAGGAGGAAATAGTGACAGAAGACATGAGTAGAAGACAGGAAGAAAAGGACAGAAGAGGGATCTCTCAGCAAAGTGACTCATTTTGTTTTTGTTCTTGTTCTTGTTAAATATGAATAAAGATTTTCTCTCTCTCTCTTTTTTTTTTTTGGAAGGGCAATGAGGGTTAAGTGACTTGCCCAAGGTCACACAGCTAGTAAGTGTCAAGTGTCTGAGGCTGGATCTGAACTCAGGTCTTCCTGAATCCAGGGCCAGTGCTTTATCTACTGTGCCCCCTAGCTGCCCCCTGAATAAAGATTTTCAACTGAGAGAGTCGGGGGAGGAGGCACTATGAAAGGTTTGAGGAGGGGTGAAGAACTTTGGAAGCAACACTGTAGAGAGTGAGATAGTGGGTTGATAAGATAGATTAAATAAGGTTTATGTAGTGGCAGTGAGGGCCCAGGTGAGGTTGTGTAATATCAATTTGAAGTGGACCTAGTCAAAATAGTTAGTTGCTTTATATTCTCCAGCCTCTGTGATCTGTGCATCTATAGGAGCAAAAGCACTGGATGTTAGTGTTAAGGGCTAAAATTCTAGCTAAGCTATCTAAAATCTAATGAGTGGTCGCCAATAAATTATAAGCTTTAGCAAGAGTATTTAAATGTTTAAGTATTTATTAAAGAGCATTAGGATCAGAGAGAAAGGTAAAAATCTAACTATTTCTAAGAGACCCTATCATCCGACCCACCATGGCGAGGTCAGGAGGAACCAAAAAGAGACAGAACTCCTCTGCCAGTGTCCGCTTCCTACTTCATGTCCCCCTCCCAGAAATGGGAGGCTCCTTAAGTTGATTGGCTGGTAGCCTTGATAGACAGTACCCACAAGCAAATGTCACTTCCTGACGCTAAGGACCTTGACCACATGGCTTGCCCTGAGACCTTCTCCTCATGGCGGAGCTTTTCTATAGTAAGTCTCCAACAGGTGGCGTCATTCCAATCATTACATTAGGAATCATCTAAGGCTGAAGCTTGGCCAGGCATTATTTTTGTTTTTGTTTTTGTTTTTGAGGGGCAATGGGGGTTAAGTGACTTGCCCAGGGTCACACAGCTAGTAAGTGTCAAGTGTCTGAGGCCAGATTTGAACTCAGGTACTCCTGAATCCAGGGCCGGTGCTATCCACTGTGCCACCTAGCCGCCCCTTGGCCAGGCATTATTGATGATAAGAGTGCCAAATATTCAGGAGAAGATGATAGTGAATCACCAAGGGATCCAGATGGGGAAAAGAGGAGGGAGTGGCTAGTGTGGAGAGAGAGCCTGGGAACAAATGGAGGAATTGAGGGATTGGAGGTCACAGAGTGGATAAAGAATAGAGTTTGGTATGAAAAGGCAAAGAGTTAAGTGGAAAACCCATAGATAGATGATAGATTAGAAGATTTCAGAATTCTCCAGCATGAAAGTGGTGCCTTTGTTGGTGTTGGTAAGATCAAGGGTATGGCTGTCTTTGTGTGTGGCTGAGGTTGGGTGGAAGATTAATTTTATGGTTCATGTGTAGATTGAGGAACTAAAAGGTTAAAGTGTTTGAAGGAGTGTTACTTTGTATATTGATGTCCCCAAGTATGAGGGCACTGAACCAATTGAGAAAGGATGGGGGAGTGTCTTGGAGGTCTGTATATGACAGCTACCGTGATTTTGATTAGTTAGAAGATACGGACTGTATGGACCTTAAAGGAGGAGAGGATACATTAAAGATCCATGTTTTTCCCCTGTAGGATTATGCTTAGTTTTGCTGGTTAAATTATTCTTGGCTATAAAGCTATATCCTTTGCCTTCTGAGATACCATATTCCAAGCTCTCTGCCCATTTATAGTTTTGGTAGTTAAATCATGTGTGGTCCTAACTGAAGCTCCTAGGTATTTGAATTATTGAATTATTTCTTTCTGGCTGCTTGAAGTACTTTTTTGTTTGATCTGGAAGCTCTGGATTTTGGATAGCATGTTCCTGGGAATTTTCATTTTTTAAATTTATTTCAGGAGGTTACCAGTCAATTCTGTCTATTTTCACTTTGTCCTCTATTTTTAAGACATCTGAGCAGTTTTCTTTTAAATTTCTTGAAATAGGACATCTAGGGTTTATTTACTTATTTTGTCGTCAAATGGTCAAATATTTTAGATATAATTTTTAAATTAAAAATGGAAACTTTATCTTTCTATTTTCTGGGTCAGTTGTTTTTGCTCTGAGATACCTTTTCTCTTCTCTTCTCTTCTCTTCTCTTCTCTTCTCTTCTCTTCTCTTCTCTTCTCTTCTCTTCTCTTCTCTTCTCTTCTCTTCTCTTCTCTTCTCTTCTCTTCTCTTCTCTTCTCTTCTCTTCTCTCTCTTCTCTCTTTAGATTCTTCTGTCTTTTGACTTTGTCTCATGGAGTCATTGGCTTCTCTTTGGTCCGTTTTATTTTCAGGGAGTTTGTTGCTATAGCAAGGCTTTGTATCTCTTTGTGCCAAGCTTCTTAATTCCCTTTCCACTTCTTTTTTTTTACAACTCTCATTTATTTTCCAATTTTTTTCTTCTTATTCTCTCATTGATTTTAAAAAACAAAAGAAAAATTAACTTTTTTTTTAATGATAGGATTCTTTTTTTAGTTTGCTCAATCCTGCATTTTATTTCCTGATTTTGGATTTTGTTAGGGCTAGTCTCTTCACACTTTTGAAGGGAATTTTTGGGCTCTTCCTGTTGCTACTTTCTTTGGGTATTGAGTATTGTGATATTCCATGATCTTAAGAATGAACTCAAGCTGAAACTGGGGACCTACAAGCATTCAGTATTTAATTTTTTTTTTCTTTTTTAGTGAGGCAATTGGGGTTAAGTGACTTGCCCAGGGTCACACAGCTAGTAAGTGTTAAGTGTCTGAGGCCGGATTTGAACTCAGGTACTCCTGACTCCATGGCCGGTGCTCTATCCGCTGCACCACCTAGCTGCCCCCAGTATTTAATTCTAAGGTGGTTTGACCCACTGTTCACTGGTCCAAGTGTAGTAGGTTCCTGGCTTGGTTTTGAGCCTAGCTAGTAATGGACTACTGCTGGATTCATTTAATCTTAGCCAACTGGGAAACTCTGCTTTAAAATTATAATCTTCCCTTTAGTCTGGAATTTCTGGCCTGGTTATTTGTCTGCAGACTTCAGAGACTTGACTAGTGCCTAGAAATGAGACCATGCTCTGTTCTTGAGAGTTCAAACTTTATTGCTGCTGCTTGTTTCTGAACTTTTCCTCTTTGGATAATTATATTGCCTAGGACCAGCAACCATTCTCATCCTGAAATAACACCCCTGGGTGCAGGTGCCCTCTGAAGTCTGGCCTGAATATGTGACTCAGAATTGGGTAGGAGGTGCCAAAGCTGTCCATTGGCCCCTGTGCCCATCTCAGTGCCCTAGTGTCAGTCTGAGACCTCCTCTGGTTCTAGGGTACAGCCTCTCCCAGTCTACTGAAATGTTTGACATCAATCATCCCATGGTCCTGGACAGACTGTTCCCAGTGTCCACAGTTTTTCTGTCTCACCATACCAACCTGAGCTGGAAAAATGACTCACAGTTACTTTTTCTTGGATTTCTCTATCAGGATTTGGTCTCTTGTGTTTTTTAGATTTTTTGAGAGGAGTTTTTTTGGCGGGGGGAGGGGAGGGAATTAAGCTTGCTGTTGTACTTCCTATTATTTTGCCATCTTGACTATGCCTTTCCCTGACTTATTTATTTATTTATTTATTTATTCATTCATTCATTCATTCATTCATTCATTCATGGGGCAATGAGGGTTAGGTGACTTGCCCAGGGTCACACAGCTAGTAAGTGTTAAGTGTCCGAGGCCAGATTTGAACTCAGTTCCTCCTGAATCCAGGGCCAGTGCTCTATCTGCTGTGCCACCTAGCTGTCCCCCTCCCTGACTTGTTTTTAATATTTCTTACAATGCTGGCTCATAATGAGCTTTTAAAAAAACTTTTTAAAAATTATCACTCTTATTGCTATCTTTTGTTTTTAAATCATTCATTTCCTAATATTTTCATCTCCTTCCCCTCCTACAAAGCCATCCCTTATTAAAAAAAGAAAAAAAACACAGTTTGATATAACTAACCAGTATATCAAAATCATGTCCAACATATGTTCCACACTCATATTGCCCAGATTTTCACAGAAGAGAGGGAATTTCCTTTTTATATTTCTTATTTGGGTCGAAACTTGGTTATTATAATTTCACAGAATTCAGTTTCTTTGTTGTTGTTTTTTCAGTTAACACTGTGATTCTTTATATTCTTCTTATTCATTATTTCTCTTTACATTGTAAAATTCCATTGTATTAATGAACCACATTTTTTAGCCTTTTTTTTTTTAGCCCTTTTTTAATTGATGGTCATTTACTTTGTATGTGGGTTCTTTCATTTTATCATTGACTACCTTGGGATATATGCTTAATTATAGTCAAGGTATGGACATTTTAGTAATTTCCTTTATTTCCCATAATTGTTGAACCAATTCACAATACACAAACATTATAGTAGTATGCCTTTCTTACCATAGCCCCTCCAGCATTGACTTTTCCCATCTTCTGTCATCTTTTCCAACTTGCTCAGTATGACGTGAAACATGAGAGTTGTTTTAATTTGCATTTTTCTTGTTAATAGTGATTTGGAGTAGTCATTTATCTGTTTAATAGTTTACTATTATTCTTTTGAACATTCTTTATTCATATTCTTTAACCACTTCTCCATCGGGGATAAGTTATTCATTGGGGATTGGCCTTTTGTCTTTTATATATATTTATGTTAGTATCCTATGTAGATATCAGACTCTGATAGGAGCTCTTTGGTATAAAGATTTCTTTCTCTAATCGATTATTTTCCATTTTAATGTCAGTGTGTTGATTTTATTTGTGCAAAAGTTTTTTAACTTTATATAATCAAAATTATTTATTTTATTTTTGTTATCATGTGTTTCCCTTGTTTGTGATCAGTACTTTCTGTGAGATGCTTACAGAAATTATCATTGTTTTAATGTCTCTGCCTTCTCCCTTGCCCCTTCCTTCACAGTCAGTCAGGTTTATTAGTCTTCTGTAGTTTGAAGTATATATACACCTTCTTCCTCCTTTTAAAATTGGGACAATGTTATTTTTCTCTAGTTAGGTAGTAATACTTCTATTCTTTCTGATTCCCAAGGGACACCCTACAGTCATTCAGCAATTACTTCTGATAATTTGTTCTTTTAATACCAGGTATATAGTTGATTTGGGTTTGGTGATTTAAACTCATTGAGTATTGTCTTAACATGTTTTCTCTTATATAAATGAGGTTTAGGCTCCCTGTTAATCACTTTTGTTCCCTTTCTGGATTTGAAATTTGTTCTCCTTAATAAAGAAGACAGAAATAAAATAGTATGCGTTTTTTCCATTTCCATGATACTTTCCCCATTCTCAATCTCCAACTCTCAAAACAGCCACCTTTTTCTTTGTCTCTCCTTTTACCTTTAACATGGTTAACACAGACCTTCTTCTTATCCTCTAAGTCTAGAAAACCAGTACTGTTCCCAGTACAAGACAGAGCAGCAATAATGGATTCTTTCCCTGGGTCTCCCTTCTGCTGTGAAGGTATTTTCAGGGTAACAGCAGTATGAAGTTTAGGAAAAAACACACCTTTTAACAATTGAAATGCTGCCTGTCAACGTTTGGGTGGCTCTTAGTTGGGGGTGATGTAAGACAAGGTTCCTGCTCAGGTTTGTGTTGGACTCTAATGTGACTGAAATCAGTGTCTTATTCTGAGGTTCTGGGGGAAAGAGGCTCCTTTGCAACATCTAGATTCAGTGATGGGTATGGCCATTCACCTTAGATAGAACAGTTCCTCACTTGGGCTGTCAACTCAGTGCCTCAGACGTTTCAGAACATTTATTTAAGACTTATCTTGAATCTGACGTGAGCTGATACAAATTAAGGAAGCTAGACTCCGGCATTTAATGTGCTAAGCAGTTCAGTCATCCCAACAGTCCCTGCTGTATGAGTGCTGTTGACCTCAGAGTGCACCCCCAACATTTTTCTTGCAGCTAGCCATTGATGGCATCTCATAGCTCAGCTGCGTAGATGACCTATCCAGCCTTTGCTGGCTGGATGTCTTATAATAGAGAGCAACGCAGCTGGGAAATTCCTTCAGCTGTTGTGGTCAAAGACCCTTCAGTGTGATTGACAGACTAGGAGAAGTTGGATTTGGGCAATGGGTGGGGAGTGAGGGGAGTTTCCACTTTGGAAGGCTGATGCAAGATGTTAGTTTGTGGATTTTCTTTTTGCAAGATAGTAGCAGTTGCTCTCATCTAGAGACTTTTGGGGGTGAAGGATTCACTTATCTTTGGTAGGTCTCATCACAAATGACTAGCCAGCTTTTGTTAGTTAGCAAAGGGCCTTTGAGACCAGCATTTGTTCTTTCCCCTTTAGGCAGCCAGCAAGCCATTCTTATATATTCACCAAATCAAGACTTTTAGCCATTGTGGAGTTCCAGTGAGCACCAACCTCTAAGGCAAGCTTTAATTTGGAGAAGGAAAATGAGTAGATTTGAAAATACTAAGCCTTTTACAAAAAATTACAGAGTCATTTATTGAACCTATCTTGCTTGCTAATATCAGCAGTCTCTGTTGATGAAGGCCCAGCTTACACTCCATTATTCCTACTAAATTGGTTTGGGCTTCTTTTAAGACTTGGCTCCAATCTACCCTCTTTTGGAGCCCTTCCTTCTCTTTGAGATAACTTTCTGTTTGTTCTGTATATGTCCTGTATACATAGTTCATTTGCATATTGCCCTCCCTATTAGGATGTGAGCCCTTTGAGGGCAGGGATTATGTTTTTGCTTTTTTTTTTTTTTTTAAAATATCTGGTGTCTGGCACATAGTAAGCACTTAATAAATAAATGCTTGTTGATGATAGACTAATTTATACTACCTGTATTCCATCCCTCCCCGTGCTCCACATCTTTTTTTCCTTTCCTATCCTAATCTCCCATTTTTATGACTTTTGATGGTCCTCAGGGAATAGTGAACTGTGTTAGTGACATTCTGGGCCAAGGAGGTCATAGATTCACAGGATTTAGTGCTATAAGACCCCATTAAAGGTAATCTAAGTCATAAATTATTCTAATTCCCTCACTTTAGAATTAGGGAAAATAAATCTTAGAGAAGTAAAATGACTTGTCTAGTGTCATTCACATCTTAAAATCTGAATTTGAACCTAGGTATTCTGACCCCAAATCTACTATGCCATATCCCTAGCCTAGCTATAGACTTTCTAGAACTGCATACTCCTGGCTAGGCGTCTCCATGGCTGGGTCTCTTTCTGTAATGGGGGTGAGTGTGCAGAAAGCTCCTCTGAATTTGTCATGTCTCCGGCTGTTGTATTTCTTTCTGCTTATGGTGTCTATTAAGGTTCTGCATCACCTGGTAGAGCTTCAAAGTCCAGCCAGTTGAAGTTGGTGTTCAGTGAGGATTTCAATTTTATATTGTTCCAAGATTTGTAGATTTGCCCAGCCTCTTCTCTAGTTTCCAGCAATTTCATTAATCTAAAGAGAAGCTGAAATGTGACTTATATCCCTAAACTGGCTGTCACTTTTTTTTTCTTTCCAAATTCATTTGACATGAAAGTAAGAAATAAACAGAAGGTTCTGTGCTTAAGCAGATAAATAAGGGAGCCTTTTCCATCTGGGTTAAAAATGGTCCTGTCATGGATTCTGCGAATCACTGGGTTATGTTTTATTTTATTTTATTTTAGTGTCTGTGCGGTAAATCTTAAGTAATCTCTACATGGTTTGACGAGGTTTAGGGAGGCGGTTTTGAAGGGTTCTGAAACTATTCTACAAAGTGACATCTCATTAAAGAGGAATTCATCTGCTAGGATTGAAAACATTACTGCCAGAGAAAAACTCGGTTTCCGTTCCCATTTCTTTCCCCCTATAGGAAGTGCTTTGTAATCTCTTTAATGAGGTAGGTTCTTGGTGAAGAGCTCTTTATTGTTTGGGGAGAGGACTGACATTGGGCCTCCCATAATCCAGTTTGGGTGCAATTCTGTAACTGCACTGCAGACTCATGGAGGCAGAGCTCAGGATTAGCCTTTAATATGTACAGAACTTTATCCCTTACTACTACTACTCAGCTCATCCCTCCAAAGTCTTTTGGGATAGGTGTAGGGATCCCACTCTTCCAAACATTGTCAAGCTTCTAGCCCTAAAACTCTTGGCTACGGTGGGGCAGGGAAGGGCAGAGGCCATGTTTTCTTTTAATATAATAGGTTTTTCTTCTGGATGTTATTTTGTCAGAGTTGCCAGAGAGGGAATTCTAGCATCAGGTAGAGGGTCTTTACCTTCTATTCATCTCATCTGAAGTCTCTTCCATCTCTTATATTTTATGATTTTATAAGCTGGGTGTAATACTCTGTGGGTAAATCTTCTTGCAAAGTGAATTTTTTTCTACCTATCTTCTTTTTACTTGTCTTTTAAATCCAGATGTTCATTTATTAGATTTCCTTAGAACAGGATGTGACTGTCTTTTAAAAAATAATATTTAAATTTTCCCCAATTGCCTGTAAATACAATTTTTTGTTTATTTAGAATTTTGAGTTTTAAATTCTCTCCCACCTTCCTTCCCTCTCCTACCTCCTCCCAGAGAAACCAAGCAATTTGATATGTGCAGTCATGCAAAACATATTTCCATGTTATATGACTATCTTTTGAACCCATGATACTGTAATTGAGATGTACATGAAGTGTGGTCTCATTTCAAATTCTCTTATGAACTTCTTTCCAGAAACTCATTCACTTTTAGAGAGCAGATTAAAATCTGCCTTTGGATTCATCTTTGGCCAGACTATAGGGAAATGTGTGCTTGGGACTGGAGTTCAGTCTATAACCTGAGTTAGAAGGTCAGTCTTTGATGAAGTTCAAGGATATTCTTTGGTCAAGGTTAGGAATCATTTTCTTGCTAGAGTTAGGGCCCTGGATGAGATTAGGGATCAACCTCTGCATTCCAGCATTATTTTTACCTAATACAGAGTTGTATGGACATCGTACCCTTCATATTGTACTTAGAGCTAATTGTCAGACTGCTTTTCTGTTGCTTTCCTTGGGAAGACAGAGAGCTGCTGGAACCTAACTGTACTGAATGGTTTGGGTACTCCTTCTAGGAGAAAGTGAGGAGAATGTAGTAATCAGTGGAAATTGTACCTCAGTGTCCCACATCTGCTCCTAGGACTTTGCCTTCACACTACATATAGAAAGTCTTCTCTATTTTTTATTTAAGCCTCTTAATTTCTATAGTTTGTTCTGAGTTATGGTGGTATCCCTAGAACAGATTCTATCCACAGTGGAAAAACTGGTTTTTCTCATCCTTTCAGGACTTGGGCCAGAGTGATCACGCTTTGCTTTTGAAAAACTAATGAAAACAAAATAAAAGTAGGACTCAGAGGTTAACCACCAGCTTTAAATGCATATGAAAATGCTTAACAATAATGGAATCTTCTTTTTTTAATTTTGGTTAATGGAGTAGTAGGGTTGGAATTGATTCTATTAAAAATAAAACTGTCAGTTTCCAACCTGGGGATGTAATTATGGGTTATTTAGTTGACAGGCTATTGTATTAATCTTGAATCATTCCTTTTCTGTAGAGACCCAGCTGCAGACTGCCTTGAATTCTAGAAGGTATATTTGGCTGAGGTGCGAAGCCTTTCTTTCTTTTAACAGTGTGATAAATGATTTCTTGGAAATCTAGTGAGTGCATCATTTCTGTGTGCCTGCTTGTATACCTACTTCTGTGCCTGTGTGTGTGTGTGTGTGTGTGTGTGTGTGTGTGTGTGTGTGTGTGTGTGTGTGTGTACGCTCGAGGCGGGGGGAGGAGAGGAGAGTGAGGATAGGAAGTAAGAGGATAAGGGAGATAACTTTTTGATTCTTTCACGTCCTTATCTGTCTTGAACAAATGGTAGTGTTGTAAACTACTCTAGGCTAGTTATTTTATTTCTCTGAGAATCCATTTCTTTTAAATGGGAATATTACAACTTCTCCTACTTCACAGAGCTCTTGTGAGGAAAGCACCTTCAAGAAATATAGGAGGGTAGGGGGCAGCTAGGTGGCACAGTGGATAAAGCACCGTCCCTGAATTCAGGAGGACCCGAGTTCAAATCCAGCCTCAGATCAGATACTTGATGCTTACTAGCTGTGTGACCCTGGGCAAGTCACTTAACCTTCATTGCCGCGCCCCCCCCCCCCATGAAAAAAAGAAAGAAATATAGGAGGGTGATATTATTTTGGATCCCATGGGTTCTTGAGAGATGTATATCCATAATATTCCTCTCCACCCACCCCCAGCCCCCCACACTTCACCAGCCCTTTTGGTCTCCTGCTGACTTCCTACAGCATACGTTCCCCACAACGAGTTTATACTCTCTTTTGCTGGTTTCTCTTTGTTTCATATCTAGTGAAGATTAATTAAGGACCTATTGTAGGCAGTTTTGGAACTATGTCTTGGGGCTGAGCTATTCTGATTGGTGAATAAATCTATTTAGGTTTAGAGCTTTGCCCTAGGGTTTATTTATGAATGAATGCAAACTAGTCAATACATTAGCCTGCCCCAGACAGTGCTTCACCTCTCATCCAGGCAGTCACTCTGGATATCTTGCCATCTGCCCTGTTGTAGCTATGCTTATATTCCTTCCTCTTCTACCACCACTTTTCCCACTTTCCCACTGGGATTGGTAACCAAAAGTCATTGACTCTTTTTTTTTTGGGGGGGGGGGCAGGGCAGTGAGGGTTAAGTGACTTGACTTGCCCAGGGTCACACAGCTAGTAAGTAAGTGTCAAGTGTCTGAGGTCGGATTTGAACTCAGGTCCTCCTGAATCCAGGGTGGTGCTTTATCCACTGTGCCACCTAGCTGCCCCCAGCCATTGACTCTTGAAAGAGTATGGCATTCCCTTGTTCTATGGCTCTGCTCACCATTCCTGTGACTCTACACATCAAAACACCTTTTCCTGGCCACCACTCCCTTAGATGTGTTCTTTCTTTCCATTAGACTGTTAACTCCTTCCATATTGGGGCTATATTTATATTCCCAGTGCTTTACACATCATAGGCACTTAATAAACACTATTTCATTCATTTTATACAATCCTATGCAGGGCACGGTGGGAAAGACAGGATTAAATAACTTAATTCCTCAAATATTAAGTGCCTATATATAAAACACTGGAGAAGGATACAGTGTTTGAGTGAAACAAGGTCCCTCTTCTAATGGAGCTTAGAGTCTAGTGTGTGTGGTGGTGGTGGTGGGGAGATAGGGTATATGTACCAAAAATATCTGTAATATGTAATAATACATAACTGAATGAAAGTTACAAATTAAGTATTCTTGAGTTCTAAGGGAAGTTATTATGAAGGGAGACCAAGGAACACTTCCTGCTACGTAGGTAGCATTTGGGTTGGACTTTAAAGGATAAGTAGAAATTTAATAGAAGAGCAGCAGAAGAAGCTATGCCAGGCATAGGTAACAAAAGGCACAGAGGAAAGAAAGCATAGGCAATGTTGGCAGTTGTTTAATTTGACTTGTTGACACAGAGTGATGACTTGGGCCAATATCATGAGGTTTGATGACAGCACTGAGGGACCTAGCACATTTGGGTATACTGTTCTATGTGTTCTAGTTATTCTAGAGCTTTTAAAAATTGAAGGAAAAAACCCCATTATAAAGAACCCCTTGATTCCAACCCCACAGCACTGTTTCCCTGCCTTCTTTTCCACTCTCCCTTTTATGGGGTCATGTCAGCTCAGTAATGATAGTTCTTCATTTGAGTTGAATGTGGGGTAGTTTCTAAGCCATTATTTCCATTTGTTCCAAGAAGCTCCGTGATTCTATGGAGTATCACCACTCACCATTTCCTACACCCTGCCCTGTGTAGAATGGAGCATATATCTTGGGTTTGAAACTGTACACTAATATGAATATGTTGCTTTAAGTAAGAGGTTTTCCTCACATCAACCTTGTGAGATACCATTTCCTACACCCTGCCCTGTGCAGAATGGAGTATATATCTTGGGCTTGAACTATACACTAATATGAATATGTTGCTTTAAGTAAGAGGTTTTCCTCACATCAACCTTGTGAGATAAGGAAATTCAGGTACCATCTTACACTTATTACAGATAAATGGTTTAGAAAGGCTGTCACTTGCTAAAGGTCATCAAGCTAATTAGACCTAGAATTAAAACTTAAATATCTTGATTCCAAGTCAGTGCTTTTCCCTTTCTACTGTACTGTACTGCTTAGGGACTTTATGGGCTTACTTTTCTCATCTGGGAAAATTGAGGTGGGTCCCAGGAAGACAAGACAAATTGACATATTCAGAGAGAACCAGACCTTTCATTGTCTTATTCATTTTAAAAGCTATATTTTAATTTCATTAAGGTTTTCACTGTCCATACCTGTTGATAAGGCTTTCTTATGCATTCATTCAGCAGGTGCCAAGGCACTTTACCTACAAATAATTGTATTGGGAAGGAATGAGAGAGACTGAGGTACCCTTGGAGGCTGTTATTTAGTCCAGTACAACCTTTTCCTGCTAGTGGAGAGATAGGTAAAATGGAAAAACAAGATTTTTTCAGATAAAATTCCAAAATTTTTGTTTCTTTCTACATGTATAGAAGAAGGGAATCAACATTTATATAACTTATGTGCCAGGTACTTGCCAAACACTTTTACAAATATTATCCCATTTGATCCTTACAGCAAGCCTGGAAGGTAGGTACTATTATTATCCACATTTCACAGTTGAGGAAACTGAGGCAAACAGAAGTTAAATAACTTGCCTAGGGTCACATGCTGGTAAGTGTTTGAGGCCAAATTTCACCCCAGTTCTTCCTTACTCTAGGCTCCGAGTTCTATACACAGAGCCTCCAGCTACCTCTAGAAAAATTAGCTTTTCTTATCAGGACATTATAATAGACTCATTTAAGATTAGATAACAAATTTATTGTGAACTTAGTCCCTGCTCAATTGTGTGATTTTCCTCCAACTCCATTCAGCCTTGTAGAAATGGGGGTGGGAGTGGGGGGATGGCAGAGGTGGTAAATCCAGATTGGGGTTTGGCAAAGTTTGAATATCATTGGGAATGGGGCAGGGGATTGGACTGTGGAGATGTTGAACTGTTAACTATAGGGTAGTGATCAGGAAGGGAAGAAAGTGAGGTTAGTGAAAAGGGAATATTGCCTTCCGACTGTTGATGAATGGAGTTGCTCAGGTTCTGGTAAGGATGAAGAATAATCTTAGGAGTAGGGCATAGGGAGACATGGAATGATAAGAGATTATAAAAGAAAAACTTCATTTTTAGCTAATGAGCTTTCTCTACAAAACAAGTGCTCCATTTTTCTTTGGACTTAAAGAGCTGTGCATCAATTTATAAGTGGTGTGAGAAGGTAAAAGCAGCAGTGTGATACAGTGGAAAGAATACCAGCTCTGGAGTCAGAGTACTAGGATTCAAATTATGCCTTCCTTGCGTAATACCTATGTGTTCCTCAGTTTTCTCTTCTGTAACAGGAGGGTATTGGGCTAGATAGCCTCTGGACTCCCTTCCAGACATAGAACTTGGATTCTTTTTGAACAACACCGCAGTATGGTCTGTATAAAAGATATAGCACAGGGCATTCTTGTGATGGTTCTTCTTCTTCAAGCCAGAAAGCATGTTTTTAGGGTCCAGCTCCATGCTTTTCTCTTCCTGCTTTGACTTCTCCCTACTGGTGCCTGGGGAAGTGAGACTGTGCCAGGTAATTGTTTATGGGTACTGTTCAGAGCACAGAGCATGATGAATTGAGAAAATGGAAGAGATGATGGGTGTTGGTCAGCAAGGCTGCAGTAAAGTGCTCATTTAGGAATGGAGGAATTATTTTAGAGACTTTTAGTGTTAAAGAGTTATGAGTCTGGACTTCGAAGCTACTTAGTGAGTAAGATGAAGGCAGAATTTGCTGATGCTTTGGAGGAGGAAAGTTTATAGTGCTGAGGGGAGAGGGAGGTGAGGCAACACAAGTGAGGAAAATGGGATCTGCCCTGTGTGGAGCTTCCTGTCTTTCCATCTGTCTGATACAAACTGCCTAGCCCTGTTTAATATCCTGTCATCAGTTCTTTCCTGAAAGTAGCCCAATGGAGGCTGAGACCTTGTCAAGCAGATCACTGTAGTCATTCATTCTTTTGGGGGGGGGGTATGGCAGTAAGGATTAAATGACTTGCCCAGGGTCACATAGCTAGTAAGTGTCAAGTGTTTGAGGCCGCATTTGAACTCAGGTTCTTCTGAATTCAGGGCCAATGCTTTATCCACTGCACCACCTAGCTGCCCTGCATTCAATTATTCTTTGACCAAGAGCCTCTGGATTTTGGCTACAATGTTGATGGGAGTTTTCATTTTGGGGTTTTTTATCAAGAGGTGACAAGTGCATTTTTATTTTCCCCTATGTTTCTAAGAGATCTGGGTGATTTTCATTTATGATTTCTTAAAATAGAGTGTCAAAATTTTCTCCCTCCCCCTCCTCCTTCTAGTCATGGCTTTCAATGATTCTCAATTTTTTTCCCCTTTGTTTTTGCTGTGAGATATCTTACCTTCTCTTCTCTTTCTTTTCATCTTTTGACTTTGTTTTAATATTTCTTGTAGTGTTTTAGAGTTAATTAGATTTTATTTTATTCATTCTAATTTTCAGGAAGTTTTTTAGGTATGATTTTATAACTCTTGTTCCAAGTTGTTGGTGATGCAATTTTCCAATTCTTTTTTTTTTTTTTACAAAGCTATCATTTCTAGTTTTTCCTCTAGTGTTCTCATTTATGAAAACATTTTAAAACTCTTAAAAAATTCTTGCTTCATCACTTCCAGGAATTCTGGTTGGACAGAGTAGTAAAGCTGTGTTTTTCTTTGAGGCTTTGCTTATAGCTGTTTTGTATTCATTCTCTTCTATCTAGGCTTCTGTCTTGAGTATCCTTGTCACCATAATAGCTCCTTATGGTGGGAGTCTTTTTTTATTTGCTCATTCTTACTTGCTACTTCCTGAGTTTGGATTTTATACTAGTGTTGGGCTCAGTGTACTTCTGGAGGAAATATCTGGACCAAAGCTGTGTTCTTTATGGCCCTGCTACTGCTTTCTTAGAGTATTGAGTATTATGTTTTTCCAAGACAACTTAGGCTGGGGACTTGTAAGCTTTCAGTGATCCCATAGTGGTCTGATCCAAGACAAAATCTGTCCATTGCTCTCTTGGTCTGAGCTCTGCAGGTTCCTGATCTGGGTTTGGGTCTGAGTAACACCTGTGGGCTTGCTTCTGTTTGGAGTACCAGTAAACTATTGCTGCTGTTGGACTTGACCACTGTCAGCCAGCTAGAAACTCCTTCAGGTTCCCCTTTGGTTTGGGATTCCTGATGTGTGTTCTTTTTTTTTGTTTGTTTGTTTTTGTTTTTTTGGGGTTTTTTTTGCGGGGCAATGGGGGTTAAGTGACTTGCCCAGGGTCACACAGCTAGTGTCAAGTGTCTGAGGCCGGATTTGAGCTCAGGTCCTCCTGAATCCAGGGCCGGTGCTTTATCCACTGCGCCACCTAGCCGCCCCCGATGTGTGTTCTTTTGCAAGCTTTAGAACTAAGACCATAGGTTTAGTTTGTTTCTGGGATCAGAGCCATACAGCTTCTGCTTGCTTTTGAACTTGCTCGGTACACAGCCTAGGACCTATGACCACTCCATCCTGGAATGCCACCTGTAGGGATAGGCTTCCTCCTCTGTTCACTGTGGCTTTATGACCTGGAATTGTTCAGTGAGCTTGCTCTCTGGTACTTGTTACTTTACCCTGTGCAAGTTTGCACCCCTCTGTGTGGGTCTGGAACCTCTTCTTGCCTTGCTATAAAGCCTAGTTTCTCTTTCAGTTGTTGCACTGGAATGTCCTCATGGCGTACACCTGGTTAAACCTCCATCCGTAGTCTTTGCAGACTCTCTGTCTCCCTATGCCAGCTTGGGCTAGAAAAATGACTTGTGATTTAAAAGAAAATTTCAAATCAGGCCTCAGTCTGGTGTGTTTTCTAGGTTTTGGTGGAGGAGTTAAGCTGTGCTCTGTCATCTTGGCTTCTGTAGTCATTCTTTCTTTTATTCACTCTTTCATACTTTCTTCATTTCCATGTAGATAAATAGTAAGTTCCATTTCCATAACAGTTTAAAGTTGACAAAATAATTCCTTCACAGTAAGCTTGAAGTTGTTTTGTACCATTCAGTTATCTGTTTTTTACACATAAATAAACCGAGACTCCAAGAGGTTAAAGGGCTTGCCCATGGATGATCACACAGCTGTTCAGTGTAACAGACAAATTCTTCAAAGCACTCTTTCATGCTAGATAAACCCCTTCTATCCTATTTGTAGGCCTCCACTTCTTCTGGGTCTGAGTCTGATTTTGAGTCTGTTGGTTGAGAAAGGAATCTTAAGTTGTTCATAACCAATCATCTAGATCAGGACTGCTGGCTCCACCCCCACCTCCACCCCCTATAAAACACTTGATGTCCAGACGATCGATTGCTCCATAACTTTGTTGTCCATCGATTAGACACAAATGCCACTAGATCAGCCAGACAGGGCCTTGGAATCTTTAGGTACTTTCAAGCTTCCAGTGAGCTAACAGCAGCTTTCTCTGCCTCCAACATGCCACAGACTCAGGGGTATCAGGAGACCTGAGGATTAATCTAGGTCTGCCATGTGTTTGCAGTGTGATTCCGGTACAATTCACTTTACTTCTAAGCCTGTTTCTTTTTTTCTAAAATGTGAACAGCACTAATCTGACAGTATTGTGAGGAATATGCTTTGTAAACCATAAAATGCTACAAAAAGTGATATCTTAAACTTAGTGTGTTTAATGCTAAACTCATCTGTTCCACCTAAACTCTTCCCTCTTCTAAAATTCCTTATTTCTGTTGAAGGAACCACCATCCTTCCAGTGTCTCAGATTATGACTTTGTAGTTATCCTGGGCTCATCCCTCTTTATCACTTCATTTGATCCTCCCAACTTCCCTGGGTTGTAGGAAAGTCTGTTATATATTTTAGGTTTTATATCTGCATAACTTTTTTGGGGGGTGAAGCAATTGGGGTTAAGTGACTTACCCAGGGTCACACAGCTAGTAAGTGTCAAGTGTCTGAGGCCGCATTTGAACTTAGGTCCTCCTGAATCCAGGGCTGGTGCTCTGTCCAATGTGCCACCTAGCTGCCCCTATATCTGCATAATTTAAGCTTGCAGTATCACTTAGAAGTGGGAATGTTCTCTCAAACTTATTTTAGAAACAAAAAAAGATGGACAAAGAAAATCTGTCTGGGAACAAGGGGCAGCCTCAGTGGAGTATATACCCAATAGGCAACTTTTGGCTTCAAATTAATCCTAGCCCTTTCCCTCCCACCTTGTCCATAAGCATTCACTTGGACCCCCTACTTTTTATAGTAAGAAACAATAGTTTCTTCAAGGGCTGAGGTCACATTACCTAACAAGGAGTCACTCAGTCACATTCCTTAGTCATCTATGTTCTATGTTCTGACTTTACCCACTGTCACCTGGTTGCCATATAGAGGCAGCAAAGAAGGAGACATGAGCTGTCTATTACCTGATTTCTTTCTTTCTTTTTTTTTTTTTTTTTGCGGGGCAATGGGGGTTAAGTGACTTGCCCAGGTCACACAACAAGTAAGTGTCAAGTGCCTGAGGCCAGATTTGAACTCAGGTACTGCTGAATCCAGGGCCAGTGCTTTATCCACTGCGCCACCTAGCCACCCCTTATTACCTGATTTCTAAATAAGAACTCAAAGCTGCCCAAAGAACTTAACTTACACAAATGCCAGACTTCTAGGTTTTCTGAGAATTTCTGATAAGATGTCCATCACCTCTTAGTCTCATGTCTGGCTGAGTCAGGTATCTGACTGAAAAACTTGAGCCTGTTTCCCATTGGCCAGGGTCAGAGGTGTGGGGGCTGGTTGAAGGAAAGGAACAAGCATTTATTAAATGCCTACTATGCAGCAGACTGTGCTAAGCACTTTAGTCATTCAATCAATATGCATTTATTATGGACCTTCTATGTATTATTATCTCATTTGATCCTTACAACAACCCTGTGAGAGACAGGTGCTGTTTATTATGATCTTCATTTTATAGTTGTGAAAACTGAGAACAGAGGTTAAGAGACTTGCCTTGGGTCACACAGCTATTAAGTGTCTGAGAACTCCACTGCACCAGGAAGTTCCCTTTGAGTAGTCAGCTAGCATTGAAGTATCTGTTATGTGCCAGGCATTATGCTAATAATACATTACTATATACACTGGCAGGTCTCCTATGCCTGCAGTGTTCTCCCTCCTCATTGCTGTCTTCTGGCTATCCAGCTTTCTTTCAAGACCCAGCTAAAATCTTACCTTTTATAGGAAGCCTTTCTTTATCCCCCTTAATTCTAGTGTCTACTCTCTGAGAAGATTTAAATTTTATTCTCTATATAACTTGTTTGTACATAGTTACTGTTATGGGCCCCTGGGTACCTCAGAAGTTTTCTGGGGGTAAATCAAAGAACCTTCTCCTTGAGAAACTAAACCGAAGGACAGACACACCTAAAGAGGTAAGTGGCACTGGATTGGGACTGAGTTAGCTCCAGGACCTTCATTCCAGTCTCCCCTACCCCCTGGGAAGAGAAGATTAAGTGTGGCTGCTGCCTTTGTGGCATGAAAAGAACAGAGATGGCTTGAGAGATCTGGAGCCCGCCCCTCACCCGAAGTTGGGTGAGGTGCCCCTCTGGATCCGGAGCCCGCCCCTCACCCAGCTACTACCAGTGGGGGATAGTCCTCCCCCAAGGAGGGAACTTTCCACAGGCAGATGATCACCTCATGGGACCACCATGGGTCCTCTATAAAAGTATCTGCCTGTCTCCTGCTCGAGGAGAAAGGTATTTCTCAGAGAGCTACACCTCTGTGCCATGATGGATTTGTTTCTCTGTCCCCAATCCTTGTGTTTTCTCTTTTGGATCCCCAAATCAATTTGGCTTGTTTTCGCCTTGTTCCATGAATGTGTAAACAAGAAGGGAGAATTCTCTGTCCTAGGTGGAAAGATTCTGCACTTTTAGGGCCATCCCTAGTCTACCTTGTCGTGTGGGCCCACAACCCCCATCTAAGTGTAATCTTGACTCATTGTTTCAACCTTTTTTGAATTTTTCTGGGATGAAGTGCCCCCATCCTGAGCTTAGAGCACCCTGACCATGTCTTTTTACCAGTCTCCTCTTTTCACATAGCATTGGGTGGGGATGAAGCATGGAGTAAATTACAAAAATGAGCCCTACCCACAAAAGACTTAACTAAAGTTGGTACCAATACTGTAGCGCAAATGGGAATTGAGGAGATTCAGACATCTGAATGAAAATGTCAGTTCAGCATCAGCTTTAATAAACGTTGATTAAATACTTTGTATATATGCACACATTGACAAATATAAATTCAGTATATTTACATGTGTGTGCATGTGTGTGTGTACACATGTACATATACTTATGCTGAACTTGGGGTGGTAGACATGAGACAGATAAATAGAATATAGTGCTTGCTCTCAGGTCTCAAGGAACTCACAGTCTGCTATGGAGGGGGTTATTACTTTTATTAATTTATTAATAATGTAAAGTTGGGAGAGATTTTTCACATATTATGACAGGCAGTATCCCAAAAGATCCCAGCATATCAGAATATGGGGCCAAACCATACAAGATACTATTTGGTGCTTTGGTCTGGGCCTGTTATTTCATTAGTATATGTAGTTCCTTTCAATTAGGATCTGCTACTCTTCTGTGATTTATAGTCTTTGAGTGTTTCCTGGGGCACCTAGAACTTAAGTGACTTGTCCAGATTCATATAGTCATTGTGCATGAGAGAAGTAGGGAGTAGTGTAAGTTGCCTAGAGGGTGTGAGAAAATTTTTTTTTTATTACATTCTTTTTTTTTTTTTTAGTGAGGCAATTGGGGTTAAGTGACTTGCCCAGGGTCACACAGCTAGTTAAGTATTAAGTGTCTGAGGCCGGATTTGAACTCAGGTACTCCTGACTCCAGGGCCAGTGCTCTATCCACTGAGCCATCTAGCTGCCCCGAAAATCTTTTTTTTTTTACTCTGTATTTGGGGCAAAACCTGCCAACATCCTTTTTGTTGTTGTTGTTGTTGTTTTGCAGAGCAATGAGGGTTAAGTGACTTGCCCAGGGTCACACAGCTAGTGTCAATCGTCTGAAGCCAGATTTGAACTCAGGTACTCCTGAATCCAGGACCAGCCCTTTATCCACTGCGCCACCTAGCTGCCTCTGAGAAAATTATTAATAATGGGGTTTTAGGGGGACCCAGGGATCCCCTTCTCTTGCCCATCACTGGCTGGTTTCTCAGAGCCAGCCCAGGGTCATTAGAGTTGGAGATCAGACTGACTTAAACTCTCAGTAGACAATAGAGATTAAAACCACACCTACCTGAAGGACTTTTCCCCTCCTGGGGTCAGTCCTCTGGACTATGACCTCAGCAAGTACTGCTCATTTTAATATGGACCACCCTCAAGTCCATAAACCAATAGATTTTAATGATGCTAGCCAGTTAGCTTTGAGAAATGTATAAGGGCCTCCTCTCCTCTGGACCACAGGAAACTTATGCTCTCTCAAGGTCTGTCTTGGCTGGGAGGAGGCAGCCAAGCAGCTCCCCTCTCTTCTCTAATTAGGTATGTAGGGATTCTAATTCTGAGCAATGTGCTCTCCCTCTCTTCTCTCCTTGCTACGCCTCTCCCGGAGACCGAGCTACCTTATTCCAGGGCTCTCTGCCCAGCCCCCTTTCTGGGAGTCTATGCTGGTTTTACACACAGTCAAATTTATAATAAATGCTAAATGCCAAAGACTGAGGCAGTAGCAATATATTAGAAACCCCAGCTAAGTTCTCCAGTGGCTTAGAACAGGGACAGACAACCCAAATATTTTCTTTTTCTTTTTCTTTTTTTTGGACTGGGCAATTGGGGTTAAGTGACTTGCCCAGGGTCACACAGCTAGCAAGTGTTAAGTGTCTAAGGCAAGATTTGAACTCAGGTCCTCCTGAATCCAGGGCTGGTGCTCTATCCACTGCGCCACCTAGCTGCCCCCAATTAAAATTAAAATTTTTTTTCCAAATATTTTCAGACAACACAAGGGCAAGGAATCGGGAAGATTTGGAGAGCTCAAAGTCGGGGGAGTTTGAGAATTATGTATTTTAATGTTAATTTTAATGAGAATATAATTTTTGTGGAACCAGGGAGAATCTTAGACATCATACTAGTTCAAACGCTCACATAAATAATATGGTTATTGAGTTTTGCATTGCTGTTGCTAATTTTTTCCTGACTCCACTCCCTTCTGTTGTGTCTATGTATGGGAATCTAAGGATTTAGTTTAGGCAGGTTTTTGAGACTGTTAAAATAGCCCCAGTGAGCAAACTCAGAGCTTGGCACCATGCTCTTATGTTGATTTGGCTAATTGCCAACTTAGCGAGTGATCCCGGTGAAGAACATTGCCTTGGGACCATTCTGCATAGTGGTAACATCTGTGTCTGGCCTTTGGCCAGCCTCCTTCTGTCCACTCAGGGGGTCCTCCAGCCTCTGATGACCACAGGAACATCTGTGTCCTGGACCTGCCCCTGTGCTCAGGTGAAGATGTGGCATCCAGATGGCCACTGGCAGGTCTGAAAGGTCACAGCTGCTCTCTGTGGGTGAGGGAAAAGAGGACAAGGTTAGTGAACCTGGCACAGGTGTTAGAGTTGCCTATCTGAAGACATCAACACTTCTTTATTCTTTTTTTTTCTTTATACTTTGATTACAGGAATTTTGCTTCCTGTAGCAAAATTTAGTAGGCGTTTCTGTAGCCACCCTTAGAACAATTACTCTTATAAAGACTGCTCTTTTTGTGTATGTTTGTAACCTGGTCACTTGACCTCAGTGTGTCTGTTTCTTCATCATAAAGTTGTCTTGCTCTAGTTTCCTCACTCACCTATGTAAAAAAATTAATTATTAACTATAACCTGGGGAAATTATATAATTGAGTTTATGAAAAATTATAAGTATATGAAAAATGATAAGTTTAGAGAAATTATAATTGGGCCTTATGTCCTGCCGCGGTCGCCATTCAAATGTAGAATATTTTTGATGACTAGCCTAATTTGGGGGGCTAATCTAACTGGAGTACTTAATCTGGGACTGTTGACTAACTGTGCTATCTGACTGCTGTTAATTTAATGTGGGCCGTTTTTAAAGTTCCACCACACTGCTCCACTCCCAAATTGATAAGCAAAATATTAAGAAGTCTCTTAACTAAATAATCAAAGCAGAGTTTATTTATGAGATACTATTTAAATTAAGAATACAGGGAGTACAACTTGACTGCCTTGTGGTGCCTCTTTCCCACCTGCTGTGCCTTGAACTTTTTAATACAATAAGGTCCTTAGCTGCACCTTGCCTCAGGGCACTCAGGTACTTTATTCTAACTCCCCTTTCACTTTGTAAATCCCCCTGCTTCTAACTTTCCTCTCCTTACTGCCACTGCTGAACGAACCCCTGTGTTTCTCTCTCACCGACCTTCCGTCTGTCTGCTCCATAAATCTGCCCTCTGCCACCTTTGCCGTCCCTCTAATCTTGTCCACCAGCCTTTCCTCCTTGCTCCTAGTCCTGGGTTACTGTTCCTCTTGTCCCCGTCTCCTTGTCTGAACCTCTTCTCAGCCTTTCTCATCCCTCCTTGTCTGCACCCACTTGCTATCTAACTCCTTTCTTATCTCCACTCAAATCTCAGGGCTTATTGCGCCCTCACACCAAGCTAATCCGCTAGCCAGGGCTGCGGCTTGGGGATGGTGGTGGTGGTGCCCATGAGCCTCAGAGCCTCACATGCCTCAGGCTATGCCAGAACCCAGCATCTCTCAGATACCTCTGCTCAGGTTGAGGGAGCTGGGGGCTTTTTCCCCCCAGCTGTCTGACCTGGCATCTTGTACAGCCCACGGGGCTTTTTGACTCAGCTGAAGCAGAGGGGGAGGGGAAGAGACCCTGAGGGCCTAAGGCTTTCTAATCTCAGCCTAAAGGTAGGGTCCCCAAGTCAAAATAAATTTCCACAGCTATTGTAATGGAAATTCTTGGGAAACCTTAAAACACAATAGAAATTTGACCTATTATAGTCATCATCTCAGGAGAAAAAGGAAGCCCAAGCAAATTAAGTGATTTGCCTAAGATCATAGCCAATAGTGAATACACAACAAAATCTGGACTGGAACCCAGCCTTTTTTTTTTGCTGGCATTTCCCAGCTACCTCTCTGAAAGATAAATCTGTGGCGTTTGAGTAATTCTGAATTTTGGGTACAATTGAGTAACTCTACATAGAGTAAATGGGAAGAAACTTCTCTTTTAAGAGAAGCAGGAAAAAAAAAAGGAAAAAAAGCAGCAGCAAGTTTATGGTTAGAAATTAGGTGCAGAAGAGTCTCTGGAAAGTGAAGTAAGTGCAAGAAGGATGACCAGTGGGGAAGAGGAAACCCTGTTGGTTTCTGGCCCTCATATAGTTACAAGAAAAGGCTTTGAATGAGAAACTCACAGAATCATAGATTCTTAGGTTAGAGGGACTTTTTTGGTCATTCTTATCTAAATTCCCACTTACATGTACAATCACAGATTTGAGGGAATAGCTAAAAATTACTATGACATATGAAATGTAATGGATTATTATCATATCTAAAGAAATAATATGAGGAATTCAGAGAAACGTAAAGATGTGTATGAGCTGAAAGAGATGTGTAAGTGGAACTCAAAGGAAAATATATACAAATACCAACTTTTATAGATTCTTTCATTTCATTTCAAACCCTACAAAGTTCCTTGACCAAATTAGTTCTTGGTTTAATAACTGACTGGAAAGAGTAGTTAATACAAGCATGATTATTCTTATTTTAGAATTGAAGCCAGTGAGGCTCAGAAGGATAAAGTGACCTAAGTGACTTGTGCATGATTACATATAGGTAGTAAGTAACAGAGTCAAAATTCCAAGCCAGATCTTCTAGGTCCCAGTCTAGTTCTTTTCATTATGCCAGTTATTTATTCAGCAAATATTTCTTAAGTGCCCATTGTGTACAAAACACTGTGCTAGGCACTGGAAAGTTACAAAGTTGAAATAAAGCATGTTCCTTGTCCATATGGGGCTTACATTATGGTAGAAGAAAAGACATAAGTACAGAGTTAATTATAACAAACCCTAGCACTGATTTGTTCTAATCTTTCATTTCACCAAGTGGAGCCCTGAGAGGCCAAATGATTTCCCCAAATTATGAATAGACGATAATGAATGAAAACTTCTTCCTCCTAATCCAAGGTTCTTTGTATTAAACCATGTTGCTTATCAATAACTGCCTTAAATGAAAGCACCTAGAGCTGGACAGTCAGCTGGATTCAGTGTGCCCTGGGCAAATAAATGCAAAATTATCACCTGTTTTGTTCTCCCTTTGTGGTTACCCAGATTCCTCTCTCTTACATGTCTCATAGTCTCCTATTTTGGATCTTCTTTTTGTAAAAAGAGTCACTTTAATTCCATCAGTACCACTGATTGGGACAAGTGAGTTGACTGATTTTTAGTTTCAGTGTGTAATGATGGGGGTTTTTTGGTTTTGTTTGTTTGTTTGTTTTTAAATCCAGTTTTACAAGAGTATTTCCAGGGGCAGCTAGGTGGCGCAGTGGATAGAGCTGCCTGAGTGGATAGAGGTCCACCTGGATTCAGGAGGACCTGAGTTCAAATCCGCCCTCAGACACTTAACACTAGTTGTGTGACCCTGGGCAAGTCACTTAAACCCCAATTGCCTCACCAAAGAAACAAAAAAACAAAAACAAACCAAAAAAAACCCCAAGAGTATTTCCACTTGTCTTGCTTTCCTATCCCCAGATCTCAAAATTAATTCTACCTGATAAGACAGAAATTTGTGTTTCATGCAATAGTTTCTCAAGCTTATATGCACATTAGAACATTTAACTCAGTTATATTATATAACTATTATATGATAATAATATTTACATAATGTTATTGTATGTAATATTAAATTACATAACTACTAGATATTATTATATTTTAAATATTTTTTGTACAACAAAGTGTACCTGCCTTTGTTTTTGTGTATAATACACCTTATATACACCCTCTGCCTGCAGTCATCTCATTCAACTTTATGAAAATGGGGAGAAATGATGCGCTTTTCAATCTTAAATGTATTTTCCCTCTGTCGAGCAGTAGACTCTATTTTATGTCAGCATTTTCATTATACTTTGTAAAGATGAAGGCTCTCAGGGTGACATAGGTTTCTTCCCCACACTTTCAAGCATCTAGTTCCATGGCTTCATTTTCATTGTGGGAAGGAGCCAAATGGCTTATTTCAGACTCCCTAGATAACTCCTCTGTGGATTCTTTTTACCCCAAATTCTGGCTTTTCTACTCAGGCACTAGAAATCTGGGGCCACAACAACCTCTAAAAACTTAATATAATCTCTTGACGTTACCCTTCTGTACCCCATGAAATATACCCTAAGATAGGGCCATGCATTTGTGGCAGCAAGCTTCCATTGATCCTGGTGATTGACCTATATGGATGGGGGACTGAGATTTTTTTTTTTTCCCTTAGCACAGTGGCTACAGATATGGACTGAGATCTGTCAGCAACAAAACTAAATGTGTTACACTCTGTAGGGTACCTGAGAAAATTTTTCCAGAATGGAAAAGATGACTCTTCACTAGCCAATTATACTATGTCAAATCTCATCCACCACTCCACCCCTCAGAGCCCTCAAACCTGGAGAAGAAATATCTTACTGAAGAGATTTCCCTTGCCAGAACTTGTATAAAAACCCATTAAAGAATTCCCTGGTCACAGAACTAGGTCAACTCAGAGTGCACTCAGTTCTCCCCATTCCTGAGTTGGGATGCCTGTTAGAGGTAACCCCCCACCCCTCTGCCTGCTGGGCCATGCTATTTTGGGCAGCTCTCATTACTAGGAAGTTTAACTTTCATATAGTGTTTTAAGGTTTGGAAAGTGCTTTACATACATTATCCCATTTGTTTCTCATAATCCCATGAGGTGTATACTATTATTCCCACTTTACACGTGAGGAAAGCAAAGCTGCAGGAAGTTCAATGACTTGCCCAAGGTTGCAAAGCTGTTGTGTGTATGAGGCAGGATTAAAATTTGGGTCTTCCTGACGCCCATCTGGTTCAGGGCTCTAGTCACTACACCTCTTAGCTGCTGCCTCTCTGCCATTTCCACCTATTTATTACATCTAGTTCTGTCCTCAGGAGTGAAAGAAAACAAATCCAGCTCCCAGTAAGAATTCTCCTAAAGGTTGTGTGCCCTCTTCAGCTGCCCTTTGGTACTTCAGTGTTTTCTTGCATTCAGGCATGGAGAATAGAATATAAGAAATAATACACATTTCTTCTAGGAGATTGGGAAAGGAATATTCAAGTGAAAGTGACAAGCATGTTAGCTTGCTGACAAGTGGAGAGGAATTCCTCAGGGAAGAACACAAATTCCTTATCCCCATGTCAGCTTGCTACCAGGTCAAGCCTAGTAATGTGGTGTCACATGGGAAAACTCTTTTTAGAGAAACACCTACGACATTAAACTGACTTTGTCTGGAAAATTTTGCTGGACCTGCTGGTATACTTTGAAATGGGTTTAGAAGTTGTGACCCCAGTCAGACAGACACATAGATGCACACATGGACTTGCTATTCTTCTCTCTTATTCCTCACTTTCCTGAAACTCTTGATTTGGTCTGATGTGGTCAAAAGACAGCCACCTTAGGCTGACCTTGGAGTTCTCTTCTGAAGTGAAGCCCTCAGCTGAACTTTTAACGGCCCCATAGATCAGTGTTTTCCCTACTTCAGGTCCATAGTGCCCAGAACAGATAGAGGCAGATAATGAGGGCAGGGAGCAAAAGAGCAAGGCTCAGAGGTCTTCAGTCCAGGCTCAAAACTCCCACCTCTGTGCTACCTAGATCACTGGTTGAGCTAGGAGAAAGGGATGACAACTGGCTGAGTATCTAAAGGTGGGTAGGGGGAGCTGGTAAGGGGGAGAAGACCCCATTATTCATTTATAGCACTGCTTCCTATTTGGTTTTCCTGTTGGCAATCCTGAACCAAGGCTTCCTCCGGCAGGTTTTTTAAAATTTTATTTTATGAGAATAGTCGGTTACGGCTCCCCAAGTGCTGTAAAAGTTAATGTGATAGCCTCTTTGCGCCTGTGCTCATTTTTATAATTTTTTATTTTATGAAACAGGACAGGGAGCTTAGTGACTTATTACTATTCATTTTGTCTCAATGCAGTAAATATTGATTCAGTTGGGGGTTTTCAATTTAAACCACTCGGCGATTATATAAAATATTACTAGCCTCTGAAATTATGCTTACCGATCCCTTCGGCTGCTCATTAAGGAAGGAGTGCAATTTTTAGATCCCTTTGCTTTCATCATTCTAATAAATGGGCTGAGATACGTTTTTGCACGGAAGGTGCCGCAGACACTGCTAGCAGGGGCTTGACAGCATGGATGCAACTCTTAATTTGGAAGTCACTTCAAAGCAGGCTGGAGTTATTTATTTATTTGTTTGAGGTATGTAGGTCTTTCAATTCCTCAGCAGTAGTGACAACAAACTTGGTAGACAGCTGGTTAAGCAGTGCATCCCTGAGCCCCCCAGCTCCCTTACCTTCCAGCCCTTCATGAACCCAGGCATTGCTATGATTCATATTCTCTCTCTCCCTCTCCCCCCTTCCTTCCTACCCCTTGACTCTCCCTTCTTCCCTTTGACCATCCTTCTTCCCTCCTCCTTCACTTTCCTCCTCTCCCTGCCTCCCCCAAGCTATGTACACAAAGTGAAATGTTCTGTAGCTCACCTCCTACTTCTGTCCGAGACTTTCAGGGACTGGGGAAAAGAAGAGGGATTATGAGGATGACATAAAAAACAGGACTAGGTAAACATACTATAATGGCCCATGGCACACAGCAGAAAACACTCAATAGTGCTCAAGTCACACCACATCTGCAAAACTGTGTCCAGTTTGACTTGCCACATTGTAGGGAGAATATTGGCATGCTGGAATTATATCCAAGGGAAGACAAGAAGGATTGGAAAGAGATTGGAAAGTATTCATAATTATATCATGTAAAGTCTTCCAAAACTTCCAATCCCCAGTGTTTTCCTTGCTCTTTAAGAGCAAGTTTTAAAGTCAGAAAGACCTGAGTTCAAATTCAGCCCCACACACTTATAAGCTGTGTGACCCTGGGCAAATTACTTAACCTCTGTTTGCCTCAGTTTCCTCAACTTTAAAATAGCAAAGTTTAAAAATAACAATACTTACCTCACAGCACAACGCCTGGCACATAGTAAACCCTATATAAATATAATAGGCTTTATATAAATGTTTATTCCCTTCCCTTCATCCTTAAGATCTTTTCTGGAGGATTGAGGAAGAGGAGCAGGGAAAGTAAAGGAAATACTCAGGACTGCAGAGCAGTAGGAATAAAAGAGCTGTTGACCAGAGTAAGGTGCTCGTACAGGAAAGTCACAACAAACTAAGCCATGCCTCTCCTGCACCGAACATGCTTGTGAGCCACCAGAAGCAGCATTTTCAGACAGTTATTTCCATAGGCCATCAGCATACTCGAGTGGTCTGCCATTTCCTTCTACAGCTTATTTTACAGATGAGGGAACTGAGGCAAGTAGGATTAAGTGGCTTGTCTAGGGTCACTTAGCTAATAAGTGTCTGAGGTCAGATTTGAATCAGAAAAATGAGTCTTCCCAACTCCAGGCCTGGCACTATATCCACTGTGCCACCCAGCTGCCCATATCAAAGGGTACACGAGGAGAATAAGGTGTAAGAAGACTGGAAAGGTAGGAGGGTGATAGATTATGAAGGGCTTTAAAGGCCTCACAGAGGGCTTTGTATTTGATCTTGGAGGTGATAGGGAGCTCTTGAAGTTTATCAAGTTGGTCAGGTGACATGGTTGGACTTGAGCTTTAGGAAAATCATTTTGACCTCAGAATGGAGTCTGGATTGAAGTGGGGAAAGACTTGAGGCAGACCGATGACCCACCAGCAGGCTATTGCAGTAGTCTAGGTATGAGGTAAGGAGGGCCTGCACCAGAATGGTGGCATTATCAGAGGAGAGAAGGGGATATTTATATAACAACAATGAACATTTATATAGCACATGACCATATGCCATGCACTTTGCTAAACACTTTACAATTATCTCATATGATCCTCATAGCAACCCTGGAAACAGGTCCTATCATTATCTCCATTTTACAGATAAGGAATTTGAGGTAAATAGAGGTTAAATGATTTGCCCTGGGTTACACATCTAGTAAGTGTCTGAGACCATATTTGAACTAGGGTCTTGCTGACTCCAGGCCCAGAAATGTATCCACTGTGCCACCTAGCTGCCCCATGTTTAAGAGCTCTTATGAAGGTAAAATATGCAAGTCTTGGCAAAAGATTAGATGAGGGTGGTGATGACAGAGTGAAGAATTAAGAGTAATATGTAGGTTGCAAGCCAGGGGAAGTAGGAAGTTTGAGGTACCCTGGACAATCATAGGGTAGTTTGGAACAGGGAAGAGTTTTGGGGAAAAGAAAATTTAGCATCAGACATTTTGAGTTTAAAGTCTTTGGAACATCCAGTTCAATATGTGTAGTAGGCAGCTGGAGATGTGAAAGTGGACCTCAATAGAGAGATTAGGGCTGGACAGGTAGAGTTGAGAATGACTAGCATGCAGGTGATAATTAAATCTTTGAGATTTGATGAAAGTACCAGGTGAAATAATAGAGAGAGAGAAGAGAATGGGGCCCAGAACAGAGCCCTGTGGGACATCCAGGTTAGTGATGTTGACCTATAGATCTGGCAAAGGAGTCTGAGGAAGATTGGTCAGTTAGGTAGAAGAAGCAGGAGAGACAGTGTCAAGGAGAAGAGGGTGATCGACTGTGTCAAAGGCTGCTGAGAAGTCAAGAAGAATGTGGATTGATTGAGAGAAGTCACCGTTGGATTTGGCGATGAGCAGATCATTGGTAAGTTTGGAGAGAGCAGTTTCAGTTGAATTATGAGGGCAGTGGGGCAGCTAGGTGGCGAAGTGGATAGAGCACCAGCCCTGGAGTCAGGAGTACCCGAATTCAAATCCGACCTCAGACACTTAACACTTACTAGCTGTGTGACCCTGGGCAAGTCACTTAACCCCAGTTGCCTCACTTAAAAAAAAAAAAAAGAATTATGAGGGCAGAATCCAGCCAGTAGAGAATTAAGAAGGGAATGAGGGGGCAGCCAGGTGGTGCAGTGGATAAAGCACCGGCCCTGGATTCAGGAGTACCTGAGTTCAAATCTGGCCTCAGACACTTGACACTTACTAGCTGTGTGACCCTGGGCAAGTCACTTAACCCCAACTGCCTCACCTTAAAAATAAAGACTCTAAAAGAAGGGAATGAGAGGAGAGGGGATAGAATGGGATCACTTACACATGTAGAGGGTTTGCCTTGGTGAGAAGGGCCAAGTGTTTCTCTGAGACAGGAGTGAAGGAAGAAATAATGGCAGAAGGCATCTAGCTGATGTGGAATGGGGAGGAAGGGAGAAGAGGGACTTCTTTGTGAATGGCCTTAAATGTTTCAGTAAAATAAGAGAGAGTTCTTAGCTGAGAGTGTAAATGGGAGTCATGGAAGGTTTGAGGAGGAATGAAAAGGTTCAGAAGAGCTGCTGTGGTGAGTGGCATAGTGAGGTAATTAGGGAGATGTAACAGGATTGCCTTGCAACAGTGAGGGTCTATGCTTTCCCTCTTCATCTCTGCCTCCTGGCTTGTCTGGCTTCCTTTAAGTCCCAGATAAAAGCCCACTTTCTACAGGAAGCCATTTCCAGTTACCCTTAATTTTAGTGCCTTTCCTCTGGTGATTATCTCCAGTTTATCCTGTACAGGGCTTGTTTGTATATCTTTCTTTGCATATTGCCTTTCCCTTTAGATTGTG